>NW_027094095.1:25784107-26460774 GCF_029207755.1 Chamaea fasciata
CATGTGCTGCTTTGTGACATCTTAGAAGTAACTTCAGTTGACCAAAAAAAAAAAAAAACACCCAACAGCAAACAAAGAAACAAACAAACAAAACCCCAAAACAAGCAAAAAAGAAAAACACCAAAAAAAAATTTGAACAATTTAGGTATCTTTTTTTTTTCTCTTTTTTTTTTTTTTTTTTTTAAGGTATCAGCTTTTTTTCACAGGTTCTGTAATTTATTGTAAACTCTAGTGTGAATATTTAGGCCATAAAGTCTTTGATCCTCAGAGATGAGTGAAAGTTGTCTTATACCTGTCCTGTTCCTCACAGATCATGACTATGAAGATTTTAATGGACCATGGACTGAATCGTGAAATTCTAATATGCTATTTTTCTTTTTCTTTACTCTAAAATTAGGATTTTTCCCTTGAAAGATCATTAAAACTTTCCCCCATTATTTGTTATGATAAATCAGCCTTTACCCATAACCAGCTTGGAGACCTTTACAACTTCTGAGCCCAGAATTTCCATTTGAATGAGTCATGTTTTTTCTCACAATAACCCCAATTCTCTCTCCTTGTTAATATGGTTGCCCCTGGTGCTGCATTAGCTAATCCCTTCAAGAAGCCAGCTAGCAGGACCAGGAATTGGAAGTTCAAAGGTCACCCCCAAACTGATATCACCTCAGTGGCAACATGAGGTGAGCAATGACACAGAGAATTTCTTTTTTTATTATTTTTAAATAGATCTAGCATCCTTTGCTGCTGAAAAAATTACTCCCTATGACCTCGTAGCATGTAAACATTTCCTATTTTATACAGTAACTAGAGGTTTTCTGCTAAAGGAACATGACTCTTAAGATTTATATTCTTGCTTATACTGCATTTGAAAATATTTTGGGCTACTCTGTTTATTTATTCCTCTTTTCTTCCTTACTCATAATAATACCCTAGATACCTAAAAATGGTATCACTTTGCTTATATGAAAGTGGGCTGCCTGCCAATTTCTGGAATTTAGCTCTCTAGCTAGACCTAGTCTTCTTTAATATTCAGAAGATACAGATCTGTTATTTTAACCAGAATACATTTCACTATGTATAGATTCTTGGAGTATCTCTATTAGAAGTGTAATTATATACAACACAGGGCTTAACTTAATTTAAGGAGTTATGCACTGCCCAAACAAGACAGATCTGCTTTTACAAACCTTCAAAATCAAAACAAGCCAAAGGTATATAAAACTTACTGTGTCCACTAAGGACTGTCAGGATTTCTCCCAAGAAATCAAAGATACTTAAAAATACCAGATAACTTTTTTTTTTTTTTTCCTTAATGCTCAATTGCTCACAGAGAACTACAGAGCAAAATACTTCATGGGCACACATAAAAAGCTCATGTTCAGAGGTTCTTGTTATGACTTATCTCTCTGGAGACTGTATAAGACATTGTCTTTTCCCGCTGTAAAACCATTTTATATGTTCTGCTCAGTCTGATTTTGGAAAGAAAAAAAGGACATTTTGTCTCTAACAGTCCGATTCAGAATAAGGTATTTATCTAAAAGGAAGATGCAAACTGGGCAGATGCAAGATGCATGTTGTAATTTACTGTATGCTGTGACATCACCTAAAACACCCCTTGAAAGTGACTACTCTTTTTTCTGCTTTCGCTGTACTGTCTCTGAAATAAATTTCCTTACCAATACAAGAGTACACACTTCTGCTAGAAGTTTTGCAAAGACAGTCTTGTGAGATTATTCTTTGACATTTGTACTACAAAGTCCAGTTTAGCTTGGGAAAAAATGAGTAAATAACAGGGGTTTAACTTTAAAAAGATACACCTATGTAAGAAAAATTTTAACAAATGTTCTTCACAGGGTTATTTTTCCATTCATAATTCCACTTCTTAGAATGCAACAGCTACCTTGCTGGTACAAAATAACCTTGCATTATACTATTTCTGCAGAGAAATAAAAAGGGAAAGGGAAGTTATAATATGTTTCAGAAGTGAAGGAATACTTATGTTACTGTTTCCATTGCAATATCATAGCTTTGCTAATGGCAGCCTGCTGCGCAGGCAAAAAGAAAAAGAAAAAAAAAAGAGGAAGAAAGGAAAAAAGGGAAGAAAGGGAAGGTGGTTAATTAGAGTACAGTTGCTGCTTTATTGCAGCATTACTACTAAGTGCACTGAGATGCCTTCCCATAGGCAGGTGCCCGTGGTTGTACAGCTCATTTAGCCTGGGTGAGTAATGTCAGATCAGGAGGAGAGAAAGGCTTGTGTCTTCAAACTTTCAATCTGCCTCCATTATCTGTGATCAAGGTGGAACCACAGGGGAGTGGAATTACTGGCAGGTCTAGGACAAGTGAAGAGACAGTGAATCTATAAGACATATTAATCATCTTTTCCTTCTCTTGGCTGGCGCCAGCCTGCGCCTCCGACTCCCCGGCGCCAGGCAAATGGATTCTCTGTCCCCACAGGTACAAGCCAGTGCCTTTCAGGGGCAAGTCATCAGAATAATAATTACTGACACTGCTGAGATCAGCCCTAACCAGTCCAAAAGAGAAGAGAAAGTAGGAGAGAAACGCATTTCCTGAACTTTCATACCGGTATTTATGGCATTAAGATATTTTTCAATTACATTAAGGACTTTCAAATTACATAATTCTGAATCTCGTTTTCTCAATATTGTAGTAGCATCACCAACGTAGTAAGACTATTTAAAATCTTTACAGTTTCTCTTTAAAACGTAATTTAGATCTGTTGCTGAGGTGTGAGCACAGAAAAGTGAATATTGCATCAGCTATATTATGACAAGTGTTGAAACTCAGTTGATATTAAAAAGAACATGATCCTTACATGAGTTCCTTTCCATAGCTCTGAAACAGAACACAACACAGGTTTGGTATAGCTACTCTTAGTAATAAATATGAAATAAGCATTAATAAAAGCTTATTAATTATAAATATTATAAATAATAAATACTATGCAGCAATAGCCACATATATACATACAGAAATATATAAACCCAGAAAAATTTTAAAGGCATAAGCATCATTTTAAAACAGCTAATTTAACACAGTATGACTATTCTGTATTTTATTATAACATGGAGCATTTTTAGTTCCTTTCCTCTCCAAAGCATTATTTATAAACACAAAATACTTAATACAGTGCATTATCAAAGTTAAATGGAAGAATAAACCCCAGCAAAAATATATTTCTGTTTCAAATCAGTAATCGTACCAATATGTAAAGAGTTCAGAAAAAGAAATAAGGCAATTTGTTAGATTTTACACTGTAGAGAAATTTTTGTATTATAACATATTGTACATTAAAGCACAGAATACAAAATATTTTCTTGGTCCTGACTGCAATCAGTTCAATATCTGACTGTCAATGATACCGAGCTCAATACTAGAGTATTACAGAAAAATGTCAAATTACTTGCCAGAAGAACATGACAAAACTGGCTCATTAACATATGTTGCTTGATGAACCCTCCATGTAAATACAAATCTTAACTTCAAGAGTTTACATCATAAAGTATCTGACCTTGAGTTCAGCTTGGAGTTCGCCACACACCTGCAGCCATGTAAGCAACAATAATGCTAATATTTGTGTTTGCCATTTTGTGTTGAGGACCAAAAAAAAAAAAAAAGTAAAAGAAATGGATTCAAATAATAACATGTGTTCATTTATTTTCAAATCAGCAATTTTGAAGTTTACTGACAGACAGTACAAAGAAAGGGAATGACTTGAAAATGCAAAATCAAATCAAATCCCGGCTTTCTTGGTGATCAGCTGCAGCAGCAGCTCCAAGTCAGCCAATCCACGCTCACTATTGATTTTTCTGCTGGTCTTAAGTGACTTTGGACACTGATCAATGTTCTAAAAGAGAAATATTAAATCTCATAAAGAAAAATGCACATCTGACTAAAGAGCAGCACTGAAAGCAAAAGTTTGCCAAAAGATAAAAGGATGTGCATATTTAATGGTAGTCAGGCTCTCAGAACACAGACAGCCACTCTTAGAGCAAAATTAAGCTCTATCTTTTTTTTTTTTTAATGGGAATGGTAGAATCAAAATTTCTTTCACATGCTCTCAAAACTATTTAGAATTTTATCTGCAAAAAGAAACAATCCCCATGCCTGCAGTGTTTACTGCTGTTGTAGATATGTAGACCCCTAGAAGATATAAAATAGAAATAGCTGTTGTTAGGGTTTTTTTAAGTGAAAGATACTTTTTAAAAAACATTAAAAGTTCGTAACTATTCCATTATTTTCATATCCCACTGTTTACTGTAATTAGGTGGGGGGGGGGGGGGGGGGGTTGTGGATTTTTTTTTTTTTTTGGTTTTTTTTTTTTTTTTTTTTTTTGTTGTTGTTGTTGTTGGTTTTTTTTTTTTTAATAAAGACCACAGGTTGTTCAAGAAATTTATCATTAATTTAATGAGCTGTAAGTATTTTTTTTTTACTCAGCTGTGTACAAAGGGGAACCTTGATGTAACAGAAAGCCCAGCTAAGACCCTGTGGATAGATACAGTGTATTCAGATATCAGCTGGCCTGACAGTGCTTAATCCTGAGTAACGTGACCAGGAGCCAAGGGAATGCTATTTCTCTCCGTTGTTCCAAACAACAGATGCTGTCAATTAACTTTAAGCAGCGTCCAAGAAAACCCTTTTGTTATATTTTGCAGTATTATGCAGAAAGTGTCACCTCTGGAAATGAGGGAACAAGCTGTTTTTCATTATCATTCAATTGTCCCAATCAATCTGACAATTACAAAGAGAAAAAGTCTTAATCACTAGACACATGCTAGTTGCTGCTAGTTTTACCAGCTGCAAAGAAAAAGAGGAAAGGAAGAGAACTACAGCCCCCCACCAAAAAAAAACCAAAACAACAACAGAAAAAAACAAACAGAAAAATTCAAAATCTGTTTTCCTATTTAGAGATGTAATCCAAAAGCATACCTGCATTAGGGCAAAAGATAATTGAATACACAGTGTTATGCTAGGTATGGGAATAGCCATTGCAACAAATTAGTAATTAAATCAGCTTATGCTGTTGATTTACTGTGGCTTTTATAGAAGTACCATTTGCTGTGTACAAAGAAACAGCCATCAGCATCTTATTCATTTGAATACAAGAAAAGTTGTTCATTAAAGTTGTGACTAGTGAATTTCCATATCATTAAAGTACTGTATACATAAGCAATAAAGGAGCTTTCTGGGAGCTGGTGAGACAATGAGTGTAAATACAGATGGCCAGATTCATTTATTTGGCTGGAAGGACTGAGGCTGCACAAAGGTGGCATTGCCAGCGGGGACATGGGCAGGGCTGGAGCTACTGCTTTGGTGACTCTCCTCGAAAGCCTCAAACAATAAATGCAGTAACCTCCACTGGATGGAAAAACTCCTTTTATCTTCTAATCTGTGCTTGCCTGCACTGATGAGGAGTAACACTTTTATGCAGAAAATTTAAGCAATATCATACAATGTTTGTGAGGAAGGATACTCACACTCTCAATTTCTGCTCTTTGAGTCCCAGCTGTTTGGTAAACTGATTCACCATGATACCTTCACCTGGCCTGCTCATCCCACCAGTGTTCATGAGAAAACAAAGAATAGCTTGGTGGCCCATTCCTTAGGGAGCATAAAGTTCCTACACAACCTGTATTTAAACAGTAATCAAGCAACAGATTTGGCCTGCCACCAGGAGTTTGAAGGATTTGATCTACCTGGAATTTCTATGGCAATAAATACCGTCCCATGGAAAAAATAACTGTGCTTTTCAGCAGCATTAAAATGTTCTCTTTCCTACCATCACCCAGAATAGAGCAGCAGGCAGCAGCTTTTGGAACAGAACTGGCATCAAGAGTCGCTCAGTGACACATGCAGTGGCTGGTGAGTGACATCCGTTAGAATAGGTATTCCAGTAAATGCCAGACATGTGACACTGAAAGTATCTGTGTGGTGTAAGCCTTTCAAAGTACTCCAGTTATGTTTTGTTGTCTCCTCTCAAACAGTTCCGCTGTCACTAAAAACACAGAGAACATTCCGTATTCCCCACCACGCTGCTCTGGCCATCAACATCTGGCCACTGAAGAGAGACCACAGATGGAAATTATTCCCGAACTATTGGCAACCTTGTTGAATCCTTCTGCCTGATGCCATGCTTGAAGGAAATAAGGGTGGAAAAAAGAATGCCTTGGTTTGCTGACATTCTCACTCAAGAAGCTACACGTGGGGTTTTTTGTATATTTATCAAAAAGGGCCACTCTCCTTCATCTGACTGTGCAGGATCTTTCAAAAAGTTGCATTACAGTGAGATCCCTGGGCCCTGATGCAGTTCAGATAAAAGTGTGCTTACACTCTGGAGGCCAAAACTATGAGGCTGGTACATAAACCTGGATTTCAGTTCTTGTCCTCAGGAAATCTGCTAGTCACGATAATTCCAAACCATACACATAAAGATACAAAGATCAATGCACAGAAGAAGTTCACAATAAGTATTAAAACAAAACACATATCTTACAGCAATCCATAAGACTTAGATGAGAAGGAAATTTTATACCTGAGGCATGAAGAAGAAAGAACAGGTAAGCTTTTTTGATAAAAAAGAGAACTGTCGGGTGCTGGATTTGGCAATCACACACAGTTTTGTACACTCTGACCAATAAGTCTATGAAATTGCAGTCCTGGCCTGTAAGGCAATGAACATCAAAGTGGGACAACCCAGAGAAAAACAGGCCGTTCTTATTTCTAATCTCTTTAGATATGAGGTTTGTGGACATCATGGGACCTGCAAAGGCCACCTGCCCAGGGTGTAAAAGAAGTCTTTTGACCCAGAACCTGTCTAAAACCACAGGATGACAAGGATACAAAGGACAGCTGGCTCTGAGAGTTTTCTCAAGAGGTGGCAAATTTGTGACTGGGTGTAAAACTACTCGTTCTTCTTGGCAGGCTTTTCAGATTTCTAAACTATTCAAGCTAGTTCAGGTTTTCCTAAAGCCACAGCACATAAACGTGGAAGGAGGTTTTTGTCTTTGTCAGGCCCTTTCAATGGGAATTTTCTGACCTCACTCCCGATTGACCTGTAAAATTGATACAAGTCACTCAGAGGGGGAATCTCAGTTGCTATGGAATTGCTGATCCATTAAAGATTTTTTTTTTTCTGTAGAAAACCTTTATTTTACAACATAAGGTTTCCTTTACTATCTCCAGTGATAGCATAGATCCCACACAGACCTGCATTACTTGTGTAGGGAAAGTCCAGCTCTTTCTCTGAAGTGTAGAAGATGGTACTTAAATTTTTGTTTTTGAAAGACTAACAGCCCTTTGAAAAATAATTTTGAAAGATACAATGCATTTTTTGAGATGTGTATATATATTTGCATAAAAGATAGGAGAATCGAGCTAATTAGTCTTTTAATAGATCTTTTGTTTTGGTGGGCTTTTTTGTCCAAAGCTGAGAAAGAAGAAGGTTGCTTGATCCATTTCTCATTGCAGAGCTCAACTGTCCTTGCCATAAAATTAAACACTTCTGTAAGATAAAATAAACATCAGAATAGAGTTAGCATATCCTTTTGCATTTTATCTTGATAGTGAGGGAAAAAAATAAAACTTTTTATTGTAATTATACTGATCTGCATGTGTCTGTTCAGTCTTTCAAGATTACTCTTTTAAATAAACTCTTGAGTCTGTGCTGCTTCCCTCTTGAATGTTACTCTTCATTCTGCTGTGTAGAAGAACTTACAGAATAGAGAGAACAGGTGTGTTTATTAACAGCTATGAGGCACTCAACTAGAATCTTACCATTTTTATTTACAGTTAGAGAGCATATGTAAAAGTGCAACTTCAGAATGACTGAAACTATTCAAAATACATTGCCTCCAGAAGAAAAAAAAAAAACCAAAAAATAATTCCCACAGAAGAAACACTTTGGTTTGACTTACTCAGAATAAAATATCCTAAAAAATATTCAAACTCATTTTGAAATGTATCAAGATTTAATTTGCAAAATATATAAGTAATTAAAAAGAAAACATACGAATTTTAAAAGTAAGCAACATGAATGAAATTATGCACAAAGCTGTATTTCCAACCATAGCACTGGTCAGCCTTAGAGGACACTAAAGACCAGGGGCCCTCTGAGAAGACCCAGCTTGGCACCCTCAGAGGTCCCAAATATTGAAAGTGAACCCTCAGCACCTCCAGAGGAAGGTTCGAAAGGAGGAATGAAACCACTTCAGGATTATAAAGTGTGCAGAGGGGGGGAAGCAAACTTTAAAGGAAAACCATTCTTTTTGGTGTATTTAAATAGAATTAAAAAGTTGCTGCAAAGAGCATGGGCAGTGACCAAGGAGTAGCTCTGGCTTTCCACGGGAGCTCACAGCCATCTCAGGAAATCAACAGCAGCCAAACCTCCCCCTGTGCCAGCCCTCACAGGCAGTGGGGTTAAACAGGGAGGAAAATCTCCTCTGCTGCCTTGGGCTGTGTGTCTGGAGGCTGTCCCACTCAGAGCCAGAGGAGCAGGAAGTAATTCCTCGTCTCACACTGCTGCTTCTTGGCCCTCTCCAAAATTTCCCTGCTGTCACTAAGGAAGAGATGCTGCTAGAGTACCTCAGAAAGACGTATTAAAAAAATAACCTTCCAGAAGCCAATTAAAATGTAGGCCAAATGCTCAGGGAAAATTTCTGTAAACACAGGTGGAGTGTGCCAACTCTTTGGAAAGTGGGTGTTTTTAATAAATGTGATGGAGAAGGGCTGCATGGCAGACTGCTGAGGGGAGTCAGAAACCTGCAGCTGCTTCCTGGGGATGAAGGGGCAAGATCCAGCCATGGTAGGATCTGAGTCAACAGGGTAGGCCTGGCTTTTGTTATCAGGGCAGCAACTAGAGAAAACAAGAAGTATGGAAAGGAATGATTAGAGAAGCTGGCTATCAGAATGTAGAAATAGTTTAAAATAGTAAGAAATGGAAAGAGTAAGAGGAAAAATAGCACTTTGGACAGAAGGCCAACGTGCACTTCAGGTAATCTGGGATTGTTTGTTTAACCCACCAGAGATGAAAGGACAGACTGGAATACATGTAAAAACCCTCGCACATTAATACGTTTAAGTAGGGATGAATTTGGGAGAAGTTATGGAACAATTCTTAATGGTATTTAGAAATCTGCACAACATTCCCTAATCATACAAGGGTCAGGCAGGAAAGGAAATCCCTCAGTATTTTCAGAAATATATGTTGGATAATCTCCTCATCTTGGCCCACTCCAGGGGAAATCTTACTACTCTGAATCCATTTACCACCATGGATGTACCTGTAGTAGAGACAAAATAAAGATGGGAAAGAAACAGAGGCCAGCCCTCCGGCAGCTAATGGCAATAATCAGCTATTGATGAGAGCCTTCAATGTCAGTAATAGACCGAGCATTAATGAGGAATGCTTACTGCTGATTCATTAGCTAGGTATTCCTATGACAGGGAAAAAACTGTGGTTGGAGAAAATGCCCATTCAGTGGGAGAATAATACCAGGTTAATAGGAGCATTCCACACAGGTTCAAGCCCTTCTGTCCAGCCCATCCCTGGTAGGCTCTGTGAGCCGTTGGGAAGATGACCTTACTGGGAAGCATGCAAAATACAGGATGCATCTCTGCCTCAGGAAGCTAATTAAAAAGAAAAGGCAAGATAAAATACGTGGAAATACCTTTAGCTAATTCAGATCTTCGGCTGATAACAAAGCAAGACAAATTGCAAAGATCTGATACAAGTTCTCTGTGGGTTTTTAACTATGTGAAGTATTTTCTTTGCAAAATTGGATGGAGTATTTTTATTCTTAATAACTGAAAGTGTAATGTACTGTATTTTATGCTATTATAGAATTGTATAAAGGTTACTTTGCTGCTAGTTCAATTCATATTTTCATATGCAAATGACACAAATTGAATTATCTCAAATAGTAGCAGAAATTCCAGGAGAATAGTGTTTTAAATATAAATCATCACCCCCTCAAGTCATATTATAGATAGAAAATTGCTTCTGTATTTTTATTTTTTCATTAAAAATAAAATTATTAATTTCACAAGTTAATTTACCTTCCCCATCACAACACCAAAATTTAAATTAAATATTCTAATGCTTAGAGATATTAAAGACTCCTTTACTGAAAGCAACTTATTGTTTTAGGAACATTTTCTTGATAAGTGCATGTTGCTGCTACATCAGTACAATATTTGTAATGATTTCATTGAACAGATTGTGCATTGCTGCTTGGGTTTTGCTAAGCTTTATAGAAATCGTATTTGCTCAAGAACACACAAGAGATTTTATGCACAGCTTTACTCTGAGCATTTCTCCAGTTTGGATATTTGAAGAGATTTGGAGAGGTCATGGATTTTAGGAAAAGGCTCGGCTGCAGTGCAGTGAGTGTCTCAGGATGGTCTCAGAATGGTTAATGAGAACAACCTGCTCCCCCCACATACCACGTGCAAATTCACTTTCATTTCCGCACAGCTTTCTTTCTATTATAACTTTATCATAACCTTCAAAGATGAATCTTGGTGAACCATAGTAATGGGTTTATAAGAATAAGACATGAAAACACCTCCAGCATTTTCATAGCCTCATCTTTTCCCTCAAAAGAAGTCTTCCTTTCATTTAATAATAGGGCTTATTCTTTCTTCTATTAATAAAATGATAGCTTTTCTCTCTTTTAGATTTTTATATTGTGCCTAACTAAGGTCAAAGAAGGCTCAGGTTGGGCATCTCTGCGGTAATTTCATGTTGGAGGAACAAGAAATATATGTAGCAGGGAAATTATCCCATCAGCTAGACAAGAACCTGTGTTTAGTCACTGAGCCACTTGAAGGTTAATCAGATCTCCAACCAATCCCATCAACATGGATATGATGAATATTTGATTCAGACTAATTAGTACGCAAATCCAGACATTCTAGAGGTATTTGGAATGGCTTAGACAGTGACCTGGAAAAAGAATAGAGATAGCAATACTCCCCATTATTATGCTCCAAATATTACTACAGTCCCCCTCAGGTCACCTTCACAACCCCAGAAGACTTGCAGATGTGAATAACAATAACCAGGAATAATGGTAGACGTTGTCATTTCTCTTTCTTTTGTCAGTGTTTCCCTGGAAATGGAGATTATGGAACTCAAGGTTGTGCTCAGCCTGGAGGAGATGGTAGTTCCAAGGGGTTAGGATACACGTATATCAAAGATGCAATATTTGTTACTTTATGTGTTTCCAAAGGCCTGAAATAAGATGATAGAACTTAGTCTAGCCAATACTTTCAGAAATACCACCTTCACACCAACACTATTCCTGTTACAGAAAAAAATACTACACAGCCTAAGGCAGAAAACAAGTCCTGCTCCCCCAGCAGAATCCACTCCAAGGATTTCTTCCCTGGTCCAGTTTTGTGTACTGCAGACACATATGGCACACAGTGCTTCAGAGCAAGACAAGCGATTACTGCATCACAACCAATAGAAACTTAAAACCTGTGATTTCTGTAACGCTATGGTTGATAAATTGTTATCATCAGTCTTGCCAAACATGCATTTTTCCCCCCACCAAAATCTGCAAGCCTTGATACACAGAGGTTTATAAACCAAGTCCACCAAATCCTAAAGCTGGCCTGCAAGCAGTGACATTTAGAGTTTCTAAATGGATGGATACAAAAAGAGAAAATAAAATGCCCTGGATGGCTTTCTTCTTCACGAGACAAAAGGCTTTACAAGGGGAGCAGAAGGGGAACTCTTTGTTGGTCAGATCATTTTTCTTGTCAGGTTTTGACACTGTTTCGATTATTCAGTCAGTAATAACTCCGTGAGAACATCATTTTTAACTAAAAAGGTTAATATCTTGACTTGGATTTCTCTTCTTTTTTAGAAAGAAGTTGAAACAAAATTTCAGATTAAGATGAAAAGAAAAAAAAGGCCCACACAAATTCTAAATCAGAAATGTCAAAAGTAAAACAAGCGGTATGTTCCCTCAAAATATGATGATGTAGAAAAAGAAAATTTTATCTTGAGTGGATACCAAAGTGTGAGCATACCTTGCCTTACGTGTTTCCCAGTCAGCAAGTGTGCAAATTTTTCATTTTGACTGCAGAAAAAATATCCAATTTTTACTGAAGCAAAAAAGTACTGTGCTACAGAAGGAATTTCAAGTAGTTTTACTACCACTGACAGACAGAAACAAGAATATAGAAATAAATGGGAAAAGCCATTCACTGAATAAAAGGTGCCATTACACAGGGTGCTAAACTTCCTCCCTTTAATGAGGCTTGACCATGTCCTAGCACTTTCCATGGTCACTTTGACTCAACATGGCTAACAAATTACAGACTTGAACATGAATGATGGATTTCTGCACATTAATAAAAAATGAATAATTGGAATACATTTTTTTCTTTTTCAGATTAGATTACTGAGAGATCTATACAGGCTCACATGCACACAGAGCCACACAGTTTACAGGAAAACAGAAAAAGTGAACATAAACGTGTGATCCATGACTTATCAGCCTACATGATCAAATGGAGGACACCTTTACTCCTTGGGTTTGTAGGACTGGACCCTAAACTAACCAGTTAAGTGATCTAAAAGCTAAAAAAAAAGACCTAAAAATACCCCTTAGACCACCTCACTTGTCAGTTTACAACTTGAGCTGGAAACCAGATGCAGAAATAGAGTAGAAAGGAAACAGGAAGGTGGGAAATGGCTAAAAGAACGTCTCACCAACAGCTTTAGCCTACAGAGAAATCCAGTGTGGAACTATTCCTGTGCCTACCCAGAAATTTACCACAAAATTACATTTCCAGCTAAAAGTACAGTTTTTGGAATAATCTGCCGAACTGTCCTGTTATAAAGCCCTACTACCTTCAAGCCAAAAGTGTGCCTAGAAAAATGTATCAATTCTTTTTATATTACTACATTAATGCATTTGAATTTTTTAAAAGCCCAGAATTCATGTTTAACAAATGCATTTAAAAAAATTAAACACTGAGATAAATTATGAGAGAAACATTTTATAGGTATCTGACAGTTTTACTCAGAAAAAAATAACTTATTGATAGGTATATCTTTATAAGATAATTAGATTTCTTTCATAGTGTGAAGAAATAGAAAAGATATTTAGAAACTACCCATGCAAATTTTCTCTTTCATGTTTTCATTACACATCCTAGAAATATAACAAAAAGACACATTTTTGAAACAAAAAAAAAATGTCTCTGAATGAGCCAATATTTCAAAATGATAATACATGACAAAATATATCAAAATAATTATAAAAGTGATTCAGACAAAAGTGACTGTACATATTTTAAGTTAAATAGCAAGCTGTTAGTCTAACCAAGAAAATCTTCTGCTTCTCATTCATTTTTCTTCACAGATTTTAAAGAAAAACAGAATGGTTGAGGTTGGAAGGGACCTCTGGAGATTGTTTAGTCCAAGCCCTGCCCTGGAGCAGGGTCAGCTACTGCAGGTTCTTCAGGAGTGTTCTCAGTGAGGTATAAATAACTCCCTGAATGGACACTCTACAACCTCTCTGGGCAACCCGTTTCAGTGTTTGACCACCCTTATCATTAAAAAAGCTTTTTCCTACACTTAAATTGTTAATTTCCTGCATTTCCTTTTGTGTCCTTTGCCTCATCCTGCCATTGGGCACCAGTAGGAACAGAACTGGTTCTGACTTGTCTGGTGGGGATATTTCAGGTATTTATAGAGGTCGATAATATTCCCCCCGAGCCTTCTCTCCTCCATGCTAAAGAGTCAAATGTGTCAGCATCTTCCCAAGTGAGAGATGCTCCACTCCTTGAACCACCTTAGTGACAGTGAGCTCTCCCTGTCTGTCTGGTCCTGGGGAGACCAGAATTGGGCACAGCATTCCAGATGTGTCCCACCAGCTCTGAAGGGAAAAGGAGGATCCCCTCCCTCATCCTTTCAATAATTCTCCCCTGCTTCCACTTCTGGCACCTTATGGTCTTTCTTGGATTAATGAAAATACATTAAACTACTGGGAGTTGTTAACAAAAAAATTAAGATCAAAGGCAACAGCTAAAAAAAAAAAAGAGAGATGAGGGTTCAGTATGAAAATAAGGCCCCACAGTTCTCAGATTCAATATAACAGCTTCTATATAAAGCAGAGTTGTTCTGAGAACAGTGTTGTAAGAAATCCACATGCTTTGCTTCTAAGAAAAAGGATGTTTTGACATTAGTTTTAGGTAGGTCAAGCTTTTACTTTCAGATTTTATTTGTAAAGCAAAAAACTGTTATCACAGAGAGGAAAAAGAAGGTATGCTAGCTAGCAACAGGGAGTTGATTAATGCACAGCTGAAGACCTAAAAATGCCATGAATTTCCTGGCAAAGTATGTTAACGAGCAACAGGGAGCTGATGCAGCTGAGGACAAAAAATTTCATGAATTTGTTGGCAAACCCATAGAAACTGCACATGTTACTGCAGGACACTAAATGCATAGTCCTGCAAGATGCTGGGTCTCACCCCAGCAATTAAATCCCTCGCAAACTCAAGTCCTGTTCCGGGCTCACGACTGATCAGTTTAAGGACCCTATTTTTGTTATCTTCAGCACATTGTTTACACTTCTCAGAATTATTCCATTTCCTTTTAATTGCAGTTTGGCAAATCATTGCTCCCAACTGTTTGTTCAAAGACACTTTGAAAAACAAGCCTTTAAGTTTCGGAAGAAAATTATTACAACTGCGCACAGTTACGCTTAAAATCCAAACAGGAGCATGGATTTCTCACTGGAGGACTCATCACACTTCTTTCTATAATATGGATGAACCTTCAAGGTCTAACACCTTTGCAAATATTCAGTGTTCCAGAAGAGGATTCATGCCAAATGGCAAAAAAAAAAAAAAAAAAAAAAAAAAACCAAAAAAAAAAAAAAAAAAAAAAAAAAAAAAAAAACCCACCCCAAAAACCCCAAAAAAACAGAGAAGGTGCGTTCGTGTAAAAACTGTTGCATTAGGATACATCAAATATTCATCCAAATTGATGTCCAATGACAAATAATGAACATAAATAGGTTCTGAGGATAAATATAACAACATCAGTGCAGGTATTATGAAAAGAGTTAAAGTGCAAAAATATTCTAAATATGACCTTTTCATCTCATGTACAAACCACAGACAAATGTAGAGATATGCAAAAATCAGGAAGGAAGAAAAACAGATGATAATTGCTGACAAACAATAGGATTTGCAGAGCATAGGTAATTTCAAAAAAAATAAGATTATGGTTTCATAAAGATAACAGGGCAGCTACACAAAACAAACTTATCCCATCCGAGAGATTGCTGAGGAAACAACAAGGCTACAGAGGTCCTAACTTTGGTCCTGGAAATGTGCTTTATCACAGCACTGACACCTCCAACCGAATAATTCCCACTTCTCAGAAAGGCTAGAGGTGAGGGAGAGGATCACATGGAAGCAACTGTACTGTTCTCACTTCTGTGGCAAGCTGGGTACACCCTGGGGTGAGGATCTCTCCTTTGCAGGGCAATGAGAGGCACTCTATAAGCATCCCCTGCTTCAGGCTTCACAAAGTATTTGGCTTCCTTTCTCATAATATTTGGAATGAAAACAGTACTATCCAAATGTCATGAACCTCCATTTTCTTTAATTAAATTTACTACATTGATGGAGCCAGAAAGGTTTCTTAACATGAGGAATCACTCCATGAAATATTTCTAGTGTGGGCCCCTTGTAAATTTACCCTTCTCGGGCAGCTTTATGAATAAAAAAGAAAACTGGACTGGAAGAAAACATGGTGATATGCTGGGTAACATATGCAGAATACACTTTGAGAATAATGACATGGAGAAATCACTGGTATATTCATATTTTAATATAAGGAATGTCACACTGGGTTAGGTCAGTGGTCCATCTAACTCAGAACTGTCTCTGCACCTGGCAAATGCAAGTTCTACAGGACACAACCTAAAAAGAGACAGCAAATCACTCAGCAATTATTTCACTTTAGAATAAGGAGCCACTGGGTACATCAAACACTAATGGTGGAAATTAGAGATTCAATGGACAAACATTGGAATAGCAAAAACAAACACAGATCACTTAGACACAATGATTTCAGGTCTGCACCATCAGGCAGAATAAAGTTTCGAGAGCAACACTTCAAGAAAAAAAAAAAGTTGTAATAATGGAAAAGTTTGGAAGAGAATCATATTTCATCTGTGGCTCACTGAAAGGGCATGTCTACAGCAGAGTCTCTGCTGATGCTGCAGAGTGCAGTTACACTCAGATGGGCACTGCAGGCTGGGAGATGGCACAGTCATGCTTGGGCAGCTGTAACAGCCCAAAAAACTGCCCAGGTTTGTGGGTGACATTTAGAAGGCAGAAGCATTTGTAACCTCAGCTGAATAAGGGCTGGTGACGGCTCGAGACTGAAAGCTGGAACAAAAGTAATTCAAACTAAGAACAGCGTGTGCATTTTCAAACATGAGGATTATTGATCATCAAAAAGAAAAAAAAATAAAATAAATCTTAAAAGATTCTGTTAATCGCCCTCTATTACTTGACATCCATAAATCAAGACTAGAGGATTTTCTGGGAGATACATTGTAGCTCAGACCAACATTTTGAGCTCCCTGCAGAATTTATGAGTCTTACTCTCAAATCTGTTCTCAGTGAGAAAGCAGTACCAGATGACCATGGTGGTACATGATATTCTTAGCAGCCAGGAGAGTAGTGCTCTCCGCATTCTTATGAGTGCAGATACTGGTTTGTTCCCCTGGCTTTTTCAGTGTTCCTAGAAGCAGGTATTGCAGCAAAGGAGAGGAAATAGGCCCTTGGACTCTTTCTAGTGCACAACCAATGGAATCAGCAAGGTGATGAGTACAGGGTGCTGTTCTTTCACAAAAGACAAACTCGATCCATGCAACCCAGAATTTGTGGTAGGGATAATTTGGGTAAAGAGAGAGGCCAAGCAGAGATGACACACACGTACCAGCAGTAAAATGTTTACATCTGGGTTCTGTTTACTGGCCACACTTTTCACAGACCTCTTAACTTCTATTTACAACATATCTTCTTCAAAAATTATAAATTGTTTTAGCTGGAACTGTCAGCACTATGCTGACAATGCTTAGCTGTATTGATTTTATGATGGAATATTATTTGCTTTGTTGAAGGTTTTGCAGAGCTGTTTCTAATCTAGTGATAGATGTTGGCAAACTATCCTTAGGAATTTTACCATTCTGACAGTTCTTGCAGTCTGAATATAATTAATAAAAAAAAAGCTGTAGCAAACTGCTTAGTGGAACAAGACTGTGGTTTGAGTCATTTCATTACAGTCTTTGACTAACAAATTGGAATCAATTTGTAAGGATAGAACAGAAGATCATTTTGGCATTTAAAGTATATTTAGAATGAGGGAAACATAAGATACCTCTTTTTGTTCCAACATTTAACCCATTATCTCCAAGATACACATTTTACTACTTTGGGTATTAATAATTTAGTTTCCCCTTTTTGTTTTTCCTGTCTGTCCACCTGTATTTACCTACTTCCATCTCTCTTCAGAATAATTATGAACCTGGTCAATAATTTGGGATGTAGTGAGTAAAACTGAGAATTACTAGAGAATTCTTTGTTTCGTGTGTAGCAAAAGAAAAACAGAAAAACATAATAATAAAAATAATAATAATAATAATGATGATGAAACAATATTTTAGAGCAGAGCTAAGCTGGTTTAATATGGTTCCTGATATGGTTTCCAACAGAGTTTCTCTAAGACAAGCAAAAGAATTGAGCCAATTTGAGCAAATTAAAAGTTGGCTGGGAGGAGCACTAGGGAGCTAAAGAAACAAGAGCAGGGCTCTGAACAATGAAAGCAGGGAGACGTTGGATTTTGTTGCACTAAGGCTTGCTTTTCAAACCATCTGCTCCTCCGGCGTGAAGGAGTTTAAAAAGTGACCCGGATACGTGACTGGACCATACAAAACACAATAGTAGGCACATGCTTTTTAATTAACATCAGTGATGAAACTGCAAAACATCTGCTGAAGAAAGAGTCTTTATTTGGCTTTACAAATTTATAGTATGTTTTCAGTTAAAGGAAAATCTTAATAGTCCTATTTGTGATGCTGCAAATATTTTCTTAACTGAAACAGGGATAACTGTGGCGTATTTTCATGTGGTAAAGGACCTTCCATACTGTCTTTATCTGAGAAGTCATCTCTCTTTCATCATCTAGTGAGACATAATGTTACATAAAAAAAATACAATGTGGATGTTCTTTCATATTAGGTTTTAACCGTGATTAAAATAGGGTTCTATAAAGCCAGAGATGCTGAAGTCTCTGGGATTTGCAATTATACTTGGCAGCAAACAAATGGGAGCTATAGGGGAGAAGTGTATGCTACAGCATATAAACAAAAGGCAGAAAGATAACTATGAAACATTTTATCGATGCTCAGTAAGAAAGAATGTTTATATCTTGAGCTGAGACATGAGTCCATCCTTCATGGCTTAAACAAAAAAAAATGTTCTTTTGGATCCATGCAGACAGACTGAAAATGACTGTGGGAGCATTAGATTCTTTAAATTCCAAGCTAAGAAAATTTCTACGGTATCTGATTGGTTTTATCTTAATTTCATAGCACATAAGTATTCAAGATAAGAATTTCCCTACTTTTCAAGTGATTAGAGGCAAATCTGTTAGCCAAAACAGCTAAACAAGGTATTATTATTTTAAAACACTTTGGAAATTCTCTTGATGTGAAAACCACCCTGCTTCAGCTTTATTTCCATACAAGGGCACAAAGCTAGCTGCCAATAAAAATAAATTATCTGGGAAGCAATCAGAAAACCTCACAAACATTAAATAAAATGCCATAAGGTACTGTACCAGGAGTACCATACCATAAGGTACCATAAGTACTGAAATATATTGTATGTCAAACTGTGTTAGCAAATATGCTTCAATAACACTCATCAAGGAGCAGAAAAATCCCAGCTTCTATTCCTCTAATCCTTAGAGCAGAAAGCATTCTATAAATAGATGTTTAAAAAAAAAACATAGTATATTGCTGTTGTTCCAATATTTTACCATTACTGTTCACTTACAGTATCTGACTTGCTTCCTAAATAAATGTAAGGAAATTAATATTTAGAGCTGACTTGGAGGGCAAAAATTTCAATCTTAGATTGAAATTAAAGCCGAACACTGCCTGGATTCAGAGATTTCTTAAATGCTGCCCAAGTCTTCAATACTCAATAAAAACCATTTCCCAGTCCTTTCTCAGTACATCTACAAATCTTATCAGAATGCTATCGATAACATATCCTGAAATTGAGCTTAATTTGCTGAGATAAAACACCTGAGACAGATGATGGGAGCACAGAAATGAAGATTTAAGCTGAACCAGGGGTGTCAGGATGGGAGAGGAAGAAATGAGAGGACATTGCCGTCCCCCCTCATGCCCCACTGTGGCAATGCCTGTGTGATGACTTTGTACAGCACGTGCTGGGGCCTGGCCACACTGCCTCACTTCCACAAAGGTGTGTTTTGGTGTCTGAATGGAAAACCCTGAGATGGGGAGGAGCTGGATACACCACTTGCACCTTCAAAGAGCAAACACAAATCTGGGTAAATCAGCCTGCATTAGTGTAAGCCTAGCAGAGGCTTTTATATCCACTCCAGTGTTAAATATAATTTTACATATATGTGTATGTATATGTGTGTGTGTGTGTATATGTATATATGTGTATATATATATATATATATATAAGAATAATATTATAACTATTATATTATATTATATATGAATATATTCCCATCCCCTGTGTATCCCCTCAACAATGCTTCATATTTGGATGTCTAGAAAAATTAAATACAAATATATGAAATACACATGTCGGGACCACAGCTCCGTTCTACAGGATAACTAAAAGTATTTGTTCATCACCACTTCCACCCATTACACTTTCAAAAAGGCAGAAAATATCAGAAGTCTATAGTAAAATTATAGCTGTGTTCAGCTATTCTTCCTCTCTGGGAACTCCCTGATCTGCCAAAAAAGAAGGCAAATATGGTGGACACTGGACAGCAGATGAGACTGGACACCTTCCAGAGCGCTCCTGATGCAACTTCTGTATGTTTGGGAATAGGTCCATCCTTTTTAAAGAATACACAGCCCTGAGAAAGAGTTCAGGCACATGAGCTGCAAACTTTGGACCTGTGTGTCTTCAACTCCCAGTGACCCATAATTTGCCAAATAGGCTTTGATTTACAGTGCTCTTTACTCCCTTTTTTGTAAAAACAGCTGCCCTAAGAAGGTTAAAGTGCCACATTGCTTAAAAATACATCACCTGCTAACATCTTCATTAAAAAATTGCATTTGAATCCTTAATGCCAATTTTAAAGTTTCTGTTGGATTTCTAGGATTCTGTTTAAAGCAGGAGTTATTTTGCTTCTTTAATGTTGGTGGCTCCCTGACAGCTTACATCATTACTCCAAAGGATACAAAGGACTTAAAAGTACCTTTCAGGCATTGATTTAAATCAAACAGCAGTGGAGGAAAATGAACCTGTGTGTGAAAGGTTTGAATCTTCTGACATACATTTCCTCACATTTGCAAGTAGGTTGAATGCTGCAATTGAATAACTGCATCAAAAGAAATGAAAGATATGAATACTTGCACTATTTTTTTTTTTTTGCATCTCCCAGTGATGATAATCTAACAAGGATACGTTTTTCAATCACATCTCATTACTAAATGAAAGTAGTCTTTTATACTTCTTTAAATGGAGTTCGGGAAAACGGTAAAGTCAGCATTGGAATTCAGCAGGGCTGAAATTTGCCACCACTACAAGACAAAGTAGGCTTTGTTGTCATTTCAGCTTTCAGCATGATTATTTTTCCCATAAGATTCTGACTCACCCCCACAATCATTTTCAAAAAAAAAAAAAAAAGTAGAAGGAGAAAAAAATGGTCTTTTAAAAGCAAAAACGTAGTTTCTAAAATAAACTTCCCCCAACAAAACATTTCTTGTTTTTCAGATTTCATGTCCTTGATTAAATATTAAAGATGAAACATTGCAGAGCATCAGCATATTTCTTCATTAAACCAAAGGGACATCCTGAAGATATCCTTGTGCTTTATTTCTGTCTGGCTATACTACGGGATCAGCAAAATATGCAACTAACATAACCTTGACCACTGCCTTACGCATTCAACAGGGACCTGGCTTTTACATAGCATTATCCCTGGAGTTATCTATTTTAGTTTTTCTATTTTTATGTGTTTAGACACAAATTATTTACAAACTGCTGGTTGGCAGTGACTAATTTTCAAAAAAAAAAAGAAAAAAGGAAAGAAAATCAGCAAAAAGATCTTTCAAAAAACTCAGTACAGTCTTGAGTAAGCAGGAGATGGGGAGCAAAACACCAGAAGGAGCAAGAGAACAGGAAAACACCTGAAGCCAGAGGGTTTCTGTTCAAGAGCAGCCTATGATGGAAGGCAAAAAACAGAAATACATCCCAGGCAATTCCTGGATCAGAAGAATATTGATTATCAAGAATATATTGCTGTCCACAAATCAAGCTCACTGTAACATAAAAACAGTAGGAAAAAGAAAATTCACTGCTGAGGAGAGCTATGAATCACTAAGGAGCAAAAGGCAGGTTGACAGAAAGACAAACATCTTAAGAGGTTGGTTCCTATGATGAGTTATGAAAAACTAATTCTTTGACTTGAAATGTTGCACTTTCCATATACACCCATCCACAGGTCAAAATATTTCAAAACTGCTTCTTACAGACAATAAAGGTGTGGCGGGGTAATCAACAAGCACACAAGAGAAGATCATTGACCAATGGCTACAAAGTGCAGAGAGACTAAAGTGACACATCCACCCAATTAATACTTATTTAAACAAATCCGGTCCAGGAAATGAGCACAAGGCATTCTCATAGGAGCTGAGAGCCTGGCCATGGGTGCTCCTGCATGTGGTAAAACAGGCTCCGGTTCAAGGGCTTAGCTGTGGCAAAGCCGAAAAAGTATTTGAGCCAGTGTCTTACACATCTTCAATAACTTCATGAATCCCACCAAAACTCCACCCTGAACCTAGGAAATTGTGAGCCAATGAAACCTGAAGAAATATTAAAAAAAATAAAAAATGAAAAGTCCGTTATTTTCTCTTTTTCAAACACTTCATTTTGTTAAAACACTTGATGGTAGTTCTTTTCTCTTCAAAATATGCTCTGACCAGAGACAAACACAGTGAAGTGCTGCACAGAGAGAAATAAGACTCCAACCCCAGAAGAGCTTACATTTAAATTTTTGTATCTGAGAATCCAAGAATGAGACAAAAAAACCCCAAAAAAACAAGAAAAGTCTCTTCTCATTTAGAAGCCTAAATGATTATAACTCTTTTGTTAATGCACACATTTCTTTTTATTAGCATTAAATGAATAGAAATTGACAGCCAAGGAAATTCTGATTCCAGAAAAGGCATTTTGTAAAACAACCCTTTAGAAATTAAACTCTTCCTGTACAACTTCTTTTAACAGTAATGGAGCGTGTAGGGCTAACAGCATAACAAGCTAAAAATAAGCTCTCACAGATATTAAAAGTAGATGCCAAGAAGGAGATCTGGACATGTGTCTGAATTCAGATCTCACTTGGCAATGTTCTGAAGGCAAACCTAATTAAAGGTTACAGTTGGCTACATTGCATTACCCAGACATTACAGACTATAATTGTTCTAGGACCATGCAAGTGTTTAATTTCCACAAAAAAAAACCCCTCACAGTTAAATTAAACATTTATCTATTTGAGATAGTGAGCTAAACATCCACTCTAAAGAAAAGAAAAAAAGAAATCAGAAAAGGTAACTGAATGAATAGCAACATAACAGTTAGAAAACTTTCACTAGTTCAGCTTCCATGACCATACACAGTGTGAAGCTCACAGAAGCTCACCACGTGCAGAAGGATGTTGCATAGAGAAAATTGGTTTATTGTCTGAGAAATACAGGAAGTCTCTCTCTCCTTTTTTGTTTCTGAACAATTAATGCAGCACTGGTTAGGCACCTAACGCAATAATAGTGAAGACTGCAAAGAAATTAAAGAACAAAGTTCCACCTTCACTGGGGTGCAGGGCTGAGCACTACTGTGGAGTACCAAACACTGAAGTTCAACTAATTCCTTTGCCCAATCGCATCTCTGCTAAAATTTTCCATCTCCCAAGATGCGGGCTATCTCATTTTTGGGTGAGCTGCTCTCATCCCTGCTGCAATGAATGCAAAGAACTCTGTCCAAATGGAGCAAGAGGAAATCGGACCATGAAACTTGAACCTGGTCCATTGATGCATCTTAAGCCCACCAATCCACTGATTTTCTTGGGCAAACTATCCTTGAAGACATAAAAAACTGTGTAAGAACTCAAAAGCTCTGGAGTTAGGCCTTAATTTCCTGAGCTGAGCCTGCAGGAGCTGATTTTAGCATACAACAACCTCCCTGAAACCTCCCAGAGGCACTTGAACAGTCAGATTTGGTCAGGACTCTTTGGTGCTGATGCCTCACTTTTTTGTAGCAGCATGATGGTTGGATTACTCACGCTGGGAGTAGGAGGCAGTGGATTCAAATCTCTGAACAGTCTGATGGAACCAAATTTGTATTTTCCATGTCCTGGGAGAATGACTAAATCCCTGCCTCCAGCCTGATGACTCTAAGTGAGTTTCCACGCTCCACTGCCTGCAATGCACATATATTTTACAACAGATCTTCTCTGGATAAAAAGAAATATTGTGGGTCACCTGATGTAAATGATACTACGAATTTTTAATTATTTGATGAAAAGTTGAACTGCTGTAAAAGTATATTACTTTCTTGGACTTCAAAGGTCTGTGAAGGACCCCGCATTCCAAGTAAAAGCTTTAATTCCTGAGAATAAGAGGGAGAAAGATAGTGCTAGAAGTTGTTAGAGGATGTCTGCCAAATTTGATGTGCAATTGGCACAGATGTGGCTCAGTGTTCATGCACATACATCAACAACTTGGGTTGCCAGGGAATGACTGTATTGAAGTGGATTTGTGCCCCCACCATACCTTGGAGTTTTAAGGATCTCAGCAGCAAAGAGCATCCTTAGATTTTCATCGTGATAGACCCAAATCCAGACAGGTTCTCATCTCCTCATTGCTGTTTCCCCAAGGTCAGCTTCAAGTTTCACATTGATCAGCTACATCCCAGTGAAAAAACAAGGCCAAAGCCTGGTTTCAACTAACAGCTCGTGCTGAGGCAGCTATTTAATTTCACTATCTTAGAACAAAACCTTCAGAGATGTTCTGTTTGCTTAAAGACAAAAGGCTTATTTATACTCTGATTTTATATCCCTACCAGATACTTGCATTTCCAGAGGATGTCTATGTTTAGAAATTCATCTCTGTAAATAAAGTGACTTACACAGCCCTGGGTCCCTGAATAACACATTTACAGATAAATCAATGGGTTTGCTCTGTTCCAGCTGGAAAGCTTTCACCTGAAGCCATGCAAAGTGGATCCTATCTTACTTTGTACATCATCAGTAAAAACTCTCAGCTGAATTTTGGCAGCATCATGTTTGCTTTGAGTGACAAAGAGGAAGAGGCAGAAGAATTGCCCTGTTTCCCAGAAGAGGTGGAATCTGCAAAATTTGGCTGCAGCAATCCATGTTTTTCAAGTGTCTCCACATCTCTTGGGGTCTTTTGCACTGGTGAGAAGGAAGTGCAAGCGTGAAAGAGAAGAAAGCCATCAACACATGTGCTTCCCTCTTCATCATGAAGTCAGTGTTCTGTGACTTCAACATTTTAAGTCATTTCATATTAAAATAAAAAATTCACGAAAAAACCATGCATTAGTTACGCTGGCAGATTTAGACCTCTGTGCTGAAACTGAGACCTCCAACACAAGTGAAACATATAGTCATGCATAGAAATTACAGAATATTAAATACAAAGAACAAGGTTATGATCAAAAACAATATGAACTTAAAAATTCATGGTTACTCATCCTACACCATATGTCTTCCACCACCTAGCCACAACAGGGTGCCCTTTAATTACTCTGCTAATGTGCTCTTTGTGTCTAAGTGCTGGAGGACATATGGTACGTTTCAGTTGTAGCCATGAATTTCATGTCTTTAGTGCTTTCTGTCAAAATTGAGATGTCCTTTTAAATGTATACATGTGTATACATTTGAATTCATATGCTGATATTGTCAGCTCTTTGAGTACCTATACTGCTCTGCACCTCACAGTGCAATTCATTTATACTCCATTTCAGGAGCAAATGGATAAAAAAATTGAAATCTATTATATTTTTATTTCACAGACATATTAAAACCAAACAAAAACACAGCACCACCTACTTAATGACCTGGAAGAAGGAGGGACAGGCAGCTAAATCACCAGTTATATAAAAATGGCTTTTTAGTTTCAAACTTTGTGGCTGAGCTTACACACAGAAATACTAAGTGAATTGACTGCACTTCTGCCTTACTCTTTTAGATTGTATCAGAGAGCAGCTTTGCAATTTATTGTCATGTGCTGCTGTCCATTAAGGGACAATATTTTTAATACATTTTTTCATTTCAGGTTGAAAAGGAAGAAGGTTTTGTCAGTCTCCTCAATTTTTCTGCAAGTGACAGTTCAGATAGGAACTGATGAATGAAAATGCCATTCTGATGTGCCTAATGTATTGTAGGCAGCAATCAGATCTTTGGTATAAACAAGGTGCAACACGGACTGCAGAACGTGGTATTCCTCATCTTAAAAGGTGTCAGTGTCTAGACAAAGAGGATGACATCCTTTAAAGTGCCTTTGGAAATTAGACAGCGATTCAATGCACCCTGGACTCAGATGGTGGTGATGTGCCTGATGTATGTACAGTCAAGACAATTAAGTTACATTAATCACATTCTGAGTCAATTACAGTTCCAGAGAGATTTGGGATTTGTCCTATGTAGGAAGAAAGCTCATTTTATGTTCCAGTTAGAATAAAGAATTTCTCAAGCATCTCCTGTGTCATTTAGGGGTTTAAATCAGAGACAGTTCTCCCATCAGCCACTGAATTCCACAGTGCTTCCAAACTGCAACCTACAAAGCCTTCAAATGCTGCTGCTCAGACTGAACAGATCAAGGTCAAATACTGTGATAGAAAACACAGGCTTAAAGTACCCCATGCCATTTTACAGGTTAGGAAACTTACAGACTATTCCATTTTACAGTAAATAGCCAGTGAGAAAACCAGAAATGTAGCTCTATGATGGGTCGAGTTTGTTCTTTCAGGCTTGATTATGCTGCTGCTACTTTTAAATTAACCAAAATTCTGATGCTTGTCTTTGATCTGTAAACTCACATGAAGTGAAGCTTTTTACCTGGAGGAATGTTGGGTACAAACTGGAAGTCCAGCATTTAGTTCTTACTGCAGAAAGCATAAATAAATCCCCAATCTAAACTAGTTTCTGAGTATGACCAAAACACAATAATCTCAGAATTATTCACAGGAAAAGAATTATCAAACTGAAAGACACAGAGAACTTCCCCTCTACTGTGATTGCCTGGAACTACTGTCCTGTTTTGTTGCCTTTTATCAACATATGAGCTCCATTTGAGACAAGGGAGCAGGAGAACCATGGCACGAGGAGATTAGTTATTGGGGATTATATGGACAAATTCCACACATTCTTACATAAAATGAAAACTCTCTGTAGCCATTTATGATTCAGTTTGCTTGAAACTATGCCAACTGAATTATAGCTGTTTGAGACCAATCTGCCAAAATTCACAGGATAAAGCAAAATGTTTACAAGGTAATGCAACTCACTGCACAAGATGGCTAACAGCACATACAGCTAAAGATTCACAGCTATTCAGGGGAAAAGAGACAAAGTGCTGTAAACAATTTTCTATGAAATAGCTTTCAAAACACTGCCCAAACCAGATAAAACACCAGAGGCTATAAAAAAATTGTCAGAAATTGCAAGTTCATGCCTTCAGTAACCCTCCAACTTGGCAGTGTCTTTCTACAATTGCATTAAAAGAAAATAAATTCTATTTACATGGGCAATGAGCTCAGTTTCCATATTTGCGACTTCCAAAGACAGTCCGAGTGCAAGGCCAACCTGGGAGGTCAAATTAATTACAACTGTCTCTTGTAAAGGTTTGTATATTGGAAAATTGCAGCTAATCTGAATTCATATCCAGCACAATATAATGTCATTTGAAGAAGAAGAACAGAATAAACTATTTCGTGGAGGATTAGTTAATTGCAAACAAAGTATAATAGATTACTCTGAATCAAAGTCTCCTTATGGGAGATCAAGGATTATGCTTATTTTAGCACTGCGACAATGACTCATTTCTCACACAAATTTAAGCAGCAAAAATATAACTAAAAGGTAAAATCCAGCCATACTCATTATTTACTATTATTGTGCCTAGAAATAGCAAAAATAAAACATTTTGCCTCAGAAATATGACATTAATGTTTTTAAAAAGATTTTAAAATAATGAACGCTTGAGCGTGTCCAGAGGAGGCAACAAAGCTGGTGAGGGGCTTGGAACACAAACCCTGTGAGGAGCAACTGAGGGAGCTGGGGTTGTTTATCCTGGAGAAAAGGAGACTCAGAGATGACCTTATCACTCTCTACCGCTCCCTGAAAGGTGACTGTGGTTACATGGGGGTCAGTCTCTTTCTCCTAACAGCATCTGACAGAACGAGAGGACACAGGCTTAAGCTGCACCAAGGGAATTATAGGTTGGATATCAGGAAAAAGTTTTTTTACAGAAAGGGTGATAAAGTGTTGGAATGATTTCCCTGGGGAAGTGGTGGAGTCACCATCCCTGGATGCTTTTAAACAAAGACTGGATGTGGCACACAGTAGTTTAGTTGAGGTGTTAGGGCTGGGTTGGACTTTATGATCTTGAAGGTCTCTTCCAACCCATTGATTCTGTGGTTCGGTGAAAGTATTAAACAGAACTATATAGCACCGATAATCTAAAATTTGAGAAAGTTTTAAATCCAACAGACTTTTCTGGTTAACGTGGGGTCCATTACAATTGACAAACACCATTTTAAAAAAAAAATATGCTTCTGTGGTTCAGGGTTGACTTTTTATCTATGACTACATTGAAATTAACTGAGCAAAGACCTGAGAGACCCAATATGTGTAGACAGAACAAAAAGCAAAATGATATTTAGATAGGAGGATACCTTCGACTATCAGTCTATACACAGTTACAGAAGTTCAGATGGCTTTATAGTGAAAGAAATAAATAAAAATGTGTTTTTTCTTTTAGGTTGGGGGGCTTGGGGGTCGCTTTTTTTAAGTTTCATTAACTGCTAAACATTAGAAGAATTTTTTTCTCTCTTTTGTCCAGAAAATAAAAAAGTTCCCTTGTGGTTGATTCTCATCCAGTTTCTTCATGAAAGAACTATCAAAGAAAGTTACGGTGTATATTACTTTTCATTTCAGAAGGATTTCAGCAATCCCTAAACCTCCAATAGTATCTTCTTGACAACCTAATCTCTTTGTAGTAGTAGCTAAATTAAACCAAACTGTCATCAGTGAAAGCTCTCAAGAGTAACTCATGGATATTCAGTACATATGATCTATAAAAGTACACTAACCCATCTTTAAAAATAACTGTTTGGGGTAGAAATTTTTATTAAAGACCAAAGTCTTCACAGGACACTTGTATTTAACAATTATTGTTGTCTATTCTCATCATCCAAATGACCTCATCATTCTTATTTGAAGTTCAGCTTCAAAAATTATTTCTTCATTGGCCAAAAAAAACCCTAAACCACAAAATAACATAAAATTTTAGGAAAACAAATTACTGTTGTTGAGTTGAACATAAAAACAACTATAAAATACCACAGATTGTATTCCCATATAATTAGTGTAATGCCCAGACACTTGTATCTTTTCAGGTATTTCTATGGGGACAGGAAAAACACGTTGTACAAATGATGCATGAATGCCATGTTTGAGTGAGGAATGAGGACATCCAATTCTGCTTAACACAATACCACCCTTGTGAAAGAAGGGAAGAAACTGATTTTATTCCCACAAATTGAAACAGAGGAAGAAAAGAGGTGTGAAAGAAATTTTACTTGAGCTGTCCATCACACTCAACAAGCTTTTATACTTGGCTGGAATGTGAAATGCTCCATGATAGGGGCAGGATATAGATATGGTCAAGACAGAATATCTGACCCCAAAATCCACTCACTCCACAATCTGCCACCCCATAATTCAGATACTGCCACTTTCATTTAGTTAAAAGAATATGTGAAACATGCTGCTAAACATAGAAAAAAAAAAAAAAAAAAACACAAAAAAAAAAAAAAAAAAAAAAAAAAAAAAAAAAAAAAAACAACCCTGAATTCCAAATTATGCCAACATTTTCCATTTAACAAAAAAAGGTAGGGGTGTTTTAAAATGTCAGGAAAATTTGTCTTTGTGAAGCATATCTATGGTATTTTCCTTGCTCTTAGTGGAGAATGGGATATACACCATGATAAACTTTACTACTAAATGTGATAAACATTAACTTCCACATGGAGAATCCCTAAAACCACTGGTATAAATTACACAGTCTGAGAAATGTCAAAGCTCCAAACTACTATCGTGATTTTCACTCCAAGTTGTCTAAGGCCAGAAGGACAAATCCATTATAGAGCACCTACAGATTTTTGAATGCTGATTTTGCTGCAGGTAGTGCAGATTTGCAATTGAAAATCAAACTCCTCACTACTGACTGTATATGTAGATTTAAAGTAACAGTTTAGAAACCCAAGTTTGGAAACAATTTACCTATACTCTTAATGAAGGAGTGGTTAAGAAGATGACACAGTCCCAGGAGCCCCTGGGACATACTGCTATGTAAAACAAATTGGGGATGAATGTTATTGTGAGCAACAGTAGATATCACTGCTTTATGTCTCTGGTTTACTTCAGTTTGGGGGATTTTTTAAAAAATTAACATATGAGGAGATGATAAATAAAACCTCTGAGACATTTTTTTACGAGACATAAAACTAATTTGCATGCTGTCTTGCTTTGAGGTTGCAGCAACAGATACCACTTTCAGAGACAGGGACACACTTGTCACCATGATGACTAGAACTGAATTCTCGTTATCTCTGTAACACAACAGAGTATGGCTAAGATGAGGGAACAAAACAAGGAGAGCAAAAATATTTTTTTTCCCATTTGTGGGAAAAGAATTCAAAAAATGGGAGGTAAGAATATGCACAATCCACCACTTTGCAGCTCCTGCCACAACCTGAAGGGTCAGGTGAGTTCAGCACCCTGAAGCTCCAGCTTTACTCAGCTGAATAGGTGGCAGCTATTTAATGAAACAGCATTTTAAGAGCACCAAGTGAAAAGTCTATACTGGGTGTTATTAGTGCATTGTGTCCTCCGTGAGAGTGATGGAAAGCAGGAACTGCTAAATGGTATCAGTCAAATATAACGATTTGTTACTGATGCTGTCACCTGCATTTAAGCGTTAGCTGCTCTCCCCTGCTCTGCTATTCACAGCCAGGGAACACTCAGCCCATGTCTGTCAGCCCGAGGTTATCTCTGAACTTTTGTCACCTGAAGGCATATTTAGACATGGTAACGCACAAAACACCTTTTTCTCACTCATCAACACTTTGTATTACAGTGTCAGAGAGAGGATATTGCACAAAGGACCCTGACTACCCAAATTGGTTGGTGAGATGTCAAAGCCATTTTGTGGCAATCAAATGAACATATTTATTCACAGATGAAATAACTGAACATAGATTTATCGTAGTTTTGATTCAGTCCTCGTCTTTCCTGCAGGAACAAACAAAAGCTTTCATCTTGGACAGCAATGCAGATGGTAAAAGCAAAAGAACATTACAGAAAAAGATCTGTCTTAAAATTCAGACTTTATATAACAAATTACTTGAAAGGGCAAACAGAATGCTGTCATATTCCTTTACATGTTAGAAGGAGCCCCACAGTACAACTTCTATTTTAAATAAAAAGAAATACTGTAAAAGTTAAATAATTAAGAAAAATCTTCAAGCCTTAGTAATTGGAAGGGTCCCAAAATCCCTTTGTGTTTCATGCTGAGATGCATGGAGAGTTGTTCCTATTTAATTGAAAATGTATTAACATTACAATTTCAAAGGATCAAAAATAAAAGGAGTTTCCTGAAAATTTAAACCAGGCTTTCAGTGTTTCCTGTTGTGCAGAAGAAAGATCTATTTTAATGGTATACACTGTAGAAAAGGACCTAAAGAGGGCAATTTCTTCATTCTTCAGGGAAACTGGTGGGAAGTAAAATGGTGTATAATTAGTTTTGGTGGGTTTTCTTTTCAAATATATTTAGAACTTTGTGAAGGTTAATGCTCCCACACATCTGTATTCAAGCACAAACTTTATCTGAATAGTGTTTTCACTAATTTTAGATCCCACTAATTTAAATTTACAAATACTAAAGGCTACTCCTTTGAAACCCTGAAAAAGGTTTACACTTTCTTTTTCATGTTTTAAAAATCTTGCTTATTATAATATTGCATATTCTTTTAATGTTAATTATTTTTCCTTCTTGATATATTATGAATATCCATATAGCCTCAGGAAAAGACCTCGATTATATTTATAAAAACATATATATGAACTAAAAGGTAGGGGGGAAAAAGGAAATTAACATACTTATTAACAAATCCATAGAATAATAGAGTTGTCAAGGTTGGAAAAGACCTTTAAGATCATCAGGTCTGACAGTCACCATGCTCACCACTAAGCCATGTCCTCAAGTTCCATATCCACACATTTTTTGAACACTTCCAGGGATTGCAACTCCACCATATTTCTGGGAAACCTGTAGTAACGCTTGGCAGCCCTGTCTGAGATTTTTTTTTCCCGTAATGTCTAATCTACCCTTCCCCTGGTGCAACTTGAGGCTATTTCCTCTCATCCTGTCACTTCTTAACTGGGAGAAGAGACCAACCCTCACCTCAATACAACCTCCTTTGGAGGAGTTGTGGAGAGTGATAAGTCCCTCCTGAGCCTCCTTTCCTCCAGGATAAATATCCCCAGCTCCCTCAGCCGCTCCTCACAGGACTTGTGCTCCAGACCCTTCCTCAGCTTTGTTGCCCTAAGATCCTATTTCTGAAAATTAATCTTCCCAGGTGGATATTTGCACCTAAAGTGAAAGCAAGCACAACCAATTTAAAAGGATTGTCAGGAAGAGTTGTACTCAAACATCCCAGCATTTTATTATATATATATGTATATTTTAAAGCTGCTTTCTAACACTTTTTGATGCCTCTTAAAAACTGTAATTTCATAACAAGTAGTCACTCACTGCTCATGCCATTTTATGGGAAAGTACAATCAATGGCACAACAGTAATTGGGAAACATCATGCTTATCAAACTGTACTTTTACTTTGGTCTCCAATTATCCGAAAACTTTGAAAGGCCTGATGCATCAGCCACTCAGAACGCCTCAGATCAATACTGGTGGAGTGAGCAACTGACACTTCTTAGCACCATAAATTAAATGATTACATCAATCATTTTTCCTTTTTTATGTAAACAATGTTAAGGCAACAGAACACTGCCACAGGATCAATGTCTCCTGCTTGGAAAATAAATTCTTCAACACTTATGCAGCAGCAGGAGATTGCTATTGTACAACAACAGTCTATACCATTTTCTTAATTACAGCAACAGTCATTAGTGTTTGTGCCGGGTTTGGGTGGGATGGAGTTAATTTTATTCCTAGTAGCTGCTATAGTACTGTGGTTTGGATTTAGGATGAGAACAATATTGCTAACACTGATGTTTCAGTTGTTGCTGAGCAATATTTACATTTTTCAAGGACTTTTAAGCTTCTCTGCCTTTTGTATTTTATTTTTGGTATAGCAATGATATTATTATTATTTAAATTATTAAACTGCTCTTGCCTCAACCCACAAGTTTTCTTACTTTATCTTTCTGATTCTCTTCCCCATTCCACTAGGGAATATGAGTGACCAGCTGGATGGTTCTTAGTTGTTGGGGCTAGACCATGACACTTACAAAGAAGAAACACTGAGTTTCTTTTACTGCACACTTCCTTGCAGGGCATACTTTTACTGCTTCAGAAGGGGCAGGAGCAGGCGCTTTAAGGTTTTGTTTTAACAAAACATAAAATAACCAGAAAATAGGAAAGGAAGTCCACCCAGGACGCCAGATCAGTGCTCAAACCCCTACATTGGAGCTGGTCAGCAAACAGCAAGGGTGAGGTCAAACTAATTTGTTGCACAGAGGCATCCACATCTTCTTCCTGGGGTACATCTCCACTTCAGTGACTCTTCACACGCCTGACATGCACATGAGCAGCAGGACACCACAGGAGCTGCTGGCTGTGGTTCCCTCCACAACCTACACGTGAACCCCTCCCCATGTATCCATGTTCTTCTCAGAGCTGTGCCAGCACTCTTGGCTAAGCACCTACAGAAAGCATATGGTGCACCTTGAGAGTGTGGTAACAACTCGAGAATGTGTTCTCACACCTGTGCGACCCATCCACACAGACTCCTCCAATGCATTCCCACAGTCATTTCAGCCATGTGTCCAGCCCTAGGAGCTGCTGATTTTCCCAATCATTCCTTATTCAGAAGTCACCCCTGCAAATGGAGATACAGCTGGTCAGGATTTCATCTTTTGCCAAGATATAGGTAGTCCCGGTTTTCTACACGGCTTGCTGTGAACAAACTACAAATGCAAGGATGATGCTGGAGCCCAACATAATTTCAGTATCCAACTCTATGGGTGCCAATTTTTATTTCAGGCATGTATTTTTGTCCTGAAAATGCAGCTCATCAGTGATGTTGACTGCTCACACACTTCCATCAACAAGGCAATGATATTTCACTTGTTAATACGACCATACCAAAATCATGTGTAATAAATCTGGGATTCAGGTTCCAGTTACCTCCTTGTAGAGACTGATACATTCTCCATCACCTATGGCCAGTGCTAATTCTTTGTGTTAAGCAGAACATAAGCTCCTTTTCTAGTTCAGCACTCTGGAACCACAATAGATCACCTCAAGTCATTCCCAGGAAAACCCATCTTACTGTATTGAGTCAGGCTTTGTAAGGCCCAGCCTCCTGGGAGTTGTTCCCTGCACTGGCATTCTGCCAGTGGACACTTCACTGCTGCTCTCCAAGCCTGGGAGAGGGATAACAGAGTATTAAAATTCTTCATCTTTTCCCCGTATAGTTTTTTATTTAAATCTATTCTTCATGTAACCTAAACCAGAAAATTAAGAACCCAGGAGTTCACTATTTTTCTTAATTTTTTCACATACAATGACCATATAAACCACATAGATTTGCAAATCACAGATCTCTGGTCCTTGTTACATGTGAACATTTGAAGGGATGTTTGAGAATAATGTCTAAATGCCTCTGCATTTCCCTATGGGTTAATGAGTAGTTTAACATGGTAAAAACACAATGCTGCCTTGCCAAGGATATAATTCAAACAAAATTTCCAAGAACATGTTAAAGTAGATATTTATCTCCCTAATCAATAAAACTGGAGTCATAAGTTCTTTGTGCTTTTTGTGAAATAACTGGTAGTTTCTATTCAGACAGATTACGTCAATTTGGATGTGATGCTCCACAAAAAGGGATCATGTTACATTTCAAGAATTAGATTACTAGACTAAGAGAAATAAAATATTTTGATCACATCTCATCCAGCAAGAATATCTGATCTCCTCCTGAAAAAGCGTCAACTCAAAGCTTCAGCAGAATCATATTACTCTGCTCAGGGATATTGGAGAGGCAGTTTCCATTACAAGTGTCTGCCACTGCCTAATTAGCCAGTGGGCTTTGGGGCACAGTTGTCTCAGAATACCTACTTTTGTCTTTGGCACTTCGAAATGAAGCTTTGAAAGAGAACACTGGACCCTCGGGAACAAGCATGCCATTTCCAGAATTCAGCTGAGACCTCCTGCTTGCTTGGTAAAGGAGAGGAAGACAGAGCGAGGCTGAATTTGGGAGAAGTTTCTTAAAGAGGGTGACAAAGTGGAGAGAGAGAGGATTCTTTCCACTCTTTTCCGAGTAAGATGTCTCTGCTACCAAGATTGCAGTGACTTCATTATTACTTCTAAGAAGGAGCTGGTGGAGGTGACTAATGACAAGTGTGACAGATGTGATTGGGAACATCGGATGTGACCCAGGCTGTGCTGCCCTCCTCTCAACAACAATGCAGTCAGAAGAGACTTTTACTCTGAGCCTTTGCTAATGCTTCATAATAAAGAGAAATTTCATGCTGAAAAAAGGAATCAAAAGCTCAGCCTTAACCTTGAGGTGGTTTCATCATCTGAAGCAGCTGACATATTGCCTCACTGGATCACACACACACTCATATCCCCCAAAAAAGACATGGCAACAGTAATAGATGTCCTAAAGCAAGAGTTTCAGTTTATAATGACTCATGTAGCAACTGCATTCTCAGAAATTAAGTCTAGTGTAAATGATATGACTATTTTGCCAGAGTGGGGTGTAAGCTCAGATGAAACATCCAAGAGAATAATCCTATTTTGGCCTGGCAGCTGGGTAACTGTGAGAAAAGAAACAAGTTGTTTATACATCTGAGTCATCATCTACTGAATTAAATTATTTGAATGTGAAGGCTCTGAGACCTTTCATTAATGAACATGTGGGAGAAATGTGCCTAATGTTATTCCATAAAGACAGGTGGGGCAAAAAATCTGCTGCAGAAAAAAACCCTAATTATATGTAATAGTATTAAATACAAGAAGTAAGATTTTGTTATTAAATACAGATCTGGAGAAAAAAAAAGTTCCAAAGACAGTAAAAAGTTTGTTCAGGCAGTGCATTTACTCCTCTGTCTAGTTCATCTTTATATATTGAAAGAATGAAAGATTGCAACAGAAAACTACCATAACGAGATATTTTACTGGACACATTTTTACCCATTACACAAAACCAGAAACTTCGCCACTAGTATGAGTTCTGATTGTTCCATTAAAACAAGACAATTTTAGGCCAGGCAGTTTTGTCATCAGTCCAGTCTGGTCTCACTGGTATCTGAAATTTGTATCAAATGCTAGAGGTTGGAATGTCCCAAATCATTAATTTGGGGCAGCTGATAAAGTACAGGCACAGGCCAGGCACTTGCTCTTTGCCACATGTGGGTGCTTTGCTACATTGAGCCTCCACAACAAAAGACACAACCCCTTTCTATCCAACTGCACAACAGGACACACAAGCACCTAAATCACATTGAAATTGACAAAGTGACAAATTCCTACAGGTTTTACTGAACAGGTAGTTCAAGGAAATATTCTGGAAAGTCCAATTTATTCATAGCTGTGGCTATTAAATTAGGAGATGTCACTAATGTCACTATCCCAACTCTTGCCATAATAAGTTATTGACTTTTACCTTTCCTAGCAATAGCAAACCATTTGGAGTAGGTGCCAAATTGGGCCAGCACCAGTAATAACCAATTAAAAAAGCAAAATATATTTGGCACCAGATACCAACAAGGTTTACCACTACCACACTCAATGAATAACACTATTCATTTCCTGTGTGCAGGCAGCTGTCATTTTGAAGCAGATAAGACAAACCTTCCTTTGCATGTTCTGCTGGAGATCACAGATCACTACTCAGTTCAACAGCTGCAGACAAACTTCTGGGGACACCATTTCCCTGCTGGTAGGTCTCACAGTTATGTGAGTTGTATAGGGCCCAGGCACACTGTGATAGGATCATGGAGGCACCAAGGATGCAAAAAACCTCCAAGATCATCAAGAAAATACCACTGTGCCCACTCAAACATATTGCAAAGTGCCTCATTTTTTGAACACTTCAGTGACTCCACCGCTTGCTGTTCCATTCTCCCCTTTACAATTGGTTTGAGCCCTTCAGACCAGCCACAACAAAATTAGTGTGTGAGAAGAGGGTCAATAACAGGAAATGGACAGAAGGACATAAGACATAAAAAAACTACAGAAGGATGTGGTAACAGGTGCCTCCCCAGGGTTGATAGATTTACTCATGATCAGGGTTTCTCCCAGCTGACCTACTTTACCTTCAAGCAGCCAACATTTCTGGGCTGTGTCATTCATTTCTCACACAGAGACAAACTATTCTTCGATAAAAATAAAAAAAATCCAAGCTCTATACATTTGTGTCTCAGCTTCATCACTCACATTCCATCTTGCCTTCCCTTTGTGATAAACAACAAATCTCTGTGCATTTACAGACTAGTAGCTGGTAGCCATGAATTTTAGCAGCTTACCTTGCTGTCTTTTAAGGTGTTTGGTCTGTTACAGGGGACAACTACTGGGGGTTAATATGTTGTGGTGAAACTGGTGCACATACATCACCTGGGTCAACACTCTGCCATAATGAGCTCTGTATTGTTTCACCTCCATGCAGGTATCATCACACAAAGCTGTTAACACCTCGGTTAATTTTTCATCTTCTTTCCAACAACCCCACTTACCCAATGCTTTTATTAATCAGCTTATTCCATACTGTTGCTGAAGCTATTAAATGCACACATTTCAGTCTTAGAGGAAAGCTGTAGTAATCATACTATACTTGAGCATGTTTTGAGACAAGTGACACTGGGCCAGCAGTTTTAATTGCCTTGAGTTGGTGAGAATCAGATATAGCCAAACACTGTCACACTATAAATGGAAGTGTAATGGGTATCTGAGATAAACAGAAGCACAAACAACTCAGCTGCAAATGAGCAAAATCTGTTCACAAGGCAGTCTTATGAAATAATTGAGCACTTCTGTGCATTATGCTTTTGCTTGGACTAGTACCAATCAGGTGCATCAGCCATTATTGCAAATTACAAACCTGATTTCTCAGGGACTGTGGTAAAATTTGCCCTGAAAACAGAAGGCCATCTAAACCAGATTCGACCTCTTGTTCTCAGATTGCTCCAGCTTGTTCTAGAACTCCTTCCCTGCTTTCCCTGCTTTCAGTCCTTGGCTTTGACAAGAGTATAATGTTTGTCAATAATAATACTCCTTATCCACTATGCAGACCACAGTGAGGAGTTCTGGGCTCTGCACAACCACCCCAGTGTCCCTGCTGCTGCAGTTTTCCAGAAATGGCCTGCCTCCTAGAGGGACCATGTCTTCCCTCTCAAATGATTTTCCCACAAAGTCGTGGCTCTTGCTAATCACTCCTGACTAATAACTACAGGCACTCCAAGGTTCTTCCCATTCTTAGCAGGAATTGGAAAGTATACATTTCTGCCTGTTGACATGCCAGCAAACATCTCAGGTGTGTGTTGTTGACTCAAACATTGTCCCCCTTGCTGGCAGCCCCCTCAAACCTTTGCTGTGGCCACGCTGCTCTGAACCAGCTGAGGCTCCCAGCCACCCTCCCCTCTAAGCACTAACCTAAGCCCAAGGAAATGATCAAAGTTAACCCCTTCACTGATTCAAGCCTACACAAATGCAAACTTGAAAAAGATATAGTAGCTCTCTAGCAAGTTTAAATATCTGTATTGCCAGGATAACACTCTCCCATGGCGGCAGTAAGTTTGGCCTCTGATTCAGTAAAGCATAGATTCATATTTTCATAATAAGAAATTTCACTGTGAAGAAGATTGTTCATTTGTTACAAAATTATCTTCATACTATAATAATTTAATATCTCCCTACTGGCAACAGATCCAGGTTATTCTTAGAACCAACATTTTTTAAGTAATTTTTTTATTAATGATAGCTATTTATGTGGCTGCCACAGCATAGCATTAGACTGTTTGGTCCCTGAAGAACTAATTCTAAAACATGTTTCTGGCACAGCAGGCTACGCTTTATGGATTGGAAACTTAGGAAAATACTGAAGATTAACCAAGGAATGAGCACAAGACCTGGCAATCATACTTTCCACCCCAGTTGAAGTCCAGAATTCGTTATTTAGACACCTAAAAAAACCCAAAAACCAACCCACGCTCCAGTGGGCACTATGTCCACCCTCATAGGATGCTCTCACAAACCAAGCAGGCCCTGCTCAAATTTCTGCTGTGGGTGAGCTATCTAAAGCTCTAGCACAGCACATGAGTACCACACACTATCATATGCTTGGAAGTGCACGACATCTGCTTAAAAATGAGACATTTCTCCCCTACCAGGAGGCGAGTTCATCCAAAAAGGAGCCCCATCACACAATCTGACACACAGAGGCAACCTTGATATAGCAGACCTTCATAAGACATCCACATAAAAGGAGATGATGACATTTCAGTCACAAAAGATGACTTGCAGACACTTGAGGAATCTCCAAGCAACCCCTTGGAAAGGAGTAGCAGAGAGCAAGAGAGCCAGGTCACTTTAGTGACAGAGAAGGTCAGCAGCCCTGATTTAAGCTACATTTAATTAAAAGGCATTGCAATAAAGACCTGATAAGCTGAGAAAATGAATAGAACATAGCTGCAATTCATTAGTTATTTATCATTTTTATCAGTCCTCTCATTTTAAATGTATAAGTTATTATACAGTTTGAACAAAACTACTTAATAAAACCATACATCAACTGCAGAGCCTAAGATGGCCACCTGCTCAGCTGAAATTATAGCATCAGTACATTAAATAATTATTCCTCTAGAGATGTATATATATCTACACTTTTTTCAGTCTTGATGTTTTGTTTGAAATTTTCAACCAGTACTTGTAACTACAGGATACGATCAAGAGGTGGCAGCAGAATTGTCAAGTATTCCTCTCTAGACAAATGTGTGCTTCATTCTAGAAGCAAACCATTTCCTTGACATCCCCCATAGTGGAGCAGTTCTCAACTCTCATTATAAACTTGGATTTTTAATCACTTCTTCTTGCAAGTTTCGTGCATGTAAGAACACATGTTCATATATATACTGCACTATATTGCCAAGCAGGCAACGTAAGGAATGTTCTTAAACTTGACTGTGTTTATACTTTCAGTTTCCCTGGGATCAGCTGACAATGCAGTCACTACTACCAGCTAATTTAAACAACTTAAACTGACAGAACATCTTACAGCAAATTCATGTTGCACCGTGACACGTGTACAAGCATTAACATCATAGCCAGAGTGTTACAGCTGAAACATAAAAAGGAGCACAGGAATAAATCACTAATTTTCTGGATGTTCTTGTTGGTGACTACAGATACATAATTCTAGGAGGACGACTCTGTTCCAGTCAACAAAACCTCAGCATTTAAAGGCAAATTTTTAATGCACAAATGTGTGAATCAACACAAGATTGCATGAGGTGCTTTGCCTCCTACTGTCATTCTCTGCATGTGACCAATAATAGAAGTTGGAAAGCCTCCAGCAGCTGTGTTTAAGTGTCTGCAGTTTTGCACAGATGCCCAGTAACATTCTGGTCAGCACTTGTACCATACATAGCACATGGGAAAGCATGGACAAGCACAATGGGTGGAAAAATAAAGGGCACATCAAAATAGCAGCAAGTCTGCAAAATTAAATAGAAGAATTTTTAAACCTTGACCTATACTTTCTGCATATGCAAAATAATGAATCTTTCATGGCATAGTGAAATCTTCATTGTTTGTATTTTCCATGAAATTCAAGCAACATTGAGGGAAAAAAAGGCAGGACACAGTTACTGATGTGCAGCTGTTCCATACTTTTCTTTCTCTTTAGTGCTCAATACGTGGCCTCCTGACTTACTGCACGCTCTGCAGAAGGGGCAATCAGCAAATTAGTGCATGGATTCATCACGAGCAGTCATTTGGGTTGTATTCCCATACTTTTCCAGTGTTACATTCAGAGGAGCTTCACTTCACTCTGTCAGGAGAAGCAGAGGTAAAACAGAGCTGTTCCTCCTGCCTGGAGAAGTGCAACTGCCCCACCTTGGGCTACGTGGGCAAAGTCAGGTGTTCCCTGAATCCACAGCTCCAGAGCAGGTGGAACCACACTCCCAGTCAGAACTACTATTCCCACTTGGTCCTTCCTTTGTCACACCCAGGAAGAGGGTGGAGGACACTCCTCGATCTGGATGCAGTGGTGGCAAACATTACCCCAGAGGCAGGAGACAAGCAAGATAGTCTGGCACTGTTTGGGACATGTAGAAAATGCAAAACCACCAGTTTTTCGAAGTAAAATAAATAAGTAAATTGATCCTAGGTCTCTTTCTGTCAAGATGGCAAAACACAAATCTTTACACATTCTGTGGGGAATTTACACCAAAAAACCTGAAGTACTAAGAAACTCACAGATCGCTTACATTTGTTAATGCTGTTCAAATAAAAGGCTTGTTTTAAGGGAAAAATAAGAGCACTTATGTTGAGGTTCTCCATAGTTAAAACCAGTGGCACTACTGGAAGGTACATAAAACATAAAGCACATTGAAGAACTCCTTTTTCAGTTAATTATATTGTAATTTGATGCTTCATTCTGAGGTTATTTCCCCCTCTTACTGAGCATTCAGCCAACAATGAAAATGCTTTTGTAGAGTAAATTGAAACCGATACTGGAAGCTGTTTCACACTTAGGAATCAGGTCCTTTATGATGAAATTATACACCTCATGATAAAACCTGATATCACACTGATGCTGCTGGAACAGAACCCCCTAAGCTGCTGAGCAGACACATCAACCACTTCAATTTTGGGACAACAGTTTTGTAACTCATTTATGACCTTTTATGTCTGAAGTAGGAAAAAAAAATCACAAACTACAGTGTAGCAAACTATTAAAGAAACTATGAAAGAAAACGCCAATATTTTGTGGTTTAAAACTGGAGTACAAAAGTAGTTAAAACGATAACACAGCCTACATACCACACTCTTCTACTAATAATGTTGGTGTTGTCGCCAGTCATAGCAAAAGCACCTGAGTTCCTGGTGATCACTGGCATGAATATAGAAACAAAACCCTTGCATGCTGCATAAATCCCCATCACCTGGGGCTTTTACTGCTGGCAGCCCTTGGCATTCATCACCATCCCACTGCTACTGCGATCCTTTGCACACAGTTATCTCCATAGGACCCGCGGTAATTTAGATGAAGAACATGAATTTGCATCACAAGAGAAAAAGACCATTTGGCCCCAAGTCCTCACTTTCCGAGTACTTATCTCAACACAAACATTGACAAAAAAACCCCAACCCTCCTTTTTGAACCGGATCCCAAGCTTCTGGAGGGACACAAAACCAGTAAGACAAAATAACAAACCTGATGCCATAGGGAAGGCAGGTAAGAAGGGAGATGGGGCCTCTCACTGACCGCTGGCTTTGATGCAGACAAAATCATCTCTAAAACAATTCTATTAAAATGATTCAGCAGGCCAACTTATGCTCTCCTCACCCACAGAGTACTGTAATGCCACTGAAATTAATTGTTTTGCATTGTTATTTTGCATGAGTGCCAAGGGCTGGAGGATTTTCCTGGTAAACCACTTACAAGTCTTTAAATCAGCATACAATAGAAATAACTCCCTAAAAATTATTCATTCAGTGGTTAAGTTCCATATATTAATGTATATCTTGTGCCTTTATCTACATTTAATGTAAATTCATTTGTAGGATAAGAAAAACTAGGAATGATTTCTGGAGGGCCTGGTAAGGACTGAAAGAAAATAACAAATTCAGATGACTCCCCCTATTTTAATAGCAGAATTAGAATGTACAGATCTGGGAGAAGTCCATCCAAATAGGAAATGCATAAAAGCCAGAACTGAAGTGACAATCCTGAACCAGTTGTTTCAGTGTCTGCAGCGAAGGGTGATGGGACAGACAAATCTGATTCACAGCAAGGAGCAGGATTTAGTTGTACAGCAGCAGATAAGAGTGGAGATGAGGGATGGCAAGCTTTCATGGAGTTGTGGTGACTAAGAAAAAATATATACCAAGGACCGGACAGATAAAATATAGCTGGTGATATAAACCAGAACAATGTGTCAGTATTTCTACTTGTAAAGTCAAATATTATACAGCCTCTACATCTGCATTACATTCTGGGCAAAAATTTATCAGTATTTATATTTTTAATCAAATATTTAAAATTCAATATAAAAAAATTACTATATATTAAAAATAACAAGTCACTGTTCTCTCATTCTTTGTTTATGCTGTAACACAACAGCTGTGAGAACATATTTTCAGTTATCTGATGCATCCACAAACCACAGTCACTAGGAACATAACAAATTAAAAATGAAAATAAATAAATAAATGGAATAAATTAACAAATTATACAGCCACGCGCAATAGGAGATAAACCTCTGAAGTAATGAGTCACCGATAAAGTGTCCAATCCCAACCAGGTACTTTGTACAGTGCACAGACCTTGGCAGGTCACCAAAAGGTGAGAGATGTTCAGGTTTTACCAAAAATACTCAGCCTTCTTGGGCACCTACATCTGGTGCTCTCTGCAGGTATCCCAAACTCCATCCCAGCCATTGCACCTGGAATTTTATCTTTGTTGGCTCCAGCTGCCAAGGAGGGTAAGAAACACAAGATCCAGAGGCTGAAGTGGAATTTACCCCACCTGAATAGAGCAGCAAGGAAGCCCCTGCACTGATGCCCACCTTTTCAATGATACATGAAGAAATGCGTGGCATCTGGCCCACCAATGTCCAAAAACATTGATGTCATTCTCATCCTGTGCCCAGGCAGGACCTGAATTACCCCTCCTCCCACTGTCCCTTCAAGTCACATTGATTTTAAGGAGGGCTAGAGTTCAGTAACCCTAAAATCAGCAATTTGTGAGCCTAACCCTACACAGCCTACAAGGAAAAGAACACACAAATAGTGTCTCTGAAATTTTGAAATTTCACATAGAGTTTACTCGAGACTGAAACACATCTACCCTACAGCAGGAAGCTGGTCCTGCTGCTCCCTGCACATGCTGCAGATCCAAGTAACTCTCCAAAGGTAATCTTAAACAGACCCCATTACAGCGAACCCCAGCAAGAGGTGAAAATCTATAATTAATGATCACTGTCAATTTAGCATCTCCCATGAGCGATTCCAGAAAGCTGGAGTCTTGACATTTTGAGAGTTATCAGAATCAATTTAATTAGCTGAAAAATGGTTATTCTCAGTATAATGACCACTCTAACTGTTCCTAAAGTACCTGAGGACACCAGGATTTAAGAGCATTCGGAAGGACTTACCTGTTGAGAGATTGATGCACTCCATGAATGGGAGGATATGACAGACATGGTGCAGGGAATAAAAGGCTATCAGAAGGATTACAAACAGACACACAATCCTAATGTTTCATAAAAGTAAGGCACCCTGAAACAGTTATCCCAGCCATTACTGTACATGCATGACTGATGAAGACTTTTCCAGATTTTAAAATTACAGTGTAAATGATTATGCCATAGCAATTCCAAAATAGGACTGGTCTTCTTTTCCCATTAAATTAAGATTCAAAGAGAATGTACTGTGGAGAAAACCACCCCACAACTCAATCAGTTCTTTAAATACATAACACAGGACACAGGAATTATTCAGGGTTTTAATGAGACTTAGTGCAGAAAGCAACAACAAAAATCCTGAGGCAAAACCTCACCAATTAGGAGACCTTTTATCTTGCTTTATGTTTAGCTTAGAAACCTTTGCATCCCTGCAGTCTACAAGCAAAAGAAATCTTTACATAGCAGGTTTCAAAGATTGCCTAACAATCAATATTTGGGAAGAGCTACATGAGAAATTTCCCCTGTGATTTGGCAATGACTCCGATTCCCCAAGGTCTGTGTTACTGACATTGCTGCAAATGTAGTGCAAGCAATGAAAAATGGAAGCTGCACATACTGTGCTTTCCCTGTTGCCTTTACTCAAGTCATAACTCACTCTTGCATATACTGTAATTTAACCTGTGGAGATCCCAGAGGGGGCTGTACAAACACCGTGTGGAAACTTAACCTGATCATTAAAACAGTATCACAGATTTTGCAGATTATTGAGCGTTTTCCAGTAGATCACTCAGCTGAACTTTCTTGCGTTAAGCAGGGCCTCGTCCAATTCACAAATTAATTTTTCATATTAGGCAAATCCCCACGTTACTTTGGCACCTAAAATCAGGCAGGAGCTGAGAAATGAAAGCTACATATGTCAAATTTCTGCATGTTTTCTGAGAGACCTTAGCATGTCCCTTAAGGTGTCAAAAGTCACTTTATATAAAAAATAAAATATACCACCACTGGTTTTAAATTTGGTGCTGGACAGCTGCTAAAGTCACCCTTGGAGGAAAAGCTCAACCTTTGGGCAAAGACTGTGCTCTCTCTCACAGACACCCAGCTGAAGTCTGGCACCCATTCAGACCTGATACCCACCACTCAAACTGTTAGCAGGTATTAGCTGTCACGTTCCATTAGCCCCTCATCATGCTATCTTGCATCATGCCAGCATATAATGTGATTTAATGGGACATGACGTGACATATGTGACGTGACATGATGTGATGTGACAGCTACCATTTAAAGGGGAACACACCTATTTTCGAATTAGATGTCCATTATCAATTAAAGCTGCTCTGGTGATGGTCAGAAATTTATATGTCAAACCCAAGCAAAACTAACCAGCATGTGTTGCCTGCACTACTGAACTGATGAGCTGGGAACCCGCCAGCTACCCAAATCATCCTTGGGTAATTTGACAGATCTGTAATATAAGCTCTGTGTATCAGTTCCATGTCATATTTGCTCAGTACTACTGAAAGCATGTTTTTGCCATTTTTCTCCTTCATCCATCATAATTAAAATCACCTAAAATGGTGATTTCCAAGCTGTAACTTCAGTTCTGTTATTATCAGCTGCTGTGCTCGGTACGTGAGAGAAAAAGAGCGCAAGGAATATTGTGCTGTAGCTGCAGTGTGCAAAGTGCTGAGAGCGTGGCAAAAATGGTCATTTAACTGACCAAATACAATGTGGAACTAATACGAAAGTTAGGAAGAGCAGCACACAGTGTGAGCAATAAAACCTTTTTGCATCCACTCCTGCGCAATGATTTTTTCCCCCTCAGTAAAGACATTAAGTGTTCGATGCTTAAAACCAAAAAAGATTTGCATAGGTGCAACAAGATTGTCATAAATCTGTTGTAGGCAACAGGCTATGGAATGTATGCATAATTCAGAAGGAGAGAGAGCTTGCAGATGAGTTTATCGTACCAGTGAAATTCAGACGCTGTAGAGCAGCAGCTTTACAATGCATGAGGAATGCACATTATCCTTATGCAGATTAAAGTATTGATTCTTCATCATTCTATAGCTTAGCCATTAATATTCATGCAAACCCTGCAGGCTGGTCACCTTGTGGGAAGACACGGAGAGCTGGAGGACCAGCCCCGTTTTCCGCGGGTGCCTCGGCTCTAGAGAGAGCTCTCTGTGCATCACCGTAACATGGCTTCCCGGGAGTGATATCCCTGCACTTGCTGCTCAGTTGACTGTTTCTGATGATCTTGCTGCTGCTGCTGCAAAAAAAAAAGGGTAAAGCTGCTGCCTCTAGATTTCCCGATGCAAAAATTGCACTTCAAGGCCGGATGGCAGCTTGAAGGTCACACACGCTGACGCCTCGCATGCCAGAGACAGGAAGCCTAATTTTAGCCCACAAGAAACTGGAGTGCTGATTAGAAAAAATGAGATTCTATAATGCTTCAAAAGCTTTACAGGGGAGAATTATTCTTAGCACAAGATATCCCATCATACCTATGGGATGCAATGCTTCAAGGATGTAGAAAGAAAAGGTTTCCATAATAAGTGGTGGAAATGAATGAAAAGTAATTACACAATTGTCTAAAGCAGTGAATGTTGAAAGAGAGTGTGGATATAATAGGATTATATAGTGATTCTTTACCTTATGATCATCCAGCATCATAGGATAATAGAGAAATAAGTAGCAGGCTATGGATTAAAGGCGCTGGAAATATTTATAGTTTTATTTCCTGGCACGGCAGTTTCTACACAAACCTGCAACATGAACTGTAGACCGTGCCACCTTTTCCTCCACAAAACACTCCCAGATCTAGTATGAAGGCTCCCACACAGGTCTGTCTTATCAGAGAGCCTGGTCTCACCCGCGTGGCCAGGCAGGAGCAGACAGCCTGTGTGGTATCTGCCCCTGATGTTCTGCTAAGTGCCAGTGGTTGTTCCATGAATTGGAGCCTGCTGCCTTAAGAAAGGGATGTTATGTTGCTAAGAGAGGTTGTTTCACAGCCAGTTCCATTCACGATCACACATATTTTCCCTTTCTCCTCTTTGTTGCCCATATCATTCTCGCAGAATATGTGGCACTCACTTTCAGAGAAAAACAACTCTCTCCCTGCACTCATTTTTAAAACTGCCCTTATGAGTGGCCAGAAGAGACGGACAGATAGAGAAGGGCCGTGACCAGCTCCCTACACATCCCTTTCAGCTACTGCTGAGAATCACACCAGGAATCTCCAGATGGGCAAACTCCTGGAAGAGCTCAGCAGGAGTTCCATGGCTGCTTGAGCAGCTCTGCTCTCACACACTGGTTACATCCAGTGTACCACTAATGCACTGCACATGGTGGCAATGAAAGAGAAATGCTGTGCCTTCCACATCCTTTGTTTCAGTAATAAAGCAGCTTTGGGAAAGCTTCAGGGAAAGATTTATTTGGCGTTTTCACTTTCCTGTTCACAGTTACGTATATTGCTTAACATTCACACAGTCCTCACTGTAATTTCCAAGTTCTCAAAGAGTTATAAGAATAATTTCTGAGCTTCATACTATGCAATTACAAAACAAGCATAAACAGTTCATAAAACATGTCACAAAGATTATCACCAACATTTCTGCTCCCCCAGACTTTTTGCCTGTGTCAAGTCATAAGAATGATGAACATTGAGTTCTGGATTTACTTTTGTGAGCATTTCTGAATGCATTTTTCCTAAAGGTTTTTAATAGAAAAATGAAAATAAACATGCCAGAGCAGGAAGCAGTAAAGTTAAAGGGAGCAGTGCCCCATTCAAAAGTTTCAATCAAATTCTCCTATAGGCAGCTGGCCCATCAGATATGGTGAAATTTGTTTTCTTACATGTACCTATTGATGGAGACGACAGATTATTGGCATAAATTGCTGAATATATGCTCAGTAATCTACAGTGCATTTTTTTCTTACTTCCTTATGTGATAATTTTGAGATAAATACTTGTCCCCTTACTTCATTCTGTATAGAGTTCTTGAAAAAGCATTGCAAACAAGCAGGAACGGGCAAAGGGAAATCATTGTTGAATTGTTTGGGGTTATATTCCTGTATTTTGTACCTTCAGGCACACTGTTTATTTAATTATAATGATATATTTACCACTGAGGAATTTCTGTTCACATCCAGATTTAAAAGTTCACAACAAGGTCAGAAATTGCATTTTAAACTCAAACTTCCGATTCCAAATCTGACCTTTGTTTGTTTGTTTGTTTGTTTGTTTGTTTGTTTGTTTTTAACACACAGAGTACACAATTCCTCAAATTCAGGTAAATTTGAAAAGCAGTTGAGAACATAAAAATGGCCATACTGAGACCAGAAACCCCTCCAGCAGAGCATTCCATCTCCAACAATGGCCATAAGTGGATAAGCGGGGAAAAGTATAAAAACGGGAAAAGTATAAATCATTATTTCCCCTAATATTCACCCAGGTTCCACTTATTCTCAACTTAGGGACTTCCTGAACCAGACACAATATCCATGTGTTCAGCTAAACCTCAGTGAATTTCTCCTTCATGAACTTGACCATTCTCCCCTTACAGCAACAGAGAATTTTAGCCCCCATCAATCTTTTGGCAGGATCACCTACCCATTACATGAGATCTGCATCATTTTATTTCTTTTAAATCTGGCTCTTGCTACCTTCATTTGATTTCCTCTGACTCTTGGGCAAGATACTATGAAGAGAATGTGAACAACTGAGCCTTATCTGCACGTTATGATTTTATAGACTGCTATCACAGTTTCCATCAGCCCCCCCTTCTCCAGACTGAAAGATCCTCATTTATTTAATCATTCCTAAGACAGAAGCTCTTCCATGCTTTGCTTATCTTTTAGACCTTTCATGGAGCCCTCTCCAGTTCTTCTGGAGACTGGGAAGGAGGGAGGTTTGTAGGGTGGCAAAAAACTTCTCAGTGTCTAGTTGTAGGCAGATCACGGATTTTCATACAACATAGTAATGATATTCTCTATTTTTTATTTTAATTTTCTAATGATTCCTAACATTTTATTTGTCTTCCAACCATTACTGAGCCCTGAAATGACACCCTCAGGGACTTACCTACTGTCACTGGAATATCTTATCCCAGAATACAGAGGATTAGATCACAAGATATCATCAGAGATCTAGGCAGTAAGGATTTTTTTTTCTCATGTGCATCACCTGACATTTACCTACACTGAATTTATCTGCTATTTTATTCTGCAGGCACTCACATTCTGTTTTTCATTTGTCAAGAAAAACAAGGTAGATTATTTGTGTGTACATCAGTATCCTCTAGACACATTTTTAGAGTGGGCTGTTTGTCCCATCAGCTATAAACGATAGAAATTGCTCCTGCATTTGTTAAGGTGTTTGCCCCATCTGTCCAAGGAGGTCACAGCATGGATTTATTCCAGCTTACTTCATAAAAATTATATCTTCATGGAGCATCCACTGTGCCATATCCCCACTCTGAATACATCTAGGCAAAGCTGCTCAGAAAAAAAACAGTTTCCAGATAAAAGTTCTGTGGCAGCTTCTTTGGCTCTTGGAAACTCTGGCAACTGAACAAAAAAGCTGTCAAATGTTTCCAGCTTTGTTTATATTTTAAGGAATTGTTTTAACAGGCTGATGAGTTGCCCTGGTGTTATTTATTAGTGGGCAAATGCAACCAATGGGAATTGTGTTACTTTCTGCCCTCAGTTACAAGGAATTTTCAAGATTTGCTGCATTTTATCTATTTCCCCTTGGAAAAAATCTGGATTGTCTTTGATAAGGAAAACAATGCAGGATTTTTACAAAACAAATATTTGCATAGTTATACTGTGGGTTGGGTCTGGTTTTCACATTTTCTGATTTTGCATCCACTTTGAGAAGAACTTTTTCACAAATGATTTTTTCAAAACTTCGACCAAGCACAATTTGATCATTGAAAGTGAAAAATGAACTCACTTGTTTAGATTTCTGCCACCTTCAGATGACTTTTTTGTTCAATTTCACAGATGTTAAAGATGTACATTATTTAATAAATCACATCATTAGGAGGAGATCTAAAATCAAATGTATTAAATTGTCAATAGACAGAATTGAGACTTCAGATTTATTTCAGCAGGGAAATAACTTATTTATATGTTCATACTGGTAACTGTTTCTCCAGAGGAAAAAAATTACTATCCATATATACCTCCCAATTCCCAAATTCTTCTATTGCCATGTTAAAACTTTTACACTTGAATAATCAGTTGTTTGACGGCTTACCATTAAAAATAAATAAATCAACAATTCAAGCATGGATCAGATTCCCATGCAGGGGAGTGGCAGGAAAAAGAAACAACAAAAAAAAACCGCACAAATATAACTATTTCTAGAATATATTTTCATTTAAAACCAAGTAGCATTTATTGATGAAAAAGCTTCAGCTATATTGGAATTTCAAAACATCTTAGCAGCAAACCCCAAACTACTAAACTTCCCAATTCTTACAGAGACCTTTTCTCACAGATCTATGCCTTCTACTCCAATTCTTGGAGATGATCTTTACTCTCACTGATTTAAAAGGGCAACTTGAACCATGAAGCGTTGCAGCAGAGGTCTATTGCATTTCAAATTTTAGATCCCCCCAAAAAAGCGAGAAATTTTTGGCAGCATCATGAAAGTATCTGTTCTTCCTAAAATAGAAACAACAGAATATGCTTCAGTGACTCTTTGACTACACAAATCAGTAATTGCAAAGATCAGATGATTGTTCTTTTAGTACAGGAAAGAGTTTCAATAGTTTTATAACAGAACAATTCCCGTGTGATTTTTCTTTTTGTAGAAGACAAAATATAATCATTTTAACTCAAGGATTAAAGTGCCTTTCTCCTTCAATTATAGAAATCCTACACCAGATTAGAAGACAAAATCATATCTCTGTCTACATTATGACCTGAAATGAAACAGGTTTTTTGCTATATTGACAGAAATATTTATCTCCAGGGGCCTGCATTTGCTCTTACTGAAGTTAATGCAAAAAATCTAATTGGTTTCAATGGCAGGAGGAAATGTTATGAGGCTCCATTCATGTGCCTTTCTGGAGGAAACACAAGGAGAACATTTGTGACCATTATCCCCTCCCTCTTTTATCATTTCTCCTGTCTTTTCCTTTTGCCTCGCATTTCAAAATTTTAATAGTCAGACATAATTGCTGGGGCTAGAAAGAAACTGCCATGTGGGAAATGTATTTCTTGGGCACCTTTGAATTATTTTAAACTGTCAGCTCTCAGAGACTGATGGCTGGCAAGACTCCTGCTCTGTTCCACAGTGTCAAATTCTATGTTGGATATTGTCCATTTTTTGAAAAATGTACAGAATTATACTTGTGCTTTGCATTAAAAATAGAGCTAATTTTTTTATACATGGGCCTGAAGATGCAAAGTATTAGATTAAATGGGTCAGATTTCCATGAGGGAAACAAGGGAAGGAAAAACATGGAAAATGCAAAAATGTTTTAGGTACAAGTGAAAAATAAAAATATCCTGCTTACATCTAATTTTTGTCCAATAGGGACGCTTTTCATTGTTGCTTGGGTGGGGTTTTTTTTCAGTATACTTGAAATAAAGCACACATAATTAGTGAAAATTCATGGAGGAATTCAGTGAAGAAATTAAGAACAAAACGGCAAGGAATGACATGGCCAATCAGAAATGGAAAAGCTAAAACACTGTTCCTGGAATGGGCTGGGTTGGAAGACACATTAAACACCACCGCTTCCCAAGCCCCTGCTATGGGCAGGGACACCATCCACTATCCCAGGTTGCTCAGAACCCCATCCAACCTGGCCTGGGACACTTCCAGGTATGGAGCAGCCACAGCTTCTCCAGGACACCTGTGGCAATGTCTCTCCACTCTCACAGTAAAAAATTTCTCCCTAATATCCCAATTCCTAAACAGAACGACAGAAAAGGTCAGAATTCACACTGCTCACATTAATATTGCAAATCCACCTCTACAGAAATGGGAAACAAATTGAAATTAATTCCTTGTTTGCTGGTTTCCATATCCTCAAGTCTTCTGAGCAATCAAATCTAAAACTAGTACAAGGTGACTACTGAAGTATCTTTCTAAAAGAATCCAACTACAGAAGAGTTTTTCCTGATTACTTTGTTCACTCAAACCAAGTGTTTCCACTCTGCTAGAAAAAGTATTTTCATAAGTAAAGCCCAGTTGCAATCTAGTCACACACACACTAATAATACACAGCTCTTTTTCCAGGCATATTATTTACATTATGGATTTATTATTGTCTTCAGTTATGTTGACATGAAATAATCTTTCATCTCCTTCTATGTTAAAGGAGTGCAAGCGTCCTTTGCTCAGTAAATAATTCAAAGACATATAAATATTTTAAGAACAATAAGCAGTATATTTTGGAGCAGTGGAAGAGAACTGAAATTAGTTATTTGTAGCAGAGATCTTGATTGCAGCAACATAATTGTTTTTCAGCTTTCATTATCCCACAGTGAACCAAATTTCTCCCTTTACTTTCAGACACTGAATGTTTAGTTTCATCTGCAAAAGTAATTTTTATGAAAAAACACAAGAGCGTTCAAGCATGAACTTCCAATGCTTCCAAAATCTCTGTGCTAAACAAAAGGAAATTTACTTATAATAATTTGTTCGTCCTGCATACAAAATTTTAAACAATGGTATATTAATCTTTTTTCTCAAATATTGTGTTTATGGGCTAGTAGATATAACCTCACAGAATATTTGAATACAATTAACTTGTGAAAAAGTTTCAGTTAAAAGGAGCTTTTCTTGATCACACTGAAATAACAAAGAGGAAAATTTCTTATTCCTTTTATATTCACATAGTAACTATAGTTGAAATGATAAATCAAAACTGACCTACAGTCAAAAGTAATAGAAGTTTAGAAAGCTGAATAATGTGCAGACACAGCAAAAATTCATTTGGGAATCACTTATTGCTAGCTATTTTTCTATGATCTGAGGCTGGGCCTCAGATCTGCAATGCAGATCTCCAAAATCTGGAAGGAGACAGGCTATAAGGCCTGGCAGGAGATCTACATTAATATTGTCAATGCATTCACATGTCATCTTTTTTCCCTTAAAAGATTAGCACAGTATTTCTGTCTCCCATTCTCTTTTCAGCGTTGGATAGGCCTGCCCCAAAACATGTGTAAGAAGCAGACCTTGAAACTCTATGTAGTAGAAAAATTTTAGACCCGGTTGACTTGGTATTAATTTTAAAATATGAAGGATGAAAAGTTTCAGAAAAAAAATAAAGATGTAAAGCTATAGACTGCTTGCAGAACAAACAGTCACCCATCCCTGAGCAGCCAACCCCTGTCACTTCCTCTCTCTGGATCAGGGTTTTTTGTAAGGGAGCATTTGGCTGCAGCTCATCAACATGGCCTTGACAGCTGCGAACCTCAGTGCTACAGACAACTCTTTAAACACCCAGAAATTTACAACTTCAATTTAAATCGTGCTTCTGAAACACAGACAGTGCAAAATCCAGAGAGAAATATCCATTTGATCAGATATTTTCTATGAAGGTGATTTAAAATATACTTGTGGGGGTTTTTTTAGCCATTCGTGAACATAGGTAAAAGTAAGCATGTCCCATGCTTCAGTAAATTTTAAGTGGGGACTGCATTCCAACTCCATCACACTACACTGCCTGATAAATACAAGGCTTAGAGAAACTTTGTCAGGTGAAAAAGAAATATTTTGAGGAGGAGAGATGACCAGGAGTATGAAAGCCAGGGACTGACCTCACCCAGTCTCTTTTACAAAGCAACACATCCTTTTCGAAATCTTTGTCCATTTAAAACAAGGAGATTTTATAAGTTTTAGGTTATGTCCCTTTTTCTTCATCCTATTGTGCCTTTCCTTAGCTTTCTACTGAATCCAGCTTGTTATCCTTTGGTTTTTTCCCCCTCTTCCTGTTTGTTTTAGAAGCCTGAGGGTTACATAAAAAACTCTTTGAAGTCCAACAGAAATTTAGTAGCTGCCCTTGCGACCTTGATAAAGATCAAGAATAGACTTGACTTAAAACTGCTAAAAGGCAGTAGCAAAAAAAAATTGGAAATATCCCATTAGAAAACACAGGAGAAATAACCCCTTCAGCCCTCAGAAACATCAGAGATAAAGCTGACATATTTGAATACTCCCAAACACGGACAACAACAATTTGAGTACTGCAACTACCTTTGCAAACATACTTTCAATCCTTCAAGAGAGCAGGTTGGAAATGCGAGTGTTTATTTAATTACCTAATGCACATTTTGTCATAGGCATTTTAGTGCGTCTTACTTTCAAATCCAGATAAAGTATTGGAAAATACCAAACCAGAATTCTTCCAGCTCGAGACACCTAAGGCAGGACCAACATTTGCACCTCATACAACAACTTTGCAAACCCTGTACCTGAAAACCTGCAGGACCAGGTGACTTTTTTTTTTTATTTTGACCAAGTTTCCATCCTAAATCCCTGTCAATCTCTACCTCTGCATTTTGGGAGAGACCTGATGTTTCAGATGAGTTTCATTATGACCAGAGTGACCAGTGAGGGGCATTACATTTACCACAGCAAAGTATTTGAGAAAAGGTTAATCTGGGAACTTCAAGAAATTATTAGAATAACCATGGATTTTGTTTAGATTACTTTATGAGGAAAAAACATGATAACAAGACATCCTAATTGACTATGTCCCATGGACTTTAAAAGTGTCAGAGCAATTTAGCCTTTAAAGCACTACATAAAATATTTTATCACATCTCTGCCTCAGTAACTTTAATAAACTACACAGCCTTCAGGGACCAGGCTCCTTATAAATTAACTGCCTTCAACTTGCTGCACAAGGGTCTTTATCTCGTCAGATTAATTATGTGTTTAATTTTATTTTTAACATTTTTTAAAATGACCCATACCAAGAGAAGCCTAGATTGTTTAATTAAACAAATGAATATGGTTATATCTAGCACAATCAAAGCACTAATTTGTCATACTAATGTTTTATACAAAGCTGATAGTTCCATTGTAGTGCTGATACACTAGTTTAGTCCTAAAGTTTATCAGCTCACCTTTCCAGCAATGATTTAAAGTTTAACTTTGTTCCACCGCCCTCTTACAACTAATTGGCTGTAGCTTTTCCCTGGTGTCTCCACAGAAGCCACACTCTAATAAGTTATTAAGCAATTGCTAATGCATTATTGCTTATGCATGTGTTCCAAACTCTGCTCCAGAAGGGCTCAGATGAGTGCCTGGGTAGCAGAACACAGCTGCACAAGTTGTTCACTTCAGCTGCAAAGGCCTCAAAGCACTTTAGCCACTTATGCTAAAGGGTAACAGAACTGGGAGAAGAGGCTCTCAGTTCTCTCTGTTGGTTTGTCTGTAAGAGGGAGGAAAGGAGAGAGAACCAAAGTTTGTCAGCCCCAATCCTCAGAAAACACCCACCTATGGTGGGAGTCTTCATCCCCCTATGTGCTCCCAAAAAGTTTACTTTTTACACTGAAGTATGATTACATTAGAAGAAAATCACTGAAAATCAGGCTATTCTGCTGCTCTGTGACAACACAGAGCAACGGTGCTACCATCAGACATTCAGTGTCACCGTGTCAGAAGCTCTGATGGGTGAGATAATTCTCCCTTCCCTTCCAAAGCCACCTCTAGGTTGGAGACCCAATTAAGGAATGAGACCCCAATTTTTTTCCCATAAAAACAGGAGCTGGAGCCAGGTCTCCCTCACTCGAGAAAGGTTCTAACACTACATGACTGCGTAGAGTTGAGCAGAAGGAAGGACAACAGTAGTGGGGGTGGAAACAAAGCTATTCAGAACCCAAATTCAGCACAGCTTCTCATTGCAAGGTTCCAATGAAAGGACACACTCCCAGGGCACTGAGACAGGTACTAAACCCTTTCCCTGAATTTAAATTACCCACTGCCCTCACTTTGCAAAGAGAAAGGAAATAAAGAAGGGAGCTAATGAGATTTTGAGAAGAGACCCACAGAGGAACTTGAGTGTTTGGGATCTTGTGGGAAGGCACACCGGTGATGGCACCCCGTCTTTCTACAAGTCATGTCTCACTTTGAGGCTCTCTATATTCCCACTTTCTCCTAAGAGCAAGCCTTTTTCTTCATAGAATTATTAGTGTTTCAGTCTCATGACTTTTCAGGCAGTGTTGTGATTTTTCTTTTGGTGGACTCACTCCCGACCCATCCACACCAGGACTGGCAATAAGGGAAGAGCACGTTTACTACTTTCATATTTATATCTCTTATGTTGCCCTTTTAGGAAACTGCTTAGAAGTCATAGTCAAGTAACACAGTAAAGGGAATTAATTGTTCCACATTTACTGAAGGCCCACAACAACCCTCCTTCCCCAGCCATGTGACAGAGCTCAAAGAAGTGACAAGGCAGCAGATGTGGGAACATGATGAAGCACTAAGCATGGGCTGTTTCCCTACTAGGCTGTAGGGTCCATTTGGTCCAGAGGCTCATCACTTCCAGAAAGCAGAGAAGGGGGAGTGGCTGGGCGTAACAAAGTCCCTCCTGTCACAGGGATGCCAACTATCACAATGGCTAATTTATACTGGGGCTTTTTCTAAGTATGGATTTAAAACTCAGGTCAGTAGAAGTCAAATATGTATATTTTGATGACACCAGGCAGTAGATGGGAACGGTGCAGGGTGACACACTTTGATTGATGATAGCTCCACAGCGCATATGCAGAGCAACTTCAGAAAGTGATAGAAGGCACCTGGTAAAAGTCCGTGGTGAAGGTCAAAGCTGACAGAACTTTATATATGTGGGAAGATGCCAGGGAAAGAGCAATAACTTTTAGGAATGCTAAAAGAAGTAAAAAGCTGAAAAGTACAATTGCAAGATCTTGCAGAATTTATGGCTTGCTTGGTTAATGTGTCTGGCTGGCTGAATGATAGCTCCATTGTGGTAATAATACAATAGTGGAAAGTGAAGTTCAACTGCCCATCTTTCTAGACAAAATGTAGAACTTCCACTTTGTTCACAGTGCCCCTCAGACCAACAAGGACTGACTTGTTTTCTCAAATGCATTGCAGATGCTCATAAGTTATTACCCAATTACTTTTTTGCCACATGCATCCAGGCAGTTAGTACATGAAATTTAAGACTCACACTTAATGGAAAACTTTGAGAAGGATTTTAGTTTAAATGCTCCTCTATATAAACCCCAGATTTTTCTGTTTTCTTGGGTAAATTTTCTGCAAGTCCTTCGATTTTAGGAATTTCATTTGTTCCTCTGTTTTAGTCTTCATCTGAAACCATTATGTTTTACTTATTTTTCTCTATAGAAATTATGTCATCAATGAAGCATGATGACTTCAAGGCAGAAACAGGGAATAAACATTTAATGTTTTCAAAATTAAAATATAAAAAATATTGGTTTAACATAAGCAAAATGTGATAGCTACATATTGCAGAGGTAAAAGCAATGAGCTGCCAATGGGGCCAAATCATCAAATGAAAGCAATAATTGATTTTAAAAGTACTTTGCTAGTTTTCCCCTAGCTGCAAAACTAGCTGAATTAAAGATATGATTGGCAGCTTCTTCTCTTCAAGCTTTCTGAATCATAACTCACTAAGAATGGTTTTCAGTTGTTGAAATTATGATGAAGCTCATGATTTAAGCCAAAGCTTCCCACACTGAATGTTTGGACTTAGATGTTCCTTTGACTGTTGTATGAACTCTGTCCAGAATAAAAACTCTCATATCATCACAATTAGCTCCTCTCTGTACAAGTTTTCAAAATCTCAGCTAAGCTCCCCCCAAGACTGATGTTCTGATTTGTAGCAGTCATCATGTTTTCTTCCTAGGTTCAGTTGCTGATCTGGAAAATAAGCCAGAAGGTTTTCCTCTCATACTGCTGATTTCTGTCTTCCACATGATGAAGTTCTGTGGAGGAGGAAACCTTTTGAAAGTAGAAGATCTAGACCAAAGGAATTAAAGGAAAGAAGGAAAAAGAAAAACAAGTGGCCAAGAAACTGAAGATGGGATTTGTTCCTAATGGCTTATCCACTCCACTGGAAATATCTGAGCTGGGTTTGCAGCCAGATTCCAGGATGGCTTTGCAATTTCAGCCCCTGCACAGCCTTGTCTCAGAGGAGGATATTCCCATACCCCGCAGCCCCTGTCCCATGTTGCAGCCAGCTGGAAGTGCCTCTGATCTGCCCACGAGCTAGACACAAATAAAGCTCTGGTGTTCTGCAAACCGAGGCTGTGTAACATCCACACCCCTGAATGTGTGTGTGCATGGAGGCACCTGGGCTGTCCTAATAATTCCTCTGGGTTTACAGATTGGTGTGTAGTTGTATTTTTACATGTAGTCCATCAGATGAAATAATTATTCCATGTCCATCACGTAGGGATGAAGGGATCCTCAGCTACCGCAGCTGGTAAGAAATGGCACATTTAAATTACATTTGCTTTTATAAATCAGAAGAATCAGATTCCCAGTCCAACTCTTAAAAACATCATTACTTCAGGTAATGTGGCACATTACATGACACACCTAACTTCTGCAAACTTCTAATTGTTGCTAAGAAATCCATTCCTTCACTGAAGTCATCAGATACTTCACTTACATTGAGAACTCTATTCTATGACACTGCCGGTTAAACATCCACTTATCTTTTCTATGCCTTTCTCATTTGCTGAAAGCCTGAGCAACAGTACACCTTAGGTTAATCCTAACATTTTAATTAGTTCCAAGCTGACAGCTATTTGTACTTTCAGTAATAAATTTTAAAGTCACTGAAAAGTAGATTAGTGTGTAATTTAGGAAAGCTTGCTCATGTGTTTCACTTCTCTGTGAAAGAGACACGCTCATGAGATTAAGCTCTAGCCTGGCAGAGAACCTGTTTTTCCTAGCACATATTTGCCTCTGATGTCATAAATTATGTTTAAATCCTGACTTATCCAGCCTGTTGGTGGCAAGTAGTTCACAGGAGACAGCTTATTTGCAGGTAGAATACTCAGAGAAGTGGTGCCGTTCCTGGAGATACTGCCTGCTTGATGAACTAATTTGACCTTCCTTGGTTCTTTTTGTTTTACATGTGCCGCTCCAGTACAACTGCCCATGGAGGTCAAATGCTTGCATTTGCAAGCAAATTAAGTTGGCTTTGCCATCATTCACACCTCTGGATGGTCTCTCTCTCCATAAATACTTCTGGAAGACCTGTATTACCAGTGCTCCCCTTCATCTCAGACTACTGTATGTCATTTATGACAGAAAGAAAACGACTGGGCTCAAAGGTAAGGTCTTATTGGAAGGCTTGTGTGTTGTTTTATTTATTCGTGAGGAAACAGGTTCTTCAGGTAGAGAAAGTGACCCTGACGGTTTGACAGGGTCAGGTCAGACTTTGCCAGTGACATAAAATTATGCATCAGTCATCATTCTTCAATATATACACCAGGGACTGAAAGAGCAATGAAAACCTGTTCCAGAGTATACAATTTTTTTTTTCTTTGCAACTCTAGACACTACACAAATACACCTGATTTTCAAATGTCTTACAATATTAAAAAGTTATAATATTGAATTTTACAAATTCATTCACTGCTGTAACATAGATTTGAACCTTCCTTGTGCTTCCACAAATAAAATAGGAATGTGCTTTCTGTTACAGATGCTGGAAATGACTAGATAATGCATTTCACAACCATGCCAATGGTTATTTTCTTTCACTCATCATCTTTTGTTCACTGCCAGTTATTTCAGTTGGCAGATGTGGTTTCACAATCCTCTATAATTGTATCTGCTAACATTGCATAGCTGAAAGTTTCTCCCAAGAGCATCTTTAGATATTTCTTATGTCCACTGCAGGTCTGTTTCCCATTAGTTATTTCCTTACAGAATAATTTCTTCAGTAAATGCCTCTTGCCCAACTGTGGAAGGCATTCTCCTTATCCAACTGTGATAGGAAATGGTACCACACAGTCCCTTTTTTGAGCTTCTGGCTAGCCCAGCACAAAAATAAAGCAACTGTGTTCCTCACTAAGAGCTCAGCTAACCCCACTGCAAGTGTTTCTGTATCTCCTCTTTCTATATTATTTGTTCACATTCCTGCAGGGGATGACTAGAGAGGCACTACCACAGGGTTTACCCAGCAAAAGGAGCAGAATATTGCAGGATATGCTATGTCTGATCTGTTTAGTAAATGGTCAGTAAATGTAGGCCACAATAAAAAACTGATTTAAAATATTACGAAATTCTCCAGTAGGCATAAACAAGTGACACATGATCGATATTAGAACAGATACAGCAATTAATTCAAAATAATTTTCATATTTTGACTCTTCCTACCACCATCCCAATCTTATAAAGGATCAAACACTATCTAATCAACATTTAATGTTTTCCCCACTGCTTCATAAAGATACTTTTAATTCCCTTCAGGCAGTCATATTAATAACAAAAAGTTCAGTTTCTGTTCTAGAAATATTTTGAAACCCCATGCATACATACACACAGGAAGTGAGAGTAAATAGTTGCTGTAAACATAATGAAAAACTGCTAAAATTTAGACTTTGCTAAAAACTAATTTGATTTCTCAGTTATGTTAGAATCATCACAAACACTAATCTACAGCTGGTAGTCTCAACTGTTCCTTCACTTGTATGTGATTAAAGATGGGTATAAAAGTCCAAAACAAATGTGAAAATTAAAATTGAAATTTCAAAAATACACTGCTGAAAATAGGACAAGAATGTTTTTCCTTCCTTAATTATGTCTGAATCGAAGCTTATTTCTTACACCATAGAATGGTTTCTGTTGGACAGGATCTTAAAATCATCTAGTTCCAAACCCCCTGCCATGGGCACTGACACCTTGCACTAAACCAGGCTGCTCAGAGCCTGCCCTCTGAAGAATTTCTTCCTACTATCCAGTCAAAAGTTATTGTCTGTTGGTTTAAAGCCATAAACATCCTCCCCCACCCCCCTCCACAAAAAAAACCCCAACAACAACAAAAATAAAAAATAATTCAAAAGCAAACAAAATTCCCCCCAAAAAATGAATAAAAAAAACACAGACAAAAAAACCCAACCAACCAAAAGATCCAGAAAACAACAAAAACAACAACAACAACAACAACAACAACAACAACAACAACAAAAAACACCCCAAACCCCAAACAAATTTAAAAAAAAAATGAACACCACTTGGAGTTATTCTGCCCAGGATGAATGATGATAACTAGACCAAAGAAAGAGATTTTTCTAATTTTAATGGTATTTAAACACTTCCTTAAGGAGTTTTAAATATACTTTGCTGCATTTAACTGTGACAGAGTAGGGTTTTTTTTTGTAGCAGCCAGCATGAAGCTATATTTTGGGTTTTGCTGAAAACAGTTTTGATAGCACAGGTATGTTTTAGTTATTGCCAAGCAGTGCTTACACAGAAACATCAACTAACAATAAACCATTCCTGTGATTTACACCCTTTCTTTGTGAAGAGGAAATTTACATCATAATAAAACCAGTTCCCCACCCTGGGGGAGCAGCTGTGCTGAACTCTACACAGCAAATAATATTGAGATGTCTCCTATCAAGCAAACGGGAAGAATACTGGGGTGCGATCTCACAGCATCCAGCCTGGGAAGCATAGATATGCCCTGACATTTGGAAAAGCTATCCAGCAGTGATGTTACAACAGAGATGAGCAATATAACCCACTTCTCAATCCTCTAGTCAATTGGAGCTGTCAAGTGGCACCTTGTACTTGGCTAATGTGAAACTCTCAAGAATGTCCAACAGTTGGGTGCTGTCAAGTATTTTGCTGAAATCTGAAGTCCTTAAGCAAGGAAGTCTAATAGGATATGTATGGAAATCATGCAAAGTACTACTAAGGATGTGACAAATCATACGATAGGAATAGCTTCAAAGCCCAGCAGCATGTGCCAATCTGTGCCCTGATTACTGATTAACATTCAGAAACATTTCAGAGAGAAGCCAGACTCGAGACAGGATTGGAAGTGATATATGTTATGTGAGAGGTACATTCATTTTCATAAGTGACTCTTCAGAGACTTTTGATAATTCCCAGAGGGACCTCCCTCTAATGATTTAACAAAGTGATCAAGGATCAAGGCACCTAGAATTCATGAACAGCATGACACTGCCTCCCTTTCATGTCTGACATCCTAAGGACAAAGAAACTATGAAAGGTTCACAGCTGTAACAAAAGTGAGAATTGTTAAAATACAGCACTGTAGTGGCAGTGATGGCACTTCCAAAGGAATTAGTCTGCACTCAGCAAAACTTTCCAACAAACAAATTATTCTAGAAAAATTCACATCTAACCTATTTCAGTATAAATCAATGATACCTTCTCACATATGTCCCATACTCTTCTGCTATGACTCCACAAACATAGCAGCATATTAGGTGGAGTATTCTTAGATTAGTAGGGCAGCCTTTACATCAATTCTTTGTGATTTGCCTTGCCTATATGCCCTCCTAGCTATTCTCAGCTGTTGCTTGTACCCACTTTCTCTAGGGCACATTCATATCCAGCATAAACTGATGCAGTGCTATGACAAAGAGAAGAGAGTGCTCTATTTTGCCATATTCAATATCGCAGGATGCTCTAAGAGAGGAGTAACATGCTTTACCAGGTGTGGTTTACTGTGAAGATCCTGTACATTTTTGCTAGAACATTTCCAACTACTAAACAACTCTCCATATATTCATAAAAAAAGCAATGTAAACAAAGCATGGACTGGTACATATAAAACAAGACAAAACAGGACAAGAAGTCACTGGAAAACAACATTAATACTGTTTCAGCTTCTTGTGGAGAAGTAGAGAGACACAGAAAGGAGCAAGTAAAGCACACAGGGAGCTAAAGTCCATATGTTACCTTGAGAAAAAAATCCTCCCAGTGATGGGCATCTGGGGCCGGCAGATGCCAAGTTTGCCTAATGAGGGGCCATAGCAGCTCCCAGCTCTGTGACAGGATGAAGGGCAGGGGAAAGAGACTCATTCCCCACTACAACCCACAGCAGAAAAGGCAGATCTACACTGCAATGCTGCTGCCACAGCAAATAAGAACACTGTGAAAGGGAAGTAATTTTTAAAAGCTTAAACACCAGACAGGTGTTTACCACTCCCATACACTGCAATCTAGATTTGATAGCAATGCAATGTTTGAATATGGTAATTAAACACAAATTTTTCTGTCACATATAGAATTGACTCCTAGGCTCCTTTCCCCACACCCTTGTTACTTAGCAGTTACTAAAATAGAGTTCACTGACTTTAGTATGAATTTTGCTCAAATTCTGTTTCAACTCCTTTTGTTCTACTCTTGAAGGGAGTTTTGCTCATTTGCCTGATTAAACTGCTTTGGTTGCTGAGTATCCAGGAATGTCTCAGCAAGTCAGGATGCATTTTCCTGAGAAACAGGAATTCTAGGAGGTCTTATTCTATTAATTGATCTATTTCTGTAAGTGTAGATAAATATGCACTGAGCAGTATATAATTTGTTTGCAAAATAGGTAAACATAGCTTAAGCTATCTCAGCTGAAGTCTATGGAAATCACTGACTGACCTCTATTAGAGGGCCTTAGGATTTTACACTGAAGCTGTAACATCCAAGGGGCAATTACTAAGGAAGGAAACCAATAAATTATGTGAACAGAAATGTGTGTGGTCTGCCTGCTGCTACGGATGTTTTCTAAAATAGTATTTGAAATACTGCCTTAAGGGAACACTGATCAGTTCAATGTATTTCATACAACCCTAGGAAGAAAGTTCCAAGCCAAACACCAAATATTTTTTGAAGTAAAAAATTAAATAAATATAAAAACCCTGCTTGACATTGCTAAACATTGAGTGTGGAAATGAGGTTCAGGTAAGCATTACAAAATTCAACCTTGAATCCATATGTTATAAAATATATATTTAAATAAATGTAAATTCTTTAAAACAAAGATGAGACACTTGTGAACAAATGAAGAGTCTAGCTTTTGATATTTTATTCATATTTTAATAATTCTGCTGTTTGTATTCTCTCCTCTCTAAGTGAAGGTTATACCTGGAATTGTCATCAAGATAGGTAAGAAGAACTTCAAACTGTTTACATCCAGATTTGCACTTTCTCAGAAGTTTTTGGCATTTAAATGTAATGATTTTTTAAAGGCCCTCATTGTGTCCAGGAGACAAGATAGGATTGCAACTAATTCTTTTCTCCTTTGATCCTTTGCAGGACCTTGCAACATTTCTAAACACAGAGTTTCTATCTTTTCTCAGTGGATAAAATCCAAATCTCTGTGAAAACAGTGAAAGAGCCCTCCTTGTCCCTAGCAACCTTTGGAAAAGGACCTGTATACCATATTGACTGCAGGTAATACTTAGGAGTGAGTCTTCATTTTCTTTTCATTTTACTCCATTGTTCTTTTTTTCTCATAAATTAATAGCAGTGGCTTGTGAAATTTAAAGATCTGGTAGAAATATTCTTCTTGGAAGACATCATAAAAATAGGTGTATCTTTAATGTTTGCCAACTGCTTAGTAGATTATAAACAAACTCATAATGCCAAACACTGCAAGCAATTTCCAGTGAAAACTCCTTTAGTAACCGCTGTCTAAAATTTGATTACTGTATTTGGTACATTGATTTAACAATGAAAGTAACAACAATATCATCATTTTAAACTTCCTTGCAGCAGTGTTGTAGAGATACACTTAGGTCCATGTTTGTGTAGCTTTCCCTGTCTGCTTTAAATTATGAAATGCATTATTTAAGGAGAGTGATAACAGCTCTAATTGCAAATAAAAACAGGGTGTATCTTTGAAAAGTGCCCCTGTGAGACATTACAGCTAAACCCAGTACCACAGGAACAGCACATAAAACCTGATAGATTATAGAAAAAAGCCCAGTGACAGTTTTCATGGTCTGTTCACCCCATATTGCATTTCTGAAGAAAGCATTCTTAGTTAGATTTGCTCAGTGAGCAACAGAAACACTGTTATTTATGTGTACTTAGAAGCTCCTATTACAGACTAAGGCCTCACTCTGCAAGGTGCAGTACAAATATAACAAAAACTTGCCCAGCTGGAAAGGATGCATGATGTGAATATTATTAATATGCTCTGTTTAAGGTTGTACTGAAACCTTTATTTGTCAGTTCAGACACTTCCTCTCCATTACCAGTTGCTTCTGATGTCCCCCTGAATTTCCAAGTGCTACCATGACATCTCACATCGGGTTTGATCTTACTACTGCCACACTTGTTCCAGAAAAAAGTTGGAGGGGTTATCTGCTATTTAGCTCTGATAAAAATCCATAAACATTGCAGACTTTGCGTTTTCTTCCCTAACCTCCAGAAATTCTAGGGCACACCCTCCCAAGACATCCGGTGTTTGGATGACACCTCTCAGACACATGGTGGGGTTCTTGGGGCTGACAAGTGCAGGGCCAGGAGATGGACTTCAGTGATCCTTGTGGGTTCTTTCCAACTCAGGAAATTCTATGATTCTATGGGAAACATAAGAATAATTGACATATTTTGCACTTGATTGAAGGTTGGGTTTCACTGCTGCAAAAAACAGCTGATTTTAGCTTTAATGGGATTAAAAAAGTAGTAACATTATCGACAATGGGAGTAGACTATTTGTTATGCAGATACCACTGCCTGATAGAGAACCTGCTTTACTCTCAATTCATTTCCTTTGTTTGAGATATGCAAAAATTGAAGACAAAGTTTTACCATGATAAATGCCTGTTTCTTTTTCTAAAAGCCTTAAACTCAAACTTCCAGATTGTCTGATGAAGTATGCAATGCTCCCAATGCACCTCCCAACTGGTGGGACTGGTGAATTTGCCTTCAGTTTTAGCTGTCTCTCACTCATAAAGCACAAAAATATAATTAGTATATCACTCAGCACTCAATGGTATGTTCTTTATGTTCATGTAATTTATCTTCAATTTGTCAAAGCTCCTGTCAGATTGCCTACCGCTACATGGTGCCTTATTCTAGGTCTGTCCATTGACATGAAAGTCTTGAAACCAGGCAGATGGTTTTGTGAAGTAAAGACTGTCTTGCCTCAAGCAAGAAGCTTGTAGATTAAAAGAAAGGTTAATTCAAAAATAATTCAAGGTAAAGATAAAAATTTGACAGATGTGTGCGGTTCTTTCGCCAATCCCTTTTTCCGTGGTGTCACTGCAGTATTTATATATTCTAGATCATACCTATGTGGAAGTGTACAAAATTTATCATGGGAGTGAGGATCTGAAATTAATTCCTAATCAGCAAAGAGTATCCTGGCAACATTGCCAGTCTAAATTCCCTTAGCCCACAGGCCACGAGTAACCCCCGCAGCTCTGCTTTCAAAGTCCTCTGAGCAGATATTGTCAAGACTTTGTGGTATAGATTATCTGGCTTGGCAGTATCGCATTCCGCTCATGTGGAATGTCAGTGTAGGCTTGTGAAATGATCTTTAAAAAGCAAATTAATTTTTAGAAAAATGCTATCTTCCAAAGGAATGTAATCAAGATGTCACATGGGAAATTGCAATGCCTCCTGGTTTCGGAAGGGTAGCGAACAGAAGAACAATCTCCTTTGTATCTGTCGGTTTTGTGTCAAGTTCTACATACATAATGAAAAGAAAAGCCCAAACTAGTAAGATGTCTTGTGCAAGTCTATTTTGGGAGGAAAGAGAAAAAAATAGGTAATATTATAACAGAGTAAAAAATCAAAATATTTCAAATTTGCCCGCCAAATCTGTCCCACTCATGCCCAAGGGGCCTTTACAAACATTTATGCCTTAAAAGCATGCCTTAAACTAGGGCTCCTTTTTACTAAAATAGACTTTAAATGAATGGTTGCAATGAAAAGTTTTGAATGAACTTTAAAGAGTCTGGATATTTGGCTTAAATAATTATCCACATCTGGCAGTTAACTACAGCACCATCATAAAAAAATTTTACTTTGAAGCAAGATTAACGTCTTTGAAATAACTGGATTTTGGACGTTAAAAAAAACGATTCCTCTACTTCATGCTGCAAGATGTCTTAGAAATGTCTTCAACACAGCCTTTTCCATGGCATTCTGGCATTATTTTAGAACTGTTTTGTATGTCTATAGTTCTATTTTAGAATTGTCTCAAATAAGCCAAACAACGCTTAACAAAACAAGATAATTTGTGACATATGTTCTTTGTGACTATGTCTCAGATTTAACCACAACAATTTTGACACAGCTAAAACAAAGTTTTTCGATAAGGATTTTTCCACAGTCATATTTCGGGTTTCCCACTGTTTTGTCTCAGGACAAGGAGATGACCTGTACAACATTTCACTACCCGCAGCTGAGGCCCAGGATCTGGGCAGGGCTCCCCAGCTTAGCAGTGCCCACCTGGTTTATCCACGGTCTATGGCATCACAGCAGTTTGTGTATAACTATTGCAGTAGAGGTAAAACTGGCACCCAGCCCTGCCAGGGAGCTCAGAGCAGGGGTTAAGGACAGGCAGGAAAATTCCTTTGGATTTTGCTCAAGCCACTTAGCTATGAGATTTTAAACCAAACCTCAAGAACAGTTTTTAAGAGACACACCCCAAACAGCCTAAACTCTGTGTTCAGAAGTGATGGATTTTCCTGGAGCCTCAGTGCCTTATCTATGCAAGCCACATTTCGCCATGCTGAAACAAGAACTAAATACCTTTGCAAATCACAACCTCAGAACTGAAACAGGGACGAAACCTGTGAGATCTATAAACCTCCATAGTTGGTTTTTTTAAACTTTCCTTTCCGACTACTGGAACTATTCTCACCCTATCACAATATGTTGGTTCCTGCACTTGTCTCAGTTTCATCTGTATCACTGTCAGACAATTACTAGGTGACTTCCCTAGCCCAGATTTAGGGACTAGATCCTTCCATCCAGTGCCAGAAGATTTTTGAACTCCTGCGTTTGCAGAGGTTGTTTCTGCAGTCAGGCATAGCTAATGGTAGCTATTCTGAAACAGCCAGCATCTGTTTCAGTACTTTTAACTCAATTTTATCAGCCACTCCATGTCCACCGTTCTTGTTTTCTCCTGCTGTCATTTTATGGGATATTTTCTCAATTTTGCTTTTGCAAATATTACTGTGATTGAGCCTCGATAAGTGAACAAATGCAACTGGCAGTGCCACTAAGCAGCAATGTTTCACCCAGCTTACAGAGGTTAATACTCAGGCTTTAATGGAACAGAACTGCGACTTCTGCAGCTTTAAGAAAGCTGTCCATTGCTAACCTTAGTTTTTCCTTTCAGTATGACTTCTAATTTGATCAAACCCTGTAAGTATCTAGTGTGAAACAGATGGTGTGTGTTTGGGAAAGTTTAAAAAGGGAGCATAATATACTCCCTTTGGCGGGCGACTGTGAAATGCATCTGTTCTCTCTGCAGCGAGGCTCCTCTCCCTACTGCAGGCAGGCGCTGCGAAAGCCTCCCCACGCCGCGCCCGCTCTGTGCCGGCTGAATCACTCTGTTCCCGTTCCGCTCGGGGCCCGGGGCCCCTTGGAACCGAATGCTAATCAAGCCGGTATTATTACTCTCTTTTTTTATATAAAGGACAAACATTAAGGAGATGAGGATTTTCAGAGAGCCCCTTCATTGGCGACCTGCGGGTTGAGGTCTGGAACGGTTCGAGATGCTCCGTGCGAAAAGCGCTGATGAGAACCGCGGCGGGTTTTGGGTGAGGGGTGAGCAGCCCGTGGCCCACACGGCCGTGTCAGACTGAACAGCAGCAGGGAGATGTAGCATAGCCGGGAGTTATCAGTGCCCACCTTGTGACTGCCACCAAAACCCGAGTTCAGCAAGAGCAAGGTGCCAAACAGATGCAGATCATCAGACTGAGGGGCAGCCCTGGTCCCTCCTGCCACAGGTCACTTTTGTCACGGCAGAAAAAAAAGAAAAGCAATACAGGTGGGCATCCCCCCTCCCCTCCCCCTTTAAAAATGGGAAATCTGCATTTAAATGGTCACAAAATTATTTCTCAGCTCAGAAAGGCAATGTCCATCAATTTTGCTCTGGATTCCAGGGTGGAAATCAGTGGGTTAAATCAACATTCATGGTGACATTGATTTTGTTTCCTGGGTATCATCCATCAGAGATACAGTTTTAAAACTTAACCCCACACACATAGCACCAGTGCAATAGTAAATCAGAGCCTGGCTTAAGCTGTCATCAAAAATATTTTTGGGTTCTAGTCACGAAGATGGGGATGTACATAACACGGAAGCTGGAAATTACTAGCCAAGAACACTAAGATCTCATCAATAATCACCTTTGCCTTAAAACACTGATGAGTCATGAGCAATACTCTGTGATTATCCAGACTTCGTGCTTGCTGCACAGACACTGGCTTTAGAGAGAGCCTGGAGCTGTGATTCCAGCTTCACTACTAGAGAAACAACACTCAGATCAGGAAAGGAGTCTGAGCCAGAGACTAAAAAAAAAGCTGAAGAAGTCCTCTGTCTCCAGAATGCTCTTCATTCTATGCAACCTCGCTCCAATTTTTTTTTTCCCTTCCAGTGATTATACACCACTATTATGTAAGGAAATCACTTGAACCCACAATCCACCTATGTTATTACCAGTATTTTGGGGGTTATTTTTATCAACAATTGCCCACTGGCCAAACAGATTTACACATCTGTTTATAAGCAAAGCAACTTCAGGCACTGATCCTGGAAAATCTTAATTCTTTTGGGCATTTCAGTATGATACTTCTTTAAAAATCAAATCACTGCAATGCTCTTTAAGATTGCAAATATATTATATTATTTTATTTCTGAACTCTACTAGTTCTAGTGACATATTTTGATTTCTGACATTTCAAATTGGTTCTTTTCATCTGTTAAATTTAAACCAAAGGTAGAGGAACCAAAAGCTAAATCTCAGCAGCACTTCAGGGTAGTAATAATCTTGTGAAATGACCTCTCGGTTCCTGTATTCCCCCAATACAATTTTTCAAAAGTCACTTTTTAGGTAATATAAAAATGTAATTAAAGTTAATGAATTGCTTTGAGACTGCCAGATTAACACAAAAAATACAGTCAATGAAAAGGTGTTTTCAATACTGAAGAATTCAGAAACATTAACACACAAGGAGGAAAGCACCATTGTAAAAATTCAGGGCAAGTAGAAGGCATTTCTTTAGACAAAACAGATTTTATTTTCCTTTTCAATTTTCAGAATAAAAAGTTGTCCATGAGATGTATAGCTGCTACTCAGATATATAACATATAAACCAAACTTCATAGAAAGTAGTTGCCTGTTCTACATAGATTCTGTCATTAATCTGAATGATTAAGCATTTTATATTATCACTTTTTAAAAACATAAAGCAATTAAAAAGTAATAGGGCATTCTGGAAAATGGAATTCCTCACTGCATACTGTAAACCCCAGTCTCACTTGTTATAAATACTTAAACAGAAAAAATAAACTTTATTATTTAAAGGCAAATAAAGCTACGCTTCCCTCTCAAACTGGAAAGTCTCAAAGGCTTTATATTCTAAAGTCTTCCCTCTAAAAGATTTTTCCAATTTATTTTCAAAATAGAAACCAGCAGGACAAAGGACTAAAGGGTCCCCATGGGATGGAAGTGAAGAAATGATCTTCCCTTTCACTCTACTCAGATTTGTTTAACTACAAAATTCTAACACGTTTGGCCACAACTGGGAGGAATCAACTTGGCTAACGTAGCTATCTTGCTGTCCCTGACCTTGCGGTCACTATGAAACTAAACAAAATTAATTCTATACTTCTGGCTAACTGCATTCCAGTGCAAGAATTACAGAACTCCATCAAGCTATAACGTATAACCAACTGAACAAACCACGGACAGCTAAGCTGATTCTTCAGCCATCTGCACTGGCACTGAGACAACTGCTCACCTTTGGCAGCAAAGAAAGCCACAGAGTCAGAGGGAGGCCCAGGGCTCTCAACTTGGAGCTGGGGATGTGTCACCCGGGCAGGGTCCCAGGAGGGAAAAAAAGCCTGCAGCACAGCCTGACATCGCTGCCCCTCTCCTCTCACAGGGCTGGGCACTGGGCAAACCCTGCCCTACTCAGCTGGCAGAGCTCTGTATTTCAGGGACAAGAGGGCTGAGAGATGTCTGTATCATCAGCACTTGCAACACGACTTGTGTTGATCAGGAACCAGGTGAAACAAACCAGAACTTACTGTTTTCCAGTTAAGCACCATATGCAACCCTGATGATGAAGGTCTAGGTAATAAAACGATCACTGATCAGATCCATCATTTAAAATGAGTTCTGCATAAAGTGACATACATGTAAACATTAGTTTTCTGATTAATACCGTGACTGTGATAGCACTGACATTTTGCTAGAGCTATTTTCAAACATTTATTGCTTGTTCACCACGAAAGAATACTGGTGAGCCTGTGAGTGAGTGAAACATCTGGGGAAATGTTGCATCTCCAATCAAAGCCAGCAGAGTAGAACAGCAGGCACATTTTATTTACAGGTTTAGACGTTTATCAATAACTCTCAGTTATGTGACTGATGCTCAGTGTTACTCAGGCATGAGGCTAACAAACCTCTTAATAGACCAAGATTAAAAGTCAAACGCTCAAGGAATATATTTGTAGCTGCAGTTTTACTAGTAACAGAACAAATTGCATAATTTGTAAAGTCTTTGGCATAGTGATTCTCTCAAACCACAATACATGGACACAACCTGAATATAATTTGGCTTTAATTATAGCTGTAATAGTAAACGCTATATGAAGTTTATTAATCTCTGCCATAGTTCTATAAGTTAAAAAAGTAGACTTTACTTTTGAAAGCATGAATCAACTGTAGAATAAAAGCAAGTGCAAAATGTAAAATCTCCATTTTGTATATACTGGCAACCAACAAAAAAAAAAATTGGGGAAGCAGAAATAATCAAGCACAAAACACATCACATTTAAAAATGTAAAACCATCGACAGCACAAGCTAAACCTTTAAACATGATAGATAATTACATAGCATTTGAGCGCTGATTATTAATTTGGATTCTGTACTATGCTTGTAGCTAAAAATTACCCTGGCATTAAAACCAGAGCTAAACCCAGGCAAATAGTGTGTTATTTTTACAGATCGTCTATGTTTGATTACAATGCCAGAGGGAGAAGGAAATAGACAGAATGGTCATGCCTACACCTCTCACACAACAACAAACAAGTGGCCAATAGTTCCTCCAGGACTGCTGATGTTCAGGTGGCAGAACCCGTGATGCTCCTGAAGGAAACCTGCTCCCAAGCTCTGCAGTTGGGGAGCTCAAGCACAGGCACAGCCAGAACAAGATAGCAAATGCTGTCTCTGCCCACAGAACAACTGAGGCTGTCAGGAACCTTTCTTGTGACAAGAGCTCAAACCTTTTTCCTGGATAATTCTTATTCTGCTGTGAAAGACCCATACAAGGAAAAAAAAAAAATTCAACTGTTGATTAAGCTGTTCATCCAGAAGATAGGGGTAAGAATTTCTGCTTCTCCTGTCTTGGGCCTAGACTAGAAACAGCTTTTGATTCATGAGGTTTCTAATGACTAAAGGTGACACATTATTTATGTCATTTCATAACTGTCTCAAAATATGAGGTAGAATCATTTCTCCTGTTATTGGACAGCTGTTTCACAACCTCTCTCCTCCAGTATTCAGAAATCTTCTAATTTCCAGTCTAAATTTATTCATTGACTGTGTTACCCACGTGGTTTTAGTTTAATGCCAACTTTTCCTCCTGGATATCAATCCTAAATTTTATTACTAGAGTAAATTTTACCGTTTCTCTGACTTCACTTTACTGGAATAAACCAAAAAGCTCTTCTGTATTATTGCTCCTTCCTTCCCTGACCTTCTCTGTACCTGTGCCAGGGGTAGTCAGCTTTTATGAAAATAGATTGTAAAAAAACATACACAATACTCCACAGAGTATCCTTTGGCTTTAATATATATAGTATACCCCAGCTCAGCCCAGAGAATGACTTTTTAAGTACTCAGAAGAGAAGGACAAGGCCCACATGGAAAAATCTACATTCTTTGTATGAGTAATTCCAAGTCATCAGTCCACCCTCTTCATCGGGTATAGTATAGAATAGTTCCATGAAATGACACAGTTATCTGGTCCATAAAATCCACACTAAGAAGCATACAGGTGTAGAAAAGAATGACTTTTTATTTGCATAAAGTAAAAACTGGGCCTGTGTTATTTCATTCCTCCTATCCTGGCCCCAGTACTAATTGAAAGGGTGACTGCCTAATCGTCAAAGAAGGCTGAAGTGGGAGGTATTAAAAATACATTTTAACTATATCTTGAATGACCAAAAATATAAATTGACCCAAATTTGACTTTCAACAGACAGAAGGGAATCCAGTTAATGCTGGATCAACAGTGAAATATATTTAGAAATGCAATAGAAAATGCCCCAGTAGATCAAGGACCTTTTGAATCTCCTCGCTTTCATTCCTATATATGCATAGAAGTATCCTGCACACTTGCTATTTTTTGTTTTTTGCATTAAGTCTGCCTTTATAATACATCTTGCCTATTTTTTATATGTTGGAGATGAGTCATGTCACACTCCAGTCACCACTAAAATCCTACTTCTTGTACCTACGTGAGTATCAACATATGCTTGGGTTATTAGAGATTTCAAGTACAAATTAAAAAAATACCATAAGGTACTCTAGCTTTGTCCATTAACAACCGGCCAGATAATCAATGCTGAAATATACTGAAAGCATTAATTATTTAAAAGAGTAATGAAGACAGTTCTGCTTATGCTTTCCCTCGTAAAAAAAGAAAATTGTGGTCTGAAAATCTCCTGTCTCATCACAGGGCTCCTACATGTTCTGTTTCCAGAGACTTTTTGCTATTTGAAATTAATTCTAATTTTAGGGAGACACTGAAACTCAAGATAAGATAAAATGCTAAGAACCATGCATACCTTCTTTTTCAGTCCTTTTAAGTGCATATGTTATTGCCCACACACATCTAGCATATAATTGTTGGCAGTGATGTTTTTTGGCTGGCACATCCTTTGGTGGTTGAAGGTTTCTGTATTGCTAAAATGAAATGGTATGACTGCCTCAGAGCGAGACAGATAGGGGGGTGGGAAAAGTTCATATTGACATACTGCACTTTCCCAATTAAGTTAAATATCACCACACTCAGAAAAATGCTCTGCTGAGAGATTTGGTCTCTACCTTTGCTGCAAGATTTTGGCAGTTTGTTGGCATTTAGCAGTTAATTTTGCCAAACTGCAGACAAGAGTAAGGGACAAAAATGACTCCATTATATTTCTGACTGTCTGGCAGACTTACATTTGCCCAAGGGCAAATCTCTCAGATGAATATTTTTAAAGCTAGAGTGGCTCATCCAAATTATCTCTTTTCAGATGCTGGGGATGCTTGGTATTCTCCGGTAATCAGAGGGCAGCAATTGCATATTGGGCACCTGAAAAAGCAAAAGATAGAGGCCTCATAGAAGCCACTTTTGTTTCTCATCATTTACAGGCTTAGGATCCCTTGATTAGACAAAGGATAGATAAAACTTGGACAGTGTCTGAAAATTTCCACATCATCCTGCCAATTCGCCTGAAGCCTTATCTGGAAAGACTGCTTTAAGATGTCAGAGGGAAGTTCATCCTCATGCTCACAGAAGCTGCCAAGAAGAATGTAATTGTGACAGGTTTTGTTTTTTGTTGTTGTTTTTTTGAATGTGAATACCATCAGTTCCTTTCACACAGACTCCCAAACAACCATCAGATGATAATGAATTTCTGTCAATACAGATCCAAGCCAAATTTGAACTGGCAAGCTACAAATGAAAGGCTCTCTATCTGTTACCTATCACCTGGGCTATCCATTCCTTCCCACTCGCACTTATTCCTAATTTACAAATAAACTGTCATTCAAAGTCAAAGACTAAAATTAGTTGGGGAAAATAAAGAAACACTGTTTAAATACACACTTCACACCCAGATTTTACAGTAGCAGCAAACAGTGTAGCCATGAAGTGGTGAGGAAATACACTGGGTGCACTATTACTGCAGCTACAAGGGCTTTCTCTGACATGTTAAGCACAATTCAATATTCTGCCAGGACTTTTCATTTTTTGGCCCAGCCTCACCCACTGTCACTGAATGAGGACATGGGAGAAGAGCTTATACTTATTTTACATAAAGATGTTTCCCAGATGAGAAATCCTGAAGAGGAAAGCTCTGAGTCCCCCATATTTCAAGTGTGGAACAGCCAAGATCCCTCACTGCTCTGTCATGAAAATGGGAGTAAAAAATCAAATGATTCCAGAACCAGCTCTGGCAGCAAACACTTTGATGCCTACTGTGGTCTCAGCCTTCCCCTGTAAGGAGTTCATCAGACCTATCAATGGGAGATGACACAATGCCAGTTACAACAGCAGGAAATGAAACTGAGACTAATGGGTTAATTTGTTACATCTTGATCGAGTGGACTGGATCCTTCTAGAAACTGCTGATTTTTTTTTAATGTATTCTGACATTCAAAGGACTTCTACGTAGTCCCCACCAGGAAAGAACTGAAATTTAATTGCTTGCTGATTTTGCAAAACACTTCCCATTTCACAGCTAGACTGTACACACTGTATTTTAAAACAGTATCATCTATTAAGTGAATCAGTTTGAAATGCACACAAAATGTCTGGGGATTTGTTTTGCGCAGCAGTGAGGAAATGGCTGAGAATGAAAGACCAAGAAAAAGGATGGACATGGGAATGGACTTAGGGCTTAGAGAGACATCTCAACACCCAATGAATGGAAGAAATACCCATCCAAGACCAGCCACAAAGTAGATTCACAGATAAACACTACTGAAACAATGAGCAGGCAAAAAATATTCTCTGGATGACATCTAGGCATGGCTTTCTAAACATCTAAGCCACTCCATTAGCAGACTTGTGTTCAAACTCCCAGTGTTCTTCCACGAGAAACTCAAGTCTTTCACAATGCCATAAAACCCGGTATCATCACAGCACAATTAAAACTTTTGTTCCAGTAGACTGAATGAAATGAAGGAATAGATGTGGATAAACAAATTTAAAATACATGTGAATGGTGTTTAGAAATGTAAAGAAAAGTTCTTTGTCTACATGGGGAAGCTGTAGGCATCAATTCTACAGACCAAGAAGTGGGAAAGAAGCCCCAGTGTTTGTTTACTTCATGTACTTGTGGTTTTTGGCTCTTAGCAGGGAGCTTCCAAACACTCCTAACAGAACAGAGCCCACACTGTTTAAATTAAATTGAAAGATTTCTTTACCTGAACTCCCTCAACTTTATCATGAGGATTTCTTCCTGCTGGGTCACTCAATCTCTGCCTCCAGTGGAGCAGGAGCATGGTTAAAATTGACCCTTTTGCTGTACCCTTCCACCTGTAGCACTGAACCTGATGAAACCACCCTGGGTACAGGTAGGGTTCTGAGAACCTGAACCCAGTGACAGCAACCCACTGTGATACACACAGTTCACAAGATAAGGCTGAACAAATAAATGAGTTAAGATGTTTCAAGTGCTGGAAAAGCTGACAAAAATTTAAAGAAATTAAATTAACCAACCTCAACCTACATAGAAAAAAAAGGGCCCAATTAATAATTTGTTTAATAATTAAACCAAATGTCAGATAAACGTCTCCAGTTTAGTAGCAGTGGCACATAATCTGTGACTATATACTGTGGTTTCAGAAAACCACAGTGATTTTGTCAGTGGTTTTCATTTAAGAGAATCAAAGGTCTCATCTATAGGTGGAGACCTTTGTTTCTCTGCCACCTGCAGCCCTGTGGTTACTGAGAATAAGGGCTATTACATGTGCAGTTTACAAAACATTAGTATTTCATATTCCTCTATGTTAATTACTAATGGAATGCAATTAACTGATTCTCTCATGAACTGCGATACCAGATATAACAAGCCTGATTCTTTTCTCACTGTGACATAAATTAGCAGTAACTTCATTAATGCAAATAACATTATATTGTATAAAAAGGATGAATGGATGAAAAGAGAGACGAGTTAGGATAATCTAATATCAGGGCAACACATTAGAACAATACATCAAGCCAAGGAATAACAGAAAATATTTTGCAGGAATAGTGCATTTTTAAATCACTGCTATAACAGTGTGTTCAAAACTGCATTTGATACATTTCTAAAAGCCTTACAAAATGCAAGGAACCAGTCAGAAATGCAGATTAGGGAAGGCTACCTGATGTCTTGGCCACCCTCTGCTGAAAGGCGGCAGCAAGCACAGAATTTGGTGTTTCAGTTTTCACTTTAAAGGATTAACTTTTCTCCCTCATACTAATTTAAATTTCACCTTAATTTGCCTCTCTAAGCTGTGTGTTTGAGTTTTCTAATTAAATGTAAATACTTAGTACATTTTTAAAAATAATCTGGTTTAAATTCTGTAAGAAAGTATCACGTAGTCTTTAAAAATGTCATATCTGAAAAAAATTAAAGCTTTACTTACAAATAACAAGATTTGAGTGACTTCAAAGGTCAGAAGTGAAATGTTTAATTTCTATGACTGTTGTCTAGAATCTTCCTAGCCTCCCACTAGTGGGCTTTTAGGGACAGCCTCCAAAGGTCAGGATCTTAAATATGATAGGAATTAAGAAAGGTATAAACATTTCTGAGAGGCTGCAATTTGGCATACAGATAGTTAAAGGCTCCATGTGTTAATAAGTTGTCCATGATTCAGAAAAATCTCTATTTATCAAGATCCAAATTGCACAGTCTGGTTGGGGGAGAATAAGTGGATAAGAAGAACAAGAAATACCATCCCCCGCTGGATACACACCACTGATTCTTTTGCACCTACCAAGTAGAAGGGCTTGACAAGATATATTTGTTTTTCAGTTAATATTCATAAAAGGTGTGAATAGGATTCAGAACTTTTTAGTACAAAGCAAATCCAAACAAAAGGAATACTCAAATTAAAACTCTCATTTTTTTCAAGACACAGCAGCCTTTTCTAAGCTTTATTAGAAAATTATCATGCCAGCTGTCTCTTTTCCCTGACTGTTATTCACACAATATGCCTCTCTCTTGTTTCTTTTCAGCTTTGTACATGTATAATAATGAGTTTTCTAGAATGGAAAACCCAGCGGAATATTAAAATTGCAAAGAGCAGCTCTTTGAGTTAATTTCACCAAAGTGCATCACAACATAATACAGTGTAGTAAGAATGAATTTCTAATAGGAATTCATTCATGGAAAAATTAATTAAAGAAAATGTTATTGCTAATATAACTTTTCATATACGTACTGTTACATATTGGCAGTAATAAAAGCTAAACATTCAAAAAAACAAACTGCACATGACATAGTTCCTGCCCTGTATCATGAAAAATATCTTTTCACAATCACAAATTGACTTAAGAAATGTAACTTATTATGATATTACTGAAACAAAAAGCATGGGGAAGACCACTCCCCACAGATTTTTTTTACCAAATTCTTAAAATTAAAAAAAAATTATCTACTCCTATCAAAATGAAAGTTAGTAGAACAATCAATATTTTCATAATAATATTGATCAAACAGGTAAGAATAAAATGAAATTTTCCAATAAACAAAAAAGAGATAATCTCAACATAAAAGATTGGGATATCACATATAAAGAAAAATCTTGAGGAGTAAAGCAATAGAGGTGGGATGAAATTCAGTGCAGTGAAGGGTGTGTAACTGGAGACTAAAAATTTTGAGCCTGAAGTGCAGGACATTGAAAAGGAGAGTAAGAAAAAGACATAGAGGATGATATATATAGATGTTTTAAAAATGGCAAATATCATCACAAATAGGATACATCAATCCGTTCATTTCCCAAAGAGCTTAAAAAAAAAAAAATTCCCAGGGCTGCTTAAACCATTGTCAAGGCCCTACCTGGGTTCCTGTGTACAGAAGGGGGGAGTTGAAAAAGATGCAGGGAAGTATAATACAGGAATTAGGAAGGGCCATACTCTCAAATAAAAGAAGCCCAATATGAATTGCCTCATTTGGAAAGTCAAAAAAGCCTGTGGAAAGAAATATTTTTTCTATCTACAAAGGGGGAAAATCAAGCTAAAAATCAGAGCTGGAACAGAAACAAATGGTCATGAACAAAATCAGAATAAACCAGTCATGAATAAATTTAGCCTAGGGATTAGGAGGCTTCTAACCATCAGAGAACCAAAGCACAGACTCAGCATCCAAATGTAGAAAAAGCACTTCTTTTAATTTGGAAAGTGATAGATTGTGAAAATTTCATGTGAAATAATTGCCTGTGATAGAAAAGGACCAAGCAATATGGTTTCAGGAGATTCCTTCCAATCCCAAGTTCTTAAATTCATATTCAACTATGCAAATTACACTCACTCTATGTCAAACAGCATACATACATCTCTGTCTCACAAAGATCAAAATGTTTTCCTGTTTTTCCTCTAGTTTCAGCATGTTTCAATTATAGCTTTCAATGTTTTGAATTTTTGTTTTTCCTAATAGGCTCAAACTTGCCTTAAATATTTGCTCATGAAACCACATTAATACATCTGACTTCTTGTCCTAGGTACTCGCTGCTCCTGTTACACAACATTTCTGCAGCAGAACAAGCAGAAACAATCCCAAAACAAAGCAGTCTTTACCTTGGTAGCCATTCATCATGGGAAATGCAACTTTTAACCTCCTTCAGCAAAGGGGAAATCAAACTCAAGACCTCACATACGACATGAAAACTCTCAGTACATCCCACAGTATCTGTGTCACATAAGCACATCCCCAAACACCCTGGATTCTGTCTTAGAGGTTTTTCTAGACAAACACACCCAGATTTGACTTCATGAATATTTTAAACACAAGTTTCAAATGTTTAGCCACACGCAGGAAAGCGAGTAATGAGCAGACAGCAATGAGAAGGGGATAGACTGCAATGATCACAGAGACAGGCTGATAAACCAGCTGCTGGCAAGGTGCTTCTCTCCCCTCAGCACCACTTCCTTTTTTTTTTAAAGTGTGTAAAGTGCTGTTCAGAATATCTGATAAACAGAAAAGAAAGTCAAATAATGATAATTTTCCTGGAGTATATTAGAGATGGCTAGTCATTCATGTGTCAGCTTTATTCAAATCTGTGAGGAATGAAAGTGGTCTGAAAAGCCGCACTGTGCACAAAGTTACATATTTAAAAGCAAGTTTAAAAATCTGTAGTTTAGCCCTTTGAAGCTTTTTGCAGCTTTTCCCTTTATTTCAAGGCCTATAGACATATTCTCTTCCTTTTTATCATCAAAACATTAAAATTGCAGATCCCGTAACATGAATGACTTGTGCTCAGAGTTGACTTTTTATCAATCATGTTAATTTGGAAATCAGCTATTGGTTTGACTTTTTATTCATCATAGTCAAAAGGGGATTGTGTTAGCCCTGTCCCATTTGCCCTTAATTAACAACCATTGAATCCCCATATTAATTAGCAGAGCTATTAGCAATTTTACATCACTCTTCACTATAGTTGATAATTAAAAGTCCAATTAATAAAACTCTGGTATTCATAATTTGTATAAACCTATTATGAAACAATAAACCTGATAACACTATAGATTTTTACATGCTTGTTTATTTACATAAAACTGCTTGAATTTAAAAATAATTCACAGCCTTATAAAGGTGTTTAAGTGGTTGCTTTAGTTTAATTCATCTCGTACATGAAACTGAGATGACAGACTTCAGTACCCCCTGAAAGAGCCCAAGAAATAATTGCCAATATTGGAAACCAGCAACATTTGGGTACATGTTGTTTGGGGGAGTTTTTTTTACATTTACAAAACCACAAACCTTCATTTTTATTTATAACACAGCACCAGAGACTGATTGATTCCTGCTTGTGCACAAGAGGTGTGATCCAGAAGACAGCAACTCTAAATGACAGCTACAGCTTAATTGGCATCATCCAAGGGAAGCTGTCCTGCTGAAGCACTGAACCATCATTTCCCTAAGGCACCTTGGCCTTGCCACATCCTCAGTCAGCATCACTTTTGCATTTTCAGATAAAGTGCCTCAGGGCCCTTTGCTGGAAGATCTATGCCAAGGACCTCTGAAACCATGAATCCCAATGCCTCAAAACTTTTTGTCACAGTCTTTGATGAAAACGAGTCAGAGATTTGCATTAATAAAACTCTGGACAGGTGAAAATTGTCAAAAATGCTCAGGTGACAGTGGCATGATACTCAAAGCTGAATTAGTCCTGCTTAACTTGTACCCACAGTACAGCTTCTGGGGGTTAACCATAAAGTCAAAGGGTTTTTCCTCGAAATTCAATTAATGCCATTTGATCCATTTCTGAAGTCTACCAGATAAGCTAAAAGGTAACAGGTAGAATTATCATTTCTAGGGGAATCTACAGCTCCTGAGTTGCAAAGGAAACAACAAATTATAAATGCAACCCGTTGGACAAGGGACACTGAATTTATTTTCAGATACTTGCCCAAAACCTTTCATCAAGACTAATTTATCTCTACCTGCTTTCCTAAGAGTATTTCCACTGCTTTTAACTGGTGTTTATAAATCCTTGGTCACAGATTTCAAGGGCCTTAAGATCTTTCGTGAAATCTGCTGTTACACAAGGTTTTGAAAACCTGATGTATGTTAAATATTTCCTCTTCAAATCAGCGCAGTGACTGAGTACTCACAGCCCACAAAGATGTTAATTCCTTTTCTTTTGGGTTTTTATCCTGGGTTATAGTCTCTAATCATCACTTAATATTTCTTTATAGACAGTTTATAAATATAGGGATAAAAGCCTATTCTCCAGGATTTTGAAATCTTCGGTGTGAAATAAGCAACTACTTTGATTTAAATTCTAGGAAGACATTCAAGTCACTGTTTCCTCACCAAAGAAATTCATTTAAATTTCAAGTTTAAAGTTAAATCTAATTCTGCAACCATGTTTAATTAAGCAATCTTTAGCTCTTTTCACTGAGGATTTGTAACTCCCTTCTGCATTCTCACTAGAACTAGTTAGATTTGCTGAGTTTAATTTTTATCACAGTTCTCTAGCTTTCTACTTCTGTCATGTACTCCCAGGCAAAAACCACCTGTTAAAAAGCCCTACAAGCTTTCATTTGTAATAAGAGGTTAAAAATTAGAGAAAAGCAGCAGAAATGTATGCCAACTCTGACATTCCCTCAGGAAACGTTGCAAGTTAGGGAAATTTTTCAATATTATGAACTAAAGGCTTAGGCTGTCATTTCCGTGGGAATTGCTGATATTCTGCTGCTATGACTTTTGTGCAAATGAAACTCTGTGTGGGTGAGAACTGTATTTAAGTAGAGTGGCTGTGAATTTATAAAATGCAGACAAGATGTTCTACTGCAATTTAGTAAGAATTTGCAATTGCAAACAAACAGGAAACATACCTCAAAGCCAACTTATCAATATGCAGGTGAAATACAGAGAAAAGAGTATCTCCCACTAAAACCTCTCTTCTCCACTCTTTCCTTCAACTGAATGTATTGTCATGTCACAAAGTATCGCTCAGGAAAGCACTAATATGAAAAGAATGGAAATGATACCTATTTAATATATCAGCATCTTGAAAGGATGTGCACCTTGAGCAGTGGTTTGTGGAAAAAAAGATACATCTATAATACACCACGATTTTATAATTTACTCTTCCTACATTTGAAATTCAAGATGGTGATTCACTTTCCAGCACATTTTCAACACAATGCAATATTGATGCTGTGAAGTAATTTCCTAAAGCTACACAGAGTTTCCAGCATCCAGGTATTTTGATCATCTCCGTCACTCATATTTTGTAATCCTTTGGAAGAAGCTATGGTTATAAACCAAATGGCAAAGAAAATATTTGTAATATTCCTTAAAATATAACTAATGTCTCTTACAAAGCCCCATTTTGAAGGATTTTTAAATAGCTAGAATACCAAACTTCTGATTTTTTTTTTAAACAGAAGTGTTTTACCCATTTCTCTAAACAAGAATGAAAGCATTCTTCTTATTGACTTCTTAAGTTTCCACTTCAACAGCAGCCAACAACAGGAATCTTGGCAACATCAGTATAGTTGAATTGCAGATAAGCATTTTAGTGGTGTATCCAACCCCCTTTTTCAATTCTGTAAGCAATATATGTGCTGCTAGCATTACCTTACCATAGAAGGTTTTTCCCTGTTTTTCCCTCCTGTTAGTGGGGGAAGACACTGGGCACAGTGATTAAGGTATAGGAACTGAGCTTTCAGAGTGCAGAATACCACAGATAATATGGTGAAAGGAGGGAAAACTCACATCTCATTTCATACCCTAAGCATGAATATTTAGACTCAGTTTCATCATTGCTATATTTAAAATACCTTCCCTATAATCAGCACATCACACTGACACATGCTGGTGGTGGATCTGACCCTTTATCCACAACAAGGCTTCGCTCCTAAGCAAAACACAGTGTCTTGCATCTGAAGTGGCTATCAGGCATTTCATAGAAACAACATGACATGACAGCTCATCAGAAGAGGAAGTGAAGATGATAATTAATTGGAACTTCGAGGGAAATTTTGGGAAGAATATAATTAGAACACTAAGACTAAATAATTCTTACTTGTGCAGAAGGAACCTTGAGGCTTTTTAGTAAAAGAGGTTGCACACTTTGCTGACTTTCCAAGAAATAATGCAGGACACCATTGACCTCAGCCTCAAGTGTTCCTGAAAGTAAATTGCAGAAGCTATGCCTGTGTTTCTAGAGCTCAGCTAAATCACTACTAAGTTAAAATAAATGCTTGCTTTTCTTTAGATTTGATGAAATCACTAATGATGCCTCTAGACTAAAAAATTACAACCCTTTCATCTGAGGAAAATAGTCATAGATTGGTGGGTATTAAAACACCTGAAATGACCATATGCTTGTTCTATTTGAATCCAGATGACCAGGAAAAAGTCAAAGTCCACAATGGTAAACTTTGTCCCTTTGGCTGTTTTAATTGTTCTGCAGAACAGAATTAAGGGCATTGTTTTTTATTATTAAAGTGCTATAACAAAGATAATCAGAGTAACATCCCATGCTGTGATGGAGTAGCAAACAGAGCAAAGAAATTAAAACAATAATTGAAAAATCTGGAGAGCTATGATTCCTTTTTATTAGAGATGCTATGAACTGTGTGCCAACAAGGTTGAAAACCAAAGTGAAATCTCTCGCCCTGTCCATGTACACTGTCATTCATCCTGTCAGCTCGTTCCCTGACATGACACTGGAGATACTCATTAAATGAAGGGGTCTCAAGTGACAAGATGGGGAAAAGAAGACAAAAAAAAAAATAAACCAGTTTCAGTAAGCTGAAAATTTTAAACTGTGCTAAGGAGATCTGCCATCTGGGATGTTGGAATGCAAAGAAAAGGAGCATTTGGAGTTGGGAATATGAGTCTAGTATGGGGCATATTGTTTCTACTCCTATGGATTCATCACTCTTCTTCAAGCCAGCATATTCTATTTCCTGTAACTGCACAAGTAAGGATCAGAATTCACCAATCAAACCTCAACAATGTCCTTGTGTCCAGCGTGGGGGGAAATTAACATGGATTAATTTTGGTTCAGCCTTTCCTCTTTAATCTACCTGCAGAAACAGTCCCACCAGAAGCAGAGCTACACACATTATACCCTACACTGGTACGAAGAGTCACAACTGCCCCACAACAGCCAGGCATTTTTAAGAGTAGCAGTAGATCCTTGCAGGTTTTAAAAAGGATATTTTTATCACTGTAGAGGTGTGCATATGTAGATGAAAGGAAGAGAGAAGCTCCGCCAAGTCTTACTCATCTGATGGCAGACAATTTCTTCAATCTGCACCTATTTTAAGACAGCTTTTAAAAGTATCTGTACCTACAAAGAAATAGGCAGTGTGTATTTCAAGGAGACATTTAGAAACACACAGTTTGACAGCAGAAAACGGGGTAGAAATTTCTCTGCCCAAAGAGTAGATGGCCTTTCAATAAATCTGTAGAAACAAACACCTCCATGACCTTGAATTTAAGAGTAGAAAAACTCTGTTCTGCATAGGGTTATCTGTTAAACATATGCTATGCTTGAAGTAGGCCACCGAACACCAAACAAATAGCAACTAAAAAGGAATTACCTGAAATTTGTTATTTCTGTGTTTTGATTGAATAATTAGAAGAGCACTTCCTGGAGTAAGTATTCAGAGCCTGTGTCTCCTGCCCTGCCCTGCCTTCAGGGGTCCACATTTTCTGTTTATCCTATCTATAAACATCCATCCATGTCATGACACATCCAGAAGAATTTGAGACTTCACTGTCACGTCCCAAAATCAGCCTGAACAACTGACTCTGCAAACACCCTGCACTGCCACGTGGGCAGCCAGCACAGCAGAGCCTGAACAGCACCTCAAACAGCCTGGTGGGCAGCACGCTGCTTCCCTGAGCCAGTGAGGCCTGAAACAAGGAGGATCAACCACAGGAATCTTGCCACCTTGCCAATTCTGTCCTGTTCTTTCCTAATGCACCCAGCAGCAAAAAACTGCAGAGCTAAACATATCAGTTGTTTTCTCTGTTTTGAGCACAGAGCACATATTAACAAAGAACAAATTATTCTACATTTTCATCATTCCTTGAGAAGTGAAGCATCACTGTGTGCTGTCACAATGGTTTATTTGCTGTGGCATTCAGTTCAGAATGTTCCTTTAAAAAATTTATAGCCGCATTAAAGAGAGTCCTTGTGAGGAGAAGGAGACTGGCAGGAAGAACTGAGGTGAACGGAGTTTCAGGCTATGTCAAGGCTACAGATTTCTGCAATGGTTGTGGATCAGTACCAGTTAAATCCCGGCTATTGGAAGAGTTCACTCGAATACTCATAATCTAAATCTACCGACCAGCATAAAGTGCAGCAATTCCATCAGAATGTTACCCTGGGAAAGAGTTTCTACTATAGGCATAGACCTTCTACGTGAAACCAGAGACTGATACGTGTTTCAACTTCTGTGGAATAGCTATTCACTTCATTTATGCTTTTTACCCTCCAACTCTAAAATTTTGGCTTCTCTAACTCAGTAAAATCAATTCTTCTAAGAAATTCAGAGAAATGATACCTGGCAGGTCAGAAATGCACAACAAACATGACAGATATTCAACAAACTGGATTAACAAACGCTTAACTTGCCACCTTACTGCCTGTAGTCCCTCTCCCCCTGTAAATCAGGCTGCAGAAGGACACAGCAGGAAAAAAATGGTGCACAGAGAGGTCAGTGACAAAGCTGAATCAGAGCTCCCCAGCTCTCAGCAGAGCTGGTATCATCACAGCTCACAGCAGCGCCAGACTGACTCATCCCAAGCAGGACTGAGTGTCTGGATACCTGAGCCTGGTTCCCATCCATCACCTGCAAAGCCTGCCCCAGGATAATTGAGACACCACTGCACTGATTTGCCATCCAACAGGGCCTTGGCTTTGAATGCTGCCCATGGTGACTTTGCAGAGGCTGATTTACCAGGGATCTAAAGCACCAAGAGTACCACTTTTAATTTGCACTATGAACACAGTAAATGATTTATTACTGTCATCCACGCTGATTTCTCTATCGCTACAAAGTCAGTCAAAAACTTGGAAAAGTCCTTAATTGAATTTTAAGGAAATCTGAATTTCCCTTCTCTAAAAAATTTGAATAAACAGCTACATTCAGTATTTTTAGTGCTACCTTATCACAAAGCCACTTAAAAAGCTTAATTTGAGACTACAGTCTGACTCAAATGCACTTTTTTACATTTAAAATTTCACAGAATACTGCAAAAGAGCTCCTCACTAGACAAATTCACTTTAAGCTATTTTCAGTTTCTGTGAGGGATTTTCTGAACTTCAGCTATAACATATTCCTGGATTCATTTCACCCTTTGTCAGCTTCATCTCCCATGTCTGCAATAAAAGGCTGGGTCTCTCAGATATAGGTGTTTATATGATTCTATTCTCTATGGACTGGCGTCACTACATAGTAAAGTACCTGGAAGCCTTTAGATACAATGGGAGAACACCAATAAAGTAAGTGGAAATGTGTTTTTAATAAACTGATTCTAAATTTCCTTATATGCATCATAAGCTCTTGTATCCCCAAGAGGGCTTATTAGATACAGATAAAATGTTTTAGAAAATTCCTATCACCTAACTAGTTTAAGCTGCATTAATCATTTTAAATTCCACCCAAATCATGAGCAAAAAGTCTGCGCTCATTTAATGAATATAAATGCTTTTACTTCCATTGCTAAATTTCTTGGGCTGAAGTTTTACAAACATTTAATGGGAGATGTTCACAGAAAATCCATTAAACAAATAAAAGGTTGCGTGTGCAAATTTCCTGTGCAGTATGCTGTGCGGAAATTCATCCCTTTTATTACTTAGCATTTTCTTTTCAAATATCAGAGTTGGATTTTAAATACTTAAAAGTCATTCTTTCAATACGTTGGATTTTTTCTTTTTTTTTTTTTTTACATTTCATTACTTATAATATTTCTTTAAAAGTATTTCCTTGCAAATCATTCCAAGTCTTCCCTAGCCAAGCAGAAAAAAAAAAAAAAAAGTGAGGGATGGCACAGAAATCTGTGGATATATTCTTAATTCATTCTCCTAGAGATCTTCATTGCATGCATACCACTGAAATGCAGATTTTTTTTGTGAGATTAAATTTCCCGGCTCCTACCTTTACTATCTAAATAAACAGCACTTAATTGTGGCAGTTTCGATTCTGTGTTTCAGACTCTGAAATCTCTGATCAGAAACTTTCTGTTTTCCTTTGAGACCCACAGACACTGTTCCTTCCCATTTTATAGCCTGTGTCTGTGCCGAGCTGCCAGTGGGTATCCCATAATGCCACGGCTATAAACAGTATGCAGATGACACTTCCTTCTGCATTAAACTCCGGCCAGCTGTCCCAGGGTAGGATGACACCAACAACTTGATGAAGGCAGCTGGCTGAAGTGAAACCTAGATCACAAGATAGCAGATCACTCAAGGATAAATGGCAAAGGACTGGGATTTGGGAATTCTCTGCTCAGTTTCTGTTTCTACTCCATTTGTGACCCTAAGTAAATCACTCAGTCCCAGTACCCCAGGAGGGAATTAGACACCAAATTTCCAAAGATTTCAATGTCGTTTCAGTTTCCAAACCTAAGCAGATCTAAACCCTAATTAAAATTTCCAGGTCTGATCTAAGCCAAAGATGTGAACACCTAGACTATTCTTTCTATCCTGGTATATGTCATTATAGCAGACTAATTTTGGTGAAGATTATGGCAGGGATGCATTACCTCAGTGCACTTGAGGCTCCTCTCAATTAGGCAAAAACTCTGAGTAGCCAACATGTCCTTCAGGTTCACAGCACAGAACAGCAGCTCATGGGCAGAGTTCAATGCTCTGTTTGTGAGGCACCCATAAAATACATTTCTGGAATACCGTAAATTAATTTAGTTAGACAGAAAACCAAAAGAGAGGCAAACCAGTAAGCCTGGAAAGAAGAGCTCTGCCTTCTCGGTGTGAAAAGGGTACAAAAATCTCCAGTGCCACTTAAATGGAAAGTGCAGGAATAGAAACAGTTGCACAAAGCAGCTTCTTCCATCCTTTTCTGACTGAGCAAGTATGCTAAAAATTCAGACTACTTACATTCAGAGAAATACTAATGCAAGAGCTTTCTTGGCATATCACCTAACACTCTGGGAACTCCACAGAAGCTAAGCAACTGGCTCACTAGGTAGGATATTTTTAAAAGTTCAAGAAGATTAAGTGTCCAAATGCAAGAGAAATAAAGTAGAAGCTTTATGTTTAACTCTTTTCAGCCTTCTTTGAAAATCAAGAACAGTATTCCCAGGTGAATTACAGCTTTGACTCCATAACTCCTAACTTTGCACATACTTTCTGTATTAGTAATAACGTCTCCAATAAAACTCATCCATGCAATAAGCTCACTGAAGCCAAAGAAATTACAGTGATGACTACTTTGGTCTACTGTTTCTTAATTAGCTTCTTTCACATTCAATTGACTGTGTTTTAGCCAGCTCTACAAAACCAAAGGTTATTGTATAGCGAGTCACTTCTTTACCATTCTGGTTGTAAATCACACTGATCTGCAGAAGCCTCTGCACCCAGCCCTCTCCATGTCTGCTCAGGAATAGAAGGGAACTGCCCTGGGGCTCAGCCAGCTGGGCTCTGCAGAAGGTTCTCTGCAGGGCTGGAGATTTGTAGCTGGGAAGAGTTTGGCCATGGGCATAGGACAGGTAGGCTTCCAAACATCCCCATCTCCAGCCAGAGGAGGAAGAATACTTCCACAAGTAGTATTTGGTTTTTTATCTTCACTGGCAAATTCTCTGAAGAGCACCCTGGAGACACAAACTAGCTGGGAGCACGTGGTGCTGCAAGGCTCCCCTGGGGCAGGGAGAGGCAGAACTTCTGCAGTTACAGCGAGGGCACAGGGACACTTCCTGACTCTCCCTGACCTTGTTGGATGCTTGGATCCACACAAATCTCAGAGAAGCAGAAAGTTTTAAAGGCTATGTCCCTGGGGTCTACAAGGAAGAAAAAAAAATATATTTTCCCAAGCTGCAGATTTTCAGTGCATACACTAACAAGAAGAACCATGTGCAATTTCTTGGCCTTCCCATATGCATTTCCCAAAAGGATACAAAGTGGGTCACACATGAATGGAGACACAGATGAATTTCTACCATCAAATATTAACAAGTCTGAGCAATTTTTTTGAATCTGAAACTCATTTCGTTAGGCATTCCTGAACACATTTGAGGTTTGGAGTTAACACCCGCAAGAGTTCAAACACACATGCAAATTGTCTCATAAATGCCCTCCACCAAAAAAACACTTTTGTGCTTCCACATATCTGTCTTCATTCCATCCTTCCACATCAGGGCCTGACATCTCTTCCACCCCACTTTAGATTCTCTCTGTAAAGCAAATCTTCTCTCCCTTCTCCAAAGACCACGCAGCCAGGCCTCTGGTTTGGAGCTGTCTGGATAAATTCTCATAGTGAAGCCTCACTCAGAGTCCACGTCATGGACACATCTCAATGGACAGGACACATCTCTCCCCTCATTCCCACTTTACATCATCAGGGCTCTCCTGTTGTTTAAGCTATATTTACTTCAAGGGTTCAAATCCAGTGTAAGGTTCCACAGGTTCAGGCAGAGGTGGAAGGGCAGAGAAGCAGAACCTTGTCTAGACAGTTGTTGAGGTTTGTTGTTTGGTTGGGGTTTTTTATAGAGATGGTTTGAACTTTGCACAATCATTCAGGATGGATTTTCATAGCTGTTTAGGCAGATTCATGTATTTCAGATGTCCCTAGAACCCCATTCAATATTTCTTTGGACTTGCTTAAAATTTGGACTTGCCCTTGCTTTTAATGGATGCCCCTTCAAGCAAAGACATAGCTGTCTTGAAATGTTTATAGGAAAACACAGGAATCAAACACAAGGAAGTTCACTACTGAAGCTGTGTTAAGGAGAGATCATTTCAGTGGAGACAAGAGAAAACCAGCAGTGCAGTTCCATATGGTGAAAAAGGTACTGAAAGTTATTTTCTATTTTCTTACAATTCTTAACTGCAGCAAAAAAGGGGGTATCTTTTTATGGTTTTTGCTCCAATAAACATGTTACAATCACATTCTGAAATTTTACAGTCCCAATAGGTCTACATATTCTAGGAGGATTAGCATATTTTTTTCTCTTTTTCTTGTCTTTTTCAAGATAGCCACAGTATTTCAGGGCCTAACATAGCTGGAGCTGAGTTTTAACAGCTATACTCAAATACTTCCTTTATCATTTAAATACATATACAACTAAGGGAAAAAAGAATAGAAAGTTAAACATCCATTTTTAAAATCCCTCTCTCAGGAATGTAACCCAGAGTGATAAAGAACAAGGCATTTATCTTCATTTGCAGGGAACAACATAAGACAACTTGGTCTGCTTTGCCTCTTGTGAATTGTTTCAGCACCCCAAATGTATGAAAAACAACACAGCTATTGCACTTATCAGAACTCTCTCCACATATATTTATTTATATTTTTTTAATCTTCTAAAAGACACAAACAACCTGTCAGATACATTCAAGCATATGCAAAATTCTAACTAGACAGACAAAAATAATATTTGTTCTTTTTCCCATGTGCTCTGTGGGAGTTTTTGTCTTGTTTGTGTGATTGATCAGTTTGTATTTTACTTCAGCAAAATCATTTTTCAGACACAGTACATGCAGTTTGAAAGCAGAAGAAAAATATTCCAGCCAGACCTTTTACTGGACAATGTAAAGTCAATAGAGAGAACTGCACTGTTCAACAAGATTACAAAGTGTCCCACAAAATAACATTAGAATCTTTCTGAGAAATAATGATTTGGGTTTTTCTTCCCCACTACCCAGGTTGTTTCCCAACAAGGTTGGGAGGGTGGGGTGAGTGATGAACCCCAAACAAGATTTTTTAACATCCACTCTATTTTCTGAAAATAACTCCTTTGGGGATCAAATGGCAAATGAAACATCAGAATATTGGCAGGAAAAGTTAAAGCCTGCAATGAATGCATCAGTCACCTTCAGAAAAGGTCACATTTCTTTTGATCATTCTTTAGTATGCTGTAATAATAGAAGCATAGCTGTACTTCCCATGTATTCCTCTTCATGCTCTCCCTTCCCACCTGACCTTACAAAGATAGGCTCTATGAATTCCTATTTTGCCATCAGAGTGTAGTAATGCTCTTTTTGTCAGCAATGAAGGTGAAAGACAGTCGTGCTATCTTTCAACTCTACTACTTGGAAGATAGTTCCTTGCTTTTGCCCTTGGCAATCTTTAAATAAATTTGTTAATCGTTAAGATTGCTTCCCATAACTTATCCCACAGCTGCCTTTCTTTTTGACACTTAGTTTTGTAACTTGCATTCCTGGTACATCTCAAACATCCCTGTTAATATAAGTCAATGGGAGACTGAGCCATGGACAGAAGGTACGATTACAACCACTGTCCATAAATTACTTTTAATTCATAGCAGTTCTTCAGAGTTCTTTACACAAATGTGTTGACAGGCTACACATTTCGTCAACAGAATTTACTTCTGCAGAGCACCCATCTAAAACAAATCGCTCGTATTTTCTTCCCTTTAGTTATGGCAGCATTTACTAAACTGGGTGCAAGTTTACAAAATTTCTACAGTCAGAGGGTTAAAAGCCATGAAAGTGAAAGATATCACTACAACATTGCAGACACTTTTGTGCAGATTTCCAGAGCTAAAACTGTCCTTCATCCTCAGCGTAGTGTTTTTTCCCTCGTGCGAATGCATGTATTCTGCTAATCACAGTCATCACTGCATCCTACTTCACTGCTCAATGACGGGAGGAAAGGATCTTTCATTCCCAAAATAGCTCTGATCTTATAAGTGTGCTCATCAGCCAGTTTAGACAGTGCCATCTAATTGAAGTCAATCACAGAAAAATTATTTTTAAAAAACAAGTTTGAAAAAGCAGCATGTATGTGGCAACAATGCAGTAAACCCTCTCACAGCCTTCTGCCTTCACAGTATTTGTTGCTTTTGCAATATGTAACTTGATCATTTTTCTGGATAGGAATTTTTAGAATCCTCTACAAATAACACACAGTATCAATAGTAATCAACACAGCAGGAGTCACTATCTTTAACATTCCTATCTTTTTTTTTCAGAACCATACTGCTGTTTACCCTGAAGTTTAAAGGAGAATCCTGTGATTTCCGGGGAAAATAATAAAAAAATAAATAAAAAAGTAGGTTGCTGTTTCAGTGTGTTTTCCAGATACTCATCCCTTACTCTGACACTCTAAGTGACCTTAGGCATTTCAATTGACCTCTGTAAGCCTCAGTCAGCTCAGCTAAAAGACAGAGTCCCTTTGAAAAGCAGATGTTGTATCAGTGCTGAGTTTTCTTGGATAAATGCATTTAAAATTAAAAGTAAGCTATGACTGTTCAATGACCTTTCAGTACACTTAATGTCAAGGGCCTTTCTTTTGGAGACTGAGTGTCTATCTGGAATTGCTAATGCAATTTAAAGGAAAAAGAGAAAAATCAAATTGTAACAGCTCAGAGAGATGCAGAGGTAGGGATTGCCTTTTCATTGATATTATATGCTTTAGCTCTATTGCATTTTTTTCTGGGTCTAATTCAAGATAAATCACTTATAGTATTGTAATAGCTTATATTCATGCAGCTTTTCATTTTAAGTTCTGTATTTATGCTGGATCTTTCATGCCAAAACATCTCAAAATACATCCAAACTTAAACTTTTAATCAAAGAAAAAAATCCAAACTGACAGGAAGCTAAGAAACCACGCTGGGTATGTGCAAGAGGAGAAAACACAGTTTACATAATGAGGATACAATCTCCCACAATATCCCTAGGCCCTGCCATCTGAGCATGGATGTTTGCACTTGTCAGGTACAGATTCCACACGCTGCGCTGAGCAGCTGTGAACCACCAGCAGAGTGAGCAGGGCAGGGGTTGGTGGCTCAGATGACTGACAGCCCCAGGGCTGGGGACAGCTCTGGCAGTGGCTGCAGCAGCCCCTGGAGTGGGCAGGAGCGTTCATCAGCTCCTCTGCCAGTGACTCAGCATATACACACACATCCCAGAAAGGTTCAGTGTCATCTCCTATAGACTTTACATCCTTTTAATCACTGGTGCTCTTTTCACCATTGTATCCCCCTGCTTTGGCTTTGCAAGGAAACATATCACGATATTCACCAATGTTTGGGGTATTTTTTTTTCAAGTCCAGCAAACCAGGTGTTATTTTATTCATCTAATAAGGCTAAATCAGTTACCAGTTACTTCTTAACTGGATCCACATGTGTCTTCATTTAAATGAAACTGTTTTTAGTGCAGCTCTCCAGGAAGCATTGTCTTAAGACAGGCCACATTCTGCTTACTATTACCTCTTCTATTACACCAGTGCAACGACTTGCAAAGCACAAATACATCACTATTTCACACAGTAAACCCATCCCAAGTGTCTCTCATCACCAGTGCTCCCATAAGTATGAGGAAAAATGGAAGGAAAAAGTACACAAAGTATTGCAAATTCCCACATCCCAAACCCATAACTGCTTCAAAGCCTTTGCCAAGCCTATGTGTGCTGTAGATCCTTGCTGTAAATGTGCTGGAATGTCAGCTTTAGAGTGCTGTTAACTCCATTTCATGATGAACTGCATGCACAACTCCAGGAAAATGTGACAAATAAGCTGCTTTGGTGTTTGATTTTATCCTCATCCTCATGCTACACAGTCTACCTGAAGCATCTGGTTGCAGCAGACTGATGTGGCAGAAACCTTGTGCAGAAAGTGAATTTTTTGCATGTTTTCTGAGTTACTGTACAGAGAGGAAACCTCCCCAGATCATAAGTACCTGTCACCTTCCCACTGATCATTGCTCACTTCCTTGAGGAGGACAGTACATGTTACTTCCACTCTAGCCCTCCCAGTTTACAGCCTGGTATTACCAAAAATAAACAACAAAATCAGTAATTATTTATTAATAAAGAGGGATAACAAGTAGGAGTTTTAATGTTATAATATTACTATTAAACAAACACAGTTACTGTAGTTTTAATGCATACTCTTCATTATCTTCTGTTGGCTTGAGCTCTATGTGTAAAAAAAGAAATTGCATGGCCTTCCTAATAAATAAGATTCAAGTACTGTTTCTGCTTTGCAGCCTTGCAAACAGTAGTTGACTTTATCACTTGAAAACATTCTGAGTAATTTTGAATCATTCTCTGAACACTACTAACTGAATTCCCTTAGATATTTTGGGAGTCTCTTTTTACACTTAGATACCTGAGTTGATACCTAAAGACTGTTTAATTGTCCATGCACTCAGACCAACAAAACTTACAAAAATATCCTCAAGGGCCTTCATCAAAAGCCTTGTTAAAGTTGATGCAAATAACAACTTTCCCATCATTCACAAATCCATTTATCCCATCATAGAAGGCAATCAGGTTGATTAAGCATCCAAAATGCCTTCCACTTCACAGGCCCAGAGATATCTTCCAAGAGAACCTGCTCCATACAGGGCCCAAAGCGAGCTCATCTGTGCTTCCCCAAGTAGACCTCTCGGCCATTTTGAAGATGGGGACAACATTTGTCTTTCTCCAGTCAAGAAGAAACTCTCCCTGCTTCCATTTCCATACCAAGGCAATAGACAGTGGCAGAGAACATCAACCAGCCCCCTGAGCACCTTGGATGCTGCCCATCTTCCTCTGTGGCCCTGGAGGGATCGAGCTCCTGCAGTCCTGTCCCTCAATCTGTCACACCAGCAAAGCAATAACCAGTGTAAGAGTGGGCCCTGCGTTTAACGTTTTTGCTCTGCACAAAACATCTTTTATGCTGTCTGTGTCTCACAACCTTATCATTTCCTCACAACAGAAAGATCAATCAATTTCATAAGCAATGTCTTCCAGACTGGCTTTGATATTAAATGGTAGAATAGCATTCCCAATGCCTTAATCCTCACATGCCCATGCACGTTCAGCTGCAACGATTTTGACATGCGGGTCAAAAGGTTGATTTGAGAATAACCAAAGCAGTTCATAAGGTTAATTTGATAACATCCAAACCTGTAATCTGCAATCAACTGAAGGAATGAAGGACCTCCTGATGCACAGGTGGTACAAAGATACCCATGTTACCCATAGCAGCTGGGGAACAAAAATCAACAACATTGTTGTAGTAAATTCACAATGTGTACACAAACCCTTTGAAACAATGTGCATAAACACCTCCTGTGAGAAACAAAAGCAGTCAGAAATGAAAATACAACAGTCTGCTGTGATCTAAACTATTTAATGTCTCACATGCAGTCATGCCTATGATTTTGCATTAATTGCAGTTCCTATGATGCCAGGTTTATAATCTGGGACTGCTGAATTCCCAGACAGGAACAATGACCAGAGACACCGGGATCAGTTGGTTTTGATTTGGGATCATATATTCCCTGTACTGTAGTTTTATCCCTCTCAATTACAGTCTGTGAAAGGCACACTACCTGTGCCTTCCTGCACTGCCAACAATGCTTGTGACTGCCTCTGTCTGACGACCCTAAACAACACTTACAACACACAAGCCTACGCTCTGCTTTCAGACAGACACAAAAATCACTGAAAGGACCTAATTATGACCCTGCTGGTTGAGCACACAGGCAGAGCAGTAGTGACTTATTGCTTCTTTACATCTAGAAGAAATCACACCTTTCACAGATTCCAAAAGCCAGCTGGTTTCTACTTCTTCCCAACCTAGAATGCCACCACCCCTCTGTAGTAGCAGTGTCATGTTCCACACTCCTCTCACCAGCCCAGACGATGTGTTCTTTCAACAGCTTCCACTTTTCCTACAGACAGATCCCCTACTCGAGTTGTTCCCTGAAGAGCTCTACAATGTTCCTTCCCAGAACCCTACTATATTGGTCAATAATTTCTCCTATAGATTCCCTGTAACACATTGTTTGTGTGCTCTTGATTATGTTCTACCAGGCTGCTTACCCCATTTTCCGTGTCTAATTCTGATGTTACCATGGTACCATAATAAGTGCAAGAAGTAGAGACTCTGTAACAGTAGATCACCTTTTACTGCACCACCCTTTCACTGAAAAGGAAGCAGTCCACCTGAATACTTGTTCTTTTTTATAACCTTTTTTTTTTTTACTGAACTGTTACCTAAAACCTCCAAGAGCTTTCTAAAATATTTGCCCTTCACAGTTTAAACTTTTTTTCTTATTTGAAGTCATCATTGAGTAAGACAACTTCCAACAAAGTGATTTCAGAGAGAAAAAACGGATAAAAAAACTCAAAAAAATACAAAAAACCCACACCAAAAGAAAGAAACAAACAAAAAAAAGGAGAAAAAAACCTGAAAAGAGAAACCACCAACCAAAATGACAAAAAACCCTTCAAAGATTTACAGATTCAGATTTGAATACCAGATATGTAATGGGTGGTTATGGCAAATACGGTTTTCTAAACACCACATTCCTGTTTCTTGCTAGACTCTCATCAACAACAGAACAAATCTGTCATGTATTTCAAGCTTAGATGAGACCAGATTATTAAAAGCATAAGGATTTTTGCAAGATACTGGCAGATATCTTATAAGATCAACCAGTATTTCAAAATTTCCATCAAATACTGGCTTTCACATGCTCCAAAGAGAATCAGAGTTTTAAAACAGCACCAAAATGCATCATACATAGAAGCATGTGCAAACACACCCTGCAGGAAGTAGCAACCCTACAAGTCCAGGCTCCAGGAAGAAATGCTGGATGTCATCAACAATCTAGGGGCCACTCTGCATTCACCCATATGCACTAAATATTTTTTCCACCACTCTGGTGAAAAACAAGTATCAATCCTGCCACAAGGAATGAGTGATAATTGATCCAGCAGTGCAGGCACCATCTCAGTCTTACACAGCTGTGGTGAAACTGCTTCAAAGTCACTTTTCTAGCAGTCAGGCAGCACCTATAGTTTCATTACTAAAAGCAGCGTGCTGGAAGCAAGTGAACAGATAAGCCTGGAAGGGTGTTTGAAATTATTCATAGTCTTTCTACTGACAGTTTCAGCAGAACTTTTAACATTAAACAGCTTGCAAACAGAGATCAACAGCACATCAGCTCGTACTGACTACAAACCTTCTGCAGGTTTCAAGCGATACGCAGTGGGCATTAGCGTAGCTCAAAGTGATTTTAAAAAAAAAGACTGTAGGAAGCTGGAAAATGCAGATATTCCAAGCATAATTCATGATCTAACTGTTGCTTATGATAATTTTGTTGTGCAATATACCCTGTGTAATTCTCGAAGGGAATTATTTGTATTATTTTCTCATTATAAAACTCATTTTTTTAGCCATTGGAAAATAAAGAATGGCTGGATTTGAACCTATTTCTTTAGCAATGGGACACTACATGATTGACAATGCAATTACCAGTGTAAAGTTTTTGATATGCCAAGTAATACTTAAAATAGATCTTCAATATTTTTCATGTACAGAGCTGTGGGTTTCGTAACAACCTGTTTTGCTGCAACTCAAGAAATCTTCACAGGTTCAAGAAAAATTCCTTTAAACTTGATATTTGTGAAGAGAGACGCACATAAGAGACATTCAAGCATTCCATGGAAAGGTTGGTGAAATTAACGTTTCAATTACATGAAGAGTACAGTTACACTTTTATAGATCTTCATGAACTGAAAGAACCTTTTTTAATTTGAAAAACATTAAAAATCTGTCTCCTCTAACGATATTGAGAGATATTTTAGACCTCAATTTCCATATCTACTTTAAGCCAAGTTAGTATGTAGGCATGTAACATTAATGTCGACTTATTCCTTCCCCTTTACTATCATTTTTCTCCTCTAAGCTTGCCAGGTACAGTCTGACAGTTGGAAGCCACTGAGATTTACCAGATTCAACCTCTTGCATGGAGGTCCATCTATTAATGCCAAAAAACCAGAATGTACCATAATTATTTAGTTAGGCCATTAAAAAATCCCAACCTTATTTCACCTTTAGACTTAAATCTTCAATTTCCTTGAAGAAAATGTGAATGATTGTCCACTTGTCTGTCTCTACTGTGACAACACAGAACGTGGCCTGGATCCTGTACAATGTAGATGCAGTTTTGCAGAGGCAAGTGCTCTGGTTTGCATCATGCTTCTATTGGGAGTGGTGGTTTGTTAGGATATTTCCTTCTTTCTCTTAGAGCCTCTCCTACAATTACAAATCTCTTCTTTTTACTTTGTTCTTTCTCTCTTCTTGTTTATTATGGTTTTCACCACAATTGCTGACAGAATTTTTCCATTTCTTTTTGGAGGACAGTATGACTCCTCACTCTTCCAACCTGTTTCAGTAGAAGAGATCAAAACACAAACCCTGCTGGGGAACCGTCTTCTTTCACCTTGAACTTCGCTGCTCATGACCAAGCCTGTCTCTGTTTGTCATCCTAGGCCAAGAACCATGGCAGCTTCTAAGACAAATGTCAGTGCTGTTCAGCCTGTGAGACTAAACCTGGAACTTCCCTGTGTTTTCTGGGGACACCAGGAAGGCAGCACAACATCTTCAGTAGTTGGTGGAGCAGGAGAGGAGCTGCAGGTGTATTCACAACATGCCTTGGCAGGAATGCAAGTGTGGAAGAGAACAGTGTTCCAGCGGTCCACTGAGGGGAGTGAATTGAGGGGGATTTTTGTATGCTACCACAATTATCCTCAGGCAGCACATAATCCAGAACCATTTTCTAAAATAAAAGAGCATTCCCATCCTTGGAGACTTTGACTTTAGCTACAATTCCATCCCTGTCTGCCTTTAGACTGACTTCAGGCAGCTGCTCCTCACACATGGGTGCTGATCCCACCCAGGCAAAGGATGTTAGGGACACAATCATTAGGAACAGAAGCAAGTGGGATTCATGGTTGATGGCCCCCTGTGCATTTCTGGCATTTGGGAGAAGTCTACATCCATCAAGGCACTTAAAAATGTGCTCAACTTTGACTTCAATCAAACTCTCAAAATAAAGCCAATGCTTCACCTGAGACCACAAAATCCTACAATATAATGGAAGAAAGGAGCCTACCTTACACTGATTTAAGTCTAAAAATGACCCCAGCTAAATCCAGAGGTTTCTCCAGATTTTCCCTGATGTGAAAATAAGTACTGACCTATTGTATTCACAAACCCCACAGCCATTACACTCAGTTCTTTATCTTGTAAGTTCATTCTTTACTTTCTCAACAGAAGTATCTATATAATTATTCTATGCATGAGTAATATTGGCTCAGAAAATCAACTAACATGGGATTCAGCAGACCCAAGAATTATGCAAAGACTGTTTTAAGCAGCTTACTATTTAAATAAAACTTTTTTTTAAAAGAAGTGCATCTACCAAAAAAGCAATAAAGTTCTTTGCATACAAGCAAATTAGCAATATTTCTTCAGTTCAACTGAAAAGCTGTGGACATTGAAAATTAAAAACAGCCATTCCATGAGGAGAGAAAATCCACATAATAAAAACATACAGTTTTAAAGCAAATGAATGAATGTCCTTTTGTGAGAGTGCGTAAATGAGAATTGGATGGGAGAAAGAAGGAAAACAAGAATAAACATAATTTTTAAAACAACCCAGCGTTATTGGGCCCACTGCAAAAATGGGCCACAGTCCCCCTTTTTTTCAGCTGTAGTTTTACTGTAATTAGCGAAGTACATCAATCTGCTTGGAGTAAGTATAACATCACCTAAATATATTCAATTTCTAAACAATATTTCCTTACAATTGTTTCTTTCTCATTCTTCCTACCCTTTCCCTACCTTTTTACGGCCTTTGAATGCCAGTGGGTGGTTATGGAAAACATTTGCTGTCATATCAAGGACTTGCAGCCTCCAGTAACCCTGTTAGAACAGGTCTTTAATTAGCATTATAAATAATTGCTGACTAAATTTTTGTTCTGGGATGCAGAGAAAAGTTGATTTGAAACTAATTCCAATTCAGGAATTTTATTTTTTTTTCTGCAATTCAGAGATAGAGATGGAAGAATGGTCTTCACTCACAAGTGACTGGCAACCTCTTCATACATTATTTTCCAGGTCATTTCACTGAGTGTTTTGCAGGTATTCCATTTCATTCCTTGGCAACTGACCCAAAACTTGGGGAGCTGGATTACCTGAGAGATAGGCATTGTCTTTGGTATCCTTGGGTAAGAAAAAGCTATTTTTATGGCCTGTAATTCTTCCCAATATACCAGTGAAGACTCCCCCTCCCAGCTCTCACATTTTTTTCTTTACAATGGCATTTTGGCCTTAATTATTAGGATCAGAAGAAAAACATCCATATCATTATAAATTAGAAAATGTTTAATAAGACTGAGCTTGAACAAATTTTTGTTATAATGAAAGGATTAAGGTGCCTGATAGCATTAATATTTAGGAAAAATTAAACAAAATTGCTTTTTATCTGCTGCAAACTATGTTAAATATTTAATATGCCACATTATAAGGGCACCATCTGCACAAAGGGTAAGACAACCTATGTGTTATGAACCTTCATTTCAGCAGTTCAAACTTAGTTGGAAAAATTTTTAAAAGCTAAATTTAAAACCATGTGCAGGTGGAGGGGGTTTTTTAGTTTGTTTTTTGTTTGTTTTTGGGGGGTTTTTTGGCAGTTAGACCTGAGGAAAACTTCAAAGCTGTGCATGGCTCCAGCAGAACGTTGTGCAAACAGTGGGGCTAAAGAGGCTGCCTCTTGCTGGCTCTCCTGACCCAGCACATGGTTTATTTAGAAGGTAGCAGTGAGTTTAATTGTTCTGGAACTTATGGGAAGCCTTTCTGTTGCTTAGCTTGGAGTGTCTGGATGCATTTTTAGACTGCTTTAAAACATTAAAAAAAAAAATGCAAGGATTCTGAGGTGATGAAGGGTGATTCTTTTTTTCAGTAATCTAGCAAGAGATAACTTTTATGTAAATATTGTGAGAGGAAAATTCTAGCTCTCAGATTATAATAAATGAGTATAAATATTCTTTTATAATGAATAAGGTGTGCTAGATCTGCTAGGACCAGTAGTATGCTTCTGAAAAAAAGAGCAGATCACTCTCTGAAGTCTGAGATCCTGGAAACTTTCAAGCTTTCCCTGGGAGCTTAAATAAATAAATCTCCAGAAAAAATATCAAAGTAAATAAGCCCCAGAACCCAAGTTGGACCTGCTTACAGCCACCCATGTATGGCATAAAATTTTAAGGTAGTAATGTAACAGTATAATGTAGTAAATTTGGTACTAGATTTTTACTGCTTGCAGATCACTGAACTGAGAAACAAATAAAATGAAAAAATTCTGAGGTTGTGCCTAAGCTGCTCCTTACAATGACCTTGAAAAAAAAATCTATTATCTTTTGCCTTTATCTCTCCTCCTGTAAAATGTGATAATAAATACTAGTTAGATCTTCTATCTTGGGATGGGACTCTGAGCAGAAAACGGCAAAACATTACAACCACTTTGCTTTTGCTGGCTGAATTTCCAAAGTCAGCCTCATATTCGGTAACCCCAAAAACTTAATCAGAATCATCCTATGTCTTCAATACCTATCAAGTCACTATGAGTTACATCTAAAGCTCTCCTTCCACCTCAGCTGACTTTCATTTTATCCATCCAAGTCAACTGTTTTCATCTCTACCCACATCCAAGGCAGCTCTTAGCTGCTGGACTGGGATTCAGCTCTGTTGTGGAACTCATGTCTGGTGCCGTAATTTCAAGAACCATGGGCTTTTCCATTCTCTATTTCTTACAGATGTCATCGTTACCGAATAAAAACTTTCCTCCTTTGCAAAATAAACAACAAAAAAAAAAGGTTCACAATTATTTTATTGATACTACGGTGTAACTGAATCCATGACCAGCTCATGAACACTGCTAAATTTTCACAGCTGTCACATACTTGTTTCCAAGGCACAGCTTCCTGAAGCTCACATCTCACATTCAAGGAAATCCAGTATTAAACAGGAGGAGGAGAGGAGAACTTAAACTATGTTAGAGACACTGTAGTTCATTATTAGTTTCCAGATTTTCTGACTCTGGCATATCTAGTTGCATTTAGATATAACAGGAATAATTAGGAGACATTTTGCTATGTTGCAGTCTTATAGGTAGGAAAAAAGAGCAGCTGACCAGCATTTCAAAACTACAACTGTTTCATTTGAAACTAAGATGGAAGATATCCAGCAGAATCTGGCACAAAGTGAAGGTAAAAAATGAGTACTGTTCAAAAACTCTCCAGATTCAAGACTCATTTAACACTAGAATAGTAATAATATATATTTTTACGTTTCTATATTTTAATAAATTTGACCTAAATTATAAATATTTTTTAAACTTGACTACAATGTCTGTATTGTGTCACTTAGGATCAGAGTGTTTTTTGGTATTTTAAATTGTTTATAATACCCTCCCAATGCAAAAATGGTAGGATACCAACATGAGAAATGAGTACAGAAGCACATTTTGAAACTGGAACTCAAAATATCAAGTATCTGTACTGAAAGGTGTGTCTTTAATAATATACTCCAATAAATAGCTTTTATTGAAGCATTAGTGACCATTAAGCTCTCATGCATGTGGCTCATGCTGTCAGGCAGATCATATTAGTGATACTTGTAAATGTTGTGCATCTGCTGTTAAGTATCTCAGCTTCACTTACCAGAAGGTTTTCTAAACATTAATTCACATTTTTGGTGGCTTCAAGAGAGATAGCTTTTATTAATTACATGTTAAATTAAAGTTACAAACAGCCTTTATTTATGTTAGCACAAAATTCTCTCAGTGTATGTCTTCATTTCATTGCACTCTGCTTTCCAAGAATGAAAGCCTTCAAAAGAAACTCTAAGAACAATTTTGGTTTGGACCTAAGGGTGTGTACCAACCTTTGAAACAAAGAACAAAAGGAAACCTTCCATTTCAATCGTAAATATTTAGGTATTGAAATGTCAGGCTGTGCTGAAAACCTATATTTGGAGAGCAGAAACTTTTCAAGCACAAAATCCCTCCTTCAAGGAAGGCAAACTGAAATCAAAACCAAAACCAAAAAAGCAAACCTTTGCAAAAGCACCATGCCATTTTCACTGCCATCACTCTCCTTCCCACACCTATGTGCTGCTTTGAGTGTCTTGATAATTTGCTGAAGAGTTTTGCTCACCTGCAGAATTTCAGGGGAAACCACACAGTGGCAGTACTGTGAATGCAAACACTCTGTTCTGTTGTGCAGCAGCTGCTAAGAACTAAAATACTGTTTTTCATCCTTGGCTATGGTTAAGTTGGCTCTTCCTTTTCTATATAGAACATGCAGTCAACATGTAATTTATTTCCTTCTTTATTTTTAGCATCCAGAGGTCCTATAAGCAGTCACACATTTCACTCCAGGCTACTATTTTCTTGCCTTTTCTTGCCACTCCTTCACTTCCTCTACTCAAATGTGTTTGTAAAGCCCAGTTCCTTAGTGCAAACTTGGAATTCTTTGCCAAAAGTAAAGGGAAACAAACTGAAGGAGCAACCCCCATATGAAAATACCAACACACCCACCCCAGATATTTATGATTCACGTAGGTCATTGGTTTCTGTATTTTCATAGCACACAGAAACAAGTTGATGAGTATTAGAAATGACAAATCCAGAATGCTCTGTTCACTTTCCTGTACTCGGAGACTCTTGTCAAAGACTGCAGCCACAGAGACCGCAGATGTTAACTTCTGATTTACAGGTACCTCACATCAGCTGGGAAATTTCCACTCTTGTGGAAATTTCCTCCAAGAGAACATTCTCTGATTGCAAATAATCTTCTGGATTTAAAAGCCACAGATTTCAGGCAGGAATTAAACAGTTAACATGAACATATATTGTTGAAGAGCATGACATACAGCACAGGGTTTTTTGTTTGTTTGTTTTTTAAGTTATACAGAAAACTATATTTATATCCATCATTCCCACCTAAATCAATTCCCCTTCATTTCACCAGGTACACACGCAGTATTTCTCTTTTTCTTTTCTTCCTTTCAAAGCAAGAATCAACTTTTTCCCTGCAGGGGTTAACACTCAGTGAATCTGAATGTGTTTCGTTCCCTACTTATCTTGACTTTGCTTTTAGCCACAGAAGCTGCTCCTGAAGGCAAAGCCCTTCTGACTGCACATGTAGCAGCACTTTTCCCCTGGCTGAGTCATTCCTCAAGTTCACAGAGTTGAAACAAGCCAAGCACTTCCTGGGCAGGATTTGCATCACAATCCTTTCCACCAGTACCCCCAGGACGGAGACAGTCCCTCAGGAGAGCCCAGGAAATTATGTTTAATAAAAAAACTACACAGAAAAATACACATGCTACATGACTTCCCTCCATTGACTGAATGACATTAAAAAAAAACAACCATAAGAACATTAAAGTATCCAGTACTGTAGCAGATGGGGGAAAAATTCTTTTTCTTATCAAAGCTAAATTATTATATCACTTCTGGTTCTGAAGCCATGAGGTACTGGTGTTTTTAACTCCACTAGGAAAAATATTAGGAGACGATTTTATCAAACATTAAAAGGCACAAGAAGTTATTTTAACTTGAATATTCCTCAATTTCTTTGTATTGTAAATCTATCCTTTTAATTTGAATCTCTTTGTCTTGGGCTGAAATGTCCCTGCCTATAAATATTCTAAATAGTATTGCATATTTCCAATAAACAAAAAAGAATTCTCCACAGAATGAATTCAATTTTTTAATTTTTTTTTTTTACAGCAGCACCTCAGAAAGGCTAAAAAACACTGACACCTTCAAACGAAAAGCAAACAGAAGCACCATTTTCTTCCTCAATCTCACTAGCAGTTCTCTATTAGAGAAGTTACTAATTTTACCATTTCATGTCATTTTACTGCAAGTCCAGTTACTCGGTGCAAGTCCCTAATAAATTAACAGGCAATCCTTAATAAAAGCCTAATCCTTGAGCTGTTGAGAGGACACTTTCGGTTCATTCCTGTGCTTCTCATGACGCGGTTTCTTTGGCCACACGTTTTGGGGCCGATGGCGCGCAGACCTTGCTCACACACCTTCAGGTACCTCCGAAGGGACAGGGTGTGCCAGCCAGTCCCACATCCTCTCACCAGGGATGTCAACCTCTTCTGGGGCTTGGCGGCGTCTGTGCAAGAGCACAGAATGGGGAAAAACAGAGAATAAGCCTAGAAAAGGGCACAAGGCGCCTCCAGGGCAGAGTGCAGCCCCGCCACAGGCAGGGCCCCCTCAGCCCGGGCACGGGGCACTTTCTTTCAAACAAAGCAGTCCAGCTCAAACGAACATTTTATGGCTTCTTTGCCAACATTTTCAACGGTTCGCTCGCACCCATCGCTGTTAAAATCCGGTAAGGGTTGACATGCAGCGCGATGAGGGAGCTGTGGAATCGCTCCCTGGCCGGGACGTGAGGGGCTCGCCCCGGCCGGCTGTGGGGGAGAGGGGCCGGCCCGAGGGGCTGCTCTGGACCACCCGAGCACGTACAGCCCTGCACCCTGTAGGGGTGGGCACCTGCGCTGTCCACCGGATCCCACCTGCACTGCTCACCTGCCTGCAGGGCCGTGCTGCGGGCATGTCCAGCCTGGGAATGCCCCCGCAGGTCCTGGGGAAATGCTCCAGACCTGCTGCCCAGAAAGATAAACCAGGCCTGCATCCCACCTAGACCTGCTCGGCAGAAGGCAGGGAAACCTGCACGGAGAGCTGAGTGTCTGAGGGTGGTGTTGAAGGCATTGTGTCCTTCAAACCTCTACTAAAGATCCCTGTTTTCCAAAGGGATGCTGTTCCAGCCAAGAAAACAGCGCTGCCCAGACCGCTCATCCGGCGCAGCCCATCCCCTCCCCAGCAGCACTGATTTTCCAGAGGCAGGGAACTGTCAGCAAAGCTGCCAGCTTTCCACTGAGAGCCTGGAGCCTCACCTTTCCATTACCCAAAGCATCTGACAGCCAGTTATCCTCGTGCTGCCTGAGCAGTACCAGACAGAATGATTGGAATTAGTACTTGCTGCCAAAAAATATTGGATACTTTCTAATCACACTAGGAGAGCTCTTGCTAGGTTTTCAATCTCAGAGATGCTTAATATAGTGAAGCAGGAAGACGAAGTTTCACTTTCAAGCTGGAATTCAATAATCTTACTTGAAGCAGTTTTAAAAACAAACTTTAACCACTGCCTCAGCATCTAGAGATACAGGAAAGATCTTATCCCTACTGTATTATCATTAAATTTTAATTCTCTCAAACCTGTGCCATACCATACAGAAGTTAATTCATAACTTATCCCTAGTAACCGCAGCATAAAAATCAGGTTTTTATCTTTTGGGTTTGTATACAGCTGTTGAATCCCATGAGTCTAAGTTCAATATAGATCACCTATTATTTTAATGTTCTGTTCCTGCATTATCACTTGCCATACTTATTTACTGCTCATTTTCTCTACAGTTCTCAATTTCCACAGTACAGCAAAATGTTTTTGTCTTCTATTTTATGTTCTATTAAAAGAGAAATTGAACTCATTGCTTTGACTTTTACCGTGGCACTTGGAATATAAGGCAAGCGCCTGAGAATGGTCTCACTTTTATCAGAAGTTTGCACCTTTTCCTCTGCACTAAACATTGTTTCTTCATAGCAAATGAATAAAAGCTTTGTTGTTAATGATTCAAACAAACATTTCAAATTATTAGGCTGGATGTTTCAGTCTTTGCTTAGAATTGTATTTCTGATGTATTGCACATTCTATGCTTTTACGTCATATGTAAATTTAAACAGTATTATGTATTTTTAAAACCCTGTGTTGAGAGATCTTTAAAGTTGCAAGGCTAAGTGAAGGAAAGCCAAAATTTAACCTGACTGTGCTGTGTCCTGGTGCATTCTCAATTATATTATGTCATAGGTTATTACATCTCGTTAAATTCAACTTGTCTAGCACTCTTCAGACCATTAAAGGATTCTTAAAGAGATGTTACATTTTCTGATTACAGTTTTTGGCTCTTATTTGTGTAGTCTTGTGTTAACAGGCTGATTTTCAAGTACATTTCTTGGTGACACTCAGCTTTGTCTGTGTAGAGCTCTTACTACTAAGTACTTACAGCTGATAAATGCCATTCTTAACAGAGGTGATTTTCATTCTGCTTCACTCCATTAGCCCAAAGTATAAAATTGCAATGAAAAGCTGCAATGTCCTCTTGGTAGTTTGACTCTACTTTGAGCTCAGTGCTGCCCATATTTATCTAACTTACAGACTCATTTCAGGGGGAAAAAAGCTTCAATTTTATGTACTTTTTGTTAAACCTGCCAAGGTTAGGGACCCAGTTCTGTGAACACTTTTCATGCAATCAGTTCCACCAAATGCCCATCACCTGAGGAGAGAGAATGACCTGTTTCAGGATGGGATATAATGCACAGCTCTGGTCATATTTTGCAGCTATTAAACTCAATACCATGGACTGTAGTGGGAAAAACCTACAATTCAGTTGTTTTAAACTGCCACAAAACCTCCCAACTGCAAATTTCATTGTGCTTTGCACCGGTGATAGGGGAGCTATTTTCACGCAACTGCACGCTCTTAAGATTTTTGAATTTCTCATCAGAACCCCAGTAATTAAGTATTTATAGATGACAAAAAATGCACCTAACAGGAACAAACCCATTTGTTTCCTATGTGCTTCAAACCTTTCATGAATAAAGTAGTACCAAGGGTAACCTTTCATGAATACAACCTTAGGGATCACAGAATGCCCTCAATCAATGCAGGGAACTCATGTTGACAGAGTATATGGGAAACAGATTGAGGTATTAAAGCACATAGCCTCTGGTGTTTTAGATGTAAATACTATAACCATCAAATATTTAGACTCTTATGTAAGCAGTATGTCATTTTTTAAACAGTTACTGCTTGGAATAAATCTTTAAGGATGGAATTTTCAGAAGTGCTCAGTATTGGCCTAACTTTGCTCTTACTGAAATCAATCATAAAATTTTCACAACTTCAGAAAAAAAAGACTTTGTCTGTTTATATGTTTCCACAGCACTAAGCACAATAAGTCTTGATCCTGGCTGGGGCCTTTTGACTCTGCTGTAATCTAAATAAATTGATTTATAGGAGATCAGTTAGATAAATGATGAGGAAAGACACACATACAAAATGGCTAGGTTTTTTCATGATGGCGTAGCAGCCTTTGGAACTTCTTCATCATTTTCTCTTTGAATCCTAAAACACATTTTCCTTCTTTTATATTAATTTAAATTCCTTATTATTAGTTTCCCCCAACATAATTCCATCTTAAATTTCCAGTGCAGTATCCCTCCAATAAAATGTAACTTACTTTCTTAACACAAACAAATCCCATTTAATCTACACCTTATACACATTAATTTCGGGATCTGACTCGCACATTGTTTCAGCAGAATATAATCTCTATTTCTACAAAAGCTGTTGTTAATAACAGTGATATGGAACCGCCTCAATACTTCCAGGAATAACCACCTTTGCTGAGCTGGGAATAAGGAAGAGAGTGTGTTTCTTTTACAGGTTCATAGAGTGCTTAGAACTGTTTCTTTTGTTATTTCACAAGATTCACACAAACATTAATTTGCCCGGGGATTGGCAGTTATTTCACTTTAATATACATGCCAACCTGAAACCTGTCTAAAAAGATCTTATTTTCTTCCAAAGAGCTGCAGTGAGACCAAGACAAAACTACTTCTGCATTTCACTCAACATGGGATTTCAAAAGGTCGATACCAAAACGCCTTTCTCTCTATTTTCTCCAAATACAATGCTACAAATTATTGGAATGAGGGTTCCACAGACAATTCTCAAGGCATATTTTCGGGAGTTGCTGCGCCCATTCCCTTGTCCCTGCTTCAGCCACTTATTCCCAACTCCCTTACTGCTCCTCTGGTTGGAGCTACACAGCTGATTTTGGATCTCTGTGATGATCCAGACCAAGACTAAGTCTTCTTTCTCTTCCTTGAAAGTTTGGGTTTCCCCTGGGCTCACTCCAAGCCTGGTTCTCCTGTGCAGAGCTGCACCAGGATGAGGGAGGGGGAGCTCTGAGGAGCCAGAGCTGCACCTGGCAAGGACTGCAGCAACACCCACCTGTGCCACGGGACTTATTCCTGAACCTCCAAAAGCATTCTCACCACATCCCTCAGGAAAGCAGGAGCGAGCACACATGACGTTATAAAGCTGGCAAAAGAACAAAACTCCAAGAGTAGCCAAAGTTGTAAAATAGGCCAAGGAAGGAAGCAGGTAACGATAACAGCTTGTTAATCTTCTCTACCTAAATTCAGGTGATGTTATCACTAGCCCCAGCCTGCTATATATTTTATAGTAGGCAATTTTAGTCTTTCAGATTAGCAAGCTATATATATATTTAGTGCTTTATTCTCAAACTGTTTTACCACAAATGACAGCTCATTTCACAAACAGCTTATCTTATGGCTAAAGATATATAAATACATACTAAAAATGCTGCTGAAAGTCTCAGAATGTATAATGCAGCCTGGTAGACATGGTAGTGATTGTAACACTGCATTGTAGACACAAATGTTAAAGAAACTTGGCAAGAAGCAACACATTTTAGCTACTCAAAATTCAGATTTTCTCAGACTTGTCCCCTTCTGATGAATGGAACATATGGGAGTATTGTTCATAAAACTTACATTGCTTTTCTTGATGTCTACCAAAATTCCTCATCATGACAATATTTACAAAGATACATACAGATTCAAATTTGAATTAATTACCCAGAAGTTTTTCTGTGCTTCCAGGTTTGCTGGAAAAGAAAAACACTTCAGAAGCAATGTGTTGTGAGCATTTAGCAGTAGATGTTGTAGCAGCAGAGGTAGCAGAGTGCTTGCTGGTGAAGGGAGCTACCCAGTTAAAAGCCATCAATGCTGAGTGAAATAAAAGACAGGGAAGAAAGCAACAGCTTTGCCAAGAAGCAGTTTGAAATCTGACATTATAAACAAAACACATTTAGATTTAGACATAAATCCTCCGTATGCTGAAGGCTCAATAATATTTTAGCTAACATTATTACTTAAAAACAGTTTCTGAAATGCAGCATCAAAACTGCAGAACAGCCTTTAACCTTGTGTTCATCCACTCAAGAGCCATGTTATTTATTATCCTTTATCCCTTAATTATGGGGACTTCACCTACTGCTCTCTGCTCATTTGAAATGCAGAATAAAATACAATGGATGTCTAAAGACTTAACAGGTGTCAACCAGATATTTGCCAGCTACCGCTACTATTCTACTGGGAGGAGTTGCTGTTCTATAAATACTAATTAGAGTTTTGCACATGATCTTGCTGAAATACCTAAGGTGATGAGTGGCCAGTTGTTACTTTTAAAAGATTAGCACAATTTGAAAAACTAATGTCCCCGATGAGGCAATGCTCACACTGAATAATCAAGAGTTATAGCTGTTCTCTGCCCAAAGGGAATATTTGCTCACTTCATCATTTGGAAAATCTGCTGCCTCTCGAACAACTCACTCTTCTATTTAACTTTGAGAAACTTGTAAAACTTTGTGCAATCAATATAATACTACAGGATATGTATTTAGATGGTCTTCCACTGCTATGCCCACATGGCAGGCTTTACTACCTTTACTTCCAAAGACAGAGCTCTCAGTGTGAAATCATGATTAAGAAACTGCAAAAAAATAATGTTGTACTTAAGCAGCAAGGAAAAATAGGATTACAGTATAAAGTCCAGAAACACAGCCAAAATTCCATTTCCTCAAATCCATCTCCCTTCAAATTCTTCACCTCCACTAAACAGGAAAAACAAACACAGGCAAATCAGAACAGGTCTCTATGATACTGAGGTTTTATATTAAAAAAATATATATAGCAATTTTTGTTTTTAAAATCCCCTCCAATTCTCTAAAATCTCGGTGCAATATAGCTGAAAAAACTGTTAATTTTAACCAAAATGTTAAAGTGACACAGCCCATTTCCTTGGTTTGTAATAAAACCTTGAGTTTTTTCTTGCCCAATCTGCTATGGAAAGCAACTGATGTCACCAGGTGTGACACATTCATGTATTTCAATATGTGAGCTGTGCTTCAATGCAATGAAATTTGATACAACTGATACAATCCCTTACTACTTAGTGTCCATGACCATATGTGGGGAAAACATATATAATTTTAAACAGGATGTTTTTCAGGCTTTTAATTTTTTTGAAATAAATATATTTCTTTACTGTGAAACCTATATTTTTCCTTATCCCCCAAGGATATCCCTATTGCTTCCTCCTTTCCAGGAGGAAATGCTCATTACTGGAAATTTTTGGCCTTACTTCAAAAGAGAAGAATATGTCAACACCAGAACATCTGTGTCCACATAGAGTGCTTTGATGACAGTGATATACTCCATTTACATCAGTAACACTGAGCTGAACTTTGATGCTGTCTGCATTTAAAGATCTTACCCCACAGGGCAAGAGAATACAGGTCAAAAACGTTGATCTCTGTTTGACACACTCTCTACTTCAAGAGCACTTGGCAGCAATTTGTTCCAGAGTCAAGAATCAAACTCACAAAGTGTTGCAAAGCTTGGAGCCATGTTTGCATAACCACATTCAAAACAAATATTAAAATTCACAATCTCTGGAGGCCAATCTACTTTTGATATGCAGGGGTTTGTGAGCAATACAGTCAAATTCTTGCCTGAGTACAGTAGGAAGTTTCTCATTTAAATCTAAAAGCCACAACTCAGACTTGAACATCTGTTATTAAGAGGGATAATGTACCTATATCTTTCAAATGAAAAAAAAAAGGAAAACAGACACTTTGTCATCTAAAACTCAAAACTGATTATCTAAAAAAGGGAGTGGAATAGTTATGTGTGACACAGAATTGCTCCTATCAGTGTGGCCAGAGGAACTGGGTGAATTTCAGTATGGAACAAATGCCTCCACAGACAGGAAAAATAATGATTAATTCCTCAAATATTTCATAGAGGAGTTCAGGGATGAAGCCTGAACTACAGAGTATTTGTAGCCCGTGGCTACTGGTAATCTTCCTTTTAACTGGATTTAAAAATCTTTAGTGTTTCTTCAGCTTTTTGTAATTAATATATCATTTTCTAATTTAATTACATTGTGTCCACTAAACTGCTATGCTGACACAAACCCCAATATGAGGTGGAGAATTTCAATAGTTTCCTTCCACACCTTCCTCCCCCGATGTAAAGCTCAGCACTTTTGCAGCACTGAATGATCCAATATTGCTTACAAGACTAATACATACAAAACATCAAACAGGATCCAATCAATGCAGCTGGATATTGCCCTGCTCGTGTTCAAGGACCACAGCCACCTGTGTGCTGCAACAGCAGCTGCAAGTACTGGTAAATCCTATTTCAGCAAACAGAAAAAAAGAAAATTTTGTTTACAGGTTGCACTAGAATGCCATGGAAACAGATTCAGAGGTAACTGTGAAAGGCATAATCCAAATGGAAGACAGCCCTGATAGAGCTCATACATCCAAAAATAATATATATGTTTTCCCACTTGGAAAACACATGCATAAATCCTATTAACATCAAGACAGAAAATTATACTGAGTAGACCCCAATATCACTAAGGTCCCTGATAACAGTATGAATTAATGTGCGCCTTCAAAGCAGTGCAAGATGTTTTCATATGCAGACTATTAGAAAAAAATAAAAATATCTTAATAGAATAATCATCTTTTTAAAGAAAAAATATTGCATCTTGAATTTTTGAAACAGGATTAAAGTGTCGTAGTAGCCCTGTAAAAGGAAGCTGCTCAGCACCTGCTGCCTACACTGTGCCTGGCTTCAGGCAATGTTATTCATTCCTCACTTTCATGGGAGCAAAATACATCCTCTAAAAATATAAAACACAAAAATAAATAGGTCTCCGGGGAAATGGAAGAGAAATCTGTTTTAAAAATAGTGAAGAAGCCTCTATGTTCTAAAAAAATAAGTCCATTTTGCATTGTTTTGTAAGATTTACACTTTAATTTGAAAACAAAGTAAGGCATAAAATTTGTATGAAAGCAATATCTGATTTGTAGATAAACTTAAAACACAATACACTTAGCTGCAAATGCCATACCCCAGTGAGAGAAGGAAAAGATTTTGAAAAATGATTAAAATATGCTTGATAAATGTGCCCCTGCAATGCCCCAGAAGATTTTTCTGAAGTTAAATAGTAAACACAATTAACATGACTTTTGCTACAAAAACACTAAATGCAATGGATTTTTTTAATTAATTTTCAATGTTATTACATATTCCTATTGAGCTGGAATTGACTCAATCCACTAACTGTACTGTGAGACAGTTCTTTTGTCCGTATGACCTTGTTATCTAGACGAAAGCCAAATATCCATTCCGTTGGTCATGAGAACAATCTTATGACCACCATTTTCACCTTGTGAGTGAAAAATTTGTGACAGTTGAAGCATTTAAGAAAGATATATTTATAAAGCTCAGATAATGTCCAGCTTGATCAAATGTATTACTAATTAACCAATAAAAAGTAGCAGCTGTGAAGGCTGGCAAGAATAAGTTACTGAACACCTCTGGCCTAACCTCACTATCCATATTCAAACAAGTCTCCTGGCAAAGGCAAATCATATAATTCTTGGGAGTCTTGCATGCATTCAGACTCACTAGATTTACATATTATTATTCACAGTAGATGTTTCATTACATTTGCTTTGAGAAAATGTACAATCTATATGGGTATTCACATGTTTAATATGCACATGACTTCCCATTTTGTACATTTTATGCAGCTGATGATGAGGTTATTTGGCCTCTCTCTGTCTTAGGCCAGGCACTGCTCATTCACGTGAGGTCAACCCACATGGCAGAGCCCAAATTCCTCCACCAAACTGCAGCCACCCCAAAACAGGCAGAACAATTCCAAGCAGCTTTGCAAAACCAACCCGTCAATCTCCCATAATATCTGCAGGATTTTTTGGGAGATTAATGCAGGCTGAAAATGGTGCAATTACTGTCCTAAGAGCTGGATAGTTGCTAAAAAACAATTTTGCCCTAGTCACGACTGCTCAGTTTGCTCAAACAGACATCACTTCAGTCATGTTACTTGAAACAAGGCACTACAAGGGGTCTCCAGAATTCACATTGACAAAGAGAACCTGTCCTCACAACACTGCTGTATTAAGGTACTCTCAGGTAAAAGTGCTCCTCAACCATGGGGTCTTTGGTACAAGTGGCAAGTAAAACACATTTATCTCATTAATTCTTTGAGAGAATAACTCACCATTTTGGTCGGCTTGTGGATTTCACCATTGGAGCCATCCCATCTCTGTAGAGGCTTTTTGTTTTACTGAAGTTGACAACATTGAAAATTACTCTCTGGAGGGGCAAAAAAGGAAAAGAGAAGAGATCAGGTATAAATTCTGAAAGAGTTTCTATGTGTGTTGTCTATACCAGATGCATAAAAATATACAAAGATAATATATGAAAAGGATGTGTACCTTATGAATTATTGTTATTCTCCATAGACCTCAGGTAATGGTTATCGTGTCTGTTCCAAGTATTTAAAACTTCCATGTTGCTTTACAATGCACTGATACATATGAAATACATGTTTTTAATATAGCTTGCTGATTTTTCAGTGGGAATCCTACCCAGAGGAAAAAATAAGGAGAGCACGTCCAGCAAGCTGCAGTTAACATTACAGAGGTTGATGGAAAGCTGGAACATGGGTTTGGATTCCTTGTGAAAACCTTCTAACTGCTTCATAGAACCATAGGATAGAAACATAGAATTGCTGAAGTTGGAAGAGACTTCCAAGATCAAGTCGAGCCGTTAATCCAGAACTGCCAAGTCCACAGCTAAACCATGTCCCTGAGCACCACATCTACCTCCCTCCTGAGAAGGCATCCACTTCCCAAGCACACAGTTCCAATCCTTAACAACCCTTTCAGCAAAGAATTTTTTCCTAATATTCAATCTAAATCCTCCTCTGGTAAAACCTCTTGTCCTATTGTTGTTATCTGGGGGAAGAGACTGACACCTACCCTGCTACAACCTCCTTCCAGGGAGTTGTAAGATCTTCGCTGAGCCTCCTTTTCTCCAGGCTGAGTCCCCCCATCTCCCTCAGCTGTTCCAGATCTGTGCTCCAGACCCTGTCCCAGCTCTGTTGCCCTGCTCTGGACTCTCTCCAGCCCCTCAATGTCAGGTTTGTCACAAGGGGCCCAGAACTGGACACGGACCTCGAGGTGTGGCCTCACAGTGCCCAGCACAGGGGGGCAGTCACTGCCCTGCTCCTGCTGCCACCCCATTGCTGGTGCAATCCAGGTGCCACTGCCCCACCTGCCCACCTAGGCAGAGCTGGCTCATGTTCAGCCCCTGTCCAGCAGCACCCCCAGGGAATTTTTCCCCAGGCAGTTTTCTAGCTACTCTGCCCCAGCCCAGAGCACTGCAGGGGTTGTTGTGGCCCAAAGGCTGGACCTGGATCTTGGTTATGTAGAACCTCATACAATTTGTCATCCTGTCCATATCCCTGTGCAGAGCCTTCCTGCCTTTCAGCACATCAACACTCCCATCCAAGTTGGTATCATCTGCAAACTGACCAAGGGTGCACTTAATCCCCCACCCTTCTTAGCCTTCGCACAGCAGCAGCAGGGAAAAAAAAAAAAAAAAAAAAGTTTTCTGTTTTGTTTTTTTGGGGTTTTTTTTGGTTTTGGGTTTTTTTTTTCCCAAAGATAGGAATATTTCTCTTCCTTTCCCCTGGTAAAAGGATGAATTTTCCTTTGCAAAAAGTGTACAGGATACCTACACAGAAATTGCAGATAGCCATCAGTTGTTTGAATATGAGACATAAGAAGAAAAGGTTCTAAATCTGATCTTAGTTTAAACTAAAACTTTGGGGAAACTGTAGGTGATATTTAACAGGTCAAGGGAAGAGCAAACTTTAGATCTTTAAGGGTAATGGACTGATACTAAAAGCAAATTAATGCAGGGGGAGGACAAGAGAAAACAGAGACAAAACCTTTTTCTTTACTATCTGTTTGCTTCAAGTCATTTCATACAAAATTACTTATTCTGTCTCTGTTAAGACAGTCTAAATTGGATCTAGCTCATCTCATGGAGCCCCGTGACTTTTCAGATGATAAATGCAGTATTCCTCATTTGTTGTACTCTGTTGATACCCAACACTGATGTACTCCAACAAAATATGAAAGTCTAAAACAAAATATGAAGTCTAAATTAGTTTTTATGAAACAGTCCACAATATAGTGATGCACTCAATTTCTATGTCTCTCTTTACATTTGTTTTTTTAAAGGTAGAAGTGAAGACAAACCACTAAAAATTATATTCACACTTTTCTTTCAGAACAAACTATTGTGATGTTGGCACCCTTCATAATGGTCCACGAGAAGCCTAAGAACTGATTGATCACTGTTCAAAATCAAACCATTTTTGACTAAAATAATAAGATCAATTAAGCTTTCATATGTAAAACTTTGCAAAAAAACAAATCCAGACCTTCCAGGCAGTCTGCTCAGGCCACAGGGAGTGATGAGATTAAAGTGAAAGGAATCAGCAGTGGGACACACACAGGAACCAGGCACATTTATCCTTTCGTATGGGGCAGGTAGGAGGCCAGACAAACTGCATATCCCTAGGTAGCTCTGTACTCAAGAAAAATTAAGCAAGTTTTTTTTGAGGTAAGGTAGTGCTGAAGATTTTGTGAATGGGAGCACATACTTCTCTATGTTGCAAACTCTGCAGATCAGTAAAAGCAAAATCTAAAAATAACCTCTAGGTTTGACTAGAACTGACATGAAAAACTCTGAAGTTGAGAAAATCACTTTCTTGAAGGTGGTAATTCAATTTTGCACCAAACGTAGTGGGGAAACTACATATCCCTGCCCAAGAATCATCAAGTATTTTGAGATTTTCTAATGGTCATGAAATGAACTTATTTTTAGAACTCTGGATGGAAGAATGCACTTAATTTACAGAAGGTTATGTTTGTAATTTTAAGTATTTAGGATATTGCTTATCTGATGAAATATCCACCTTAGGAGGTCTCCAGTTATTTTCCATCTTCTTACATTCACAATGGACGGGTTCAAGTTAGAGAATGGTATTTAGGTCTCCACATGCTTTATGCTCTACATGGAAGCATTTCCCTTTATTAGAATGCTCCAATTTTCCTCTGTTACTTAACTCTGTTCATATTTTGGAAAACAAATTAAGTTGCAACAAATTGGTTTGTTAATCTTGATGTTTGCATGGAGTGAATGAAACAAACAAGATCTCCAAACCAATTGCCTTAAACTTTGGATGCAATCATGTCACTGTTGGAAAGGGAAAGTTGCTAATTTTGTTACATACTGACTCAGAGCAGACAGCTGGTAGAGAATGTTCTTATTCCAATCAAGCTTATTTTGTATAATGAGCTGGGCAAATGTACACAACTGGGTAAGCAATGTATATAAAAACAAAAATATGCAGCTCATTTAACAAAACACTGCAGATGATAGCGTTCGGAGCGCTCCTGCTTGCTGCGGAGCGAGCCGTTAGCAACGTGTGCAATTCCCCCAGCATGGCACCCAGAGAGATTGGCAGAACCAAAAATTTAACAGCACAGAACAGAACTTTATCAACACACACCGCTGAAGTAATAAAGCACACAAACCCAAAGCACTCAAATGAGCAGCTGAACTCCGTCAAGTATTCCTGGTGATAGTTAGAATAGTCCATGCAGCTCAGCCAGTGAAGTGTGCAAAAATGTAATGACTACAGGATACACACTGGATACACACGCTGGAAAAATATGCAGCTTGCTCAATAAGGTATGCAAACAGCTTTGAACTGAATGCTATCATAAAAGGCTGTGATACAGCAATCAAAGTTTTGCTGAACAAATCTAATTTTTAGTCTAATTTCTGTCTATACTCATATCCTTTAACACACTAGTTACACACCATAAAGAGCAAAAGGACTAGAAAAAACTGTGCACATTCAAACACTTTTTTTGCAAGAAAATTATCGCTATTCTGAATGATGAGTTACAGAGATGTACAAGATTGTCATCTTATAAGCAATGTAATTCAGATACACCAAAATGAGTATTCAAGAATTTAAGAAACATCAACTTTAAAAAAGTAAAACTAGATTAAGCATACTTAAAATTCCCAAGAAATTGTTCTGGTCTCCAGAGCATCAATACAGAGAAAAATAGTGGAAATGTTTACAGTGAAAATACTTGTTGGGTAGTTGGGTGTGTATGAATGTCACTAAAAGACACAATATTCAACCTGATACTGTACCTTTCTGCTGTACTGAAGAAATTCTGTGCTTTCACTTCAGATTTAGGATGAAATCTTAAATCTAATTATTTTGACAAATTGATCTGTAGTTTCTGGATAGGTGGAATAGGCATGGTGCAGAAAAGCCTCTCAGGACAGCACCGAGTCAGACCACGCTCTTGGGGATGCACCAGGATGTGTTGTGGCTCCACAGCATGAGAGAAAACAACTGCTGTGGTCTTGGGCTCTATGCTTGGGCTGCCAAATCTGAGACAGATTTTGAGAACATCAAACAAGGCAGGCAAGTTCTGCCCACTGAGAGAAGGAGGAGGAGAACCTCCTTCCATAACTTGGGCAGTAAGTTTGAATTTGAAGGTATCTTGCTGATAAAACCATTAGGACAGACAACAAAGGAAAAGCTTGGTACTTCCTTCAGCCTTAAAATTTACTGATTATGTCTAGTTTTCCTGATAGTCCTTTGCAGACTTACTTCAGGAATGAAAAGCACAAACAGGTATTAAGGGATGTTCAGTGCACTTCACATAAGCAAGGTAAAGATGAACCAGGAATAAAAGGAGGAAAAGAGGCTGAAAAATGAAAAACTTTTTATTTTATTGTCATCAGTTTTCCTGACTGGAGCTGGAAGGAGCTGCTGGCTATTTGGGGGCAAGCACACAGCAGGGTGGGTTTGGTTTGGAGCTGAAGGCACTGAGAGTGAATGGGGTTGTATTGAGCACCATATTCCAACAGGGCTCACCCAGCTCCCAGCAGGTTTTCCAACTGAAGCAGGTTTCCAAAAGAAAGTCACACCTTTGACAAAGGTTAAGAGCCTTCCCCCAGGACAAGGACACACTTGGTCCCTTCAAAAAGGCTCCCAAGGTTATTTTATATGGTTTTCCCTGCCCGGCTGCTCACAGAAATAACTGTGCAGCTCTGGCTGACATTAAAAGGGAATTTAAAAAAAAAAAAACAAAAAAAAACAAAAAAAAAAAAAAAAAAAAAAAAAAAAAAAAAAAAAAAAAACAACACCACACAACAAACACACCATAGAACACCACAAAATTCTGCCTGAGGCAGACACCTGGCATGGAAAATTTTGCGTTAAATCATTACCAGTATGAGAAGTTTTAACTAACTGAAAATAGAGTTTGCAGTAGGAAGTGTCAGCCCTTCTTAATATTGATGTAACATACAAATATTAAATATTTTAAATTATATAATATATTTCATATTAATAGCATAATAATTTCAATTCAGTGTACAATGCTGGATGCTACCAGTATGAGCTATCGAAGTACATGGGGACCAATTGTTTGAAGTCAGTCATTAACAATTTCTTCATTTACTCTGACAAAATAAGAGAACTGGGTACTAAGTACCCTTACTAAGACCTTGCAGCTGAAATTAAGTCTGAGATTTTGTGCTTTGAATGAACAATAAAGACCCAAAGGTGGTGGATACCATGGGGCTCTGCCTTGATATGTTGCTTTCCTCTCCTGTAGATTCTTTAGATATTACAGTGTTGTGTGAATTTCTGAAACCTGCACCTTTTTATGAGTTGGGTTCTTGCCTTGGCAAAAATCTTGGTTATCCTTTCTTTCCTTCCTTCTTTTTTTTTAAAAAAAAAATGTAAGTTTTCATCCCTTTAAAGGGCAGATGTCCTTCAGAAGGAGAGAAGGAAAACAAAACACAAAGAAAGAAAAATGAACCAACCCCATGACTTGTGAGATCCTGAGACGCCAGTTTTGAATGTGAGAAAGTGGCAACATGGGATTGCTGCCTGCTCACCAAAAAAAAGTGCTGCATTTTGGTATTTGAGTCAGAAGGTCTTGAGGATCTTTTCTGACAAAGCACCTTATACAAAGCTATACAAAAATAAATTACACTGGAGGGATTTCCAAATGGCAAGAAAAAAGTGTCACCTGCAACTGTTATCAATGCTGAAGAAAACAAGTAATATAACAGTCAGGTCTGTGCAAAATCCCCAATGAGAACTTACAAATAGCATTTTTCTGACCTTTTCAAATTTAAATCATTCATTACTGCTAACATTTTAAAATAACCCATGCTTTTCTTTCCCCTTTGTAGGAACACTTGTCCTTTCAAATGGAAAAGTTTTTAATATTGACAGCATTTAGCCTTTTTCTCTTCAGCTAAGGAGCTTTCAAAACCTGCTGATGCTCAGGAGGGGAACATAAATTCTCACTTTCAGAGGGGGAAGATTCTGGGGACCACTGAGAGCTCCACCAGCCTTGCTCATCAGCTGCACCTGTGTCTTGTTAACTGTAAACTGTCAAGTCTTTACAACACAACAAAATTTTAGGAAAGTGACGAAGCAAATGTATTACAGATTATGAATTATTAGTGTTTTTCCCTTGGTAGAGATCTTCACTCAGTTACTTGAAAGAGAGGAATGCTGAAGTCTGGGATGTTGCAAAGAGCAACATTAAAATGAGACCCAAAGGACTTTAATACAGCAAAACCTCTGATATAATGGTTTGCTCTATTAAATTAGTTTAGCCTTTATTGTGGTATTTGTCTGTGTGTGGGAGATATTCCTGGGTTTGATGCTAGGCCAGCACCCTTGAGTGTTTTGAACATGAGTGTTTTTCAGGTAATGGGGTTTAACTGTGTGTCAATGGCAAAAAATACTTTTAAAAATAATTACTAGTTTAGGCATTTGCCTGGTTTTCTGTCCTTTCTTTGCCCTCAAACTAATATGCTTATGCATAGACCCACAGAAGGTGTAAGACCTGTGCAAGCCAGTGTTCCTTCCCCACTTGGAATTTCACTTTCACCTAAGTTCTATGGCAGGGGGAAATTGTGGAGAAGATCCTCTTCCAGCAGAAAGCTTTCAAAAGGATTTACAGAGGAATTGCTACTCCGTGTTTACTGCCATGCTGTGGACTGACCACTAAACCTGGCTTCTCTGTGTGATCTGTTGGACTTGAAAATTAGGAGAGCAAGAGTCACTCCAAGTTTTCCCAACTCAACTTTTTTTGGAAAAACAGTAACTTTTCCATTGAACAGAATAACAATACTGTTCTTTTGCAATCATAAGTCAGCTTTCTGTTTTAACTTTTCATCTGAACATCAATAATCTGACGCTTTAAACTGTAAACTCAGAAATGTCCATTTGGAAAGCCAGCAGTTGTGTAATTAGAGTGACTCCTGTTCCTTGCTCCCTTGGGCCAAAATCTCCAATAGAATTGCAAATGTGTCACAAGGCATATATTGGATTGTGTTGATTCATCAAAAAGAAAATAGCACAAGTCCTGACAGGGCATATAACCAGGCTATAGAGTTATTTAAAACAGGTTTGAAGCTGAAACCTTCTTGCCATTTTTTTTCCATTCTTTGTCGCAAAAGGTCAAAATTTTTGCAAAAATAACAACAGCATCTTTATTTAATCAGTTTGGGAGGGAGAAAACAGTACTTTTATTATTTCCTATCTCTTAATATATATGCAGGATTTGGCAAAGGAGCCACTTCCAGTTTCATTTCTGGGAAATTGCAGAGCTGCAGGGATGTGTGAGCAAATTTTTATTTGATAACTGACAGGTGCCTGAGCCCTATTGGCCTTGTCATTGCCTTTTTCCATACCCATGAATATTTTTAGGAATCAGTAATACAATAAAACAGTGTGCATGGTCTTTCTCTGAGACTTTCTCAACCAGCTAAATCATTTCCTAATAGATTCCATGCCACATTGCAGCCACTGCCAGATGACATTTGAAGTAGCATCATGTATTAAACTCATTCTGCATAATTACAGAAGCTATCCATGTTTAGGTTCTATATTCTTTTCAATCAATATTATGGCTGCAGGTGGATAGTAACAGCTGGCTGTTCTGGAACATGTTAGCAAAATTTGCGGATATCTTATATCCCTCAAGAGGAAGCAGCTGGAAAGACTTACATTTTCCTTTTCCTAATAGAAATTATTTAGCCAGTGAGAAGAAATGCTACAAAGTTTTGTAGGATCTGAAATAGTTACAATAATAACATCTCCTTGGTGGTACAAAAAGATAATGCTATCAATGAAATGTTTTCTAGTCCAAATGCCCTTCATGGTGCAGGGCCCACAGCAGGCTTCAAAACAATGAGATCAGTCTGGAAAGGGAAAGGGCCAGAAAAAGTCACCTCATATAGGAACTATGGTAAGAACCCATGTTTATGAGCACTGGCATAAAGTGTGTCCTGAAGAGCAGAGCATGAAGTGGTACTATGTTCATGTGGGAGCATTCTACACACTCTGCACAGACTGCTTTTCTGGGTCCCTCAAAAAGTGGAAATCAGATCCAGAACCAAAGCCTCCCTTCTCAACACTTACCAGCAAATTAGGCCCTGGTGGTGGACACCAAAGTGATGCAGAGCTTCAAGCATGCAGGTGGAGCGTCGAACACTCTCAGCCAAAACACTGCAAGGCAGCAGGTGACAGTGGCACTAACAATGACAGAGTGGTACTGATATTTGTATGGATCATGATTTTGCTCAACCCCTAAGCACACAGAAGGTAATAATCACGATTTAAATAGCATGCAAACAGAAAGGCAGAAATCCATCTGATACCCAGGCTGGGAGATGAGAATGAAAAAGCCTTTTCAAGTGTAGGTCCTTGTGAGGAAGATAAAGAAAGCCCTGTTAAGGGAGAGATTTGGATGAAGCTTTCCCAGCAATTGTTTACTTTGTATTTTTGCAGCTGGCATTTTTCACAGTTAACAGCAAATGTTTGTCTGGAGCTTGTGGGAAAATTCTGTGGGGGAAAAGAAGGAGATGATAACACACAGAAGGCAAGACAGGATATATGGGAGGGCTCAAAAACCAGCACCAATGTATTTGCCTCAGTGTTCTCTGATGGGTTACAAAACAATGACATTTTGATGTGTGCAACCCCTGGTTATTGCTGCCAGTGGTCTTGACCATGTTACTGGGATCATAGCCTTGCAAACTTAAACCCTCTCTATTTACTTCTCTAGTAACTAAGCACAGATGGGCTTTGTGTCCAGGTTATTCATGGAAGTCCTTGGTTTTCCCTTTATTTTCTTTAATTCAAGCATTTTAGTAGCTATTACAATGAAACCTTTGAACTTTCTATGTTCTTCCATGCGTGGCTCTGAATAGTAATAGAATAAAGGTTTCCCATTTTGTACAGCTCCTTTATATTTAGACTAAATTTGAATTGGAGTAGCTGCAGTGCTGAAGAAAAAAAAAAAAAACACCTTTTTTTGAGGGAAAATATAAACTATATGCTATCAATTTCATGAAAAATAAGGGATATTGTTAGAGAATGTACCCTCTAGTTTTCCTTTGCAAAATTAATAATCTCTTCTAGTTCAACATAGCAGGGTTAAAATACTGGGGTTTTTTCTACTCTTTCTATCTGAATCCTTTTGCAATATTGCAACATTCACACAATTCACTGATTTCTATAAGAAAATGTAATCGATGCGTTAGTGTACATTGGAATCTTAGCATTGACAACCAGGAGCTTGCAATATTGATTTGAAAGAAAAAAAAATGCTCATGATTTCTACAGTTCTTCAGCACTATTTCTTGTATTTTCAATTTTCACTGCTTAGAATTCTACTCCAAGTGTCTAACTCATGTACTAACAGACTATTCAAAGTTTTGTGCTTCAAAAGAAAACCCAAGGGTAAGTAGAAGGAAATTTGAAGTAATTCCTGCTATTTTTTATGTACCTATTTGACATTTAGAATAAGACCTCAGAACTGCCTTAACCAATCCTAATAGTAAGGGGATCTATGAATTGTAGTCAAAGCTTTGAAAATCCCATTCTGAAGCTGAAATGCTGAATATTAGATTCAAATGCTGATCTCTGTCTGTTTGCAAAGGTGATTCACAGCATGTGGAATAAACATGCTTTGGCAGTGTCATGAACAGAACAACTAAACAAAGGAACAGGGAGGATTTCAATAGGAAAGTTAAGTGTCTTAAAGCAAGGTGCCCTGTGCTGTATTTGTGTAACACAGGTGTCATTCCCCTCTGGCATTCCTCCCTGTCACTGGAAAGGGGAAAAAAAGCCCAGCAATGGCAAATTCTCATTACTGGGGTGAGCAGCATAACTGCAGTCCAGTCAGTCATGTCCTTTTGCTTTCAAATGCCAGAGGTAAAACTTCATTTTGCCCTGCCTGAGCTTAAAATGTGAATAAAAAAATCTGCATTCAGAAAAGCTCTCAAACACATAAATATTTAGCCCCACTTTAAGTGTTCCTAGAGGCTTAAAGTTAAGCAAACATTCACACTTTCTTGCTGAATATGGGTAGATTTCTGATTCAGGATTTAAGACAGCCTAGAATTAAGGGAGAAAGATGCTGGGTTTGCCAAAAATCCCATAGGCACCATTTATCCTTAGTAAGTGATCACTGTAGATTGGAAGTGACATTTCTGCAGCTTTGGGATGCAGCAACATTTTTATTACTGTTACAGATCAACTTTAAGTGTAATATTGTTTTGTTAGTTTATGTAAATAAATCTAGTGTATGAATAAAAGGAATTTGGAAATGAATCGCTCATCTTTATTGGCTTTGAAGTACTGACTATTTGGTACTTGGCTGAAACTATTATATTACATTGAGTTATAAGAAATATTGCTCAGATACTAAGCAAGTCTCAGTGCAAATTCTGGTAATTTTCCATTAAAAACTAGACTCCAAAAATATATAAATATGGTACAGTGCTGAACATCTTTATAAAAAATTTGTATCATCTATGGCCAAAGCCCCTTTCAATATGATGCAGATTTGATTTTCCTTCGGATCACTTTCAGAAGGTAGAGTAGAAATCTGCTGTGAAGTGCCCTCCTGGTAGAGACAACATCATCTCTAAATGGTTGCTTATTCTTCTGCAAAGCAACAGTAACAGCAGGCTGCCATGAGGCTACTATGAATGCTCTGTGCATTTTAACAGGTAAATTCTGCACTCTTTAATATGCCAGGTTGATGGAATATTCAAAGTTGCTGAAAACCCTTCTGGGGAAATGTGAAAATTGATAACATTGCTTCTCATAACTCAGTATTTTAATACAACATCGCAATATTAACCGTAATGCTGCAAAAAGATCTTTCACACTTTATGTTGTTCAATTTTTTCATTTTGGATAGGACTCAAGAGTTTTTTTGGAAACCATATGTAAATATAATTCCTTTCAGATTTCCTAGAGTTTTAAAATTGTAACAGAAGATACAAATTATTAGCAAAAATAAATTTGTAATCAAAGATCCAAGGCATTCCTCAGTTCCCTTACAAATAATCACAGCTGATCATCTCTCATTTCCCAGAGTGCCATTTAAGCTCTGAGCTTTCCAGAACACTAATGCAGTTTACTCTTATTTTTACTGCAGTGCATATGATAAGTTTTCCCTTGATTTTACTTATATCCATAGTTATATCACATCATGAACACTGCTATGACAGCCAGCCTGTAACTGTGCATCACAGAGGCAAAAGTCTGCATACACTATTTTGGTGGCCAACCCTGGGGAGGGGAAGGAACCCACTTATCACTAGGGAGGCAGGAAAATAGAAACAAAAAAAGTGCATGCAGTGGCAGGAGCAGAAGACTTTCAATAAATAAAAAAATGCTAATATGACCTTAAAAATAATGAGGAGTTTCCCACAAAATTGAAACAGTGCTCAGTCACCAAAGCACAAATTCCCATTGCATGGGAGAAAGCTTTTCTGTGGCCCTTATATGCTTGACACAGGATTCAACAGGAACTTTAGATATGCCAGGAATAGAGATTGAAGCTGCAAATGTGACTGTGAGAAATAAAATGGTGACTCAGATTTGGGATGTCAGCTGCAAGAGCAGCACACTGTGTGTCTCAAGAGTGTGAAGTAGAGGGCTTAGCACTGCCCTAGTTCTGGATCATTAGGGATTTCCTCAGCATAAATCAAAGAAATCCAAACAGTCCAGCCTCACCCCAGCTGCTGAGATCCCCAGGGTGGCAGAGCTGAGTCATCCACGCTCTGTGCCAGCACCCACTGCAAACTTTGTCACCAAAGGCTGCCCGAGTTGGGGACCCTCCTTCCCTGGGTGACAGCGACAGCGCTTGCACTGGTGACCTGTCACAGCCTCAGAGGCCTCCCACATCAAGCAGCCCTTGTGCTTTCCCTGTGGCTAAAGGCACTTCTAACAGTGTTGTTTATTTGTCTGTACCATGCCTGCTCCTGTGAAATGCTGACATAAAAATGTGACCATGAAGATTTCTCCCTGTTAAAAAAATGCCCATCTTCCAAAAATGAGTGGCAGTCAGGTTCCCTCTTCTGGAAAGAACAATCCCTCTTCTCATATTGTTCCTCACAGCACATGCTTTGAGCCTTTTCTTCCTCAAGGAATTGACTTTTCAAAGTGTGCCTATAGGAAGCAAAAAACAACTGCCTTGCAGGGTAGATTAAAATTTTGTCCAAGTTTGTAACTCTATTACCCTAACAATAAACCAGATTACAGGATATTTTACTAGAACACTGACAATTCTAAAACCTATTAAAAATATGAACAAATCAATAAAGACAAAGCTGAATTATACATATAAGGAACATTTTCTTTATTGAACAATCCTTATAGATTGCTTTGAAATAACATTGTTCTAGACGTTTGCTTGGATGATCTTATTGCTGAGTTTCAATGTGATAACTATAGTAGCTCGGCATTATGTCCTTACCAACAGCAAACAAGCAGAAGAATGGAAAGACATTCAGATATAAACATATATTAAGTCTCTTGTAAACAGCTTCAAGGTTTTGATCACATTAACAGCATGTATTTTATTTTTTAAAAATTTTGCGAAAACAGAGACAGGAAAAGTAAGAGTTTCATTACGAACACAACCCCTGGTAAACATGTTGAATTACTCTAGTTAGTTACTTCTCCTGAGACCTGAGTTATAGAATAGAATTGGTAAAGAATTATGATCCTTTATATATGCATGGAATGAATGTAAACCAGGGAAATGGCCTGGTAAATGGAAAAGACCTGTTTTGATGTTTATAAAATTTTTTTTCTTTGCATTTTATAAATTTCTGGATATAAATACAAGGTAAACAGAATAAATTATAGTTTGAAAGCAGAGCAGCTCTGGTCCCCAGAATCTGGTATTGCTGACCACAAAAGGATCTGAAAGTTTCTTTTAATCTTAAGAGATTTTTAATTGAGCTAAAATGGTTATTTCAGCGCCAGAACATGTTATGACAGCCTCCATTTTCTAATATACACATAAGTTTCCCAAAGAAAGACACCATTGCATAGCCAGATTTTTCTTAGGAAAAAGTCAGGGCAATTCATTTCTCTTTGCTTCTTTCACCCCTGGGACGACCTCTCACAATAAGAATTGTCAGTGCCTTATTTATAATGGCAGATCTCAGGTTTGATTCTGGCAGCTTTTGATCTCTTGATGGCCCAAAAGCTTTCAAATGCAGACGAATCTGATGCTTTTTTGGCATCCTGCAGTGTGCCTAAACCTCAAAAGCAAGTTTTAGTCCCAGAAGTGAATTACTGAAGCAGTGTAAACAAAACACAAACGTCACAAAATGATGAATATCTCAAACAAAATGTCTTTGTCAGACAGATGACAACCTCAGATCACTTGAAAAGCATTTGTAGAAACTCTGCAATCTGCAAATAAACTTCTGGTTTACAACCTACAACTAGAAAGTACACAAAAACAATGAATTATTAAAACCACAAATATTCTCTTTTTTTTTTGACATTAATATAAAAATTCAATATCTCCTTTCTTTCAAGCATTTAGTCCTTGTAAAAAAAAAAGATCCCTACGTGTTTCTACACCAGAGAGATGTACATAACTACCCAGTCACAACATAGCTGTCAGAAAAAGCAGAGGAGAGCTCCACTGAACACTGCCTTCAACAAAGCTCTCCTATTTGATTTATTGAAAAAGAACAGAATAAATGAGAGTCAAAATATTTTATATCCCTTGAAGAAATAGCTTTTGAGGAGTATGTGACAATGAGAGCTATTTTATCCCTAGAAACCTCTTCTTGTATAGTCTATACTTTAGGTAAGACCTCTAGACAAATGCAGAAAAACAATTGTACATTTCAAATGGGAGAATGTCTAGCTTTTTGCTCTATTAATATGTTATTCTCTAACTCTTAACAAAGCTTAATGTTTTCTTTTTTCATTGTGATGATGGAAAGGGAAGGCAGAGAGGAAGGAGAGGGAAGGGACCAGGCTCTGCTACAAAAGGTGTCGGGGTTGTTTGTTTGGTTTTTATTTTAGCACAAAGATGCAGTAAAAGTGGTTTGCCAATTTTCAGGTTTATGTCCCTCAGTGCTGCTTTCAGGTTGCAGTGGATGCTGTAAAATACCCGATCTATGCCTCAGTCTGTTAGACATCACGCTTTACTTTTTGTTAAGCAAACTGGAAACACAGATAAAATGCTGCAGACTAGCAGGCTTGATACTGTAACCTTTTTATACCAGCTATAAATAACTACATTAACATAAAGATAGTTGCTATAATATCATTACTGGGAATCAAGGACCTTTGAAGATTTTTGCTCCTTGGGTCAATTTGTGGTGGAATTAAATTAACAATAAAGCTCTGTATTAGTAACACAGCCATTAGTTTAAAAAAAAAAAAAAAGTGAGAATACATTTGGAAATAATTCAAAGAGATTGGGGAATGACAGCAGAGGATTTGCCAGACTAATGAAATTCCTTGTTCCCAACCTTTAAATACCTGCATGTACTGTACAAGGCCCCATTCTGACTAAATCTGTGCTGTTAAGTTTGCAAATAAACCTGCTAAACCTTTTGCATTATTGATCAGGGATGGCATGCTTAGCCCACACGTCCTATTTACATCCTATTTCTTTTACACTTCTAAGATATAATGTGTCTTTTACAAAACAAGAGCTTTTTCTATTTAAACTCTGCAGTTTGTGTTCTTCATACCATTTAATGGCTCTGAGCAATTTAGAAGGTTAGTCTTTGAATAGTGGATAAAACTGGCAATATTTATTGGTAAATAAATGCCTAATTATAATAATTTAGGAACATTTCCAATATCATTTTTTAAAAATAAATAGCTGCAAAAAATATCTCCTTCATATAACAATAATACTTAAATAAAGACTGTGTAATACCTTATATCATTCCAATGTTACCATGAAGAAATTTTGCACCTATCCTAAAAAAAAATGCAAGGAATTTTTAACTTAAAAATAAGAAATAAATGTGTGGATTCCAATATAGCAAATTTAACCCCATGTTCTGCACAGAGACAAACTAAGCCTACCTTCCCAAGGTTTGTAAAAGATGGGCTGGCACAGCACCAAAGAAAAATTTAGATGAAACGAGGCAGGCCTTGAAAAATTTTGTGTTTCAGAACAATTGGGAAAAATTCTGACTCCTCATTCCTGCTTTGTGAGGAATGTAATGATCAAATACTCTTCATTAGTGGGTTTGCTATACACCCACACACCTGCTGACCAGAATCACCATATAAATTCTTGAAAATTACCTAAAAAGTTTTAAAACAGTTCAATAGTTCTTCAGGTTTCAAATTTGCCCATTCGTACCACAAGGCATTTTAGGTATGAGCGTTTCTGAAGTCAGAAAAGGAAAATCATCAGCCACTTCAAGCAGGTCCTGCTTTGACATCAGAAAGTCAATTCACTCAGCTTAGCAGCATTCAATTCTCAACAACATTTTGTTCTGGGTCTCTGTCAAGTTATTCTAGGCTGTGAAATTGTCAGGAATGATGGATGACTATCAGCCTTCTGCTATCTTTTTCTTTCTCCTTAGAGATTTGAGGCTGCTGACTGCAAAGCAAATTCCACTTTTCTCTTTTTTTTTGCACAACACACCAAATGAACAACAGTAATTATGAGAAAGCCTACACTACAATTATTTTAGCACTTAACTTTGTATTGACATCTGTAAGAGACAGAGCTCTCTAGATTGATTAGCAATGATATAGCTTCCTGCCTTTTACTACTATTGCTGCAGTCATCCCTTACATGCAATTTGTTCAAAATAAAAAAAAAAACCCTACTGTTTTTTTCTCTTAATATTTTAAATTAAAAATTAAACTAATCACTGAAAAATTCTAATACTACTATTAATCGAGGGCATCGTTATTACTGTAGTAGTATTTCAAACTGTGCAGTTTTTGTAACACAATCAAAGTTGGCTAAAGAGAATAATTTAAGGATAAGGGGATTTTGTTGGGGAATATGCTAAAGCTACATTATTTGTCCAGGCTAAAATTCTTGCTTGAACAAATCCTGTTTGTCTAGGCATTGCAGTCCTAGCATATATAGGGGAAAAAGTACTGACAAAATTTGATGTCAAGAATTTAAACTATTTACTAAAATCGAAATTCAGAAAGAAACATCTGGCCTGGAAAATGAACAATTTTGGGAGGAAAAATGCAACAGTGAGAGAAGATAAACTGGGACATCCTTCAAACCCATGCCAATTACAATCCAGTCTCCCATATTTCTATTGTATTCAAAATAACTGCAAAATTTCTCACAAACAGCTCTCCAGCAATAACAATGCATTAATTAATCTCCATTACTCTCAGTCACAAAGCTGTTCCTTGCAATTACACATCAGATCTGCTCAGCTCACTACACAGGGCTGCACACACACACTGAAACGGAGTCTGCTCCACCCCAGAGCATGGAGAGCCCCGAAAAACAGATTCAGCATCCCCAAGGAAACTATTATCAGATATCATCATCCTCGCCTTTAACATCGGATTCAAACAAAACCAAAACACTTTTCAAAAATCCTAAATAATGCAGAAAGATTTTTCCATCTAACCCCTAAATATACCCCAGCCAGGCCAAAGGCTGACATTGATCTGTTTATTTCATCACATCAAATACATGGGAGGTAGAAATAAAAGTTTGTCCCTCATAAGTTCCTATTACGAGGCAGGAAACATTTTTGTGGTTTAGAATTTATAAAATCTGAAAGTGGATGCATACAAATGGGGTAATATTCACATAGAGATTTCTTCCTTGACCTTTTTTCACTTTAAATTCACTTTTTATGTTGAGTAGTTGTGTTCTGTCTCTTTTAAATAGCAAGTGTTGGACTCACAAACATTTAATACAGATTTGGTGGGGTTGTTAACTAATTTGCTATTGTCTCAGTATTCTCTCATTTCCCTTAGCTTCTCTAATGGATAACCATTTTATTATGGGATAATTCTCAATGAGCAAATCCAAATGCAAATATACAGACTACAGAAAAATAGAAACTCTGCTAGCTAGAAAAACAAAATCTGAGGAATGATGGCAAAGTTCAGCTCAGGGCTTTGCATGACATCCTGCTACCACCCCTGGATTCCCCAGAATGTATTGAAGATCCTATCATTTGTTATGTGTTTTTATTTTTATTTTTATTTTTATGTTCACTGTACAGAAGTACTCACCAGGAAACCAGGGATAGTTTCAGCTGGTATTAACAATAAATAACCTTCGTGCTTTGGCCTGTTGTGGCAGAATTCTGTCATAGCACTTACAGAGGGATTACTAACTGTTTAAACTGCATGGTTCACTCCCACACAAAATATCAGGAGGCCAGTTTAATTTTTCTGAATTTCAATATATAAAAGTTTACTTCTCCCAGGTTTTAGAAAACCAAGCAGCTTTCACCTGGGAGCAGAACATGCCTTTCACCACAGCATTTGCATACAGGAATTTGACCACTTTTATGGTGAGCCAGAAGTTATATTAACTTTATGGAAAAAAAATTGACTGAAACAAAAATCAAATCAGCCCAAACTGAGGTTTCACAACTTGGCCATAAATACCATTGTCCGCACCTTACTCAAAAAAATTACTTTCAAACATGGGGTCACTACCAGGTCAAAGACTATCAGGATCTTTAATCTAGAAATCTGTAATATATGAAGTCAAATTTTACATTGAAGCTACCTAATCACTGGGACTGTATTATCACAGTTAATCCTTAATCAGATAAATTAACTCACTGGTATGTTCAAAAAAATTTCAATCTTTTCCTGGAGTAGAAAAATGAATATAACCTCTCCTAGGAAATGTCCTAAATGTCTCCCTCAAAAAGTCATTAGCTGGAATCTGTGGTATATGGTAACTTAATGTCAGAAAAGGAGGTAACAGACGTTAACAGTCCCTTAATGAGATGAAATGCAATTTAAACTGTAATCTCATTACCTAAAAATAAATAGACCTCTTCTGCTTTACCTTTTGGACTTGGCTTAGGCCTATTTGTTTTATCTCCATTTAGGTTTCAACTTTAATCATATCTCAGAAGCTTTTACACAGAAGAACTGCAGTAGCAACTGAGTTTGTCTACAATATTTGCTTGCTTGTAGCTGTTTACTCTGAAATTTCTCATTTGCTGCCAAATAGAAGGCAATGTCCAAAGCCATAGAGCAGAGATAAGAGTTTAAATCTCACTATCAAGAGAATCTCCTTCTCAACAGAAAAGTTGGAACCATATTAAATTAAATACTACTTTACTTCCAATGCATTAATTTATTTTTCTTTACCAAGAGTATTCAGATGTGTATAAATAAATGTGGTATGAACCCTTTTTTATCATTTTATTACATGATTCTAATAATGTTATCTTTCAGCTGGTAAGAATGCAGAACTTTTATTGGTAGCTGTGTGAAAAAAATATCTTCTGTATGGATATCTGCCCATAATATATAAAAAACTAAGAGGGAATGAGAGAGTAAAAGAAGAAGTATATTCTTCTTCATGCATGTAATCTAATAAATGCTGATAATTAATATCTGCAGCAAGAATGAGTTTAAAAGGAATTTCCAAAAAGAAAAGCAAACAAACTCCTTACCACTACACAAGACATTTATGCACAAAATATTGTATGAACAGTCTTTCAAGGAAACCATATGAAACTCAGGGCCAAATTAATTTTCATTTCCCCAAAATTTCAAGTACAGCATATTTTCCCTCTAACCCATTAAAATGTCCCAGCCAGGCAAAAGGCTCACACTTACCAATTTTCTTTGATTCTATTCTGTGTAACATACATACCCCATGTAATAAGTAGAAATTAAAACGCTTTTCCCTCACAAGCTTATGAACCAGAATTTATTTGACACTTCCTGTACTCTCGAGTTTGCAAGATGAGAGTGGGTGCCTTTGGGAAAGGTCATCTTTTCTCTGTCATCCTCCACCCCTCTCCAAATTCTTTTTTATATCAGAAAGAGAACATTTTCTATACTAAACAAATCTTAGCACCCCAGAATAAATCGTAGCACCTCGGAAGCTGAGTTCTTCTCCTGCACCACTCCTCCAGAGTTTCTCTGGCACCATTTTGCACAAGTGCAGGGCTGGGCACAGGCTGACTCACATTCATAAAAACAAACAAGGAGAGACAACTAAAATAATGAGGACAGCTGGAATCCCAGTCTGTGGAGAGCAATGCCGCAAAGGGAGAGGTCACAGCCTGGGCTACACAGAACTGGAGAAGTTTCTAGGTAAGGAGAGGTAAGAGACCTCACCCTCTTGGGTGACACTGGGGCAGACACAAGGAAAAAACTTTGCAATACATTGTTCAGGTAAACAGCATTTTACTTGGCACATCATAATTTTCTCTAAGATGTGTGATTCTACTGTTATCAGGTATCAAATTAAGTTACTTGCAGCTTGAATATGTTACTTAGATTCCTGAGATTTTTTTAAACTCTCACATCCATCTTTTCATTAATAAACCCATAAAGTCCTTTTTGTACATTCCTCAATGAACTGTCTTTTCTCCTGATGCATTTGAAAATGAAAACAGACAAAAATTCTGCAAAATTTAAGTAATGGAGAAGAAAAGGATTTCAGCCTTGGCAATTTCCTAGCTGAAGACTCCAGAAGTATGCATGGAGATCTATAGGCCATGGTAATTCTCAGAAATGAAATACATTTTACTGAATAAATCCTTTTGCTTCCTTTCAGTTCTGCCATGATTTTTTTTCCTGTGAGCTGCATTTTTGACAGAACTTGTCAAAAATATAACAGTGTAACCTATCCAATAATTAAGGAATTATTTCAAAGCTGAGGAATGATCAGACTGTAGACACCATGAGAAACAGAAAAAGTTTTGAAGCACTGTGACAGAAACCTAAGCAACATTCAACCAGCTCAGAGTCATGCCCATCTCTTTTATTCTCACAGAATTATAAGATTAAAATTGAGGAATCCTCACTTGACATTCCACTAAAAAAAAGTTTTGTAGATAGAACCTTTTTAGGACCTTTTCTTCTACAGGATATAAAGATATTCATCTCACGGCCATGTCTCACCCTTTTCATGTCTCAAAGGCTGATCAACTGAGGTATCAGTAATATTCCAAGAACAAATGATCAGGACTCCTGTTATGCCAACAAGTAACAATTATATTGCTATATTTTCCATAGTAGCGGCAATAACTAAAATCAAATATGAATAAATATTCATATTTGTATGAATCTAAGTAAGTGAACACAAAGTGAACAGCAGCATTATCAGCTGCCCAGGATAACACGCTCTCAAAGTTCAAAATGTTTGGTCACACTGTACCTTTTATATTACCTGATATTTCTGAGACACTTTCACTTCCTTCTTCAAAGTAATCAAATACACATACAGGGCTAAAAAAGTATTAAAAAATTTGATATTGTAGTTTTGAAATCTCAGGAGTCATGGAGAACAATATAACTTTTCAACCAAGCTTTTAATTATTTTTTCCCCAGCTGGAGAAAGGAGCTAACATAGTTTATTCTGCAGTATCCCCACACAACTCACAATCATTTCACATATATTGACACTCCCAACAATGAAAGCCCTCCATGTACCCTCTGCCATATCCCCTGGAAAAACCTTTCCACCCATGCCAGCCCTCCCAGGGGCAGCAAAATTCAATTTTGCCTACACAGCTGACAAGCCTTAAGCTGCCTCTGATATGAATAATAAGCAATGATCCCTTTGGACTCAGCATTGCACAGAGACATAACAATGGGTTAGTCCCTGCCACAAAAGCTTACGAGCTAATTAATGAAAAACCAGGTTTTGTCCTATCTGTAAAACAGGGCAAAGATGTAAATGGGAGCCCCATGGTAGGTGTTCCAGTTCTGCAGGAGGTGCTGCAAAACTTTCAGTCCAAAAAGGCAGGACTTGGGCACATTTCTAAGTTACCTTAAAATTCCTCTCCTAAAGCCATCCAGAGAGAAGTAGGGAGAGGGAAACGTTAAAGGAAGAGGTTGCAATTAAAACTGTCTCTGTGCTATAGTCTGGGGTTTAATCCAGTTATCTCAGTCTGTTTTTTCCTAATCGTGGCATTTAAGCACTTTGTGATTCTTTCACTTAACTGAAAAAACCAGAATGATCACAATTAAGTATTCCTCCTTTGTGACTTTTAACAACTTAACAGTAAGAGAATATAATCCAACACAGTGTTATATCCTCCTACAAACAGGTAGAGGTGATAACTCTAAACTGTGTGAACTGCACTTTTTATCTCTCTGATGTTACTATTATTAACTGCTTCACTGGGGATAGTTTTAGCACAAACATACAGCAATTCCACCTTATAGTAAAAAAAAAACATTACATTTCTTCAAGCCATGAAGAATCCAGCTTCCACAATGCTTCCTCAACCCCAGCAACATTTTTTTAATACTTTTTAAATGAACTATTTGGCAAATCTGCCGCTGCATGAAAACAAACTATTAAATTCAAAGAAATATAAATAGCTCGAGGTGCTACTAAGAAAAAGGGTGCTCAATAACACTTTAAAGAGTGGCTTTCCAGTCTGGGTGAAAATACCAGTTCCATTGTTATTCCCACTGGAAAGGGCTTTTAAGTGCAGTGGCACAAAGCCTGCAGGATTCATCTGCAGAAGCCTCCACAAGTGTTTTCTCCAGGGTTTACACCTACCTGCCTGTGTACTTTAGAGTGTGGGGAATTCCCAGGGCCATACCACTGTCTCATTCTTTTCATCACAGGTTCTGTATGGCTGCAGGCTCCAGAGTATCGTTGCTATAAGTACCAGGAGGCTTGAGGAAAAGCTCCTTGAATAAACCCAGGTAAAACTCTGTCTAGACAAGAGAAGTGAGGCAGTTCCAGCCACAGAATTTCGGGGTTCAAGAGGAGGAGGAAAATAACCCCACTGTGCACGGGGTGTTCTGCCTGCAGGCTTCTGCCTTGCATAAGAAAACTCTGACAGGTGATTCTTTGTTAATTCTTATTAAATCTAACTTTAGGCATCCTGTTACCCCTGGGACAGTGTCCTTTTTTCATACAAACTTTAAAACAGGAACTAAAATTTCAGGCAAACTGGCCTGCTGGTGAGCACATTAAAAATTTCAGGCAATGAAAATAACTTGCAGTTGAAATGGGGTTTTATTAGAACAGTTTTAAACTGTGATCTTCACAGTTCAAACTGTGTGGAGTGACCACAGCTACTCACAGAGAAGGCTGTATGCAAAGAATATATCTAAATGCTTAAAATTAATTATGCCAGGCTATTATTTCTATCCATTAGGGAAATGTTTGGTTTAATTTTTTATCTACTTTAATTAGAAAGACAAATATAAAATATAAATAAATTAAGGAAGAGGATGTTACTAGGGAGAAAAAAACCTCAGTAAACTAGAAAATTTATTGCACATTGTCCAGGGTTTTTGGTTTTTTTCTAATTCCCTAAACATTTGACAAATCAAAAATGGTAAAGAATCAGATAGGAAGAAATCTAAATAATTTGGGGTTTATAAATGTAACAGAAAATTACAGAAAAATAAATACTAAATAACTTGGCAGTTGCAAGGAGAAATGAGAAAAAATTCACTGTATCCAACATAACACAGAATTCTTTGTTAGTTATTTGCTGCAGTTGGTCTAGCAACTCGATGCTCCTAAGTGTTTCTGAAATCAGACAGAATGGATCTCTGAATTTAGTGTCTGTGTCACAGACATCTGCCTTAAAAATGGAAGGCACTGTACTCTGACTTCTATTTCTGAAATTTCTATTTATCCTCTAAGAGCATATTTTTAGGTTATTCAGAAACTCACAGATGAAATTATTCTTTGACTCTTCCACTTTTTCTATATATAAGTTGAGAGAAATTTCAGCAAAATGCATCATTTACTATAAATTTATCTAGAAAAGTATTCCACAATATTTGAGGAAAGTGTCCTTTTAAACCTCTGAAAATTCCTACTGCTTCTGTAGGTCTGGGGTCTTCTGAATTCGCTTTTTCTTCTCAGAACACTTTTGATTACCAGGACTGAATTGTTTAAAATTACTGTTGTGGTGAAAAACAGTTTCTTTGTTTCCAAATACTTTTATATCCTGCTTGTTTTCCAAAACTTTCAGGTTCTGTTCTATTAATTTTTCTCTGCCTGGATGCACAGCTAACTGCAACATAAATCATCTAAAGACACGGATTTATCACATCTGGAAGATTCTCTTCAGCACTGTCTGCAAGGTTAAACCTTTACTTTTTAATCCACCTGCCTTTCTCATTTCCCCATTTTTATCTGGCACATTTAAACGAGATGCAAAATATACTTTCTACTTACTCTGGAAATAACTGTGACAGGGTAGAACAGCTGTGGAAAATGGAGAAGACGACCTTCAAAAGGTTCACAAAAACGGATACCAGAACTCTGGGACACGGCTCCCGCATGGAAGGCCAAGCAGGAGTGGATTAATGAAAATATTTTCCAAATCTGAGGCACAGAGCTGTGGCTGGCTGGGCACTGGGCACTTCCACAGGAGGGAAACATCTCACAGCCCTGAGTCTGACACTGGCACGTTTTTAAGCTCGAGGTAAATCATAAGACCTCTGTGGATCCCACTTTTCCATTGCCAGAAATAAAATGGCAGCACTAACCTATCTTCCCTTAGTTAATTAGTCTTTACTAATTAATATCTGAAAGCTGAAGCATCAAAGGAAACACTATTTATAAAGACAGTTACTTGCATAGCCTTGATAATGGACAAACAAGATAGAAAAAGAGAGGAAAGAGAACCTTAATTGCCAATGCATCTGCTTTCTCCTATTGCTACCCTATCTCATCAGTCCTTCCTGCTTCAAACATTCCAATTTTCAGCTTTTCCACCAGTGGAAAAAAAAAACCCGAATCTACTTCATAAGGTTGGAAGTATATTTGCAAATGAAGTGGCACAGACTGTGCAATGATCAAGGGGGAAGCTCCGATAACTACCAAGTGCCAAGGTGAAAGAGCATCCAAGCACAGGCAGTGCAACAGGATTTTATCCCTAATAATATTGCAGCCAGATGAAAAATATGAGCTTAGATCCAAAATCCTGCGAGGCTTTCTCAGCCTGGGACTTCAGCTCTAGCAGCATCCCAGCAGAAGCAGCTCTGGTTTGTATCTGACTGCCTCCTTTCAAAGAGTACCTCACACCAGAGACACGCAAGTAGAAAAAGTTGAAATGTGTGCTAAATATCAGAAGTATAAAGACTGACATTTATCTGAAAGTATTTTTAATAATGGTTCCACTTTTTCACAAAAAAACCTATTCTCAATAACACCTGCCTCCTTCTGTTATCTGGAGGAGGCATTTCTATGACTCTAGTGTGAAATAGGAGAAAAGGAAATAGAAAATTGGAGCAAGCCTACATGTGCCGCCAAACAAAATGGTTTCTGAATTAAAACGAATCTGACATGCATTTTTAACGCTTGCTGTGCCTAGATAGGTTTAAAACATAAGCAGCTTTGCCAATAAATAAGCAAGTAAACAGCAGAGGAGGGCATGATAAGGGAAGGACAAGTCAACACTCTCCCCCGAAAATGAGAGCCTACAATTAAGAAATAAGATAACACCAGGAGGCTTATCTCCATTTCAGTCGCAGATGTGCCCATATGATTTATATGTGAAAAACAATATCAAAACAAACCAAATCAAAACAGTCTTCACATTTACGGGGCTGTGAGTTTGTACTTCTCTTCAGTTACACAGTGATAATTAAGAGCAGACATTTGAAACACCCACTTCAAAAACCGAACATACTTAATATAGGGTAAGATAACACAGAACTTAGTAAAGATGTCAGCTCAGTCTAAAATCATAATTACTGTGTACAACTTGCTCCTGAGAGGTTTTCCCAGTAGAAATAATTGCATTACTTCAAGTTCCTTTTATTAAAAAAAAAAAATTATAGATAGGCATAACATGTAATTTTGCAAACAAAAAATACTGTTTTCCTTTTATCCAGGTTTTATATTTCCCTGGCAAAATGCTGCAGACTGCAGGGAAAACAGTAACATTCAGCTTGGAGTAAACTTTAACACTTAGAATCAGATTATATTTAAATTAAACAGCTGCACAATTAATGATAGAATAAGCAAACTTCCTAATTACCCGAAGTATAACTTTAATTTTTATGATCTTGTTATCTGTTACCCACCAGCTGGACTACTGCATTCCTTTCTGGCCCTCATCCTACCCAAAAGAATATTTTGGTTCTTCTGAAGAAAAGAACTGTTACAGAAGGGTGATATATTGAGATTGTGAACACAAGGAGTAGCTTTGCTTTTGCATTTTAAATTATTGCCTAGCCTCCACAGTACTCTCAGAGCTCTCATCAAACCTCAAATTTTTGATAGAATAATGTATTTTTAGAAAAGATATCAGGCTGATTAAAGATTTCAAATGATGGACGAGTCCATTATTCCCTAAGTTGGTTGAAAACGTTGAATGTCCCCCACTGCTGCAAATGTGTGGTGCCTTTCTATGGCCTGGATTTGTTCCCACTGACTGGATAATCCCACACCTTTGCAGACAGGAAATGTGAGCTGTCCCTACCCCTGTGTCTGAGTAGTGTGGGCACAATGGTCTGCAAGTCCTTGAGTGCTACAGCAATAAAAGAAAATCACAGGAAGAAGGTAAGAATGGCATTTATGGTATTTGTAGCAGCCCTATGCTGAAAACACTGGTTCCTTCAGTCAGTCTCCTCAGCTCTCTGTATCCCACACTTGGATTATGTTTGGCTTCATTTAAAATGAAGGGAACAAAACCCCCAACATTTCAATCTATTAGTTCCGTTGAAAAGAGGTTTCCTTTTATTAGCACAGTCTGGTCTTGGGGTTGAAAATATTTAGTTATAGATACGTGTTACATCTATGAAAATGTGCAACATATTAGTACTCAATCAAGATGGAAAAATTAATTTTCTTGTTTATCTGTTTCCCACAGAGGCTCTTATCAAATGCTGCAAAAGCAACCTCAGTCTTTATAGATATTTCACAAAATGTACAGACTATCAGTTACAAATCAGCCTTGATCAGCCAGGGGGTGAGGGGAAAATAAAAAAAAAAAAAAACAAAACCCTTTACTTTAAAGTCTCCATATCCAGTTTTACCGTCATGTTTGAAGTTAAGGAGAAAAGATTATTTTCTTTTACTTTTAAATGAATCAGCATTTACTCACAATCTGGTAACTGACCACAGTCACATTTCTCTCCAGTAAGTTTTAAGCCCTTGAGACTGTCAAAGAGACTTTTTTACCCCTTCTTTTCAAAGTGACAAGGCTGAAAGTGGAGTAGAAATGCAGCAACAGTACTCAGTGCATGTTGTAGTTTCCAAGCAATTAAAAAAAACCCAAACCACCACTCACACATGTGCTTTTGCATGTTAATAAACCAAGATAAAATTATAGACTGATGCTTAAATTCATGGTTCTGAGTGTGTCCATCAGAAAGTTAGTGTGAACCTAACTGCAGTTGGAGTGCCCTCGTTTTCTCCTCTGTGATAGGATGTGATATTGTCAATCACCATGTACACAGAATTTCAAAGGGAACCTCACAACAGCACCTTGGTCTCAAACACCCCTAAGCTTAGAAAGAAAAATTTCATCTTGGAGGTTCAATGTGATTGCTACAAGTGGGCTGAGCATGAGGAATAATCCATATAAACCTTGGATGTGGGAGGAGTTCATTTTTGGTTTTGAACTCTGGGCCTGTCTTCATGAATTTCGCAAATCAGCTGTAAAAACAATTCCATTCACAGTGTGAAGATTTCTGAGCTATTCTATAACTCATTAAGTGTGTGTTAAAAGTCAAATCAATTATTTCCTCATAGACACCAAACAAGTTCTAGCTACATAATAAATAGAAGAAACACTATTTATTAAGTAACAAGTGTAATTATTTCCTGAGAAATCACATTCTCTTCCCCTTAGAAATAATCATTTCCTTTGTTCTCCCAGCCTTCAGCTTCTTTCCCACTTATTTTCATCTTCTATACAAATTTCCTTGTGGATTGCTGCCTTGTTTGGATGTAGAAAGTGACTAAGTAAGAAAGGAGGAGTTTCTCCCAAAAAGCTTTTCTATAGAGAGAGTATTCACACCCACATTTCAGAGCTGGGCAAACCTGAACAGCTCTTCATGTTTCCTTTCCTCCCCAGGACATGGCAGAGTCCTTCTCACTGGAAGTTTTCGAGAGAGAATTGGTCAGGGTGCTAAATAATCTCATCTAAACTCATTGCTCACAAAAGGGTTCCCACCAAGCTCCTTTCCAAACCGGGCTACTCGGTGATTCTGTACTTTGAATAAAGAGAAATTTTCTCCCTCTGAGCAGCAAATCCCACAGATTGAAAAATGCTTGGCAGCTCTGTAAGAAAACGGAAACAGTTGGAACAATTGAAATAGTGACAGGGAAGGACATGTTATCTCTGGGTGACCTCTGTGCAGCAAGGCCACTGAACCTATGTGGAGTCTTACTATTGTTCAGTGGAAGTTATTTGATAAAATGATGATGACAACTTTCTTTATCACAATCTTCCCCTGCTATTCCATCTTCATTTTAAATTTGAGAATTCAGCACTATATTTTATTAAGCATAACTTGATTACATGAAGACACCGTGATGATATTACTATTGACTAGGATATTAGAATAACCTTGAAAACCAGAATTCTTTTAGAACATTAAATGATCCTATTAATATTTTTGACCTCTGCTCCCTGCTATCACTACCCTCTATGGACTCTGTAGTGCAAAAGCAGGAATTAAAGAAGAGTGATAATGTGCACTCTCTATTTTCTCTACGTTTTTATATATGTACATATCATGTTCACCTACAAGTTACTGCACAAAGCTCTGCTCTTCAGCCCTGAAGGTCAACCTCCACATGAAGGCTGATCATTTAAAGGTCAGCAAATTCCAGACATTAAGCATCAGGTGGTAATCAATGTTGGTCACATCCAAAGAACAGGCTGAACAGAAGAAAAGAGAGCTTTCCTCATAGGTGGCCAACAAAATTTCATACTGCCCTGCCTCACCCATTCTGCACTCAACAGCCTCTGTGTGAGGTGAATTTCTCACCAGGGAGAGAGGAGCAGCATCACCTGAGAGAGTGCTCCAGCCTTGACATGGTGAACTTTCACTTCTGCCTGTCAGCAGTGGATTCCCTCCAGCAGGTGCAGCTGAGAGGAGTCCAAGCACACCCAACCCCACACAGGCACAGTCCAGCCCTAACCCCTTCCCCAAAGTCACTGCACACACCTGGAGAACAAACTGCAGTGGGGAAGGCTGACTCAGTTGGTGGGAGAGAAATTCAAGACATTGTTTGTGCAACAGAGATGTGAAAATAACTGATTTCCCAGCCAGACAGATGAATAAAAATGTTTTCAGCTTAACCAGGTTAGCAGGTCTGGTGTGTTTAAACTAGTTTTCTTTAGCCTTAAGAAACTAACTAACTGAAATCCATTAGAACTTGGTCCTAGAACCTGGGAAATCCCAGGAAACTCTCCACTGGATACGGCCACTGCCTTGGAGTCAAACAGGGAACAGGCTCCAAATTTTCCTTCCACCACTGAGCTGAGCATTTCAGCTTCTAGGTTTAAGGGGTTTTGCAGATTTGAATCCTCTCAACATTATTTTGCATTTCTAATGTCACAACATCCCTTATCAGGTCATTTCTGAGTGTTTGTGTCCTTGCTTAGATCAGAGCTGTTCGAGAAACTGCTGCAAAAAGTTTATTCTCCCAAGTCAGTTGCTTTGACCACATTAGTCTTTAAATCTCTGTACACATTATTTTCCACAGCTGTATCCAAGTTATTCACCTTCATTTGCAAAACTCTTTACAAGTTCGGATTAAAATATGCATTTCAGTAATTTTGTTTCTCTCCTTAAGCCCTCCCACAAATCCCAGCATACTGTATACCCAAAACTGATGAGCTGTAATGAGAACAAAATAGTAAATTGTCACGTTCCAGACCATCATAGTAAAATGATGCAGTGGTTAAGGAATTATGTACTGAATAGAGCAGAGTACTGTGTAAATCTGTAGTAACTCCAGAGAACTCACTGAGTTGTACATGGATGTTCCCGGGGACAAAATCTGACCAAGAGACCTTTGGCAAGTATATTAGGCCTGTGAGGTTTTGTAAGTAGGGCATGGAGAGAATTACATCACATTTTAATAGAAAGCCTGTTCTTAGAAGTGAAGGGTTTTGCACTTGTTGGAAGGTGCTTGTCAAATGAGAAATAGGAGAGCAGGAGGGACTGAAGAATAGCAGCCTTATGTCATGGGTAGTGGTATGAAAGGCAGCCTTGAATAGAGTGCACTATAAAGAAAGAATATTGTTATGTTTTCTGACAAGGATCTGGTTTGCTAAGTGATTCTTGAACTCCACAGGGGGACTTGTCTCTTCACCTTGATTTAAAAGAACGTACAAACAATACCACTTAAAATATGCTCAGGCTGTCTTCTGATTTCACTGAAAGCATCTCAGAACAAGGCAAAACAGATGGCACTGAAGCCCTTTCCTTTAGCTAATACTGGCTGTACTTATAAGACTGGAAAGAGCGAGAGGTTTAAGAGGAAAAACAGACCTTATGTTTTCTTTTTTTTTTTTTTTTTAATTGTCAGGGTTTATAAATAAAGAGAAAGTTATTAATCCAATTATTTTCTGTGAAGTATTGATTCACTGCAGAGTGATCCAAGCTAACTGATACTGTGAGTTGCCTTTTCATCAACAGGAGAAAAGAGCTCAGTGCATTGGATCAGCTCTCCATTATAAAAAATGGACTAGAGTTTATTAATCATTTTGAATAAAGTAATTCCCTGCAGATCTCCAGTTTCTTATGTTAGAAACAGAATTCTTTGATGCAGTTTTAGGTATTCAACTTGTTATACATAACTCTCACATCATCATTCTTTTCTAAAAAGACAACGTTCATTTTACCATTCCTCGCATTTTTAATCATATTCCCAAGGAGAAAAACAAAAACCATGCTTCACCACAAAAGACCAATCCTCTGTAATCATGGAGAAAAGCTTACGGTGACAAGATTCCTGGTTTATTACAGAATATTTATAAATGGTAATGGAAATTAAAACAAACTGTCACAAATATTTTTTTATTATCTATCCTTCCAGAGGATAAGAAGGCAGAAAAGAGCACCAAGAAGTCTGAGATTGAAGAGAGCCTTTGTTACCATAGATACTGGGCAGGTGTGTCATTTTCAACTATAAGCACACATATGATAAGAGTCTTCTGACTGCAAATGCACCTGAATAAAATAAGGAGGAGTCGTAACAAAAAAAGAAAAGGAGGTAGAGAGACTGATCTGTTTCACACCTCCAGCTTATCTTGTAGTTCATGTGTTACCAAGTCCCTGAAATTTCCATCTAAACAAAGAGCAAGCAGATTTTTAGAATTTGCTGGGTTGTGAGCTTTCAAATCTGTTCACCCTGCATTCCACCACTTTCACGTAGATTTTAATACCAAATAGTCATGAGATGAGTGGTATTTCTAGATATCTAAGTCTGTCTTTCAGACCTTTCTGTCTTCACTGTCTTCATACACAGAAGTTGAAAATATTAATTTTCTTTCTTGGAGATCTGTGAGAAAAGCATGGGAGAAAAAATAGCTGATGGCAACAATTGTTGTTTAGAAAAGGGACAAAATGTTTGAAAATTCTGTTTCTCAAAACTTCTACATGCATATTAGAGATGCACTTGCTAACACCCAGCAGCAGTAGCAACCTACACAAAATGATAGAAAATTCTTTCAAATTGCCAGCCCCAACATTGTATTCTTGAAATGTAAAGAAAAATGTTCATGTAAAAGTTAAAGGTAGAAGTCAATCTTCTTTGGATGCACATGTAATTATCTTTAGAAGAATATTAAAGCTGGTTTCATTAAATGACTTCCACTATTCACCTACAAAACAATTGATACTTTGTATCAACTATGTGCACGCCTAAGGAAAAAAATTGAAAGAAACAACAAACACTAAGCCAATATTTTTTAAAATTATTATTTTTTCTATCACCTTAACTGAGATACAGGAACTTCCTTTCCCTTGCAGTCAAACTCATTGGGGATAATGGCTCGTTATGAGTTGTTAAACAAAAAGTCAATCCGCCCACTTAATCTACATATTGGCTTATTTGTGAGATAATTCCTTATGAATCTTACTTATTTCTTCCCAACAGGCAGTAGACTGTATTTTACAACATTTTCCTAGAGGTAAAAAATAGAAGTAAAAATACAATAAAAGTCTGACTTAAGCCTTTCTAACCCAGAAAAAAAGTTTTATTTCAGTTGTGGATAGTGATTTTATCTGAGTGATCTGTGTACCTGCTCATCTCACTTCTGTTATAACAACTTCATGTGCATTGTATCAACATCACCAGATCTTCCTTTCCTGAAAGATGAACAAGCAGAGTTCCACTGACAAGGCAGAAAACCCTGTGCGAGCCAAAGCTTGGCAGGTATTTCATCAAAGACGGTGTAGGCCTCTGGGAATATAAAGCATTAGTCATTACAGGCAAATTAATGATGATCTTTATCCTAAATATCTTCTTCATGTCTGTGAATAATAACAACTTGCTGTACCTAACTATGTTTCTATCTCAATCCACAACTGTAGGCAGAAATTACTTCCAGTATTCCAACAATAAAATCATGTTTCTGAGGAACTGTTAGAACACTGGCTGCTGTTTTTCTCCAGCTGGCTATCCCCTGGTCTTGCAGAAGAGCTTTTGTTTCTCCTGGGATTGAAGAACCACCTTGTGACCCAGAAGGAAACTGAGTTTGTCACCCTGAGGTTCCGAGGAGGTCACTGTGGACAAGGTGCCATGGTCACATGCTCACACCTCACATGTGATTTTCAGAAAGCAGGATGTCTTCATGCCTAGGTTTTGAAAATGCCTTCCTTCAACGCAACAAAGTGAGTCCTGACCACAGGATGTCACTGAAGCTCATACTTCACAGGAGCATGGGATTTTGCATTGCCATCCTAGTCAAAATGCAATACCCAATTCTTCACATTAGCTTTAATTAGATCCAGTCATGTTCCTTAACTTGATGATAGTATAGACTTCTATGACTAATTATTCTCAGTAATCACAATGTTAATAAAAATCTTTGTATAGCAGAAATCATCCATTAATTGAACGTGAATCTCATGAGGCCATTTACCCATTTATCCATTTATGTGTTTTCCCTGAATGCTAATGGCACATGTACGTTTTTCAAAGAAGCAGAAGCATAAAATATTTTTCTGATATTATCTTGAGGCTATATGCCAGGTGAAGCAAACTTCATTCTTCACCTGCAGCCACCAAGTCTCACACCAAAGAGCTATTCAAACTCTGAGATGTATCATCAGCCTATCCACAGACAGCAGTACAGCCCAGATCCAAGTGCCAAGAAAATCCTGCCTACCTGCTTCCAGGATTATTTACATTTGGAAACCTTATTAATACACAAGCCATGTCCCTCTACCAGCCAGGAAACTATTTGATTTCACTTCAAGAATTTGACATGTTTTTCATCAAAAAATATAATAATGATTGTCCAATTCTTAGCCATTTCATCTCTGTTTTCCCAGCTGGTAAAAGAGATGTAGGAGTGACAAATCCTCCCTTGGCCCAATTTGACATTTTCTTTCTTCTTCAAGAATGCAATAGGTTGTCTAATAGTGAATTCTCTTTCAGCTTCCTTACCTACCTTGATAAAACAAAGTCAATTACCATCCAACTCCAAGCTTTTTTTTCTGAGGGTATTCACAAGGAAATATATCAAAGGCTGCCTAAAAGATCAACTGGGTTGAACATCTTCCATCAGCACAATGTGGATTGCAGCAAGGATTAGGAACAGAGCTTGCCCTAACAACATTGTTCAGTTCTTTGTTGATGGAGGGCATTTGTTCACCTTTTTTCCCCCTGGACAACAGCAGCATGCAATAGATTTCATCACTATAATTTTCTGATACACCATAGGGAGGGATGTCTTCTAAAATTCCTTCAGAGACCCCATGTCTTGCATGGAGGGACACATGCACAGGACAGACATGAAGCACTACACAACCTTTCCCCATTTCAGTTGCAGAAACTTTTTTCATCCAGATTGGCTCTGTGTTAAGCCAAGATCATCAGGTTAACCATCAGTGATCTGCCAAAACTAAACTGAGGAACAGGACTGGTGAGACCCTTTGAGAGCAGGTGATATTTTGAAGCATTGCCACTGCAGTGCAGGCTTTTTTCGAAGTTCCCAGCTGGGAATGTCTGAGCCATTCTTCAGTCTGGTGATTCTCAGACTCCACCTCATTGCAGAATCTGTGAACTGCCTGGCAATTTGACTAGAAAATTGTTCCATGTTTAATATGATGGCCTGGTTTCATCGATGCCTCCTGCTGTAGTCTGCTGCCATGTACTTCCCTCATCCCACCCTCTCCCACAGGCCATCAAGTTCTTCAAACTCCCATCTGCAGAACACACCAGCAGCAGACACCATAAGGTTCAGGGATACTTCCTTTTCTTTGGTGCCCTCTTTTCCTACAACTCCTCCTGACACAGAAACCACAGGAAAATTTAAACAGTGAAGTACGCAGCAGTGCATCTCCTCAGTCACTAAGACTTTCAAGAACAGTTCTGAATTCTACTCTCTGCATCAGCTTTTCCTAAAGTTTAAATAATTCTCTCCTCCAAGTGATCTATGTGCCCATCCCAAGGCAAAAACCCCCATGAAAAGGATTTTATGATCATAATTCTACTTCTGACACAGAAGATGGGTAGAACTCAATCATGCACCAGATGAAAATTTTTAATGAGCTGCTTTGGAGCCTGGGATAATTTATGCCACAGTCTATGTCATTCCAAGTACAAACACTCATTTGACCTGTTGTCTGATAACAAAACCCTAACGTAATTTTAAAAACAAATGGAGGGGGAGGGGGTTACATTACATGATTGCCCTGCAGGAGGCCAGGACAGAAGTATCATTCATGATGAATCATGGCTCTGTGGCAATGCCTTAATGAAAATATATGCTGTTATTTCTAATCCAGGATTGTGCTTTTTGTCATGTTTCAGGCAAATAAATGGAAAAGAACCTCAGTTAGCTGGGCTGCAGTAACACACAAAAAGGACATTTGGTTCTGCCCGTACCAATTTCTTGCGTCCTTTTATTTTCCTATAACTTCAGGGTTTTATTTAATGAAGTTATAGTTCATTTATAAAAGCTGTTATGGAACAGATACAAAATCCTCTCAGACTTAGGTCAAATGAAAACTAAGCATTAACTAGTGCAGAGGCAAGAAAAGACTACTGTTGTCTTTTTTGTTGTTTTGTGGGGTTTTTTCCCTGGGAATTTAAAATCTGCATTTAACAGTGGTAATGGTTGAGAGATAATCCCTGGAACCACTTAAGACAGAGAACTTTGTTACTGCTTGTCCTTATCTGGATAATCAAATAAAAAAGTCCAACTGGCTACCAAAGCAGAGCTTTCAACTTAACTCTGAAATACTTTAAATGTAATTTGTTCAGTAAACTGCAGTACATTAAATTTCTATATTAAGTAAATTATAAGGAAGAGTGCACTTTGCAAAATTAAAAAGTGCTCCGTTAACTTATCTATTACTCCTCTGGGAAAGTTTCCAAAGTGTGTCTAGTACAATTAGATACTTTCTTTATGGACAGTCTATAGCCAGAAAAGAATTCTTGCAGCTCAGCAAATGTGTCCCCAGTAATGTTGTAGGCTTCTTTTTCTTTTCCAAGGTGAAACTCCCTGATCACAAACGTCATTTTTCTATCTTGTATGGGCAGATTGAAGAGTTTTAGATAAAAATAACTACCTAAATCAGTATCTGGCAGTTAGAATCAAAGAAATATTGATCACATGCTTTTAAGTGACTTTTAAAAAAAGTACTCTTTGGAAATGCGTTTAGAATAAAAGTAAGTGGGATCCAAGATACAGTGGATTTACTTCAGTGAAGTCCAACCACACAGCAATTACAAACTGCCCTCATCATATGCTATAGGATAAAAAGGAGATATTACATTCAAGATCTTTTTATAAGAAAAGATACCAAAGCTTCACAAGGATATGAAAAATGGTTGATCCCAATTTGTGTTTTTTCTGTAAAGTCTTTAATTCTAAACTGGTTTTTAACTGTTTGGATACTGAAGTCTGAGTGTGTAGGAGTCTCAGACCCCTATCACCGTGATGAACCAGCTCATCAATGTTTTTTATTTACAGTCTCTTCTTAATTACTGTAATGGCAAAAATCTTATTTGCATCATATACCTCCCTTTGGACGAAGTCTGAGAGGAAAAAAAAAAAGGGGAGGGGGACCCCTTACTGTGCAATAAATGGCTGCAAAACCCCCAGAAAGTGAACTTTCCTGAAAGAACTGTTGTATTTTGTTAGTGTTAGTTAGAAGAAGAAATAAGCTTAAACTTCACCTGTGGAAGCTTACAGAAGTATCAAAGATTAAGGTCACAGCATAGCCAGGCTTTCAAATCAACCACATTGAGAGCTCTGCAAAAGCTGGAAGACCCTGGATGTTAGACACAACAGGCACCATTAGAAACCTTGTCTCCCAAAGAAAAAACTGCACCAGCTGAGAAATCACAAATACCTACAGTGGAATATCTGAACTCCAGGTCAGTGATGTGCTTGCTAGAATTTCAGTGTCACCCTTCCCACAGAAAATATTCCCACAACTTCTGATTTTAAATGCCATGATCCCAGAAAAGGTTTCCCATGAAAAGCAGTCATGCTAAAAGCAGAAAATAACTTCCAGCATGTGTGTGGTCTTTTAGCAGCACAACTCGTGGTCTCTTTTCCCTCACCTACTTTTCAAGGCCTGGGTTGTGCATGCCCAGGCCTCCAGCAGCTGACACACAGCTGGCCATGGCTTCCCGAGCATGTTAAAATATTGACCATTGGCCAAATGAGAGAACTGTTTGTGGCTGTCAGGGGGACCTTGTCAGTGCTCGGCTGTTGCTGTAAGTGGCTGCAGACTCCAGTGTGATTAGAGAGGTGGCTTCTCCACACCTTCTGCATTTGTATGAATGATGCATTGCTTAAACAAAATCCTTCCAAAGAGTCATCTTACTGAAATATCTCTCAAGGATTAAGACAGGTTTATTACCAGTTGAATACTCAGCAATTATAAATATACCACCCGTTTTATTCCAAACTGCCTTTTCATGAGCTGGGTCTGCCAGGGCACAGGCACAAGGTGAACCACACGCTGCACGTAGAAAAGCTTTAGAAGAATAAACAATCATGGATAGCTCTCTGGCTGGAGACAGCTGGTGCTGACTCAGGTACAGTGGAGCCTGGCAGACACTGTCATTCACATCCCTGAGCCCTTTGAGGAGTTAGTTTAAAAAATAAGCTCTAGAGATGTGTGTATGTGTGTCATCATGCCAGCTGTCAGGGCTCCGACAGTCCCACCTCAGCATGTGAGTACTGGATCAAGGCAACGAGGCCAAAAAAAAAGGAAGTGTTATCTTGTCTTTCTGAGCAGTTTAACAGTGTGGTGTCAGAAAAGGCACCATGTAGAATGAGTTCTGATTCCTTAGCTCAGGCACTTCTCTGCCAGTTCTCGATTTCCCCAAGACAATGCCAGATCTGTCACGCACACTCAAGCTGAGGAACATCAGGGGAGAATCCCAGCCATCCAAGAAGCAGTAATAAAGACCAAAGATTGTCATCCAGCCCACCTGGAAGCTGCAAACATAATGAGCTGTTTGGAAAAGACCACGACAACCTCAAATTCAAGTGACTCTTGTTTCTGCCAAACCTGAAGCCAGTTCTGTACCTCGCTGAGCTCACTACACACAGAGCAGGTCTTGCTGAGTGGTGGAAGTCTAACACCAGCTCACTTCCACATCTTGCAAACCTGGCTTTGTCTGAGCTTGGAGCTCTTCCCAGCAACGTTCTTTCTGAGAGGCTCTTCAGCTACACTGAGGATGTTACATCTAAAAACAGATGCCAGCTCCTGCCAGCAAATGCAAAATGGCTCGTCGCCTTGCAGTGTAATCTGCCCACGCTCTGCATTTTGTATCAGTGGCTATTTGCAATTTTTTAACCAGGATTTACGGGATCCTTGTGCACATTATGGACCTAATTTTTACAGAAAATTTCTGGTAGTTATCATCACGTAAGCTAAAGTGCTTATCACATATTCCCCGTTTTAATTTTAAAGTAGATCTACAAGTACTGAAAACCAAGCAGCAATTTACTTCCCTCCCCAGGATTCTTTTCCCTTCCACTCCTCAAGTCTATGAAACACTTGTCACAGGTAGCATATATAAAATGCATTGAGAGACATTTGCCTTCCCACTCTTCCTTACAGAGCAATCTTTAAACCTTTTGGGATTCATGCTGCAAATAGGATTTTAATTTTCAGTATTTGTACATTTAATGCATAGCAGATGACTTAACTCCTACTCTTATTTGCTTGGAGTCTTTTATTGTGGATAACTTGGAGGATTGCTGTGGAAAGTGTGTGCTGGAAGGGAAATTCTAGTATTTCATATGCTATACTAAAGTCACAAGACTGTATTTAAGCTTAAGAGGGGAAGAAAATACCTCCTATTTAGAGGAAGTAGTAAATGACAACCAGGTTATTATCATCTCTAAATGTAAGCAATTGACTTAGGGGACCCGGACCACTTTCTGGAAAAACTCACCTCTTCCAGTATTTACAGTACCAATATTTATATAAATTACGTCCTTAGAAAGGTGTCTGAACTGTAGTATAGTTAGATATCTACAGTAATCTCAAGTCATGAATGTCCATTAATGCAAGCTTTCCCAAACAGAACAAAAGTTTGCTTAGAAGAACATTTCACAAAATCCCCCTTCTCTCCTTTCTTCCACCTTCAGGAGGTGCAGCCTGCTGACACACCTTCCCTTTCTTTCCTCATATTTTCTTTCATTCCCACAGCTCAGTACCAGGATGCAGCCTGACTTATCCTACTCAGCCTGAAACAAAAAGTCAAGGAGGGAGGGTCAAAATAATTTTTTTCCCTAAATTGGGAGTTTCATTCCCAACCTTCCAACTTTCAACCAGCACCTACATTGCTTTTGGTGCCCAGAACGTGAATGAAAACTGCTTTTGTGGACAGAAAAGTCCTGAGTGATGAAACTGGCAAGTAAATATCTGGTTATCCCCACATTCCCCGTCATGTCCAGAAGTCAGGAGCTGACTTTTTTGAATGCTGCGTGTTATTGCAACTGGCACAGATTTGTCAGGTCTCTATTGAGCTGTTCCACAGGAGCACATCCTGGCTTCTATACAGACCTGACGGAATAGAAGAAGAAATGTCTTCTCACTCATCATCAGATTGTTAGTAAACAAGGCACATTAAGCAGTGTTTCTGTTCAACCAAGACCCTGCTGGGTAATTTTGGATCATTTACCCCCAGTTAACCATTAATTGCTACATAAAATTTTAATCTCCATTTAAACAGACTAAAGCTCTGTGTCTGTTTCTGTGTCAGCCTCAAGACAGCAGTAACTTTGCAGCTGTGGAATACTGACTGCTTCGTATTTCCTAAACAGAAAGGTAACATCATGCACAACCCAAATGTTAAGTGAGGAATTAAAAAAAATAAAAATAAAAATCGCCATTGTGAAGAAGAAAGACCAAGGAGGGGTGGAAATAGAAAGAGCAAGAAGGCAAAAAATTAATGAAAGGTAAGTTTGAAAAGCACAGAGTTTTGTTTTTGATAATAGGGTAAGTATTGCCTTTAAAGGAACTGAGAGTTCTTTAACACTTTCAGGGAGTTAACCCCACAAATGATTTTTTTTAAAGAATTACAAATATAATGAATTAACCAAAATCTAACAAGTTCTGCTCCCATGCCACTTTCCTCCATGACTTGTGCACAGTGACCACCACGGACTCCCTGCATGGGTGGTTTCTGCTGGCCTCTGCCACTTGGCACTACAAGCTGTAGTTTGGTGACTGATGTGAAAAGGGATATATTGATTCAGAACACCACATCCTTAACCAAACCCCAAATAAAAACAGCACATAAACATCTTCCCTTGACATAATCACAAAGGATAGAAGGAAAAATCACCATTTCTCACGTGCACCTCCATACACACACACAGGGGAAGCTCCAAGCTTCTTGCCAGGAAGGGGCTGAGCTCTGCTTCCTGAAGGGAACAGCAGATGTCCCATGGGCAAAGTCAAATGAAAAGCAAATAGCTCCTTGGAGCCTGAGTGCTAAAGAAAGGGAGAAATAAAGAAGATCTATGGCTTCCCTCAGACAGAGAGTGAAATCCTGGCTCCACTGATGTCAGTGGGGGCTTGCTCCTGACTTCAGTCAGGCTGGAATATCAACCAGCATGTTTAAACATAAAGAAAGGGGGCTGCTTCTAACAAATTTTACCACCTTCTTCTATACCGAATCTTATGGAACTTACTCCTAGCTTCAATTTTGTGCCTATATAAAACCTCTTTTTTCAGTTTTCCCTCTTCTTGGACTTTGCAAGCTCTATGTGTAATCCTAGGCAGTATTTAATCCTCATTTGTATCCTGAATTAAATGAGGCTCTATTGAAATGTTGAGCTTTGTGCAGGCCCTCTAACTAGAAAAGAATTTCCTGCTGACTTTGGGATATTTTGACACGATCCTGCTCCTCAGTTCTTGGCATCATGAGGCTTTTCAGCAAAAGCATGCACCTGGTTTAGAAAGAGCTTGACAGATTAAGGACTTCTACATCCAGATCCATCACTGAAAATAAATAGAGAAAAACAACAACAATGCATTTTACTAATATGCTTCTCTTCAGTGTTATGAAATTGCTAATAGGCATTAACAGGAAAAAGTTACAAAAATCAGTGGTCCCTACATTGTTAGTTACACTAAAATAATTTCCTTTTCCACAAAAATGGTCTTTAAAAATTGTTGTTTTTATTATTTTTAAAGCTATTTGTATAAAAGCAAAAGTGTGATTCTTCAGGCTAAGACATATTTAAGGCATATTTAAACAGACTCAGGAAGGCAGATATCCACATTTTAATTAATAGGCCTTCAAAGGCAGATCCTGGTTAACTATCTATCTGGACACAAATCTGTTCCCTGCTCCTCAGGGAAAAAAAAAAAAAAAAAAAAAAAAAAAAAAAAAAAAAAAAAAAAAAAAGACAAGATGGCTCATGGATTAAATATAAATGTAAATGAGGGAGATAATTTGTTTCTTTTCCTGAATAAAAGTATGGAAAAAAAATTACTGTTCTTTGTTAACTGATTTCTGTGTTGAGTTTAAAATAACAAACAACAGCCATGGGAACCATAAGACTTTCTTACCCATACGTATAACAAGCATCTGAGGATAAGGATTTTATGTGGTTTTTCCTATCACATGCAGCAATAGTGGAAATAAATGAATTTTTATGAACCATATGAAGATTTTGCAGACAAAATGATGCCAAGGGAGTCTGCCAGAAAAATTTGGGCTTTCTCTGATTGATCTCCATTATTACTAAAATCATGGACAACACACAGCAAATACAGTCTTGGAATTTCAGCTATGACTTCTATGGTAAATACTCCACTCCCCTACCAACAAAACACTGAGAATCCCAGTAAAGGAAATCTTGGATATGTGTTTTAATTCAGAAAGAAACTGTCAGTGAGGCCCTTTTCTTGGATATGTATTTGCTTTTTATTTTAAAACACCTTTGGCTGGAGTAAGCTCAGTGTTGGTAAGATTAAATCCACAGCACATCCCTGAAGATTCCATCAAAATTCTGAGGCTGTAGGGAAAACTTCCATAAAAGTAGCTGTCTTAAGGCACAAAAAATGCTTTTCAACATACTCTGAAAAAGGAAAGTAAGTGTTGCTCCTTTGTGTATTTAATGGTAGGAAAAAGTGCATCAGTCAATTGCTGCTGTGTATGAAGAGAGTTCAGGTAACACTAAAATCCTTGCTCATCACCTCTCTGTACATTTTGAAGGGCATGTAATGAAATGTCTGAGTAGAAGATTTGTAAGACAGCACCTGTGTATTCGACTAACCTGACTTCAGGTAAATTTGAGGCACTGACTTCAGACACCAGTATGGCCGTTCCTCATCTATGATTTGGGTTTTTTAGTGTTCCTATATGAAAATTAACTAAAGCCATAATATGTGATGGTCTTCAGAAAAGCTCATTAAGTACCAAAGACGTTCCTCACCAGAAAGACAGCAAAGTCACAAAATAAAATTGCAAGTTAATCAAAAATTAATTCATAACTCTGGATTATTGATAATTCTGAGTTTTCCCACAGATTGCCCTAACAAAGTGCAAGCAACAAGACCAAAGTGAAAGGGTTGTCAGCTAACATGCAGCCCCAAAAAGCCATCAGTAAACAAGCTGCAGAGCCTGGCTAAGAAGTTTGGCTCAAAGGTATTGTTTAATGCAAACAGTGGGGCTCCGGTTCCCATCCCAGCTTGGGAAGTGTCATCACTGAACTCCTCACAACATTCCATCAGGAATTCACTGGATGGGATTCAGCTCTGTGCCACCTGGCATTACTGTTCCCACACCAGCACAGGGAAAGACCCACAGTCCACGTCCTCCCTCTCCATGAGCCCGGAGGGTGGAATACAGAGTGCTTGTCAGTTTTTCCAAATTCTGAATTGTAGGCAGCTTTTGGCAGCCCTTGGCAGTGGCTAATTTCTGTTTAATCTTACGGTTTAATCTCCATGCATAGAAATGCAATGTTGGTGGCTAATTAAACTGAACTGTGCAATCCAAACAAAGGATCTGTGCCTCTGCCATGCCCCAAAGACCCTCTACATTTAATAACTCTTCCTGTACTGCATTTCTACTTTATTATAAAGCACCCATTCAGATTTGGGACAATGCCAAGCAGCAGCCACCTATAATTTGCAATAACTTGAACTGAAATAATAAAAATGTTATTTCCTGTTCTTGCTGACGTGCCACCTCCCCTAACACCAAGATTTTTATGTAAGAAAGAAGTCACCTGTTACATCTTTTCCTTTCTGGCTCAGTATGAGTAAAAATTCCTCCCAAGTCTCATGAGATGCTAAGGTGCTTTCTCAGAAAAGCTGCTGCACCACAGCCATTACTATGATTTCATGGAGAGATTGTGACAGGACCAAAAGGAATAGTAAGGCAAGGAAAAGTAAAAAACAGACTTAGGATAGGACAGGAAAAAGATAAAATTCAAATGTTTGTTTTTCAAAACAGAATTAAGGATACATGAAATTGATGGTTGACAATCATTCATGGACCTTGAATGATTGACTACAAATTAGATTTAAACTTACCATTATTTCAGAACAGTTTGGAATCTGAGCTGAATGTTTTCCAAGGCTAATAGTAGGAATTTGATAACATTATGCAAAGTAGTATATCCAGCATAATACTAAACCATCATAGAATAAAACAGAAACAGCAATCACTGCTATAATATGTAGGAGTTGAAGGCGTGAAGCAAACACAAGCCATTGATAAAAGTCAACATTTTCCAGGCATTACCATACAGTTCCTGCAGATACCTCCCATTCCGAGGGGAGAAAAAACCCAATGAATCGTTATATACTACTATGAAATAACTGATGGCATGTTTATGACCTTTTCAGATCAAAGGCAAATTATAGCTTATAATGAGAATATTTACACAATAATGTGAATTCAGTATGCTGCATATCAAATTTAACCACAAATCAGGAATTGGAACGGTAAAATGCCACACAGTACTTCATTATGATTCAGGATAGCCAGGTGATAATTCTAGTGCTTTGCTGATTATAATTTCTTTAGCACACAATGTAATGAAAGAAAAAATGGGAACAGTGGAAACATTTTGGCATGATTAAATGGCCACTGTGTTCAAACAAAAGTTCTGATCTAAATCTATTCTGAATTAAATAGCTGCCAGAAAGAGTATTAATCTAACGCCTGGGCAGTGGAATGGGACTTGTGATTTGGCTTCTTTTTCCAGCCCCACGGGACACTGCACCAAGCCACTGCTTTTTAGAGTTTTCATATTCATTTTACAAATGGATATCACCGTGTATTTTACAGCCAATGTACTGACGTATTAACTCATTCAGGAAACAGACAGGAGTGCATCTACCTTTTTCCAAGAAAAAAGTCCAACACAGAGGGTCCAAATGGAATTGAATGTGGACAGCATGATGTATGAATTAAAATCAAACCCAAGTGAAATAGGTATTTGGCACACAAAGACATTTTTTATGTATTTTAACTGCCGGTATGATTTAGTTAAATTTTATTAAGCTTTCTCTTCCACATCTTTACAACTATGATATAAACAAAAATTTATACTGTCAAAACACTGTGTCTAAATTGTGTTGTTTTATTTCTACTATAATAAATACAGCAGATATGGCTCTACTAGAAATGCACGGCAATATTTTGTAAATGGAGAGGACCAGACCTTGGGGATCAGTCAACATGTCCAAGGGCAGGGCTGGAGAAAAGGGCAGAGAGGAACCTTATAAAACTCAGCAAGGAGAAATGCAAAGTGTTGCAACCCCTTGCCATGACATAGGGCTGGAATGAGAACAAGTTTCATGCCTGCCCGTGGGGAGAACACGTTTCACACAAGCCAACCATGAGCCCGAGCAGCAAAGGAGGACAGCAGGATCCTTGGATACTTGAAGAGGAGTATGGCCAGGGGATGTAGCAAAGCAATTATTCCTCTCTACTCAGTTCTTGTCTAGGTTTGCCCTTCAGAGACAAGAGAGGCATTGATCCTCTGGAGCAAGCTCAGCAGAGGGCCACCAGGATGGCTGTGGCGTGAAGCACTTGCTCTGGAGCTGCAGGGGCAGGGCTTGCTCAGTCTGGACAAGAGACACCAGACCCCAGAGCCTACAAAGGGTTCCACAGAAGAGACACCAGACTCTCCACAGTGCTGCACCCCAGCAGGATGAGCAACAACTGATACTGATTGAAACCAGAGCAGATCTGATGGCATAGAAAGAGAAGCTTGTTTCCCATGAGGACAGCACAGAGAGGTAGTGCTCTTGCTACCCTTGGAGGTTTTCAAGATCTGACTGGTTAAAGTTCTGAGCAACTAGGTCTGATTTCACAGCTGGCTCTGTTTTGAGGAGGCTGGACTAGAGATCTCCTGAGGTCCTTTCCAACCTCAATTATTTTGTGATTCCAGGATTCTGTAATTAACTGAGCATGAAACCTAAGCTGTAAAGAAATTAAATTGCTTTCTTCTTACCCCAACCCTCTGTCAAACTATTTTTCGTTTAATTATTTCTGAGTACTGACACAGAGAGCTAGCTTTCAGTATTCTCCAGTAAATAAAGCTATGTAGCTTGACCAACTGCACAAAATTTGACATATTAGGACTTGGTGCATTAAAGAAAGCATGTGGATTTTTAGCCTGATGTGTATATTTTTATATTGAAACTGCCTGTGACTCAGAACAGCTCAAGAAAAAAAGAAAGTATTGCACAGCTGGATTCACAATCAAGGACCAGTTTAGTGATTTTAAATTTTCTGCATATTTACTAAAGCATTGCTTTGTGCACTTTTCTCTTGCATGTCCCAGTCTTAAAGACAATAGAAACTTAAAATATACAGTGAAGTTCAAATTTATAATCTTACCCTAATTAGCATTATACATTTTTAGATAGACCTTTAAATATTTGCATATTAGCAGGTCTGTGGAATCTCGTGAACAGAGAACAACAAATAGTGGGCAAGGCTTGGATTTGGAGGCAGAATCCTCCTATATGTATTCTGTCAGATGTAGAGGCCAGATGACCTGCTTCTTTGGAGGCTTCAGAAAACGAAATAGAAATTATTCTGTGAAGAACAGAGGCCATGATCTCTTCATATCCTACTCACATTCCCTTGCCTTTCCTGCCTGCTTCTCTGGGATTATCTATTTTGACTTCACACAGAAAAGTTTAAGCATACAAAACCCACGGACCTTTCACCCAGCCCAGATGTAAGCTCACATCTTCCTTAGTGGCTGAATAGGAACACTGTGCTCACAGTACTCTGTGCTCTTGTCCCATGAGGGAGTTTGGATCATGTTTAAATTAGTTTTTAGTTTCTCAAGATCAAATGAGAGAATAAGCTTGATCAGCCAAACACAGAGGAGGAACAGTTAAGAGAGTCATGGCTAAGTTGCAGCTGGTTTTCCTCTCCTCAGTTTGCATCCTCCTGAAGGCAACCAGGGTGGCTTATTGTCTCTCCAATCCTGGATACTGACAGAATGAGGCAGAAGTTAATGGCTGAACACAGCAACAGGCCTCCTAGCTAAAAAAGCAAAATAAGCACATTGCACACAGCTCTATTTTTTATTAAATGCAGTTTAAAGCCTGGCATTAAGGGTGTTGTTTTTTGTTTTTCTAAAAATCCCAGATCGTTTGAGGACAGGCTGCCAAGTTCATCCATCAACTCAGCCACTGAAATATTGGTGTTCTAAAAAATTTATACATCATGAGTTCTCCACAACCTGCAACTGTGGAGACTTTTGTTTTTAAATTATAGTCCTTCACCTCATTTCAATCCTTTTTCTTAAAAGGCAAGGCCTTTGTTTTAGAAAAACATGTTTGCCTTCTGAGACCTACCTGGCCTTGAGAAGAACAGGTATTTTCTGCAGAATGCAGGTCTTGGAGGCTGGGAATTTTAAGCATGTATTTAGTTGTGTCCATGTTAGAGTTACAGTTTCCTTCTGGGAAATCTCATTTTCTGTTACCACGAGTCAGAATGTTCTACAATGAACTCTGACTTCTCAAAAACAGAATTTTAGGCAATGAAACGTCTATTTCTACAATAAACACACACCTTCAACTGTTGTTTTCATAGAATCAGAATAATTCAGGTCAGAAGCAACCTTGGGAGGTTATCTCAGCCAAGCTCCTGCTCAAAGCAAGTTTTATATTCAACAAGAAAATATAAGGCTATGTGTAATGATTATTCTGGAACTTAATTAGCCTCAAAAAGATAACATCCTAACCTCTGTCCAGCTCTCTTTCATGTACAGGAATGACATACAGTCCGAAGTGTACAAGAATAAAGCCTGCATTGTGAAACAAAAATAGATCTGACACAAACGTCATAAGGCATAAAACAGTACAGGGAAGTTGTAAAGGTAAAGCTGAAGTTTGCACATGAAACAATATAAACCAAATCTCCCTTCATGACAAGTTTCCCTTTTCAAAACAATTCAACTATTTTAAGAACAGCAAAAGGGAGAAGAAAGTGATTGTCATTGGTTTATTTAGGAAAAATCCATCAAAATGTATTTCAAATGCATTAAAGTCTATGTATCTACACAAATCCCTGATTTTATTTATTTATGACTAAAAAGAGAAAAAAGACACAGAAATTCCTGAATTTCAGGGGTTTTGGCTCACAGCTGGCCCTGGCCTGCAATCTCAGCAGCTCCAAATTCCAACCAGAGCTGCAACTTCGGAAAACAACACATTAAATGCAAAAAACTGCCTGTGTTGGTTCCCAGAACAGTGTGTCCAGCCTTCTAACTTGTCCCACGTAGGGACAGGACTCCTGGGGGAGAAACAGCTCACGAGAAACCTGTGAGTATTTGGTTTTTACCTACAGTGGCTTTAGTGAGGGAAAAGTCTGGCCCTCCTTCAGCCACATCTACCTGGCCGTTGTCACTTGCAAGTGCCAGCAGAAAACATTCCCTGTGCCTGGGAACAAGGCTGGACTTGTTCACAGTTTGGATCCCAACAGCCCTGCCCCTCATGCCATTCCAGCCACACTACTCTGTTGCTCTTAAAACAGTTTCCAGCCATGAAAACCTAGATGGATTCCTTGACCTTTTGGATGTTCAAGCTGAGTAATACTGGACTGATATGGAGTCTGCAGAAGATAAGGATCATATCTCAACATTATCACTAAGATGCCAAACAATGCAGTGATTCCTCTTCAAATTCAGTTAATTTTCCTCATTAAAACATAGGACAAAAGTGCCTGATGCAAAAATTCTCTGCATACACCAATGCAAGGCGTCTGGTAAAAGGCAATAAAATGCAACATGTAGCCAATACTTTATTTGAAATTGATAAGAATGTAAAGCTATTCCTGCAAGAGACAAAACACCAGTTTCACTAAAGTATAACAGAATTGTTCCAAACATGTGGTGGCAAACCCATTAGTTCTGCATGACGGTGTAACTTTGCAAAGTAAGCCATATGTGGAAGTTTAATTGTTGTTTGTTTATTAAGCTAGTTGCAAAATTGTTAATTATGCACTACTACAATGCTAAAAATTGTCCAATAATTAGCTAAATATGTTGGTTGTTTTCTCTGATGAACCAACCTCGCACATTCTAAGCAAATATTCACATATCCTGCTCTAAGGTCAGATTTTAGCACTGTTCAGCCTCTCTGAGACTAAGGACTGAGTCAATTGCAGCATCGAGATACATAATCACCACAGGTAATTTAACCATTCCAAAAGAACTTTTGATTGAAAAAGATCTCTAAGTGTGGAAATACAGACTCATGGAACAGAAAAATAATGTAATTACTTCGGAGAGTGTTGAAAGTGTGATCAAACTCTGCTGACACAGATTGAGCCAATGGTAAGTCTTTTATTTAGATACAGAGTTTCTGTGGAGCTGATGACTCTAAAACAATACAGAGCTAAAAAATATTTTTACAGTTACCACTTGGAAAGGTAAAAGCCATTAAGGTTGGTCAAAAGAAAAAGCGGGAGAAAACCAAACAAGTTGAAATTCCCTATTAAAAAATAAATATAAACAGCTTTCCTTTCCCTCTATACTGTTTTTAAGGGGAGCTCTCTTTAACCAGCCAAGAGATTAATCCCTTTTTTTTTTCCTTTTTTTACAATATCACACAAACACAACCAAAACACACAAATAAAACTTTGAATACAACAAGCACCCTGAACTGCACATACAACTGTTACTGGCTCAGGCAACACTTAGTGACAAAGCTTATGGCTTCCCATCTGTCACCCGGAAAGGCGGCACTAACACGGCACAGCCTCGGAGCCCAGCTCGCTGACCTGCTGCAAGGGGGGAGGATTCTCTCCCTCCTCATCTGCCTGCTGCAGAGCTCAGCATGGAAAAGGGTTGCCCAGGACAGCTGGGGGGGACAAAAGAGGGGACAGCTCATCCCAGCTGGGGAAACTACCCATGTCACTCTGGAAGCATTCCTCGTTAAAAATTGGGAAATCGGAATCAGGCACAGCGGACTCTGAGAGAAAGAGGAGACCATGGAGGTTCAGAAGGACCATTCTCTGGTTTGCTGGGAGGCCCTGGAAGTAGGTTATGTTCATTCCAATTTCTCCAGCCCACGTGAAATGAAGTTCCTCTCAACACAGGCAAAATACACCATCTTGTGCAAGTAAAGAGTTTCCTACACCAAAACCAAAACTTATATTGATGTGAATCCTAGCTCTTCCCAAGAGACAGACCTTTCAAGGTGAAAAAGCAAGAAACAATTTAATAAAAAAAAACCCTAGATTAGGTCTTTGCTATTTCTGTCAGTGATATTGTAAGAAAATAATGTGTGCAGTCTTTGTACAGTGAGCGCATTGAACTGATTGGCAATCAGAGAAACTGCTAGTTTCCAGAGAAAGTAGACTGGGGACATCCAAAAATCTCTGAAAAATACCCGAAGCCTTCAACTTGTGCTCACAGGAGATTTTCTGATTTTAAAAGATGACAAAACTAGAGGAAGCCCAGATACACGACTGCAGTAGCAAAGAATCATTTTCATAAACAGACAAAAGTTGTAATTAGTTTAAACCCTCCTTGTCTGTTTGTACAATATTTTTGAGCAGATGGCTTTGGCAAAGAGCTGGGATTTGCACGCCCACTTGCATTTTGCAGTGATAAAATAGAGATGAAAGACATATCTTGGGTCATCCAGTCCATTGCCCTATCAGTGAAGGATTGATCCCTGCAACATGTAAACCAGCAGTCAACTATTTGCCATCTGATGCACACAGTTATGCCAGCAGAAGGGATCTATAGGGAAGATCACCAGGCATAGAGAGAGGGGGGTGAGATGCATAAGAAATCAGCAACGTTTACATTGGTAAAGGAAAAAATATTTACTGCAGAATTAGCTTCATGGAGAGTCAATAGTCACGAGAGAGCAAGGCTTCAGCTACAAAAGCAAAATGTTTTGTAAGACAGGGATTTAAAACATAGCAAATCGTTGGTCTTATTACCCCCTGTAGAAGAGGCATCTCTGCTGCTTCCAGTGCTTGTGAAGAAATGGCAAAGGAATGGGAGTCATCCTTGCAAAGTTAGACATTTTGCCACCACAGATAACTGTGTGGCTTTCAGGCAGCCTTCCCAATCCTGGAACATGGGAAGTTGGGAATGCTTTCACCTGGATTCTGACACAAACATAATGAAGACTTCTCCAGGTATTTCTAGAATATGTTTCATTTTACTTCCTATTTACCATTTATTTAGTGTTCTAGTCCCCCCTATTTTCACGACTAAGTTTTCCTTTCTTTTATGCTGTTTCTTTCAAAAAGTTCTTCTGACAATTTTCTAAGATCAAAACCAGGTTGAAGCAATGATTTAGACTGTCCATTCTAAGAGAATTTAGACTGTGCCTTTTTCTTTTTGCATTTAAATACAGAGCCTTTCTGCAGGTCTTTTACCAATTCTACTCCTACATAATCCATATTTAGCAGTTTCATTTACTATAAAAAGCATGCAGTACTTCCTGTAAAGAACAGCTCTGCAAAACAAAGGCAAAATACACATAACTCTACATTGTGTGTCAATCCACACAAATGAAGATCTGAATTATATTCTATTTATATATACATTAAAAAGCCCCAATCCTTTCCATTTGATTTTCTCCCACAGATATGTACTTAGCATCTAAATATTCTAATTATTACTTGAATGATGGTAAATGAAAAGCCCCAGTAGCCTATTGACGAGTGCTTATCACATCTCCAATTCTCATCCGAGCACTTCTAAAGCCCCTTTTGAGCTTGTATTTCAGCATTTCCCTAAAAATAATGGGAGCTATAATTAGAGCCATGCAGTAACAAGACTTAACAAATAACAATCAAAAGACAGCCACCAACAGCTAAAATACAGAAGAGGAGGAACATCAAGGCCATATATCAGTGAGAACCCTCGATAAATCAGAGCAGCACAAACAGTGCTCAGACCTCTGGTAAATGTCTACATCAGAATTGCACAGGTTAGATTGGCAGATTAGATAAATAAATCCATTTCTTTCTGTCTGAGAGGGAAAAGATACAATGCCAGGTACACAGATTACAATAGAAGCTTTTGTGTTATTACTCAAAATGTGAATAAGTAGAGATCTTTTCTTAAGAAAAAAAAAAAAAAAAACAAAAACGGAAAGTGGTTCTTTATACGCCTTCCAAGCATTTTTCTCTCCCTGCAAGGCTACTGCCATTGAATGACACTAAGATCACACTTCCCCACATCCCCAAAAAAAAAAAAAAAAAAAAAAAAAAAAAAAAAAAAAAAAACACAACAACAACAACAACAAAAAACAAGAAGAAATATAGCTTCCCTTCAGGAGAGGAGGTATCTTAAAACTATGGATGTGTATGGATGTGTAATAGACCTAAGCACTTCATACACAGACATGGAAACAAATCTAATAACTGCACTTCTGGGTAGATAACAGAGGTAAGTACAGTCCAGAAGGCTCACTTTAGCCTTACTTTCAGCTTCTTACTTATTTTTAGATTTAACTAGGTGGAGACTCTGAATTAAGGGAAACAGAAATCAGATATGATGAAAAATTCCTTGTGCACAAAGAAATAGCACAGAAAATACTGGGGTTTATAATTTTTTCTTGGAAACAAAATACCATTTTGTACATCGTATTGTAGGACTTCAGTGTCTTCCAACATTACGAAATATACCTACAAAATCCACTTTGGGAAGGGGGACACTCAGGATGTTGCTGAAGGCTGTTCAAACACCAGCTGCAAACTTGAGGGCAGATCTCAGTCTCTGTGTCCTTCAACTCTGTGCTCTTTCACCACAAATACTTCCCCCATTGCTGACAGCAGGGAAATCTCAATGTACCAAAGCAGATTTTGATTTTGAAGCAATCAAGCTATTTCCTAGACCAAAATGTCTGATGAAAAACTCTGCCTGGCTCAGTAACCAAACTTGTACAGTATTGCAAAGCTGATTCTGTAGAGCAGAACGAAGTCCCAGGGACTGCCAAAAGGAAAGGGATGAAGTAACAGGATCTATTTGCTCTGCCTCCTCCAGTTCATGAAATATCTTTTGATACCAACAAAAATAAAAACTAACAATTCAAAATACAATAAGGGAATTTCTCCAGTAAGGATAAAATTACAAAATTTATGTCACACATCAGCATACAGAGCCTCGTGTTTCTTACTGCGTATCCCAAAGAGAGGGGTGTTCTCCATCATTCCATCAGTTTACTGCTGCAAAATGGAATAGAAGCAAAATTGAGTGCACTGCAAGGAAGTCTAGAGATCACATCCTTCCCTTTCAAAAACTACCTAGGAGTCTGTTTATTAAGGTATATTTTAATGCTCCAGAGACTCTAATTCCAAGCACTGTGCTGCTCAGTTTCCATCACAAGAGCAGCTTGTTTGGTACCATGAAAAGTCCTTTTACTGGCATTTCTTAACAATACAGCATTTCAATAGTTCTGGAATAAATGAAAAGATTGCTACACAAAACCTGCTTATTGTCCCAACTTATGAGAATGTTTTTGTCAGAGCAGTGCTAAAAAACCCTCATTCCAGTTGGCTAAAGAAACCCAAAAATACCCCCCTAAAAACCTGGAACTAAACAAAACCAAAGAGACACAAAATTATTTCAGTGTAACAGATTGATCTCATTGTCAGATCATGAGAATTGCAATTGAAAACATGTCACAGGCAGAAAGCCCTCCCCAAAAATACTGACTTTAAGCTGAGTCACTTCTCCTGGGGTACCTAGAGAGTCCACTGGGGGCTGGTGCAGGGCATTGGCAGTGCAGTGAGATTTGCCTGCCCTGCACCCAAACAGGCAGATAAAACAAGGGCACTGCTTTCCCCGGGTGCAGTTCTTCCACACTTCAGAGCCATAAACAAGGCTTCTTGCTCGCGAGTGTAGGAAAAAAAAAAAAAAAAAAAAAAAAAAAAAAAAAAAAAAAAAAAAAAAAAAAAAAAAAGAAATTATTCTAGGCAGACAATAGTGAAAATTATGATTAAAGAACAAATACTCGGTGGGAATTGAAATGCAAGCCTGCCTCGGTGCGTTCAAGGGAAATGCAATGTCTTTTACCCTAGAAGACCATCGCTTCCGTTTCCTACAGAGACTAAAGCTTCCTTTAGACTCTTTGTGAACAGAAATGCTGTAAGGGTTAGACAATAGCCCTTAAACACCTTTCAAATGCTTCATTTAAACATGAATGCAATAATACAGACGCTGAGAAAAGAACTAGCTGATTAGCCAGTCTGATTTAGCACGTTTTTAATAAAGATGAAAAGCCACCTTTTCCTGCTTTCCAACAAGTAAATGCCTTATCTATCAACTTAAATTTTTCCAATGTTTTATTCTTAAAACTGAAAAAAATATTAAAATAGGACACAATCAGCACAAATTGGCTGCAAAAGAAAATAAACCTTTTTACAGTTTCATTGCTATTTGCATGCCAAATGTAAACTTGAAGCAAAGTGACCTTGGTTATAAAAAATAAGAAAGCAATGTCAGAATTCATAGGACCTACCATTAGTATTTCATTCTGACAGGTAGGAAATAGGCATGTCAGCAGTGAATGTTACGGACTGAGCTGTGGCCCTGATCGCAGTCAAAGCGGTAAATTTCTGCCTACAAAAGTAATTTCCATCAAAACAAAAATGTGCTTAAATAATACAACTATCTCGAGATGAAAATAACTTTCTATGGCTGAGCTCAAAGGCAAACAAATGAAAAAGCAACAAATAGCTTTTGTATTGTGTAAATGCCAGAAAAGTAACATTAGGTGTCATTAAATTGTACAATGGCTAAATATTTAGCGAGCTTCTAGTTCCTAGAAACTTTTTCCAGAGCAAAACTCTGCTGAAAAGAATAGCAACACAAAGGCTTCATATATGGACTTATTATTATGTTCAGAAAATCTGAATTATAACACTGAAATTAAGCGAGCAACATCTGCACCTGTTGAACTATTCATGTTGTGAAGTGATCAAATAATCACTCAAATGGTCAATAATTAATAGATGCATGAACCAAAGTTTCCATTACTAATATAATCAGTAATGAGACTTCCTACCTTTATTTAAAAACAATTAGTTAAAATTACTAAATTAAATACCAGTTAAACCAAGTTTTTACAATCAAGGCAAGTCTATAAGTAATGCAACAAAGTTCTAATAAGTTTACTTTTATTTTGATACATGAAGTTCAAAGGGCATTCCTGCCTTCATTTTCAAACTGCATTACCAATTCTAATATTTTATCTCCCTGGAGGATCTGATGGAATTTCACATTGTATACTACCACCTACACTACCAAGAAAAGAAAAAAAGCTTCTTTGTAATCAGAAAGATCTGACACGCTTTACAGGAGTGGTAAAAAATTAGTGAGTTACAAACCTAATAACGGAGGTCTTTACTAAGAGAGGATGAGTCCAAAGCGTATTGTCTTCTTGAAGACCAGGTCTACATCTGGTGTCACAATGTGCCATCAGATTCATACACCATCAGATTCCTAAATGCTACACCGTCTAACACTTAGGCATTCCTCATGCCAATTCAAAAACTCCCCAGCTAAAAATTCAATAAAATTCATACAGAGAGAAGACAGGAGTGCCCTAGAAGGTAATATTCCACTCTTTTCCTGCAATGGAGGAAACTATGGACACTCTTACACTCCAATAGGGCAATCTTCTAAGGAGGCAAAATTAAATTATTTCTTACTTAATGAGGTAGGTGATGTCTGTGGTGATGTCTGTGGTTCTGATGTGTGAAAGGATCCAGTGAAAGGATTCTCCAGACATCACTGGATAACAATAACTGTAATGAAAACATTTGAAACCCATCACTGCTCCAGGCTGAGCTGGTTCTCCCTCCTGTTCTTGTCAACATGGAGATGGGCAGCTGCAGAGATGCTCCACACCTTACTCTGGTCATGCTCCTGAGGAAATCCTATGCCCAGGAATCTGCTTGCTTTCTGTGACTCTGAAAAATGAGCATTGTCTTTGGACGAGACTGATCCTTTCCCCTGACTCTGCTGATGGAGAAAAGATACACTTAGACCTAAGACAAGACTCATCCCAGCTGTACTAATAATGAACAGATTAATAAGAAAATAACTTTGAATTATAAATAGTTGGCTCTTCTGATGGTTTGAGGTTTTGTTTGGTTTTTTGGGGGGTGTTTTTTTTGTTGGTTTTTTTTGGTTGGTTGGTTGGTTTTGCTTGGTGTTTTGTTTTGTTTTGTTTTGTTTTGTTTTGTTTTGTTTTGTTTTGTTTTTTTTGGGGGGTGGGTTTTGTCAGACTGTTGCTTTTATTATGACAAAAAGTATCAGGAAAGATGTGAAAACAAACTGGAGTGGTGTCTTCTGGAAGAAGAGAATCAGGTATGATTTCCACCACATTATGCTACTCCCATTAATGAACTTTCTGACTGTTCTCAGCAGGTAGAGCATAGAGCATGAGCACAGAGCTCATTCATGCCCTCTTTCATTTAAGTGGAAATTGGACATTGAAAGTAAAAGGGGATGGAACTGGGGAAATTGTGAATAATTGATACAAGTTTTTCAAGCACTGCTAAAGGGAATGTCAGTTCCCCTTGGCTCCTGACCAAGATTTAGTCATATTCATCAGTAAGAAACACATCCATTCTTCTACTAGATAAACAATGTTCTAAAATATTATCCACTGTACAAATATACAGCCTTATACTTCAGGGAATAAAATTTGAGAATTGTTTTAATGTGAAAAATTTTAACCACAGCAACACTGCTTCAACTTGGTCTCCTTTTCATCATGTCTTTAACAAAAGCTAGAAGAAGGACTATTCCCTGAAGGATTAAAAAAATAGGTCAGAGATAAATCCAGAGAAAAATCATTTAAATAAAGACTTGATAAAATAAAAGAATTGTGGGCATCTAGTAGGAATAATGTACAGAAAAGCATTTAAGACAGGAGCCAATCATTCAGAGGCATTTTCCCACACTTAGCCTTTATTTTAGGAATATACTGTGTAAGGGATTTATCATGACACAGTGGGAAGAAAAACACTCAAGTCTCTCTGACCTCACTTACCTGCTGTTGTTGGCACCTTTGAAACCTTCCCTTCCCCCCCCAGTGGATTCTAATACCTCTGATCTGATTTCCTTCTTATAATTGCTGAGCACACACACAGTTTAATATACGAACTTGTACCTTTCATATTGTCAGAAGAACTATCAGAATCCTCACACTAAATCCTTGTACATTTTGCCTTATTTTACCAAAGGATTACGTATCTCTCCCATTCACATATAAAACATGTCTTTTAATGATGTACTTTTAGAGAAGTCTAATTAAAATTCAATGCATAAAAGCGTGCAAGGGTTGATAACCCACAGAACTCAGCAGACCCTAGTTAACATTCTAATGCATCCTCCATTTGGAGAGAGACAGTAAGACTTTTCCACCTCGGTGGCAGACACTAATGATACTTGCAAATATGACTAATGTCTTCATTGGTGAAAAATTAATGCACCACAATAATTTTTCTACCTGGGGTTAATGAACATGTCAGATGCTGAAAATGAGTTGTTTGAAAGTAAATTACTATAATCTATATTTAGAAGACACTGCTCTTGGAAAAAAAAAAATCTATAGTGTGTTTGATGTCCCCTGCTTATTTTTGTCATGAATTTTGCTCTCCACCCAGTGAGACTGCACTATTCTGACTTTTCTGTTGGTCCAAGGGAATGCTTTCTTTTTCCTAGAATGCCCCTTTCTTAGGGGGAGAAGTCCAGTTTGACTCTACTTGCCACAAACATTCTTTCAGCAATACAAGCAGTAGGAGCAAGCTGACATCCATGCAAACCAGCTTATCTTCACTAGGGTTAGATCCAAAGCAGCATCTCACTAAGCATTTTGGAAAATCCAGATACTCACTTTACAGCTTGTGCTTCATCTGGAGAGGAGGGAAATAGTTTCCCAATTCAGATTGCTTCCTCTACCCCAGCTCCCCTTTTTCCTTTACCAAAGCTCAGTGAATGCCCTAGGAAGCTATGTGAATAGAAAATAGCTTCAAGAAATAGCCATAGCAGAGAGAAAGGAGTTGTCCTGTCTGTGAAGGGGGAGTTCAAGTCACTATAGATAAGTCACTACAAAATTTTTAGAGCCATGCTCCTTCCTTGAGCACTTGGGGTCTCAGCTGCCCAGTGGGAACTGCTACAATCTGGGAATTAGTAGCAGTTTTGAAATATGGGGCTTATTCCTCATCTTGGAATCATCCTTTGCTTTCAACTGTGATCACTTCCTCAGAAAATATGCAAATGCATTCATCTTCTAAATGCCATTTCCAACAGAGCACAGAACTTCAACTCCACATTTAGCACTGCAAGTGTAACTCCACAACATTTCTTTCAAAATGTGTAAGCAGGGAAAAAAGGGTACAGAAGAGTATGCCTGGCCTTTATTCAGGTTTCAGCAGTAGCTCATGGTGAGTTTAGGGAGTTAGAAAGATTCTGAATCAAAGTTTAAAGCCTTTAAGTAATGACAGATTCAATACATTCCTTCACAACCCATCCCAAAGGCTAAGTATTCCTTCATACTGTCAAAACATGTGCACTTTATTTATTTCTGATAACTTTCTAACTTTAATTCTGGCCGTAAGACATTTTCAGCTAGTTTTAAAAGCTTTCCAGTATTAGATGCCTTTACCTACACCAGTAGTTACACACCATGACTTGGCAACTTCTTTATTATGTTCTCAAAAAGTAGAGAAGCAGAACTTCTGTAAATGACAACGATTCAGTGCTTGAGGTTGCATAAATATTCCATGTGTCTGAATTTCCTGGTCACATATGGGTGTCTGGCAAATCCAAGCCAGCACCACAGAACCACAGTCAGTTCTCAGAATTAATCCCGTTCCAGGGAACACCTGGAACAGAGTGATTAATCCAGTCCATCTCCAGCAGAGCAAAGACTTTTTCTGAGAATTATCAGTTCACTATAGCAAAGGAAATCTGCTCGAATTTACGTCTCACAGGGTACTGAAATAATCACTTCTCAGATGACAGCATGTTTACTATTGCTCCAGATTCCTGTGGGTAAAACATTAAGACTTTTGCTGTTAACCTTTTTTTTCCCCAATTTTATTTCAACTTTCTGAGCAATGATTGCTTTCCCTCATTTCTTGTTTTCTACAGTACTTTGAGTTAGGATAGCAAACACACAATAGAACTTTACTATTCTTAAATAAGCTGTCTACCCACAAAAATTTTGTCACTCCATTTTGACAGATCAAGTAATAATTTTATCTACCATGGGAGAGTATAAACTGTACCAGTACAGGAATCATAGTGGGCGTATAAGCTGTAACCATCATAAATGACACTTTTTATTCCCTTTGAAAATCCTCCTGATTTATTACATTTACTTAGAGACTGTCACAGCTTATTTTTACTAGACACATTTTTTTTAACATTCCATCAAGTGAGCTCCTATGTGATGCAGAGCAAACTGATAGAAAATGGTGACACTCTCACCCAAGCTGTCATTATTCAAAATGATTTCTTCTGCTCAGGTTGTTTTCATTTAGTAAAATAATTTGATTTTTCTATGTCTGCCCACATTCTATTCACAGGAGGAAAAGGAAGCTCAAAACAATGTCTTCTGCATTTAATATGCAAGGAGAATGCTTAATAGAATCATTTGCAGGATAATTAAAAGTCTGCTGATACATCTTAAGAAAGTGTGAAACAAAGTACAAAGCGAATAGAGCCAAATGGCAATTGCTTATTTCTGTAGAGTAAGTGCTAAGTCAAAGAGGTCATTATTGCTGTTTTGCATATGGAAAACAGTTAACAGGGGTTTATAGATATATTTTCTGCAGTAAAGCTAAAGCTGATTGTTTTCATACAGAAGTTAGTTGAATATCAGAAATGAATAGGTTACAGGGTAGTGCTGCTAGCTCTGCCTGTGATATCAAGGAAAAGAAGTCCAAAAATTCAAATACAGCTAAGGAATGGCTTCAGTTGACGTCAATTCCTACTCACATTTATAAAATGGCACATTCAGCTTTGATACAACTCCTCTGAAACAAACTTGACATTTTCCAGCAAACCAAAAGAAATCTACCCAATTCATTTACACGACACCTATTAAAATGCTAATGTTGTATAGTTAATAAATGGTTGCACTGTGTTCCCTAAGCCCTGTCCCCACACTCTTGAAGTTTTTATGTTTCAAATCTAAAGGAAATTTTCTTAAGTATCCACCTTGTGAGGCAGATACCTAAGTCCCATTATGAATTATGGGAATTCTGTGTGCTCACTGAGGACAGACTATGGCCACCAGCTGTGCCAGTTATCCTGATTATATTCATTTCTCATGAAGTGGATAGCCCCTTATCTGGCTTTTTTATGACTACAAATTAGTTCTTAATTACAGTCAGTCATTGTAATTTCAGAGCAACTGCTAGCTCAAGCATTGACCCATTTTAGTGAATTATAAGCAGAGTAGATAGCGTAGATTCCTTTATTCCCCAAACACTAAAAAAAGGGAGAAAACTCTTAAAATTTGGCATTCCTGTTCCACTCCTGCCTACTGTTTAGACATTATCACAACTGTTCCCTGCATCTGCTGATGTTCACCTCCAAATAACAGTTGCCATGAGACTGTGCAATTTAAGTAAAAAAGATCCAAAAAAACTAAAACCCTAAGAAGTAATGTAAAGATCCTGCCACCCAAATTAATGCAAGTCAAGGATCTCACTGTAGGCACAATGCATTCTGTTAGCTCCCTGAGACAGTAACCAATTGCTGCAGTGACTTTACTTGTGACTGCTTTTAGGTCGAGGGAGAAGAGAATGATGCCACAGCCTCTAATTATCTGTATTTAGAGAGTGTAAGCATTGTAGTGATCTCTATTCAGAGACAGAAAAACTTATGCCTGACTTGAATTGTTAATGCTATTGTTGTAATTTCAGTAGCATGGAGGAAGTTACAAATCCAGGTGGCATTTGCAGTGGGAGTCTTAGGCACTGCATTGTTCTGATGTCACATTTTATGCCTGTGCAGCTCTTTGGCACCACCACAGACTTGCTCATCCGGTGGTGACTCCAATTTGAAAGCCAGTTAAACCCAGTGGAACACAATGGAAAGTATGAAATCAGCATTTCGTTTTCTTGGATCCAATTGTTAATAGAGCAAAAAACTTTCACAGCACATTGTAAAGTGGTGATTTTCCTTGATTCCAGTGTTCCTGGTGTGCTAGACTGCGCATGGATGTTCAAGCCTTTGCATTTACGCTTTCAGCTTCCATGTATTTTGCATTCCACAAGGGTCTGTTTTCCCACATTACAACCCTAAAGCTCAGCAGGCACCTCTGTCAGGTGCCAGGTCCGTGTTCAGAGCTCCTGGGGAGGCGTCAGTGCCGTGCTGTGCTGATTCCCTCTTCAGGTCTTAAAAACTGCTCCCTGGCTCACACCTCTGGAAAGGGTGCAGGCTGCTCCCCTAGTTTCCCCAACTCCAGCAAACTGGCACAAAGTTCAAGGGCTAGAGACAGAGGGAAGGGCACAGCCTGCTCCCCTGCCCACCTGCCCCAGGGAGCAGCAGCAGAGCTGCCTCTGCAGTGCTTTGAAGTGCCAAGGCAGAGGAAGCTCCTCACATCCTCACCAAAGAGTGTGCTTGTCACAGAAAGCCCCGAGCAAGTATTAGAATTCAGCTGCCAGAACTAGAAAGACCAAGACACAGCCACAGTCCCAATGTCTGTCATGTTGGGAAGTGAGAAAAATGTAACACATCCACTTGGAGCACTGACAGATACTGAATCGGAGCTGATGCTTTTCCTGCCTAAGAGGTAACACAGAGATCAAAAAAATTCATGCACTTGTCTTACACATCTTGCACTAACTTGAGACTAATGCCATGTCCCACACTGAGCAAATGATACATTAATTTCTTTAGCAAATACAGAGGGATCCATTTTGTTTACTTGAAAGCAAAAACATTGCAAGCGCTTCCACAGTGAAGAAAGACAGAACGAACAAGCCTAACTGTGATATGCCAGGAACCTTTTCACCATCACTTTTCAAGTCATTCTTCCTTACTCTTCTGCTTCTGGGCTAATTAATTATACACTAAACATACTGCTAGTGTGATACAAATAATTAATTAAACATGGTCACAGGCTAGAACATTAATTGTGACAATATATTACACTTTCTGCTGCCTGTCTCTTATAGCTAATATGAACTTAGCAACATGCAAGGATTCCAGCCTGGCAAATATGTCTGCATATTTACTGTAATAAAAACTTGCACAGAACAGTATTGCTTGTTTCTGTGGGGCAATGTCTGGACAGTAGCAAGGAAATCTGCCCTTCTTTACACCATGACAGGAGGTCAACACCTCCTTGTGTTCATTCAGATCTCTCAGAAAAAAAAAAAAATCACTACTTTTGTCTGGGGTTTTTTTTCACTGGGGGTTCTCTGAAGAAGCAGATTCTGAGCTGGGGAGAAGGGCAGGAAAAAGAAGGGCTGGGCAGAGAAAGAATAAACTTCAGCAAACACAATATTAAGCCGATTTTAGGGGTTCCAGGGCTGGCAAGCACATAGGTATTATTCTCAGCAAGACCAAGAAGATTCCTTAAAGAGATTAGTAACATTTACCTTGAGCACAGGAAATGTTCTGAGAATTCATCACTTGATGCCTACAGAGCTGAAAACACAGCATGTTGCAGCAGCATTAAGTATTATTAGTGTGCTTACCTGCAGCTCCTATATCCTAGCAGATGGCACCCAGAGTTTACTTTGCTTTCTCTTTTAAAATTACCAGGAAAAAAAAAAATAAAAATCACGTTATTCATAAGAAGGTGTTAGAGCACTTTTTGGTGCATAAAACATGAAAATGACCATTTTTAAGACAATAGTGCTGCTGGATGCTTTTATCCTAGCACTGGGGGGGTCAGACGTGGCATGTACACAGCACACTGGAAGAGAATAATTCATAGCACACACTTAAATGAACAAGACCTTTGAGGCAGATTAAACTTCATACGCATAAGAGAAAGAATCAAGAGCTAAAACACCTTGCCAAAGGTTGTGGGCATTTCAAGCTTTTTAGAAAGAAAGTTGTGCCATAGATACATAACCATTTAATAGATAAAACATTTAAATGATTTGTGCTGTAACTTTTATGCGCAGTGTGTGCGGATAAAGTGCTTTTAAGAAACGATGGTTAATTTTTCAGTTGTTCTATCATTTCTCTTTGGCTGGAAAAAGAAGAGTTTTATGACACCTTTTTTGGCAAGTGGATTTAGCACCTTCGAGTACTGAAGTTCATTCATTAGCATAAGCTTTTATTATAAGCCATAAACTCTTCTTTATCTCAGCTGCCAGGGGTGAGGACATCAAGGCACCATCTCCCATCAGCGGTAGATGGAAACACTTCCCATTTGATTTCAATATACAAAGCACATGTTTGAACTTATAATGCAAGCATCCTCATATTTTAAAGGCTACCATTAACAAACCAGCATGTAAAAGTAAAGTCAAATATATTGAAAAAAAAAAACCAACTAAAATATCAAAACACAGAAACAAAAGAGAATTGTAAGTGAAATACTTCGTTTCTATTGCTTATTCCATCTCATTTATGAAGAGGAATTTTTTTTAAACGATGCCTTCTACAACTCTGATTATTTTTACTACAAGTATCTGTGCTGCAGTCATGCCACCAACCCTGAACCGTGGGCCAGGATATTATGCTAAACCATTACAATCATTAAATAAAGTCTTCATGGATAGATTTTTTAATATAACAGCTGTAATAAATAAAAATAAGAGCTAAAATAGTTTTTTATCTAGGCATTCCAATTTACCCTTTTTTCCTTTTCAGAAATAAAAACTGTAATGACACTGTTAATTAAACTGATATCTTCCATCTTTTATGGTATTTTGTAGACTTTATCCTTATCAGTCTCGTGTAATTTGACTTTTATTAACACCTACCATCATCAGAATACTGCAAGCAATTGTTTTTATGAAAATAAGTTAGAAACAAAAGAGACCAGTGTAAAGACTTCATAAGCTTTTCATTTCAAGAGAAAACAATCAGAGACATAATTTTAGTTTACATTATATTCCTTCCTAAAGACAATGGACTAACTAGAAACACATTCCTTTTGTTTTAATATTTATTCAAAGAGAGGAAAAAAATCATCAGAATAAACCTATAAAGATCATAAATCATGCCTGGAGGACAAAAGTACAGAGTTACTGTTTGATATTCTTGTTTATTGTCAGGTGTTTGGAAAACAGAAAGCACTGTTTTGCTTTACTTTACAGAAATATTTCACAGCTTTGCATACAAAGTCAATCAGAATCTCTGATTACAAGGATTAAAATCAGTGGGGTGAAGATGACAGGGACACAATATCAAGTTTAGTTTGTCAGTAAGAAGTATCACTGCATTTTGCACCATAGCACTCATATCTCTGAGACTGTAAACACTAATGTCAAAACTCCCCCCCACCCCACCAAAAAAAAAGGGAAGTCACATCTTCCTTCACACCTCTGTGTAACTCTCACTAGAAGTAATCAGAAATTAGTAGTGTGCTTTTCCCAAAAAAAAACCCCTTTGTTCTCTGATAAAAATAAAGATTACAGGATAATGCTTTCCATTTTCCAAAGAAGGAATAATTTAGGAAGCTTTCTAGGATTTTCTTTGAACTACATTTATATTCCTCTGTGCTGATAGCAAGCACAAGGAAATGTGCTTTCCTATATTTCAGCACTTAAGCCCCACTCATGAAAATTAGGTGCTTAGGAACCAATTAAATAGCTTTGCCTTAGTGAGCAGTGTGTTACAAGTGAGGGAGAATAGTCACCTGTGGTCCCAGTTTGGACTCATATTTCCCATTAATAGTTGTTTCTTATTAACAGTTGTCAGGAACAGAAAAAGAAAATATTTTGGAAATTTATTCACACCATCCCTTTCAGGATAACTCATAGGTAATTACATATGAAAAAGAACAAATTATTTTGTTTTGTATGCAAAGTGTGAACAATAAAAGAAACCACTGAGGACTAGTAACTTAGAAGTAACATAGATATTTTCTGATTTCCTGATTTGTTGGTTTGATGTCATGTGAAAAGGCTGTTCTTGGTAGATTTTACACTGAATAGTCATCAGTGGCAGAGAAGGAGGAAAGGGTATGAATGGATTTATTCAGGGTATCCAGGTGTAGTCCTCTCTGGGGACAATTTCACCCATTTTTTGTCAGAGGCTAATTACCTCCCATAAAGTGAAATGAGTATTTCAGGCTTTTAGTTCAGAGTGTTTTGGCCCTCAGCATCCACAGAGATGATGTCTGATATCCGGGGGGGTAAAACCCCAGAGCAGTTCAAACCCCACAGCAGTCCTCCTTGCCTACCACGTCTTTATTACTACAACCTGCTGATGACAAAGCATTCTGCTCGAGCACAGAACAAAAGATCATAAAATGAATTTTCATAGCAGAGCCAAAATTGCTGTGGTAATAAAAATTTGTTTTCTTTTTCTCTTTGAAGGCTACTGCATAGGCAATCCATTATTAGTGGCTCAGAGCCAGCAACTGGCTGTGAATTGAGCTGGTGAATTAATCAGCCTATGTAGAAAAAGACCCAGAATTCTGGGGGTGTGAGTGTGCAAAAGAGGCCCCAAACAAGGACAATTTTTCTCTTTCTCTAATGCAAATGGTTTCATGATGGATGACCCCATTCCTCTAATGTCCATTTGGGTGCTTCATATAACTACTTGAATATTCACTTCAACTTAATTCCTTTCACCATCAGTTTGGGAACTGATGAAAATATCACTTCCTCATAAAATCCCAAAATAGGAATGCATCTTCCAGAGAGTTGAAATATGAGATATACATTGCTAAATCTGCTGCTTTCATAGCTGGGCTGCTTCTTCACAATGGGGAGGGTGACTCTGCATATTCTTTTTTTCCTTTATAAATCTGGCATATAGTGCTGCTTGTTACCACAGGATTAATCTATCTTCAAGTCAACTGTAAAGTAACACAAATATTTGAGCTCTGACCTTCGGTGTACTCCCAGGTTTCTCCAAGTCTTTTACCTGATGAGGATCCAAAAACATTTCTTAGTGCTTAATGATGGATGCATCCCTTCAGCATCGCTTGGCAGAGGATTAGAGGGAAAGAGATATCTCCATATGTAGCTGAGATCTTCCCATAAATCTAACAAAATTTAACCTCCTTATTTTGAAGGATAGATAAAAGCAAGAGGATCCCAAGAACTCCAGATCAAGGGTCATCTTTCAGTTCCAAAGAACGTTGTCTTCTCCAGATCTCTGTCTCCAGCAAGATACTTTGGGAAAAATACTGATAGGTAAGTATAGCCCAGAAATAAAGGTAATAATCTCATTGATCCATTGTCTCCAGTTTCTTTAACTCTGAAAATTTGTGAACAGTTTGTAACCAAGAGAGGAATGGTATAGATCATTTATAATAGTCATAACACAGCTTTTAAAGAAATCTTCCCAGACACAAAATAGTTACACTTTCATTTTGGAACTTCCACGGTTCACTGAAAGAAAAAGCAAAGCATGACTGTAATGGCTTTTCTCATTTTTTAATTTAAAGGGCAAAAATGTAAGCCCTACAAGAAAAAAACAATAGCCTATGAATTCTTCAGCAGCCCCTTGTGTCAACTGAGTTTCCCATGAACCAACAACAAAATCCAGAGCAGTCTGCAGTGATACCTAAAACCTAAATACCTCCATAGACCAGTATTAAAAATCCCCTCTGCTCCCCTATTAGTGTAAATTGTTGAGGTCCAGAAATTCCTTGTAGTTTAAATCTCCTCATGGAGTTTTCTTTGTTTCTATACATGAAGGGACAGCATAAAAGGGTGCCTGAGAAATCAGGAAAATGTTCTCAGCACACTGGTAGCTCCATATGTCACACATGTGCCCCCTGCAATCACGGCAGTGGCTTTTATCTGCCATGTCTGTAGTGCAGTGTAACTTCTGCCTTCAGGTTTAGGGCCATGAAGAGATTGTCCTTGGTTGTAGTTTCCAACAGAGAGGACAGCAACCCCACAAATCAAAATTTTCCCTTCTATACACCTTTATCAAGGTTCACTGCTCTTTCTCTGTACAAGCAAAGGGTTTTGTCAGGTTTCTCTGCATTCTCTCAAGGCACCATGCAACACTTACAGCACAGAAGGTGCTACATGAGAGTGATACAAAGTCCTGGTGTTTGCCATTTGGACAGTCAAAATCTCTGACACTCCATCTTGGCCAAAATTTTGCTACCAGTCCACTGGGAATTAAGGAGAAAAACAAACAAACAAACAACTAGCATTCAAGTATCTGTCTGGATAGTGCAGTTGCACAGAAACCTCCTGAAACTAATTTTATGAATCTAAAATCCATCCATTGCACTCATTTTAAGGAATATCTGATTGCAAAAAAGTACTCTGGGCTGTGCCTCACCATGATCCAAAGGTAACTTGATTGGAAATTCAGTAAACTCAATAACTTCAATGCCTGACATTGCTCAGGAAAGAATTTCGTCCAGCAACTGAAGAAAAAGATATTTCTATGACTAATACAGCACAGATGATCTTTTTCATTTGTTTCCAGAGGCAGATGTTTTCTCTGGGTATTCAAACTCTTTAGAAATGTGGTGGAGAACAGAATCACAAACACACACAAATATAAACAGACTCGGCTCTAGCCAGATTTGCAGAGCATGGGGGAATGGTGCCAGGAGGGTGGGTATCCTCTGAAGTCTTCCATGCCCCAGGAGCAAAAACTGTCTGAAACAACTCCTATATTCCTACAGAGATGAAGGATAATCCTGCCACCTGGAAAACATCCTTCTGAACAGAAAGTCTTCATGACCACCATCAGTGCTGCCACCTCTTTGTTATAATTACTGTCAAAGTAAAGAGAATGCAAGAATCTGGGATAATGATATAAAAGCAAGAACACCTGTCAGAGTCCAAAAGGATATTGGATTTTGGTGCTCTATAAAACTAAACAGCAAGGCTTAGTTCTGTGCCCACACCAACAGCATTTTTCAGGTAATTGTGCTTATTGAAAACTCCTCATGATTTGTGCAAACACATTATCCATGTTTTCTGCTTGGTCAATATGCCTTTCTTTGTCTCTATCCCTGTAGTAATAAAGATTAATTCCCAAATTATTACAATATAAATGAGTATATAATATATAATGAGTATATATGAATATATATAATCACTATGTATTAAATATATGTATATGAGTATATAATGAATATATAACGAGTATACAATTTCTGCCAATTTTTTTTTTTTGCAAAACGCAAAAGTTTCTTGTCTTTGTAAAATGTTGAAATAAAAGAATATCTGCAATAAAAACTAGATTCTGGGGCCATGGCCAGAGCCATCACCTTCTGGCTTATTTTCAGCCCAACACTCATAATCCAGTTTTTCTTAGCAGCAGTTGATTTTGTGCAAGTGACATGAAACTGAGTAGAAGTGTGTTGTTGACATTTGAGTCTACATAAACCAGCTGAGAAAAGACCCAGTGTGGAGGTGACATATGATATTTACAGTATAGAAAGATCTTGTTACAACCTTTCCCTGTTCCATGAGGGACCTCTCCCCGAGGCAAGCCTGTAGTTTTCTGCAGTCAAAAATGGCACACCTTGCTGTGATCGGCCTCTTGCTTCAGGACTCTCCTGTCTGCTCCTGCTACCTCTATCTTGTAGCAATTCTTTAAAGGTTATTCATTGTTATTACACCCCAAACGCCCCTGATTTCTTCCCCCTTGCTCCTACAGCTCCCAGTGAAACTTCAAATGGTATTAACACCTCCCAGCAGCACTATTGTGTTCCTGCTCCTCGCTGCCTACTGTACTTCAAGGTAATTTTTTTTCCCCAAGTCTTTTCAGAAAGTCCTTGTTCTCCACTATTCCCAAGCTGTACATGGATCACAAAGGTGGGCAAATGCAGCAAAAAAATATATACACCAACATCATCCTTACAATACCAAGTGAACTCCCAGATGAGAGATATTTCTCATCTGGACCATTGCCATTATCAGTGTATTCTCATTAATTTATCACTTTTATTTCTTCCTCTGGTATCTCTTCATGAATATTTTCTTCCCGTGTTAAAATTATCTTTTTAAATTTATGCTGAGTAGTAAGACAATTGTGTTTACAGTAAATAATTCAGCAATGTAAAATATTTGAAAAAACTCTGGCGTAAACTGGTTATTTACATAACTAAAGTTTCTGACGGATATGAAGTTGACAATTTTACTTGCTTCATCATCATAAAACTTCACAGATTTTGTCATTGACCAGGACTCCATCGTGCCAAGTGCTGTTCACTAAATGCTGTGTAAGCAGAGAACAGAACCCCAGTCCCTGCCCTAGACAGCTCACCATCTGCAAGACAAGGGGAACGTGGACAGATGGAGAGGGATGGAAGGTGACAAGATGCTTGTGATCACTGCTGTAGGCAGGAGTCAGAAAAGAAGAACGCTTTTGTCCATTTTTAAACAGGCTTCACAGAAAAGAAGGGTTTTAGGGACATACAACACCCCTAAGCCACTGGAATAGATCGGCTATTTGCCATTTATTTTTACTTTTTAATTTGAACTCTCCTTTTCCTCTCTCCAGACTCTCAGGTTCTCTCTGAAGAAAAACTTATGGTAAAAATCAAAAAAAAGCGTACAGCCACTACCTTCACTTGGAGAAGCTCCACTTGCTGCTAAATTCACATAATGCCATTCAAACACCCTCTTGGAGCTTTATAAATACGTTAGCATATTTTACAATGTATACAAGAGTATGCACTTGCTTCAATGCAAGATTTATACCTATTTTACTGTTGTTAACAAAGACATGGCTTGAAATTCAGACCTAAACAACTCTGTCAGAGGAAAAAAATTGGTGAAATGACCAAATAAAATTGATGATGATGATGTAAGCAGTAGGGTTTAATCTACTGTAATGTATGCCAATGCATCAGGCTAAATTTCACCTCAGTCTGCACAGAACTCCTGCTGGAGATTCTGAGCATAGCAGTAACGGCGACACTACACAGCACACAGACAAAATGGAGTTTATAATTTTTACAAAAGAAAATAAGAGTGATTACAGCTCCAACAAATCAATGTGGATAAGAGGGAGAGAAATTCACTCCCCCATCTCTTCATTATTATCTACATTCTGGTAAATTTAATAACTTGCATTTCATGGTGAAAAGAAAAACATTCATCCTTTAAAAATTTACACTGCCTGATCCAGCAGATTTTAAACAAAGCCTAACTCCTGTCTAAGTGGATGCAATTTTAGAATGAAAACAAAGCAGAACAAGTATTTCTTACATTTCCACTCTGAGAAGCATAAAAAAAAAAATTATCACAGGTCCAAGCCAGGGGTGTACATTTCACAAATGCAAACATAAACTGTGGCTGCAGGGATGAATCTATGTGTACAAATCATTTTTAGTCACATTGGATTTGCTAAATGATTAATATATTTACAAATCAAGTAAAACCACAAACCAAATTATATACATTTACATTTCTTCTATTAGACCAGGCTCCTCAGCTTGTCTCAGACTGGAGTGACATCAGCACAAATCATTCTGCTGACTTAAATACCATCACTGAAGCAATACTGAAGGGTAGAACCAAACTTTCAGTAGGTAAATTATTTAACTTTACTATTTGGCACACTTATCATCAACTTCTTGTGCCTTATTCCTATCTAAAACTTTTTTATGCAGCCACGTTACAGATGACTTGGACAAGGCAAAGACAAAGACCCTCCACAGGTCAGTTAATGTATACATTTCAAAGCAATGCACCGTGGTGTCCAAGCCCAGCTGTGGCCTCAGGTATTGCAGCTAGACACATTTTACTCCAGTAAGCTGTAAGACATAATTCCCAAGTTATCTTTTTCCCTACCAGAAATGTGCATCTGCTACAGCCACTTTCACTTTATTCCTCCTCATCACTACCCTGGTTTATTTAACTGTGGTAATATCTCAAACTTGTAAAAATACCTTGCTGATTCCACAAGCTGCAGCAGTGTATAAATTGCTTTCCAGTGCCTTTGCATAGCCCAGGCTTAACATAAAAAGGAAATGCTTCCATCCATGTGTCAGCAATATGATAAATAGCAGTAATGGAAGGCAGAGAGGAGGTCTGTGTGTTAAAACTTGAGTAAAACCTCCCCCCCTCCACTCTGGTACATCAAAGAGGGTTTGGTCCTCTGAAGATGAGGCAGAGGCCTGCTCTGTGCACACTCTGCATGGAATACTCAGCCAGAAACACAGTGTGTCCAAGAGGCTGCTTGGGAGGAGAAGGAAGACAGAGTTTGGATGAGGGGGAGAGGGAGCGTGACAGGAGGCTGAAGATGCAGAAGTTAAATAGGCAGTAGGTTAAGCTGGCATGACACATACAGCCAGAGAAAAGGTGCAGCCTCTTCCTCAATAGCACTGAGCTGCAGGAATGAAATGGAGAATAAAAAAAAGAAATGATTGAGGGGGGGGAAAGAACCCTAACAATACATGAAAAACATCAGTAGAGGAGAACACAAGAGAAAAGAAAGCGAAGCTGAGATATGAAGCAGTTCTAGAAACAAAACAATAATCTCCCGACAGCACAAATGCAAAATGGGGACAAACTGTGAATAAAAATGGTTAAAGGCAGGCCTCAGTTTACTGCTGGCATAGTTAATATGCTGCACCAGGTTGGAGGGAGATAACAGCTGCTGCTGCTGCTCTGCTGAAACACCCACCTAGAACAGCACTCGGTCACCGCACCGTGCGCGCTCGCCTACAGCCACCGCCACTGCTCAGCTGGGGGCTTACAGATTCCAGGAGACATCAAAACGTGGCAGCAAATCACAATGAATTCCAGCAGAAGACAATCAGACACCAGTGCCATATTGTAATAGCAGCCAAAGGCAAGAAAAGAATAAAAGAATAAGTATTCTTCATAGGGAGAAGTCTTTAATGTTTTGCGGATACAAGAAAAAGAGATGTGTTGCACCTGCAGCAAACAACATGAATAAAAGGGATTGTATTAGTAGGAGCTAAATAAATATTTGCTAAATAACGTGTGTTATGCATTTTTACTTTTGAGTTTTCAGCCATTCTTTTCAGACACCTCTAATGATTCAGTAGACTAATTAACTAACGGGGGGGGGGGGGGGGGAAGCCCCAGTCTCTGGAGAGCAGCTTAGATGTGGAAGGAGAAATATTCTGAATTAAGATATCTTGGTCACCAATCTCAGGGTTTAATTTACTCAGTTTGCCTCCAAGAATTGAACAAACTTGGGCGGGCAATTTGAAGACTGTTTAATCTCATCCCTAATCTATGTACTAATAACAAATGTAGTGATTCTCAAGAAACTGTTAACTGAACAAACAACAGAAAGAGAATCAACTGTCTGCCATATGTTTCGTGTTTATTTAAACAAAAATATCCATTCTGTGTTCAATCCAGTGTCCATCCAAGTCAATGGAAAGACTCTTACTAGTTTGAGCAAGTCCTGGAATAAAGTTTACGCAGATTTCCATTTGGAATCTTTTTTTATATTAGCACTACAGCTGTCTCAAACTTCATCAGTTGAAAAAGTAAACAAAATTCTAAAGATGTGCTTAGTTGGTGTGTGTTGACATGTTAAAACTTTGGGCTCCAGGAATTCAACACAGCAGTTGGTTTCTTAAACTCTATCCACAAGTTTAAGTAAGTGCTCATGGGTGCACTCAGCTCCCTGCTCTGTTGATGAAAAAATTCCTTTTGAGCATAAAATACCTATTGCTTTGGGTACACAAAGGTAAACCTTTTCTCATTTCAAGATGTCTTCCTATTTGCATTCATTCCAGATGGAAGACTTTGAGAAATAAGAAATTAGTTTCTTGTGGGCTACATAGATTCCTTAAAATTTGAGATAAAACCTGTTTTCAGCAAATAAAGGTATTATTTAAGTACATTAAATAGTTGGATTTCAATTTATTCAAATATCTTAATTATTTTAATTTAAATACAGTATTTAAATATTTAAATATAATGTTTAAATAGATATTAATTAAAGATAGGGAGAAGCATTACTTTGGAATAAAATGTAGAGCAGCCCTCAAGAAGCTATATTAGTCTTAGTTCTGGAACAATACCTTTGCTTCTGGTCCTCCTCAAAAAAAGATGGAGGATTATTCTAATTAAACCTGCTTCAGATGATCTGTTTCCTATTTTGCTCTCAAGTGGCTCAAGTCATGCACAGAGACTTCACAACCAAGCTTTCCCTCATGCAGATATTAAGCACCACCATGCAAAGTTCCCACTGTCACTACATCCTGCAAACCTAAAACAGGCGACATTTACCCCATGAAACCATATTTTTCCCTTTTACAAAATGTTGGTTTCTGACAACACTAACAAGTTCCTTTTTTTCTTTTCCATTGAATATTGACATTTTCCACCTTTTGCTTCATTCAAAGCAGATATTTTAAAAAAAAAAACCAAACCAAAAACAACAAAACAATCCCAAACCATGACATCACAAAAAGAAGAAAGAGCTCTTTGATACTTGTACCTGACCTCCAAAGTGTCATTACACAGCTACTGAGCTCAGAACATTTTAAGAAACCAGATGTTTTTCCTACATGGAAGCCACAACTGGGACATGAGAGCTCCGGAAGTCAGTCCACAGAGATCTGCTGTAGTAGCCAAACCCAGCAGCCTCCTCTGTCAATGCCTAAAGGAGGAATTCTGACCCAGTCAACCGTGTTTGTGATGGATACAGTGACAGACAGAAATAAAGTGTCTTACATAATTTGCCTGCCTGCAATTCAGGCTTTGCAGCAATCCTTGACCAAATTCTGGCAAATGAGCATACAGGAATCCAGCACAGTTTGAGCTGCAGCCTCCACAAGTATTGCAAAGTTACAGCTTGAAATGTTCAGACACATGAAGTGCCTGGAAATTTTCAAATATTCATTTGCAAGAATTATTGTACCTCAAAGCCCAAGTCTTCAGACCAGCACTCCCCAAAAGGGCTGTGTTAGAAAGCAGAAATGGAAGGCTTCTACCAACCAGGGGGCAGATGCAAATTGATTTTCTAGTGCCCTCTAGCCTGGGTCTGTGTAACTCAATGAAATCAAGTCTCATCACTTATTAAATTTAACTATTTTTACATTAGGGCAACATTGAAGACAACCATTTTCAAGTGACTTCAAAATTTTCCCTTTTAAGTGGGTCCCCCTCATTCAGTCTGACATGGCAATACAATAATCAGCAGACAGTGCAGTACCAGTATGGCAGGAAACATAAAAGAAATTATATTGACTTAGCCTACATGAGGAAGTCCCTCATCAGTGTGAGAGAAAATGGGGTTTGGACAGAAATCCCATATCACCCTTTGCCTCCCAAGTTACAACAGGGCTCTTTGGCCACTGCAACGCACGCTCACACCCACATTCCTCATCTTCCTCATCCTCTCCCAAATGACTGCTACTATCAACATTTCTGTAGTGTATGATCCAGATCTGTGGGGCCTCACCCCTCCAGTACTTGTACTGAGAAGCACAAAAAACTCACATAATTTGTTTCAGTGTCAAGCAGATTTTACTTTAAGCCAATGACAGGACTTCCATGAGCTTCAAAGGACATGGCAGTAGATCCTCTTTGTGTCAGGGTATATTCCAATGCTAGATTAAACTCAGCATTTCTTTCACAAGTTTATTTTCTCATCCCAGAACACAGGCAAACAATGAATTCTCTGCTATTACATAACCCTTGTATTTTCTGTCAAGACACTTCCGTAGAACATTAGAGGTATTACCTTTCATAAAAAAAAAAATTGCAAAATATTATGTGGATGGAATTTCTTACCGTGAAGATGTTAGTCTAAATGTTTTGATTGCATTATGTGAAATTCATAAAATGAAATTTCTACACTATAAAAGCATTTTTAGTAGATTACAAAACACTTAGGTAGCGGATATGACTAATTCAAAAAAAGTCAATAGGAAACTGATATGATTACACTTTTTCCATCTTTACTTCCGTTTCATTTATCATTTTCTCTCAAAACACATGCCTGTATCTTCATGAAATTTCATTTATATAAGCAACATTATTCATGTTTCATGAATTTGACCAGCTTCAGAAACTAAAATTACTTGTAATCTACCTTATTGTGGGCTCCTACATTAAAGTTCCAACCCTGCTGGCCCCAGCTAATAGAACAAACCTGCTGTGAGGGAGGTTTTACTTAAGCTGAAATAAAGAATCTGTATTTTCCTTGTAATGCTGCAGCCACATGTCAAAGTAAATTATTTAAACAAGTAATTCTGCTAGCAAATGTATCCATGAAGTGCCAGACTGTGTACAAGAGCAGGAAGATAGCCCTGCTCCAAGGCCAGCCACAAGTGTCCCTCCTACACTCCCCTACAAGGCAGAGCCATTCACCACTGCAACCAAAGCCTGAAGTTATGAATGCATAAAGAGCCATGTGGTAAAAAAAAAAAGAGCAATCTCCATAAACTGAATCCTAAAGTTCCTTATTTAATTTAAACTCAATCAAATTTCCCTTTCAATAATATTTAAATCTTGTTCGCCATAGATCTCAAAGTACTTTACAAAGCAGCATAAGCCTTATTATCTCACTGAAGTTAAAAGGAGATTGTCCTGAGGAAGGAAAGAATAAGGATTTCAGGATTTGTCTCAATAAAAGGTATAAAAGACCTGCTAGAGTTGAACAGATCTATTCTATTACGTCACAGAAAAGCTAAAACTCTAATGTTTCTTTCTTTTTCCGTTGAGTTTTCTTTATCAAATTAGTAAAAAGAGCATCACTACATCTTCTAATACGTTGTAAACTAATATCAGAGCTTTTACTTATTTAATTTGTGGTTACAAGTTTGGGAACTCTTTCATGTACCACGAAAAATCTTCAGATAGAAGTTTTATTTATCATTTACAGAAGAGATTAAGGGAACTTCAAAAGACAGCAACAGAACAATTCTACCACCTGTCCATGTAGAAAAAGGATTTTTGCAGAGTAGAGAGTACAATTGCAATGGTCTTTTCTAGTTCAGTTTAGCAGCTACAAACATAAAGCACTGCTAGATGCAACCACTGTCCAGGAGTCCCTGTTGTGATGTCTGGATCACAACAGATGCCTAGAAGACACCTGGAATATCTGGGCACACATTTTCCCCTGGAATTTAGAAGGCAATCATGTGTGGAACCACCAAGAGGTTATGGCCCTGTGACAAAGGTTGCCACAGCTAAGGAGCAGGGACATGAACCTCAGGTGCAAGAAAAAATTCCCTAAAATACTCTTGGAAAAGGCCGTGTGCTTCAGCTATTCCCAGCAGGGAGACAACCCCTGGGGAGGCCACTGAAACCAAGGGAGCTTAGGAATAAGAGCAGATCTTAAACCCCAGCAGCATGGAGAGGACACTCCTTCCTCTAGGATCACTCTGGGCAAGAGGTCAGAGGAAATAAACACTAATAAATAACTAAGAAATAATTAATAAATTAAATTAAAGAATCATGAACTGAGCACTTATCTTCAGAGCATGGGTTGTGCTTAAGGTGCCCAGGAATGGCTTTGGCAGCTCTGGCAGGCACAGGACTGAAGACACAGAAAGAACTTCAGCGGCAAAATCACAGGTATCTACCAGACTTCAGACATCTGATGTCTTGAAAGATTTAAAAGATCCCATAAATTAGATGAAATTTAGACATTATTTGCTTGCCAGTTTCTGGAAGTACTTTTCTTTTTAGATCACATCCTTTTATCTGTAATAGAAGGCAATTATATATTTGGACTTGAGATCATGTAATATTTTGAAAATTTACAATATAAATATTTCTCACAGAGTTGTAATTTTCTTCAGGTGATCATGAGAGCTACAGCACATTCATCTGACTAACAATGCAGGAAGATATATACATATTTCAGGATTAATGATAGGGTGCTTAAAGCAGCTTGCAATAATACTCTGAGAAGAATAAGAGGTTGTCATTAAAAAAAAAGGCAGAGGAAAATTTTGGGATTGCAAACTAGAATTATTCTGCATAGGTAGTTCTACTTGTTACTTCTTTAATAAGATATAACTTCGCTGATGTGAAGGAACAGAAAGGCATATTATCAGATATTGTTTTGTTTATTGTCACTTAAGTGGCTCTTGATTGCTGGAGGTATTTTCATTAACTGAGCACAAAACCATGTATTTAACATGGGTGCATTTTTTTGCCCATTTTCACAACATACTTTTTGCTAATGTAGCTAGAGGTAACTGTAAAATGAAATTTTCTATTTCTACAATGACAAGGTCACCAGTTCCAACATTCAACATCGTTTAAAAAAATAGATGGCATTAGAGCTTGAGAAATTTATTTAACATTCCCTAGCCTGCAGTCTAAGCCCCTTGTTACAGGCAAAAATGCCAGTGGTAACACACTCTAAAAGCCTCATCTTCTGCAATTGAAAGGAATACAACATTTGTGTATCACTCACAGTGTGAGGCATTTATTTATAATGTTGCAAACTGTCAGCTTCTGTTTTATTTCCATTATATAGAGGATGTCAGGAACTGTCAAGAGAAAGAGCCTCACCAAGGGACAAGCCATGGAAAGGCAGTGGATTGGGTGGATGCTGCAGTGAACATGAACTGCTGGCCGTGGGGGAGCTCTTGTGGGGCAGCCACAAGGTTGGGCACAACCTCCTCCACTCAGGGTGCACTGAGGGCTGCTTAGAGGAGAAAAAGACAGAATTAAAACCTGTACACATTAAATATAGCAGGGAAACTGTCATTTAAAGAAGGAGGGAAAGCATTTATACTGAAGAAAACCCCAAGCAAGAACAAGAAGGGAACAGCCACGATTAAATTTAGCCCGAGAATTAGTTGACTGTTTCTAACCATCTGAGAAGTGAAGTTGTAGAAACCTGCCTTACTATGAGTGCTGGGTTAATAACCTAACCCATCCTAATCCGTGAGGCTCAGTCTCTGAAAAAAACATCGTCTGCACATCTCCATGGAAGAGTGTCAGAGATAAAAACTCACTGAGAACAACCAAGGACACGAGAAGCAGATTAGGAGCATTAGCACAGTTCTCCACCCACTGTTTGCTTTCTCGTCTGCACTGTGCTTCCTCTTTCCTCCACAGCATCACAGAGAGCTTCATATAAATGACTTTTGGAATCTGCTGTTCCCTCTTTCTTCACACTTATTTTATCACTTTCCTCACTCTCACTATGCATTCTAAGCCCTGCCCTTGGCTTTGTCCAGTTCACCTCTTTTCCCACAAAGACTATTCTCTTTGAATGCTGCATTCCCTTTCATAATTTAACAGTCCTTTCCTCTCCCACACATCCTGGCACCCACAATTTTTATTCCCATCTGCTGCTTTATGCCTAGGATTGAAATATTTACCAGAAACATAGTAACTAGTGAACTAAATGAAGAAATGGAGCCCATTTTCCAGAGACAATATGTAGAGAGCAAACCAAATCATCTTGTTCATCTTCAGATAGATACACTGATAACTCTAATGCATACTGGGAAGACAAAGAGGCAGCTTTTGGCAGGGATGAACAAAAGTATCTGAAGTGAAGCCCAAGAAACAATAGCTTCAAGACGACCATTTCTTTATGACCTAGAGATACATATTCGTTGCAAGAAGAAAACCCTGAAAATTTTATCACTGCATATGGAAATTCCTATCAGTGTGCTCTTCTCAAACTCAAACCCGTCTTCTCACATTCAACCAATGCTGTATGTAAAACCTGAAGTATCCTTACTCACCAGGCTTTGTGGGAAAGAAAGAACACTTCATCTTTCCTTCCTGCTTTATCACATCACTGCACTTTTGTGCTCCTGAGAAGAGATTACAGGTGACAGCAGGACAGAGTAGCAAAAGAACAATAGGCTGTTTTCAGGTGGCTGTTCTGCACCAAATTCTTCTATCAACATCTCCTCCTTCTCACTGCTTTCATGAGTGGCACCTGAGTGGAAGCAGACCTGGTCTTGGAAGTTCTGTGTATCCCACGTTTCTCCAAACGACTTCCTCCATAGCACTGAACCCAGGTCTAAATACACAAATTTACTGACTGTATGATCAGAGAAATCCTAACAAGCCTGATACAGCTGTTACACCGAGCCCCAGCCTGCCTGCTGGGGTGGGGAAGTTGTGCTTCACGCAAGCAACGAGGGACAGCAAAATGGAAGTGGCACAGCAAAACAGTAGAGGAGGATTCCTTCCTCACTTGTGAGCACAGACCATCAAACACTGCCAGGTTGAACCTATGAGCTTGCACAGACATTTCCTGGACATTTGGCTGAAAGCTGCAGTAACTGTTAATTTTTTACATTTTCCTAAGGAATATTTTCCCACTGCTTTTCCGTTTCCCTTTTTCCACGACCTGGTTTTTCTGATGAGTGCCTGCCTATTGGGGAAAAAAACACCCACTGATAGAGCTGTGTAAAAAATAGGAATAATTATAACCATTATGTGCCTTTCCCTAAAATAGAAACCTTAAAGTTTTAGATTTCAAGAAGTCTCTTGCATCCAGATTTGCATTATTGGTCTATTCAATGAGGATAATAAACTTGTCATTAGCTTAACACAGGAACCGCTGTAGATACCATTAATCATGCCTTTGGTTTACTTTTACTTTTTACTTTTACTTTCCACAAAATGGAGTAGAGAACCCACTTTTCTTTTTTACATGCTAATCACTTCCAGAACACCTGTATCCCCTTTGTCAACTGTGCATCTTTTATTAGTATTGGCGAATTGTATTTAAAGAGAATTCTCACAAGTCCCAGATATGAAAGAACAATCAACATGTCAACTCACATATTAGTAAGAGACTATCACACATCAGATCTTTTCAATGTTTGTGATTCTATTGGGATAATATGGATTGAAATAGTATATCACAAACACAGAAAGGAAAGTCTCCAGTGACAACAGTACATCAATGATGTCAAAACACTGTCAAATAAAGCTATTATTCTTCCAGCTGATACTTTCACTTGCATAGTTTGCCTTTGTTATGTTGTAATTTCCCCTGTATTTTCATTGTTCAAAATTCAAGCAATTATTAATTTTATACACGGGCGACAGATCAGACATTAAACACAGGAATATTTTAAGCATTTGGGAGTTATGCTGTTCATTACAGAACTGTCTTCCCTCTTTGGAAAGTCTTTCATGCCTTACAGACAACCATAAGTGTAACCTGGTTGTCTTTAAACACCACTGAACATATAGATGAAAACTGAAAAAAAAAGCAACTAATGAATGCCCTCTATAGTTGAAGACATTCAATTGGAACACAGTTTATTTCATAGTTTACTATAACAGTAGGCAGGACTATTTTAATCAGGAAACGTTTTTGTAACATTATGCCCCAAAGCCCTCTCCCAGCACAGATAGACAAGACTTTCCTGGAAAGATTTAGCAAAGCCACCCAAATAAAGCAAGATATGAATGCTTTTTAAGTGTTGTCATCAGCCTGTGCAGGCTTTGAAGTTCTGGTATGCCTTAAAAGTATGTTACTGTACACAACATTTAAAAAAAAAAAAAAAAAAAAAGTCTCTCTCTTGTAAAAAGAGTAGACAAGCAGTAATCAAGTGACACTCTTCCAAATTTACTACCCATTATCTGTGCAACTTTGAGTGAACAGAACACTCAGCTTTAAATACAACATCTGTGGAAAGAAAGCATATTTCCCAACTTTGTAAAGTAATGAAATTCTGGATGAAAAGCAACTTAATACAAAAATTATTAGCCCTACACCAAAAACAGTATAATTGATATTAAAGTGCTAAGCACACTCAGTAGGAACTAATGACAAATACTGCTACCAAGCACCATGTTTAGTGTTGCATCCTTCCTCCTGCCTCTCTTCTATGCTGTTTTGTGAAAATGTTTCTTTTTTCGATTCTTGGGGAAAACAAAACCAAAACTATCAAAATGCCTTGCACTTCTTACTTATGGAAAGAAATAACTTGGTGTTCTATCCCACAGTACTCATTCATATATGCAAGTCTAGGAGTAGAGCAATTAAACACAGATAGATATCTCTTTAAGCTCCAGTCACAGCTGACATCCCTGAAGACCTAAATCCCTTCAAACACATGGATTTTTCAGGCTGAAAGACAGGATATTATAAATAGCTGCAAAGAGACAATTCAATAATTACATTATAGTTTCACCCAGTCTAAAAATATTCATTTTTAGTAAGTTTTCAGAGTGTAGAAATATGACTGTGAACCCATGATTATATTTCTGCTTTGAGTATGAAAGAGCCACAGAACTTTCCTCTGCTTCTAACACGTAGACACATGCAACAAAACACAAAATATAACACAGGCTTCCTGACAAAACAGCTTGTTGCATATATCTCTGTAATGGCAAAATGGAAACACTGAGTCTTTCTCCTTTAATCTCTGTACTTCTTTTTGAAGATAGCATTGGGCTGATTTTTGTTGTTTTTTTTTTCTTTTTCTAAATGAAGAAAATAATACCTTTGCCACATTCTGTCAATGATTCTGTCATTTTGCAACCTGCCCACAGAAAACCTGTCTCCATAGTCCTTCTTTCATCTATTTAGTATCACTTCCTCAGAAGAAGCAACTGCACTTGTAGCTGTACCAACACCCCAATCTTGGGTAAAGCCTGAGATTACAGGTAAATATGATCTGTCTGGGGAGGTGATGTTGCCCTCAGGGCTGCCTCTAGCAGCCAAAAGATAATAAATCAGAGGGTTGGACTCTCCTTAAATACTGAGAGGGCAGTTCATTTCCCAGGATCTCGTAAGCAGAACTATCATGCTCAGATCTTACGACTGTGACTAAAGAAAGCCATTATTTATTGATGGGAATGCTATTATAATAGATTCCTAATAATAGCTGGCACTAGACATACATGTGGTGCTTGTGCTGAGAGTATTTTTAAATAAGTCTAAAGAGAATGTGGAGATTTGAGGTAATGCTGTCAAAACAGAAGTGATATTGTTACATTTGTACAAGAGATGCCTGCTTCAGCCATTGCCACTGCCCAGCAGTGGGGGAGCCAGGGCTTACCACAGGAATTCTGTATTTCACATGACTAAAAACCCACTTAATGATTTGAAACAATCTGTGACTCCAGCCAGGGGAGAAGGCACAAAGAGCACATCCCTTGGGCTGCTCTGGTGGCAGTGGTGGTGCAAGAGAGATTCTGCAGAAAGAGTTGGCATCTCTTATTCAGCCCGTTGGGGTACCTGGGTGGGACACTGGGAAGTTTTTGAGCCCAAACACACTTCCATGCTAAATATTTTTTTTATTCCCTCCTACACTAATTTGTTTAAAACACACACGCACAAACACGCACACACAAACCAACAAACAAACCACCCACAACTACACAAACCACTACTGCTCACAATCCCTAACCTGCTTAGAAGATGGATTCTCCACGTCAAATGAGACTTTAACAGGATCACAAATAATATTAGACACATCTGAAATCCTTCCCTCAGTGTTTCCTCTGACTTTTATGCATTGAAAACAAACTGATTGGTATGAAGTTACAAAAAATGGCCAAAAAGTTTTTTTTCCTGCAGGAAGCAGTTTCAATAAACTTAAAATGTAAAAGATATTATCATATTTTGAAAATAAACTTCTTAAGTCTGTAGTCTGGTCAGATAAAACTTTCTTTTAGAGTGGAGATTTCTAAAAATACTCAGTTTTATTGCTATTTAGTTTGCATTTAAATCAGATTAATCAGAAAGGCATACTACTGTATATTTATTTGGTTCAATCATTGCAAGCTGACCTTATTTGGGAAGTGTTATTTACATCTTGCTGAGTCTAACACATTTATATTTAATGAAAATAATTTTCACCAAGTATTTTTCCTCATATGATCACTCTCTATAGTAATTTCCTGTTGTTATTCTCCTCTCCTTAATCTAAATTCTGTTCAACTTGCTTAAGTAGTAATTTGTCCTTCTGTGCATGATGGTCGTGGTCTCTCATCACACTTACAATAGTTTTTCCACTATAATGGAAACTTCTTTTGTGAGAAGAAGAGCTCCTCTTGATGATGATGACTAAATTATGTGTGTATCAGAAAATGTGGCTCAGATTAAAAACTGAGCTGAGTGGACATTTTATGCCTCTTGGCCATCAGAACTTGGAGGGGAGACAGAAAATACAGAGAGAAGACCTAGGGAAAGACTTCTGAAAGATGCTTGTGAGCTACAGCCACTCACCCAAATTACCAACGTAAATCTTTTATGCTGCACTGGGAATTGTACAGTGGGGAGAAAAGGGCAAGACAGATCTAACACTGGGCTTGGTTTTTATATTCCATCAGTTCAGGGAGCAATAGAATGTGGCTACAACCCACAGAAGCAGGTTACAAAGATGAAATATGCTGTAGAGGTGCACCCAAAGTGTTTGGCATGTTCCACACTCATTTGCACAGTGCTTCTGGAGTCCAGGAGTTCTGGTCAATCCGAAACTAATTATTTCTTGGTAGACAAGCGTATTTCTGTAGGGTGAAGCTCCATTCAGCACTTGTCTCCAAAGCATTTAGAATCTTATTATAATCCATGTGACCTGTTTCTATTCTAAGTGGAGTAATTCACCAAACTGACACTGAAGTTTTACAGTCAATCATAGGAAGTACTGTGTGTGGAGATTTCTTTCTTTCTTTCTCTTTGGTTTCTTTGTCTATCTCTGTATGTTATAAAAGTAGGAGTTAATCTTGAACCAGTGCAGTTTTTGGAATACACTATATACACCCTTAAGACACAGGCAAGGCTGGCAGCAACTGTTAAATTGTCCCAGTTGATTTCTTAGATACTGGAATATGGTGTTTTGAGAAGGATGACACTTGGATAGTAGGATTTTTAAATATTTGGTTTATTAGCACAGGTACAAGATAAAGTCAATCTGGAATGATTGGAACTCATGTAGTAACCTGCACCAGAACCAAAAGGATCAACTTGTGATCTCAGGCTATTCTACCATGTATATCTGTAAGACAGTTAAAAATATTTATTTTTTTATAAAGAATCAAAAGACAGGTTGATTTCTCATGTGATTTAGCACCTTTTCCATGTGCCACTTAAGGGAGAGACAACACCTGCATGCTTCCCAGAATGAGTGTGTGAGATGACTTCTCAAAAATCACTTTGCCGTGGAATGGCGCAGCTCCCCATCTCTAAGGTGGCAGTAATATTTTTTATGACATTTCTTATACATAAGCACCTTCAAGATCTACTCACAAGAAGTGCTCACATTAGAACACATCAGTTAATACTTAGGAAACAACAACAGTACATAGTTTTAGGTAATAAACAAGGTTCTTAAAAATGTGTCATTAAATGAGAAATAAACACCCCATTCTGCTCAGCACTTGTTCAGACCCACCAGCAAGAAGATGTCTGGTTTTGGTCCTCCCCAGGTCATGACAGACACTGAACACCTGCCAATGATCCAATAGGAGGCCACCACAGTGATTAAGATGTTGGAGAACTTAAAATACACAGAAACGTTGAGGGTCTTGGATTCATTTAGCTTAGAGGGCTGAGAGCAGTGAGTACAAACACTGACAGTCAAAAATTGCAGCTAACCCTGGCAAGAGCCATGCCCTGACAGATCTTAATTCTGCTGAAAAGTATTCCCATAAAAGCCTACATAGTATGTCTTTCTCTGGAGCATTAAAAATGTAAGAAATGCAAGAAAGACCTTATGACATTTGAATAGCCAATTCCATTGATCCAGTGCAGGCGCAAAGATCAAACCCTTGACTGTCCACTCCAGACTTTGTGAGAAATGTTTGCCAATAGGACTTGCCAATGCACTTCTAAAGCAGAGGAGATGAATCACAGATATTGTTATTCTGTGGGAAAACACAGCAGTTCCCCAGACAAATCACCCCTTTGCATTAAGGAGCTGATGTGACACTTCCTTGCTTGTTCATGCAAAGCACTGCTGTGCTGGTGTCTGTCATTAAATGGATGCTTTAACCAGCAATGGCCAGGAGCTTTCTCCATTGCTCCGTCACACAGCAAAGACTGAACCTCTTCTCACAGGAAACCATCCAGGAAACACCCCTTGAGTGGTTTATTGGGATGGATGTTCTGCTACTGGCTAAGGGAATCTTACATTGTCCAGTGGCAATGTTGAAGAAAAAAAAAAAAAGGTAAAAACCAGAAATGATCCTCAAAGCTGGTGGACTAAGTAGAATTCTGATATCTGGGCAAGTCTTAACAAAATCAGCAAATAATCTGATTGATGAACAGGCAGTGGTAAACTGACCTAAATACAGTCACCTCTGTGCTGGAACGCCATCACTACTTCTTCCATGAATATGAAGAATTTATACCTACACACACAGAATGAGGATAGACATCATTCTCCACGTGTGCTCTTCATAGATTGGATGGGAATATCTGGAGGCTATAATACAGCACATGAATTTTTTTTGTCTGTGCAAAATTTAATGTGTTGTTGAATTTGAAGTATCCCCTATAAAAGAGATGAGAACTAAAGGAAAATGAGCACCAACAATTGCTTACCAGAAACCAACAATAATGCTCTCCACATATGGGTCACATGGAAACAACAATAACAAAATGATAACTAAAAACTTATATCATGCACATCATTGGTAATGTTGTCAGAAAATCAATTCAGACAAATTTAAGCCTCATATTGAATTCATTACTTTTCAAAAATATTTCAAATAATCCAAAATGCTTGTCCATGCCAGGAATTTACCCACAGCTGCATAACATGTTGGTGGAGACAATTTCCTTAAGTGCAGGAAAGGATACAAAGGAATGCAATTGTAAATGTAATGGGCACAGAAAAAGAAAAGCTATATATGTGGAGTTGCATTAGATAGCCAGATAGATGGATTTCTGCTCTATTATTCTGACTATGCACAATGCCACCAGCTTTGAAACTATTTGAAACTTTATTACGCGTTTCACTCTCATGTTCAATGCTGTATCCATGATGAAGTAAAAACACTAAACTTTTCCAAGAAGGGATCCTGGAAGCCATGCAGGAATTAATTTTATTAGGAAAATTAAGAGAAGAAACTGAATGTAGATAACAAAGGTTGTGAAGCACATAACAAAACAGTAGCCACAAACATTTTTCATGTTGATTTAACAGAAGTTGGTGATCTTATCAGACAGGAGATAAACAAAGAGAAGCAATAATCACATTTAACTAGCATGAGGCACCTCCACATCCAGAGGACAGTAGAGGCCATTTACTCATATACATCCTAAATTTGAGAGCAAAGAAAATCTGTACAGGTTTCAGAGATGATCAGTACAGGCTGTATTGCCATTTGTGAGAAGGAAAGAAATTAAATAAAAGCAAGTTTGACATGCATTAAAGAAGGAATATCTTTCAGCATTGTCTCAGGTGAGGTGAGACTTATCTGCAAACTGAAATAAGATATTAATATTTGGTTTAAACTATGCTACATAGAAATGGAAAAAATACTTATCTGCACTTAAGGCAGGACTTTGAAGTACAATGGAATGTTTATCTACCTGAACTATTTGAAAACATTTATGGATAGTCTTTCCTAGGACTGCAATCATAGGGGTTCAAATTTGCTTTAGCCTTCTTGACAAGTCAAATAAAAATAGTAAGCTTTCCCTTTGCATAGATTTCTAGGCAAAACAGAAGAGTAACCCATTTGAGACATGCAGTTGTGTGCCTACAAAATGCAGGTGGTTAAGGAATATTTCTGTTTACTCCTACATTGACATTTATACCACAGGTTGTTCACATTTATCTGCTACCTGAGACTCAGGCACGATGCAAAGGATGCATCCTGTACTTGCAATTTTGTATTCAAGAGGAGTTGCTGTGGTCTAGGCATCCTAGACAGCAAGCAAGCTTGCATTCACAAGCTATATTTGTCTATGAGCATGACACAAAACTGATTAAAAACAAAACAACTGATGGGAAAAAAAAAACCAACAAAAAAAAACAGAATGAAATCAGTTGATATTCATATCAACTCTCGTAAGTGAAACAAGATGATTGTAAAAGTGAGCATTTAACATTCCTAACCTTTGCTGTAAAAAGCAAAACACAATGCTACTATTAATCAAATATACTAAATATATTAACATTTTATACTAAAATTAAAATTTTAATATGTATTTTAGTATATTAAAATATTTTAATATAGTACAAAGATAATTTAATCATCATTCTGTTCCAGCAGTCTTAAATGAAGATTTTGGTTAAACAATGGCGTATAAACTACATGTAAAGCTGTTCTTTTCTCAAGGAAAGGTTCACAGTTCTTGTCTATCATTTGTGTATGCCACCAAGGAACCTTTCCTTGCTTTGTGCCATTTCACAGGGCAATTATTTTGATTGGTCTTTCTTATGTGCGCTTTCTTCTGCCCAGTGTCAGGGGCAGCAAGGAAAACACTCAGGCCTCAAACACATCTGAGACGCTTCCAATTTCTTTTTTTTTTTTAACTTTTAAGGCAAGGAGTTGAAGTCTGTGGAATTCCAGCATTTTCTATAAATTGATTCCATTTCATTAGATAATATTTTTCTGAGAATCCTCTTTAAAAAAGCATTTAGAAATTTGACTGTACACTTCACCTTCTTTCCAGCTTACACAACTGTACAGCAGTACATAAAGTATATTTGTATTGAAGACTGATAGTTTGGTCTATAAATTGCACATTATTGGATAATACATGCTGTAAGTAGGTGACAAAAGCCTGCTGTCATCAGACACCAATCAGCTCTGGATATCACCGGGCTCCAGCGTTACAGTCAAAAGATGGGAAGTGTCCCATATGAGGAACACCATGCTGCCCAAATGCAGAGAAGGGGACAGCAGCCTAATAAGAGCTCTGTGATTAGTAGGAATTAATAATTAATCCCACCTTTTTAATCGTTGCTTTTAAACAGTTAAGCTGCCACTTAGAAGAGGCATATTGTCAGCAAAACCTAATTCTTTTTAATCCATGTGCTGCCTGCGTGACATTCCTGTGGTTTTTCCCACACACACTGAACTCGGAGGCAATGCCAAAGAGACAATATCTTGCTTAACACAAAATCTGTGCTAAGCCTTTCACCAAGTACAATAACTCCTTAAGTATCCATGAAAACCTACAGCAAGCACTTTCAGACATGGGATGATGCCTTTCATTTCGACTTTGGAGCTGGAAATTCGGTCAGCTTGAAAAATTCTTTATCAAAAGTTGAGGCAGAGCACCCATTAGCATTGCTCCACTGAACTGCATTGTTTGGCTATGAAACCTCTCACTGATGACACTTAATTTATACTGCATTTGCAAAGGCAACAATTACCTCTAATGCCATTTGTCCTTTGTTCTGATGGCCTTTTTTTGATCTCTTATCTCATTGAAAAATCCTGTGATTTTAATCAATACGTAGTTAACAGCAAAATGTTGCAAAAACATCTTCTCTGACTTTGTCAAAACTCCCCTGTATACCACATCCAGCATCTACACACTGATAACAAAAAACATGTCAAGTGCAACAGCACTAAGCATTAGCCAGCTCTTATTTTAATAGTATTCATAAATGGTGGCTAATTTAAGTGCATTGTATTGGACTGATAATGGAGTCTCAGTTATTGCTCATCTCTAGAAGCATCTATTGATATGTAAAGCAAAGACATTAGCCATGTAATTAGCCTGCAGCATAACTATCATCCTTCACTCAATCATTTCAGTTCCAACTGCCCAAACAATAGTAACATTTCACAATGTTTTCACTTGAAATAGCTGGTGCCTTAATCATAGTGTGAATTTCTTATGAAAAGCTCCCACAGATAGTGTACATCATGCTGGGAAAATGAGTTTAAGTACAAGAAACCGATTAAAACTCTAACAATCTCCTAAGGATAATTTGTTAAAGGGGTTTTGTTACTTTGCGTTTGCTCTAAAAATAATCTAGTGCTTTATTAAAAGGATCAGCACCTTAATAACTATTTAAGATTGTATAAGAATAATCAATGTTTTTCCCTTTGTTGGCTACATACATTTATATTAAACAGAAATGCAATTTTACTGTTAGTTTTAATAATATTTCCACACATTTCTATTTCATTATTCATGATTCTGTTCTGAAAGCAAAAAAAAAAAAAAAATATAATCACTCTAAGCAATTACTGGAAAAATCAAAGTTTATTTTAAGATGGAATTTGAACTGAAAGGACCTTTATGATGTTTTCTGCCATAGTAGAGCCCTAGATTCTAAGACTTGTGTATCCCATCTTCCTTTTTTCCTATGTTCTTGCATTTATGAATGTTGTTTTCAAGACATATTAAGTTTCACATGTTTTGTAACATATTTCTTAGTTATTTCAATCTATGCCTACAGTGTCAGTCAGTCAAGGCTGACTTTGAAGGTCAATCTTAGTCATGAGCCATCCATCCCTCCTTGTCTATGCATTTCTTGGTCTCTACAGATAAAAAACCACAGGAATTACAAATTTACTGCTTACTAGAAATGATCTGCCTCAGGCAGGACAAGCAAACCTGCTCCTGCTTCGCAATGTATTTGTATTCATGGGATCTGGCCCACAAAGGGCAAGAAAGGATGGGCCTGTGGAAAGGTTTATCCCAGATCCTGGACTCTGCAAGTCTGAGCTCAGAATGAGCTGTTACCAGGAGACTGCAGGGATTTGCAAGTTGAGTTGAGGATAACCAGCTCAAGAAGATTGTAAGGTCAGTCTAACATATTCTAAGTCCCTTTAGTGTCTCCGAAACCCAAAAATTAACTGTTCAAAGGGACTCCAAGAATGACCTCAGGTATAAGATACTGCAAGCAGTGTTTAGTTTATCTATAAGGAGTATCCTCAGAAGCAATCTGACTCAGAAAGGTATCAGCAAGGGGGAAGGAAAAAAAAGAGGGGAGGACTGGGATCCAGAAAAGCCAAAACAGTCACTTGGAGCCTGGAAATGCTCAGAAAAGTTATTTTCTCCAGCCATATCACAGACATTCTTCTTTGCATTCCACTCATTTATCTAAGGAACAGCAAAGGGAGCCTTTAAATTTATTCTCTTTTCACATTAAATTCTTTTTTAGCATTTCATAAAAACGTTTAAATCTTTTCCTCAAACATCTTCAGTTGGGGAAAAAATAATTGGAAAACTACTACAATTTGCAGGAAAAGTCTATATAAATTTACTTCAGCCTATTATGTAAAATGACTGAATACCTCAAAGCTTCAGCGTTTGTTAGCTGGCAAGTTTCCAGTGCAGTTCCAATAATTTCTACTCCAATAACAGTACGATAAATAATTTTACTGAGCTGAGATGGAACTGAAGTTGTGTGCAGTTTCATGAAAATATGATTATCTTAAAATCAAATATGAGATTTCAAACTGAACGTAAGAATAAAAGCTGCAAATACAATGTCAGTGCCTAGTAGGGACCCTAAGAGTAATGGAAGTGAAATGACATGTATATTGTATTATCTTTACAGTAGTTTGGAGACCTGGTTTTATGGATAGAATGGCAAAACAGCACAGGAAAATGTGAATTAATTAATCCAAATGATAGTGCAGAAGGTACTCTCTGCCCTGAGCTGCAGATAATGAGAGAAAAACAGGCAATTGCACTTCTTAACTTGCCAGAGTCCCGAGGTGAAGCAAGAGTAGAGTTCTCAGTTGCTCAGGGAAACTTTCAGCAAGCCCAAAATGGGAAGGGCCACTGAAGTACTGCGTGCTGGACCAGCTCCATTTGTTTAATTTAAGGGAGACAGCTGCTGCGATTTACATAAATTGTGCTTTATTGATCCACAGAGATTCTTGTGGCAGCTTGCCTTCCCCCAGAAAAAAAAGAGAAAAGAATGCCTTGTCATCCTCCCCATGTCTTAGAGGCAGCGCTGCACCAGAAGAAATCTTGAGCAGGTTTTTGCATTGACTCAGAATTTGGAGTTGAAGTTTGAAGAGGTGCAATACCAGCTTGCTGTATCAGAGATTAGGTTTGGGTTTCATGTTTCATTTTGGGAAGAAAATATATCAGAAATAGAGATAGGAGGAAAAGCACGTTGTAAAGCATGTAAAACAGCAGGATAAAGGTGGGAAAATGAAAATATTTGTGCATGACCTTGGTTTTCTTCCTCGGAATTAACGATTTTTGGAGTACTGTGGTAAATATAGATCTCTGAGGGCAAGGAGCAAAGCAGTAAGGAAGGCCCAGAGGAGCCAAGCTTCCATGTGAGCTGCCACTTCAATATGTGCATTGCAGGAGATAGGTAGGATAAATTAAACAATGTTTGCACAGTGCTGTGAAAATTAAAAATGTTGTAAAAGTGCTAAGAATTATTATTAGGTGCAAGATATATGCAAAGAACTCAGTAAGACAAAAATAAATGAAAGCAAACCACCAAAAAACTGACATCAGCTAACCCAGCTATTCTAATTAAACACACCTTCTTCTCTCAGGTACTCAAACTTGTTTCCATGCCAATGTCAACCTCTGGACTAGCCATGGGCAACTACTGGGAAACAGCAAGAATAGAGAAGGAAGAAAACAAAATGTCTATTGAGCCACAGGGTGTTGGGGAAAGAAGAAGAGGCTGGAGAACTGCAGCATGATCCTCAGGCAGAACACTCTGAGTGCTCTGCCCACCCACTGCCTGCACATTGCTGTGGGCTAAAACCCAGCTCAGTCCCAATGCAGCCAATAGAAAATGACATTTGCGACATCCTAAGGTTAGCCTAACATTAATTAAACCATCACAGTACTGCACTATTATCCTCTTTACTTAGTTCTTTTGTGGATTTTACTTTTCCTTGAGAAACAGTCGTCTCCAATTAGAATTTCGTAATAAATCTGAATGTCAGAACTCCCCAAGTACGAATGTCATCTTTGTTTAGAGGCTGGAAGGAAGAACTGAAAGCAGAGATGTCCTTGAGCACTAAAATTAGCTGAAATGCTCATCTACCACAGGAACCTGAACATGGCATTAGACCTCAAAGTGGTTAAATCAGAATTGTTGCAAAAGAACATTCCAGGACTCGCTGCTTCCCTGAAATCCACGGGCTGCCTGGGGTGATCCCTTGCAGTGCTGAGATTCCCAGGTGAAAGCAGAACCTGGCAACTGTAAATCCAACACAATCAAACCATCCAATGCTACACACAGCCTTCAGATTTTCCCCTTCCCACCAATATTTTACCACTGAGGATTTCCTCCTCCTACAATCTCTGCTCTGATGCTCCAGGACCAGAGGAAAGTTTGGACTTGACGTATTTCATGCAAGTGGCTAAGAGTGAGTCCCTGATCTTTCCAAGGTTTTTGGAATCTCTTTTCCCTGCTCTTTCCAAGGTTTTTGTGCAAACACCAAAACTTCTGTGCAGGGAATGTAAATCCACCTTCCCAGTCAAGGAACAGCTTCCCACGTGGTAATTTCCCCATCAGAATTTGCTGCCCTGAAAGATACTTCAAGTAGATGACCAAGTAACACCTTCATGCAAAACCTGCAGCAAGGAAACATGGATGCCATCATTCAGATTCTCTCTGAGGTATTATTATATCAGATGTGTGACTATTCACCTCCCTCTATTGTTAGACACTCTGCATTCTTCCTACATTTGCCTAAAAAAAAATGGTACTGGTTATTAAGCAACAGATTTCTTTTTCTCTTTTTATTTTTCTCTCTTTTTTTTTTTTTTTTTTTGGCCAAAGGGGCTACACAACAATAAAATGCCTTTTTTTTTTTTTTCAAATATCATTGTTTCTGTTCAGAAGCAAGTGTTTATAAACATGTTGCCATGTGAACTGAATCAAGAAAACTGTCCTTTCTACTTTTATCTCAGCCTTCAGGAAAAGTGAAAACTGCATTAAAGATGGGGTTTAACCTTTCAGTAAAGTTGTTGCAGACATTTTGAATATTTTCATATGGCTAAGTTTGTTCAATATTTCATAAGAATTACAGGGGTAGCGCTTTGCACTGAATGCCAGAGCTGCACACTCAGAAAATGGCACAGAATTTAGCAATATTGCTGCATACCAGAGGTAAGCCTACCCTCACTACTCCAACATTTCTCTCTGCCATCCTTCACTCAAAGCAATTTTACATGGAAAAAAAAAATTAAATCATTGAGATACAATAAGGCAAAATACATCAGTCATCTAACAAGAGGACCTGTCACTGCTGCACAATGTACAGATCATTTGCCAAAGTCAGAGGTGACAGAAAATTCAGAAATACACAAACACAACTGGAAGCACCAGGTAGACCTGAAAAGGCAGAAAATAAATCACTTTGTCCTGCCAAGGTTAAGACTGAACCAGGACTTTTCTTGCATTTGGAATTTTATAGAAGGGAATAGATTTGGAGATCTCATGCACAGGAGTTGAGTTTATTCCACCTCAAAATTTTTTTACTACATGACTCATCTAGAACAGCCAATGCTGCAGCAGCAGCAGCATCAGTTTTAACCAATTTCAAGGTTTGGAATAGACAAGAAACACGGAATTATTTACTACAGTCTAGGCTCTGATAATTACCAGGATAAGGAAGATGAACAAAGTAGAAGCTACTCCAAACACAGAACTCCAGGCCAAGCAAAACTTGTCTTTTCCACTATAACAAGACATTATTATCTGCTCAATAAAAGTCTTCTGGGCTAAGCAATCTTTTTTTTCTTAAATGCTTCTTACTGTCAGTGTCAAGGCTTGTTGCTTTGGAGAAAGTGCTCCTTTTTAAAATAAAAATGTTGGTATTGACATGCAAAATTTGCTCTTCAACTGATAAGAAAAGTCACAGAAACACAGTATTCACAACCTGAGGATGTCTGCAATGGAAATGCAAGCAAACTAAAATATGATAAACTGCACAAAACCAAGGAAAACTGTTCCTTTGCCCCATTAAAGTATTAGGTGGAGGAAATCTGTTGGGCCTTCTGATACATTTTCTCATAAATGAACATTTTTACTGATTAGAGATATTTATGTATGCAAATAGAGCAGAATAATTAACAGTACAGTAGTAACACGAGTTTGTACAAAACTGCCCATTAAGATTCCACACGCAGTCCTGATTACTGACATGGGAGAGATTCTTATGACTTGGAAAGTTCAACAAGAGAGTTCTTTAGTAGTAGAAATTGTATAAAATTGACAGCATTAAAATATTTCTTAAACTATTGCCAGCATCTATAATGACAAGAAGCTTTGGAATTTTAACTTTTCTATTGTTTGGTTTGCAAATCCCCCCCAATATGCTTACTTATAAAGCTGTTTATCTTTCTGTCATTCAACCCACGTGGTTTATGGTGGTGGTTTCACGTTGTTATTGTATTTCACAACCCAGGTATTTGGATACCCAATTGCATGAAAGACTAATTTCAAATAGTTAAATCCCCAAAAGAAAACAGGATATGAGCCAAAAAATTTTAAGTGAGATGAACCGAAGCCTGGAATACATCTGTGTTTACACATGGTCTGTTAGTCTGCAAATATATGTGGGCAACTGTGCACACCTAATTCCACAAATCTCAGTTCATAAATTCATTTCCTTCACTCCCAGTTGACACTGTCAATGTATTCTTTAGTCTTTTTGCTGAAAGAGGATCAAGTGTGCCAACCACGAGAGTGACTTTCAAGGCTGCAAACACTTTCCAAGAGAAAGGCACTGAGAAAATTGCCGTACTTTGCATATGGTAGGAAAATAGAAGATACCAAAGGTTATTTCCTATTGATATGTTCCACATTTAAAAGAACAATCTTAAGCCCACTGCCTGTCCCTTGAGCCATCTGGTCCCCCCCCCCATTATTAATTGTTCTACCCGACCTTCACAAGAGAAGAAAAATATTGTTGTATCTTCTTTTATCTTGTCTTATAATAGGAATCATGTTTCATAGTGTTGAAATAAATTACTTGCACAGTGATCAAACATCTTAGCTTCGTTTCAGCATTTAATCACCCGTGAAAGCCTTTTATTGCTTTGTATACTCCAAAGTCATGAACATTATTTCCAATCTATTCTATGGAAAGTATCTTTCATTTTATTTTTCAATTACATCTTAAATTCTATCATTCTTCCAGCAAGCACTTTGGTGTAATCCAAATGTATGAAAGACCTTTGTTTCTCTTGTATTTATTTCCTTTTAAAATGTTTTTACCTATTGCATGGGAAAAGAAAAAGCCAACCTAAAATGGCTAAAGTTATACTAATTTCATTGACACTACTTTATTTCCACTCAATATATACATTAAAAAGCCTCAGAAAATAATAATAAATAAAATCAATACATCAGACAATGGAACAGACCACGGTTCTTCTAAAATCCATTATGTTTTCTAGGCTGCTTGTCAAAGCATCATTGCTTTTTAAAACAATAGTCCTGCATCAATTCTGCCTGAAACTCTCACCAAGTTTATGGATGTATCAGACAATTATTTAGTGTCTCAAACCTCAGTATAGGCTGTGCAACATACACAGATTTTTGTTTGGTGAGCCAGCTCAAAGTCAAACTGCTCTTTCAAATGCATAAGGAAAATCCACATCTTTACTAATTAGAGAAAAAAAAACCCTCACACTTCAAGATTTTAATAGAAAACACACACACAAACCAATTTCTAGTCTATAAAGCCAGATTAGGAAAGGTATAATGGAGAGAAAACCGAGTCAGTCTGTGTGTCATAATCAGGGAGTTTTATATCACTCCCTACAAGTATTAGTCCAGCTGAAATAAGTGCAACAACTTACAGTGATAGAGGAACTATCAAACCGAAGCCTCATCTAACAGACGTGACAAGGCCATGAACAATTTGAAGCAGTTTTTAAGTTGGAGCAAATCCTGTTTAGGGCAGGAAGCTGGTCCTCAGAGGAACCCCACCTTCTCTATAATTCTGTTCATCCATAAACCACAAGGGTTGTTATCGAGAATACTTAAGAATATATTAATTTAAATCATTCATGATAAACTTTTCAAAAGTTCTAATTTTCGAATAAGTCAAGCCCTGGGACAGTGCTCCAGTAAAAGCAAAATAACCAGTTTTAAGATGAAGTTTAAAAACTTACTGCCCCATCAGACACCTGCAGCAATGCAAGACTGGCACAGATGAAACATTAGTTCCCTCTTCAGTGTTCCTATATTCCATTGAAAGCCTTTTCAGTAAACAATCATTATATATTCTTTTATACAGAATATAAAAAATTCTCATATGTGAAGAAGAAATATTCACCCTTTTCTATCTTTATCCAGTTTAAATCAGATTTATGGCTAACAGTCCTGTAATTTCTGATTGTGAAAATATAAATTAGTTCACATCTTATATAAATTCACTTTTCTTGAAACATGATGGCAGTGAATTTGGATGCTGAATTCCAAAATGAGACAAATGTTATTTCTGTTACAGTAGCTTTTTCTACCCCTTGAGAATTTTTCCATTCTCATCAGTTTCATAGATTATGAGTTTTTAGATAGTAGTAAAGCTTCTTATACATCAATATGAGAAAACAGTAGAAAAAGAAAGAATAAATAAACAGCATCTGTTTGGAATGATTATTTAGCTGATAGATTTTGGTCTTAAGCAAACAAGGGAAAATGCAGCCTTTAAAATGAGGAATATTTGAGAAGCTTAGTTATTTACTTGTCCCACCTAAGGCTGGGGATATTTTTCATTGAACATTACTGAGAGCACATAGACAGATTATATTGATTTCAATTAAAAAATCATGTGAATAGATCTGTCACCTTTGATAACCTTTCACTGGAACTTTGATTGTTGCATTATGAGCTGAAACTGCACATATTATTAGAGACAATACTCAAGTGAAAAACCACATTTATTCTAAAGACACGTGAATTTATTTTAAACGGTGTTAAGTATTAGCAGCACTACTACCAGTATCAGTTAGGTAACCAGTTTGGGATTTTTACAATATATTAAAAAAAAAAAACAAAAAAAACAAAAAACAAACATTTCTAGGTAGAAAATAATTAGGAATTCCTTCACAGACATGAATTCTGTAGAATTTCACACCAAGTTTTCTAAAGCTTTCATTCTATGTCAGAGCACAAAGCCCAGGCTAATCTGCTCTGGACAGTCTAGAATGACAAACCTATAAACCGCATCCCTCAGACTCTCCACTGTGACCTTCAGCCAAATGGCCAGCACCACGAATCCCCTGGTCTGGCTTCAGCAAGAAATGAAGCCACACTCCATTTAAAGTGTCTTTTTCAGGCTGTGTCTGAGTTTTACGTAAAGGTGCAGAAGCAGCAGACATGCAAAATATGTTGACAAAGCAGCCAACATATGTTGGGAGTTGTAACACAGTATTCCAGATATGCCAGAATTCCCCAGATCCCCAGAAGTCTGAGGGACCTTCAATACTAAATTCACAAAGAACCGCATAAATTTTAAAAATCTAAAAACAAGGTGACAGAGGTTTCACCTAGTAACTCCAAATAGAATCGTTTTACTAGGATGTTAAAGAAAAATTTTTCAGACTGTTCCAGGTCAATTTGTAGAGGGTTGAGTGACTGAAGAGGAAGATATTTCAAGCTAGCTTGTACCAGAGAAAAACTTGAGATACTCAACCTTCTTTTGAAATGGACTTTTTTTGCAGAAACTGTACACAGCTGCAGTTCGGGGAAGCTCCCTCAGAAAGAGAAGGTGCTTCTCCTTTTTTCTCTTGTATATATGTTCACCAATAGCCACAGATCACAAGGAGAACCTAAAGACGACTCCAGCACACACCTCTGGGATCACAGGCACTGCAGAGCATCCTAAACAGGCTGAACCTCTCCCTGCTGAACCCCCATCACTGGAGATCATCCCTGGAGAGGAGAAACACAATCTGGTGGAAGGTGTCCCTGCCTGTGGCAGGGGGCTTGGAATTAAATGATCTTTAAAAGTCCCTTCCAACCTAAACCACTCAGTGATTTTACAGCCATGTTCAGCCATTGGTGTTCAGTACCATAGCTGACATCTTTATTTCCAGATTATTCTGATTTTAAACACCTTCCCATGACCTTCTACCATTTCTTTCCAATTTCCTGCATGAAGCTCCTGACCTTGCAAGCATTCTCCCTCTCCCCAGTCATCACAGTCCTTCAGTCCTGACTGAGGCAATAACCAGAAGAACCAGAGCATCTCATTTGCTCCTGTGATTTGTCCTGTAGTTGTTCATGTAATTGCAACACACATTGTCCTGTTTACATTATATCTAGATTTGCCAAGTGGGAAGGCTACAGACGACCACCTCACTTGAAAATGAACTGAACCACTATTTTCAATCTCTCTACACATTCTCTGCCCAACCTCACAGATTCTATATCTGCACACAACGTCTTCTTTTGTCTCTTGGTTGACCACAGATTTTCCTCCCCGAGGCCTGCCCTCCTTTTTTTTTTCAGAATGTGTCAGTCCTGCCTGCACACAGCCTGTTCTGGCTGGGTCAGGCTCAGCACTAAGCTCCCTTTTGTCCAGCTGCCTCCACAACACAAAGGGAGTTCCATAGTTAGGTTTGATTACACCAAATGCCCACTGGTGCTGGTTCCTCCACTAATCTCCACCCAGACAAAAAGAAGGGATTTAATCCTTGAAATCCTCTTAATGACCTTCCAAAGATATGGCCATCAGTCTTCCTGCAGTCCCTCAGGCAGAATGCTCCAGGTTTAAAATCTTTCCAGATAACTTTCCATAATGTTGACTGACACCATAAAAATACATAAGGCACACGTTGTAATAACTGTAATATAGTAACTGGCAGTACTAAGAGGAGAAATAATAGCTTTACAGGCAAACATTAAAGTCAGGGCAAGTTAACTCAGTCTGAGTAAACAAATTGTATAAAAGTCCAATTTTTGTGAAATGAGTCCTACTGAGCGCAATTCTTCCCATTAGTCACACAATAATTATGCAACCACACAGCAAACCAACCTCAGCCTTTCCCTTTCTTCTGTCTCAGTTGCTGAGGACATGCAACTGAGGATACGGACATTATAGGGTAAAAGCATTAATCTCTGAAAAAGCATGTTTGTAATGCTCATTTTGTCCCATGGAAGAAATATGAAACCAGAAATTACCAATAATTTCACTGTGGAAGCACAGGGAAGTATTTGTGAGGTACACCACTCACAGTGCCTTGAAGGATCAGAGCACAGAACTGACTGAAGATTTTAAATTCAGGGTATTTATCTTAACTAAACATGTGAAATAATTTAAAAATACAATTAACTGGTCAAAACATCAGCAATATAGGACATTGTAGAACATACACATGTGAGGGTTTTTTTTTTTTTTTTACACAAAGTACACAGTTATTAAAGCTTCCATTGTTGTCAAAGTATGTTAGAGTTTGTATAAACTATTTCCACAGTTCCTCACACTCAATCTTAACAAAAAACAGTTTCAAATCTCAGAAGAGTTTAAGTTACAGTCTACAATTACAGTGGCTGTAACACAACCATCTTTCCAGTGGTAGAGAAAAAACTCCTCTCAGTTTGGTCAACAGCTTGTGACTGGATCAGATCACTATTTTCAAGTTAACCAATATTTTGGGTTGTTAAAAATACCTAATTTCATTGTGTTTAGTGGGATTTAATACATAGCTACTTATTTGAATCTTTCATTTTAATGATTTCTAAAAGTTCAAATATCCCAAACTCTTTAATTACAAACTACAGAGCAAATCAAGGTTTTTTTTAGTTCTGAAAAAGAGCCCAAACGTACATGCCACTTCACATGTTAAAGAATACAAGAAGGGTTATTAGAAATGAAAAGGAAAATAATTACAGAGATTACATTTCAGTTTCTAGGTAATCCTGTTACATAAGAAATTTGAGTTATACCTTCTCAAGATCTGAGATGGATTAATAATTACTTCTTCAAATAAAAATTCTCATTTCTTTAAGTGCTGAAATAAATTTATTCCAAATAATGTATCTGGTGGGGATGGGGGTGTTTCTACTATGAATGAACATTTAAATAAAGTAAAATTGTTTAAGTTAATCTGTTCTATAACATTGCAGGCTTCTGCTCTGGGAATGCCTTATATTAGGTGGTTTCTTAACCTTAAATCTAATTAATCTTACATCTAATTCCTCCAAGCAGACTGACTGCAGGGAAAGTTCATGGTGAAGCTGTCACCACAAACTCAGATTTCAATCAGATGAGGAAAAACTGAGGCAGAGCTTTCATCCTTTAATATAATGGAATGTAAGAAATGTAATTTGACCAAAAAGTTGATTTCTGTTTTGGAAATGGATTTTTAGCTTGCATCTATTATATTTCATTTTGAGAATTTTTTAAATATGCTAAAAGTGGATGTAAAAAACTCACTATTTTTATTCTTTTCATTCCTCTCTAGAAGATACTCATAACAATGAAAAAATTTCATTTAAAAAAATCCCTAAGGAAACTTTACACATAAATTCACATCTTGAATTCTGGATTAGAAATGTTTCAAAAAGATAATTTGATACTTTGATTATGCCACAGAAAGAAGTTTTGAGATTAAGCAAAGTGTGTTCAGATTCACCTGAAGCATCACAAAGGTCTGAGCCTACAAAAACTCCCTGAGAGTCTTCAAACAGCAAGACTTGGATGCACGAACACAAATTTACCTCCAGTGAAATTCTCCCCCACATAAGGGATAACCCACATACCAATGAAGAGGAAAAGGTAAAGGTTCAGTGGCAGGTGACTGCACAGCTATAGACATTAAAGATCAGAACATTTCAGGGAGACAGGGAAGCTCAGTGAGAACTGTCACTCATCAGAATACAGCTGCCTTTCTAAAATTCAGATTAGAGCAAATGGCCTCAAAATCACTCATAAAGCCAGGACACCAGAATGAACATTTAGCTTTAAGTGGTGCAAAGTTAAGGGAATGAAAAAAGCTTCAAACTCCTGCCAGGCTGACATTTTTATTTGTAACCACTGAGTAGAAACCATTTTCTAGAGCAGCAATAATGAGATGTTTAACGTGAATTATATATCTAATGACACAACCTCACCTCAGGATCAGTTGCATATCTTCCAGCAACAGCAGTTTTCCAAGTTGTTGTGATTTCTATTGAACATGTCACCATGCCTGTGCCTTGTGGCATAAAACAACTATTTTTAAAAGTGGTCTCCGTGGTTCAGTAATGGCCTCGTGATCAGCAGAGCCACAGGAGTCAGAAATGCAAACACAGGGCTATTTCCCACCCCATAAAGAACTCAAGTAGCAAGGACAGTTTGGGTCACAAGATTCATGTGGATAAGGTATATCAGACAGCCAGAAAAAACAATTACTAGCACATCAAACCATTTTTTTCATAGCAAATACTCATATTACTTCAATATTCTTTCTGCTGTGACTAGGAAGGGAGGCCTGAGCAGAGGCACAGTGAGAAGGAGCAGCACAGACTGTGCCAGGTCACACCTGAGGAAAGCCATGGAATAGCAGTGCAGGGAACAGACTGTCCTGGAACTGTCCAGGCAAGTCACACCTCTGATGGACTGCACCAGAATTTGGTCTGTAAATGTTACAAGAAGTTTAGCGCAATGATCCCAATAATCATATCTGGGCAGAACAACATCCTTTTTACAGCTCAAGGATGCATTTAAATTGAGTTTCAATGAAATTTGGAGAAGAATTGTGAAGGAAAACAATCAGATCAACTGAAATTAAAATCTGGCCATTTCATAGAGAAACATTGGACCTAATAAAATTGATAAGAATGTAAATCATGTCATGTATTGATGAAAAGAGGCCCAGCTTGGACTCTCGTGCTCCTCCTCTCCAACTGAGCCATTTGCTTTGGTTCATCACTGCAGGTTGTAGGAGACACAGCATGGAGACAAACCCAGCTCATAAGCAGGCCTAAGTGCTTTCTCCCTAAACAGACTGCAAGAAATTACTGAAAAACTGCAAAAACCATTAGCCTGAGGCAATACAATGTGTCAATAAAGCTGCCAAATATCATCAGCGCAGCTGCACTCCAAATCCTTAATCATTCTGCAGTCTTATGTCAAACATGTCTTGCCACCTATTATTCAAAATACAAACACAAAACAAAGAAAACCCTCCAGTGTTTTTTATAGCTTTTCTTAATCTCAGTAAGGCTCATTGTATCAACCACATGGCAAGAAACTGAAACAGTGTTGTGGGACTTCGATATGTTATTTCTCAGAAGGAAAAGTTTACTTTTTACTATCCTGCCAATAAATGTATTCCTGACAGTTGCAATTCTATTACTACACTTTGCCTTCTAACAAGAAGAAAATACAATGTTGTGAAATCAACAATCATGCAAAAGAGAGTGAAAATAGAAAATATGGGAGAACAAATTATTTGCTTTAAAAAAGTTTTCCTTGGGTAGATCTGTGAAATGCAAACAGATTTTTTTACAACAGTTTTACAGAATTGCACTTATTCCAGGAAAAAAAAAATGTCTGCTGTGTTTCTAGGAAATAATTCTCTTCACTTACAGAAACAAACTTATGACATCAAGTGCTGAAAGGTCAAAAAATGGTCCTTGCCCCATCCCTTCATGCTGAAGGACAGTTACTCTCCCATTGTTTTAATTTCTTTTCTAAGGCATACTCCAAAACACATTCTGTTGCACGATCATCATTATTAATTAAATTAAAATACCATTTTCAATTATAGAATAAAGTACACAACATAATGCAGTATCTCTGAGATATTTATTCCGTGTATTCATTTACTCCCTAATTTATAGTTTGGTCTTCTCTAATACAAATAGAAGTCATTAGTGCAAATTACTGATGTTCTTATTAAAAGTTTAATAAGAGAAGTGCTCTGAGAGTGTGACTCTTAGTCATTCCTCTCTGTGCTCATCTTGCAATAGTTGGATGGTATTTTAGAACCAAAAACAGAATAGGACACTAAAGTCTTTACACTCCTTTTTACGCACTAATACTGTCATTAGTTGAGCTGAATAAAGAACTCTAGGTCCTGCATGATGAAGAACCTGTCTAAAAATAAAATCTTAACTTAACCTTTCATTATTTATGGCCGCTGTGTTTTAAAAGAAAATTAAAAGTACTCTTTATTACTAAAGTGGTTCTAAACCCTATTAACAAAGGAAGCACCATGGCTGTCCAGCTCTCAGGAAGAAGTGCAAATTTCACAGCAGGGATTGTGTCATTTCTTGAGAGTACCTGGAGCACCTGTCTGAAGGGAGTTAATGGAAGAGAGGAGGAGTATGAAACAAGCACAGGGAACAGCATGAAAGAAGGTGGGCAGCTGTGTGGAAACACATAAAGGAAGCTGTTAAAAAAAAAAAAAAATGTTCTGCAGGAATTTATGGAGGGAGTAGGAAATGCAATACAAAGCACCCTGGCCTCGTGATACAATGAAAGAGACTTTGAACATTCTCAAACTCTGAACCTTTTAGAATTTTAGCATTTTAGAATGCAGCTTTGTAGCAATCTCTAAAATGTGGTACTCTCAGAACTAACATGCAGAGTACCAGAAGAAAAAAACAAAGCATGAAACAATAGCTTTTTGCATAATACTACTCAAAAATCATTTCCCTAGTAGAAAAGTCCCAATGGTAGACACTTAGGAGTCCATTATGTGAAATTTGCAGGGACTCTTTCTCTGGAATTCTCCTTTCTTTTGTATGACACAGCCTTGTCACCCTCTCCCCACCCTCTGGGCCACCTAAATTTAGCAGGAATCACTGATTCCCCTGCTCAGCTGACCACCCTCCCTGGTGTGGCTGGGCTCTGCTCTCCTCATAGGCACACATCCCTCCCTGCAACACCAGCCAGAAACTGCAACCAAATGAGGGGAACCAGGACCCTTCAAAAGCCACCAACAGCTTTCAGCTCTTAGTTGCTTATAGGAGGTTGTTTTGAGAAAATCCCGTCAACTTTCTACTTCCAGGCAGGCAGAAGCAACCGTGAATTTTGGCACTTATGAACTTCTCATTTCTTCCCTTGCTCATTTTTAACTCCTAGTTCTGCACGGGCATTCAGTCTGTTATCCAAAAAAATTAACTGAAATCTAAATATCTTCTTCTACCCTCCCAAAATCTTTATGGATTTCTTTTAATGCTTCCAGTATAAAATAGAAATTACTTTGGAACAGAAAACTAGCATATCTCATTTCACCTTGCAGAAACGAGTGTAAGAAGCAGAAATATGGAATTGAGTCCTTCTGTATTAACTAAATATTCCCCCCTAGGTTATTACCCGTGACACGTAATAAAGATCTCTTTTCCTTTTTAAATGTTCTTTCCCTTAGTGACTAAAATTAAATGAAAACAAAGGTAGAAATATGTTCCAACAGTCCTAAGACAGTCTAAAGAAATCCCTTTCTGTTTGCCTTCTCAACCTTGTTTTGTCACTCATCTATTAATTATGTGCATATTAATCTTATGTACAAAGTTAAAATTAGTATTGGACAGAAAGTGACAGGAATTCAGTCCCTGCTCTAAAAACTCCTGTTATGTCCTGGAGCTGTACTTACAAATATTGCACCAAGTATTTGAAATATGTGTACGATAACACGAGTTGTGAACACACTCATTTGACATCAATAATGTCTTACTTGGAACATAAATTACTGCTTCAAAACTGCCATGTTAGACTACTTAACTTTAGGGTGTCAGCATTTATAAAATATGGATGCTGAGCCTGTACACTCAAATACAACAGGAAATTAATATGTATGCTGCAACCACTTGCACTTAGAGACACATATCCTGGAGTAATAGGTATATTATATTTCCAATTCAAAAAAAAAAAAAATTGATCAGATTTCAAGCATCCTGAAGAAGCCCCTCATTGTTTCCTTTTTTTTAGCATGAATCAATAAAATAAGCATTAAAGTCTCTGACTGAGGAAAATAAAACTAACTCATACCATTTAGAGACATGAAATTTAATATTGAAGAGAGTGACAGGAACAAATATGCAGCTGTATGAAGTGAATATCTTAAAAAATAAACTACATCAAAATGGTTCTTCCTAATCTCAGTCAGTCAATATTTTATTATTAAATAAATTATTTTTCAGCAAAGCTCAAGGTTCTTTAAGTTCTGTAACTTAGGCATTTCTCTCCTAATACTCATCAATTTCCATATCAGAGTGTGGCCTCCAAGTATATGAAAGCTCCTATTTTGAGTCAGTTCTTTGTATCACCAATCAAAACCTTTTTTTCTCTACTCAGGCAAAAATTACCCCAGCACAGAGGACCAGAGTAAAACACAGCTCTTAAATAGATGGGTTATGGTGCACCAGTAGCACAGGCACCTTTCCTTTCATTCACAGAGATTCAAATACACATTGAAGCCCATTATGATTCTGAAAGTATCCATAGGAATAAGTAATTTCCTTCTATCAGCAGAAGCAGTCTTTGTGCAGCACAGTTCTCACACAGGCAAAGATGCCATGAAGTTATACAATTAAATTAGAACAGTTTTACTTGATGATTTTGAGGCGAAATTTGAAGAGTGGAAGAAATAATCTCATTTTTTATAGAACACAACATAAAACTTAATCCAGTGAGAGCTCTGAAGACCTAAGAAATCTCAGACAAATATTTTTCAGTCTACCGAGCACCTGGCAAGTTTTCTGCTTCCATCTGAACAAGTTGTACTTGAGGTTTTTTATGTTTTTAGCAATTTGCACCCATATATCCTTTTGGCCTACTGTATTATCGCGCTTATCAAATTTGCCAGAGTTATACACATATTCATTTCTTTTCCATTGCCTAACTACTAAGAATTTATCTTTCTAGCCATATCTTGGCCTGCTGCCTTCCATCAAAATCATATACATTTATGCAGAATTATCTGTATCATCTGCATTTCATAATTGTTATTCATCAAAGACACAGGAAGGAATGAAAACTACTCCTAAAAGTCCACTTAGGAGATTTGCTGTATGAGCACCAGAATTTCTCTATTTACAGACTGTATGATAAGCCCAAAACCCAGAGGAAAGTTCACTTTCTGTGTTCTACCTATGATTATCTTGGATTTTCTGGCACATAATCAGGCACAGCTCAGTGCTGGAACATGTCCCAATAATCCAAACACAGCACAAACGGTCACGTAGAAATTTAAGCCTATGCTGCACAGAGTTTTCAGTCCAGAAGAGTTTTTGTGTGAACCAGATGGAATAATTAAAATAAAATTCTAAAGTCCATTTTACTTTACAAATTCAATGCCACAGAAGCGTGGATCACTTGTCAGAAATTGCCTTCCCTCCTTTTGTGGCACCAACCACACAAATCAGTTCATATCCAAGCCATTTATTTGCTCAGATGACTAAGCTAGATTTAAATAACCCCCATTACAGTTTCTATTTTTCTGTCTTTTTTGATTGGAGAACATCTTCTTTGCTGTTGCCTCAGAATAAAATATGCTTGCTGGGGAAGGGAATTCTCTGCTTTAAATGACAGCTGTCAGATTTTGTTATGGGAGTGCAATTCTATTTAATGGACTTGATTGCGCAATTTGCTGCACCTACCTCACATTGTGTGGGCTCCCAGGAGCGTGTCTGAGCAGAGCTGCAGGATCAATGCCAAAATAAAACAGAAACATGCAGAGGGGGAAGGTGGGGGGGGGGGGGGGGGGCGGGGGTGGGAAAGAACTGCCAGGAACAGCACTCGCACATCGTGCCATAAAAACCAGGCTTGGCTAATTTCAGTCCCAGCTTCAGAGGTGACTCCTCAGGTGAGCTCAAAGTTCAACAGCTTCTAACTGGGAGCAGGAGATGAAACTCTGAGCACTGCAAAGCATCCCTGTCCCAGTGCAGCTCTGACAATCAGCATTCTGCCTGGCCTCTTGTCAAGAATACACAAAGTGACTCAGAGAGCTTGTGCAGCACTGAACTACAGCGTTTGACCCACTCAGGATCTCCAAAAGAATTTTAAGAAAGGCACTTTTGAAATAAAATTCTGTTCCACTATAAGTATAATATAATACATGTCCAGCACTTAATACTGGATACACATGGGGTTTTTTCCTTAAAAAAATTTTTTTTTTTCAGAGAACAGAGATAAAGGAGTAGTGTTTCAAGCCCTGAGAGTGGAATATGTCACCAATAATGAGAAATCAGTGATTATACCTGAGATAATTTAATAAATTCAACTTTTTTCCAGTGAGAATATTAATTGCCACCTACCGATATTTAAATTTTCTATGGCAAAATCTAGGAATACAACTGTGCTGCTGAGATTTTTCCCCACACATCCCTCCCCCTCTCCCTCAATGAATTCCACATCTTACTGAAATCTGCCCCCTGCCCTGGCCTAACAGACTGGATCAATACTCTCTCAACGCAGGTATAAACACAAAAGAAAGGAGGAGTCATGAGGGGGAAAGTCAAGAGTTAGGGCTAAAATTCCTGTTCAGCTTCCTCTGCAGGCTGACTCCCTAAGCCAACCTTTGGGAAACACAGTGTTGCTGCAGCAATCCTTTTCCCGCTGCACTTGGGAATATTTCAGAAAAACAAATATGTTCAAGAGTGGCCAGTGGTAATTACAGTTTCCATCTGAACCAGAAAAAAAAAAGCCAATTCAATTTCATTAGGGGGCCATCTTCTCCTCTTCCTTGAAAACTCAAGGAAGGGCCTGACAACGAATTAAGATTTATAGAAAAATCCTTTCACTACTTAAATGGAATTATGATTTTGCCATTAACGCGGAGTCAAGATGTTCACTCTGTGTAGGAAGATAACTTTTTAGCAGGGATTGCATGGGTAAGTAATATTATAAACTGCAATTCTATAGCAATTTCCTAATGGTCTGTAAGGAGCAAAAGACACGATGAATTTAATGGTGTCTAAAAAGAAGACTGATCACTGCCAGGACAGGAATAAATGATGTTGAGGCCAGTGCATAGCAAACTCAATGATAAAAGAGGGGTGAAAATGTACTTTCCTGCACTTTCTTTACTCTGCAACAAATACTGAATTTATTTCCTTTCTTGTCCATTTCTCTTCAGCAAAGCTGGGTGCAGCAAACAAAATTAACAATTGCCTCTTGTAAATCTTGTAAATGCAGATTTAGAGATAGCAGAACACATGACAGGCATTTGTTATCTTGGATAGAGTTTCTGGAAAGCACTCTATTTTCCTGTAGCAGAGAAAACTGTAAGGAAATTCAGGGCTGGAATCAGCCCTGAATGTCACAGAGGACACTGCTGGAAAAACCCACGATGGCCAGGCAACCTGACACCAGTTTGAGATTTCATACAGTTTTGCTTAAATCTATCTGAATGATTCAGACCTTTTGTGCTTTAGTGTTCAACCACAGTAACTTTGAGTAATCATTTTTTTAAGCTGTTGCTCTGAAAAAAAGCTTATGATCAGTAGACTAAAGAGATGCTTTAGTGATCTGCCACCGGTTGCTGCTTTTAACAAAGTACTGGGGAGATAAAATATAAGTTCTTACAGTCGTAGAAGGCCATGAAAATATTAATAAGGGGCAAGGTAGATTACCCCAGTTCACCCCATCATTCCTGAGGAGGTTAGAGGAAAAAGCTGATAGGGGACTCAATTGATACAGAATTAAAGGAAGAAACATTTTAAAAAGTCAATCAAAATGATTTTATGGGAAATGGGACTTGTAGAAAGTTATGTTATTAATTTAAAGTGAGGTTGATCGTGTTAATCTCACACGTAATACAGTTTTTAAAACTAATTCAATCCACACTGCATGCAAGTAATCTACAGATCACCTTTACAGAATATCAGCAAAGCACATAGGAGATGCACCAGGAGCCAGCTGACTTGGTAGTGATTCCCCACTGGAAACTTCTCTGTGAAACTCATCAGCTGTTTTAGAAAAGCATTGGAGGGATTAATGTGCAACCTGACGGGAAACATGTTCATCTGAATGCAAGAATTCAGTCTGCCAATAAAACCTGCAAGCAAATAATGCAGAGGGCAGGCAGCTACAAAGTGAACTGAAACACCTATTTTGCCTTATGTGCATATATTAAATTACAATTTATTTTTTTAACCTGTAAAAAAAATTCTTAAGGAACAAACTTTTTGCTAAGTATAATATCAGAAACGGGAGATGTAGAAAATGCTAAGTTCATACTGGATGAGCAATTAAACATTGGAACTCCCTAGAGTACTGCAAAGGGGCAAATTTGACTCTTGAATGCCTAAGCAAGAAAATAAAGGATAAAATAAGAACTACCACATTAATTCCACTTAAGACACTGAAAAGGTTGACATTAGGGCTCTACATAATTCTACTGGTCCTGTTTCAAAGTGGTTGTTGAAAAGTGAATTCCTAAAGTGATTTGAAAGTACCTTACAGCAAAACTGCTGGAGCTCAGTGCTTTTAATAAAAAAAAGAAGTAGGCTAAACACAAGCATAGTCCAAAAAGTTACCACCCAGCCGAAGTGTCATTTCACAGTGTGAATTACAGTGCATTAGCTCTGTATACAAACAGTTTTAAATTATACTCTGGCCTTTATCCAAGGTAGCTTCTTCCACTACAGAACCAGCACAAGGTACCTGTCTCACACACAACTCTCAAGGAGTTGATGCTGCTTCATGATGAAATTTCACACACAACTTTGGCAGTGCAGGCAAGGGCAGAGAAGTGACTGAAATACAGTATGTTAAACCTTTCCAAAGGACAATAAATACTTTGTTCTAAGTGCTTTTTAGACACGTAACAGACAGAAAGAACCTGTACCATTAATTTTTTAATTTAAAAAGCAAAACTTGGAAGATATTACCAAACTTAGCAATTCTTTTCTCCAGTGATTGAGATCTTTGAATGATGATCAGATTCATTTTCAGGAAAAATATTTTGATTAAACGCAGTTTATCATTAACAGATAAAAATGCAAGATTGATGTCATGTAATAAAAGAGATGAATAATATTTTTCTGAAAAGCTTTAATTGTAACTACACTGTACAGCCAAGTTACTGATTGCATTTCAAAAGTTTAAGAGACTAAAAGTACAAAGGATAGTCAGATCAGTACCACAGCCTCTGAAAGATAATGTAAAAGTGAATTTGGAGATCCCAGGTCAGTTCACAGTCAAAAGCTGGTTCAAACTGGCATTATGCTAATGCAATTTATTTATTCCATGATAAAACATTACAATTTATATTAGCATATTCTTCAAATACCACAGAGAAGTATTACAGCAAATAGAAGTATTTAAGCGCAATGACAAGCACATGAAATTAGGAATAGAGAAAAAAAAGAAACTATATAAAGAGAATTAAAATCAAGCACATTTTTGCATTATGCATCATACAAATTAGTCACTAATTATGAAAATGTTCTTCAGCTTCACAAGTGGTATTGCCTGTACTATTTTATCCTTTGCTACGCATCTTTTTGAAGCACTTTTTTATATCTCCTTTCTATTAGGCTGTCAGCAGTAATCAATGTTAATACACTCGATTACACGCAGCAATTTAAGAAATAATCAGTTTTAAACACTACAGTGTTGCTATACTCCTGGTGGCCTGTATCATTAGGTCTTCACTCTGCAGTACATATTCAATTCAGAGTTTAAAATGGTGTGAAACATTCACTTTCAAGTTGTAAACTTATTTTCCTATGTCAAGTATTCTCCTCTCTCAGAAAAGCTGATTTGCTTGAGTGTTCTAGGTGAGAATGTAAGACTGAAAATTTCTGGTGCTTCTAGCAGCAATAAAGTAAATGATGTTTTCTCAAGAAGCATTCCTTTTCTCTAAAGATTCAGTTTAGTTACATAATAGATAAATTATCATTATACATCGTTCGCAAGGCAGATATATTGCATTTATTTAATTCAGTATGTTTCTTTAATAGCTTTCAACTAAATTTTGGAGTATTGTTGAAAGTTACATGCAAACCACTTTCAAATTAGAATTTTTGTTCTGTAACAGTGATATAGTTATTATTTCATCATCTTTATTATGGAATAAAAGAGAAAGCAATTTTCTGAAAGCACCTAAGCTCATAAACAAGTTATGTGCCTTTGAAAACAGGAGTCTACGTTGTCAAGCAATTTTGAAAGTTTTTCTATCATTTTACTCACTTGTCCCAGCTTAGTAGAGATGATAAATAATTCCAAACATTTGGCCCCTCAGAGCATTGTAAACCTCTGCATCTAAATCCAAACACTACAGCAGGAGCACACAAGATCCCACTTATATAAAAGTACAGCTACATAACGCTTTTCTCTACCAGAAATTTCAAACACACTGGAAGCAACTCAAAGGGAAGATTCTCACAGGTGTTCCCTATTTATTTCAGTTTTTCGGTTGGAGAGTTGTGGAATGGTTGAACAGTCTCAGCTGCAACTGGAGCAAATAGGAACTCTCCATCAAATGAAGTATTGTATAGTGGTGAGTATACAAAAAACGCACAAAAATCAAGTCTCAGATGTTTCAAACTGGGCATACACAATATGCCTGACATTTGTCTGTGCTTGAGAGCAGGCATAGTCTCTCCTCAACAAACATGCATTAAGGTGGCAATTTATTTCACATTGTAAGACACTCCAATCTCACCACAATGAGTGCTATAGAAAAGCCCATGAGGAAGTTAATTATTCTGCCTTCAGCACAGCATTTAAACAGCGTATAGTAAACAGCCTATACTGCAGCCTGGGACCACACACTGAACACGATAAAACAAAATACTGGATCACTGCTCATTAAATTCTTATCTCTTATGTGAAAGCAATGTGAGATTACATATTTAAAGATTGTAGAGCAGTGCATGCTCACAAGGCAGGCTGCTTGGGCAGCCCACAGCACAGCAACCCTCCAGCTCCACAGCAGTCCAGAAACAATCCTCATGCTTTTCAGAGGTGCAGTCTGTATCCAGGGCTTGTCCCACCTCCATTTTGCATATCTTTTCCTTTTATCAATTATGGGCTTTTAATCATAATCCTCAAGTGAGTCACCATTAATAAGACAGAATATTGTCTTATCTCTGCAAGAGTTCCCACCATCCCCAAGCCCTCACAGTCTTAAAAAGTCACTAAAACTTCACTCTAAAAACTGTAAAAGCAGAACACTCCACACTTCTGTTCCTCTGTCTTCCCCACCCTTTATTTGTATCATCTGCTTGTAAATCCCCAGTCTCCCAGTCCTGTTATGACTTTCAAATAATCTCCCAAAACCAAGAGTTTAACCTTTTCCTCTCTGGTGGGAAAAAGCAGTATCCCATCATACAGTTAATTTAAAACTGCAGGCAGCCCAGCTTATACATGCGAGATACTGAAACTTTTGCATTCTTTTTTTAGTAGGTATGGTGGGTTTAAAGTATAGAAAAGATGGTAGTGTTTTGAAATGTGATGCATTTCACAGCATCTCAGCACAACAGGAAGTTTCCTCCTTTGCACTCCCACTATGTTTCAAAGAAATAACTTTGCTTTAAATTTTTTCTCCAGTGCTTTACATTGTGAAGAGTAACCCTTGACTACCATAAGCCATCTTCTGCCTGTTTTCAAGGTAGAAAAGGGTGGCAAATATAGTGTTACAGATTTCTGTGTTTATTTTCTTTCAGTCATGTCCATATCTAATTGTTTAAAGTACTATTAAAGTGTTAATTAGTCTTACTTCTAACCAGGTAAACCCAGCCTTGTGTTTAAATTACAAGCTGGGCTCTTCTAGCCTGCATTTGAAACAGCAAAAACCAGTTTGTAGATGAACTTTCTAATCACTTTTCTGCAAGATGCACTGCCAGAAATAGAGCCAGGCTCACTTTCACCTATTTGTGGAGATTGCACTACTTGGCCTTACTAGGTCTGAGATTAAACCAGGCTCAGATGCTAACATGATCAGCCTCTGAAAAAGAGAGGAAAGCTTCTCCCTGGCTTCCATCTCTAGTGAATCACCCACCAGCTTCTGACAGAAATGCAATCTTGTTCTCAGTGCCTAAACTAAGTACGGAGGGAAAATGTTGCACTTCACTGTGGAACAACCAGAAGTAATTGGTGACTCTTAACAGCAAATACTGCAGGACTCTGCATGGCCGGTGTTCTGTATAAAAATACATTGACACAAACACACAAAGCCCAATTCCTGCAATTTATACACTAAAACATTGGTCTATTACTGTTCATAAGTTTTTGAGAGAGTAGAAGCATTACCTTATCAGGCCTCAAAAAAAGGAAACGGCAAAAATGCTTCTGGCAATTCAGCAATGGCATCTACAGATCCAGCTGGGGCTTCCTTGCTCCCAACCTCCAGACTGAGATGCCAAGTAATTGATTTAATTAATAACAGTACTTCCATAATTTCAATGAGGCAAGATGACCAATGGTCCAAGCACAAGGCCCAGCATTCAGTCAATTCTAATACAACTACGTAGTGGAATTTTTCTGCAAGGTCTTCATCAGCTCATGTACTTTTTATGACTTAAAAGAATTAAAGACTTGACCACTATCCAATTTCTTCACTTTTACTGCACAGGAGATAAATAAAAGCAGAATTTGGACCTGGCTGTTTCACTTTCTGTAGTTACTGTTTTTATCCTAACATACAAGAATTATTGAGGATTTAAAGTTAGAATTGCAAAGACTTGCTGACTTCCTAATTCCCACTTATTTCAATGAGCCAGGAACCAAAATGTCCCTGAGATAGTGTAAATATTTGTAACAATATAAAAAAAAAAATTGACCTCTAAATGAGATGAATTAAAAACCATTAATGTCTTCAAGAACTCTATTATTCATGCACATACTTCTTCAACTTGTAAAACAAGCAATTTAGATACCTGCGACCAATACAAGCAAATCAAATATCCTCTCTTCAGTTTCTGTATGCTGAAATTGATATCAGGACCAACATAGAGATGCTAAGAAAAAAATCAGAGATCCCTCCTCTTAGCAGAACTATTCACATCCAATTTCTCAGGTCCACAGTTACAGAAAGAAGTTACCGTGTGCACCACAGGAAAAAGGGAAGAGGAAATCAGACTCCCTCACCATCCACTGGCTTCCCTGTTTCACTCCCTGTTCCCAGCTTTAATTAAAGGAGATATGAAAACATTAGGATGTATTATAAACTTCGAAATTTATGCACAGTGGACAAAACAGCTTATATTTTACTGTTGTGCAACAAGCATGAACATACAGAAAATTCACATTCAGACTGAGTACATTTGGAGCTCCCTGAATCACAGAAAAGGCAATTAATCTTAGTAACCTCAAAGAGAATTGACAGAGTGTTTTAACATAGTCAAAATGCTGAAGGTCCTTGAATGCTTTCTAATAAAAAATGTTATGAATTTTTGAATTTTATGTTTACTGTCTCATCCCTGTGGGGAACCTAATGAAAAATGCAGTATGGGAACACAGTATGGATATTTCATGTAAATAATTGCTACAAATGTTTATTATTGGAAATGCAACTGTACGTGACTCTTAATGTAATCTATATTAAAGACTAATCAAATAATTGATTGCGATTACTGATCATATCTATTTTTTGTTCACGTTAATAATGTTTCTAGGAAGAGATGACATGCTAGGTAGAGCATGTGCATAAGGGAAGCCATGCTTTGAAGAGCAGAGGAAGAATATATTTAGTATTTACTAGTATTTATTTCATGACATTCATGCAAATTCTGGTTGTGAGTGAACTGAAACAAAATCTCCACTACTGCTTAAAGTTTAAAGGATAAAATTATGCAAAGCATTCTTGCAAAGCATTCTTACAATGCACTGTCATTTTCAAGGCATTAACACTATCCCATATTATCACAAATTACAATAAAGAAAGAAGAGGTCATCAGTTAATGTTCTTAAGAACAGCCCTTTTTCTCATTCTGGGTGAGCATTTACAAAAGAATAATAGTCCATTTTCTTTGATTAAGGGATTTGTTAGTTGGGAAATGCTTAAATACTGCTCTTTCTGATGCAAAAATACTTCCTTTTATGTTCACAAAATCACAGAAAAGTTGAGTTTGGAAGAGACCTCTGCAGATTGCCTTGTCCAATGTTCTTGCCTGAGCAGTGTGAACTAAAGCAGGCTGTTCAGGACCAGGTCCTGCCAAGGTTTTAATATCTTCAGACAGACACTCCATACCCTCTCAGGGCAAGTTTTTTCAGTGTTCCATCAGACTTAGAGTGAAAAAAAATAATTTAAAACTAATTATACCCTCACAGTCTCGCCACAGCAGTCCCACACTCCCTCCTGAGCCCCCTGCTCCTGCGGTGGCTCTCAGGGTCCACTCACCTGGATGGTGTCACCTTGTGCCCTTTGCTAACCAAAGGCTGGAGCTCAGTCTGAGTCTCAGTCTGCAAACTGAGCGGCACCAGGTGTGTTCCTCAACACTAGCTCTGTCTTCTTCACAGCTCCCAAATGTCCCAACAGACATTTATGCACATGGCTTAGATACACTTCCCTGACAATCTACCTTTTAAAAATTTTCCTTCACTTCATCCTCCTCCATCAAGGTTAAGACTTCCATGCTCCAGATTTTACATTGGCCTCAGCTACCTGAGTGTCTTGAAAAGCAGTCTGACCCAAAACCACTGGGAGGTTGGTCAAAATTCCTAGTCCTTCCCTATGTTTCGTACCACCACACTGCCTCTCTCACTTGGCAGTGAGCCCACAATTTCTCTTGTCTTCCTTTTACAGACGAAGTACTTACAGGTAAGTTTCTTTTTTCCCTCCAAGTCCCTGGACAAATCCAAATGGACTTTGGCCTTCTTAACCCTGTCCCTGAATGTTCAAACAGAGCCCCTCTACTTTTTCCAGGTCACCTAGCCTTCTTCCATCTCTTGTACATTTTTTTTCACATCTGAGCTTTTTCAGGACCAACTTGTCCACCCATGCAGGACTCCTGTTGACTTTATCTGATTTCTTTCTCATCAGGATAGATGATTCCTTTAAAACCAACCATCTCTCCAGGACCCCTCTTTCCTCCAGGGCTGGAACCCATGGGATTCCTCCAGGGAGGTCCCTAAACAGACAAAAGTCTGCACTTCTTAAGTCTAAGAGGTCATTTTAGATTTGTGTTTTCTCTCAGGAGGTTGCATTGTATTGTATTGTCTTCTCTCTTCCAGACTTCACTGTGGCGATAATGAGTCAGGATGTGTTAATTTTATTCAGAAATCAGAAATAGATTTTTCTTTTCTCAGCCCTTGATGAGCTAGACCGCTCTGGAAATTTGACCCTGGTCTATTTCTAACAATAATGGATGTATCATTTGGAACCTCTGTGAAGGGAATACCAGTCTTTTCTGCGGCACTGCCTTAAATTCACTTCTCTACACCCCTTACAGTGTCTGCAAGACACACAATACTACAATGACTAGATATTTTAACTACAGATTTTTATATCTAAACTTTTAAAATCTACTTATGACAGTTTCTATTCTTTTCCTGGGGTTCACTGAAACTTATTAGGGCAATAAACCCATTAATGAAACACTGTGGTTGAGAATTTTAATGCATTGAAGTCAAGAAATTAGCTTGAAATTATAGTTCTGCATATGAACCAGTGCATATGAATAACCTATCTCATATGCATATTGACTCAAATATTCATCACTCTATCCAGCAAGACAAAATTCATCACACACACAGAGTAATCCCTAATAAATGCTGAAATACTGAGGTTCACTCTTTGATTCCACAACTATGTCAAAGGTCAGGAAAAAGGTGTTGTTATATTTGGATATAGGATATGAACCAAGGTACCTGGTATCAAATAATTTACTGTTCCAAAAATAAGAGGGGAAGAAATTAAATACAAGCTGAACTGTGACAAAACTGTAGATTTGTGCTTACAACTTCTATGTAATACTAAGAATTTCTCTCACATTTTTCTTTCATCTCACTGACCCTGGCTACAGCTTAATTGGTAATATTTTTTTCTACATTAACACTAAATGAACATCTTGCTGCAATATTTTTGTAGGCATGATGGTGTAATGATGGCTAAGTTTGTAGACTGCTCCTCACACACAAAAAGTCACCTTTTTTTTGCATTTTATTATGGATGTGCATTGAATAATTGTCACTTGTATTGCAATAATAATAGTAATTTTTTTGCTTCTTTGTCCTTAGATACTCCTCATAGTTGAAAACCTCCTCTACAAGCATTCACGGTAATAAATATTATTTAATGGGAAGATGAGATATTCAAGAACAGAAGCAGTCTATAAAGACACACTATGGCCATGAAGTGTAAATGCATCTTTGAGATAAAAACAGTTCCATGCCCAAAAAACGTGTGACTGAATAGAAACTTCTCTATAAAAATCATTAAACTATTTTCCTGAAGAACTGGTTTTTTTTAAAAAACAAATTCCTTTAAGAATTTTCTAAGAAAATATTGATTAAACAACCATAACAAAAATTGAAAGAGGTATGTGCTCTAGAGAAACTGCTACTTGGGTTTAGGAAGAACTGTAATCAAGCTTCATTTTATTTATATTTCTCCTATTTTGGATTTCAAGAAGCTGACCTCCATGAATATATTTTCATTCAGTTACACCAGAAAACTGTTGATATGATGGATTGGTGTATAAATGACCTTGGGAAACTAAGGAAGAGCAGAATTCAAACAGGAAGAGTCAAAGCATAAGGAAGCTGTTCTGGGCAGGATAGAAAACTTACATGGCCTTCCATAACCATAATTTCCATTTTTTCTGTGTTCATGAAGCCCGTGAGATGTGCTGTGGAAGATGGCTAAACCACCTCCCTGACTGAATGGGCTGGGACATTGGCAAGAGTGGCAGGGAACTGGTGCACAGTCCAGGAAACCCCTGGGTTTGGAACTAAATCTGTGCAGAATAGACTACTCTGTTTCTCAAAGGAGCAACACAACCCCTGTGTTTGCAATACAAACATGCACACTGGAATTATCTGCCACAAGTAAATCAAAATGCAGCCAACAGTTAAAACTTCCAGAAGCTGTATGGAAGTTAAATGTAATTCATATAATGGAACCCTTGTTGTATGGACTGAAGAATAAATCAAAAGGAACTCAGGTACAGAGCTCCAGTCCTCTCTCTTTGTCTTATCATGGACACTGTTCCTGTGTAGTCCCTGTTGTTGGTGATTTCCCTGTCCAGATCACATTTTATCAGTGCTTTTAAAAGCCATAAATCTGAATTCTCTCTCCTGAAGGCTTGCAAATCCTTACTCCAAATAGTTTCTAGACACAAAGTGTCACTTTGGTTTTGTATTTCTCTGTTCAGTAGATTGTAAACAATATATATCTCATATATGGCATGATTCAGAATTAAATCCTGAAACTGCTTTAAAAATCAAGTCAATAATATTTTTCCCATTATATAGATGTGGAAAATGAAACAAGTTGATAAGCAAATTTGGTCTGGCCAGTGAATATGATCTCCTAAGTTTCAGTTCAGTGCTCTGTCAAATAGAATCATTGCTTTTAGCAATTAATACAAAGTAGTTTATCATTTTCTTATTATGCAGGGTTCATTTAGCTACACTCTGATAAATGTCTTTTATATATTTACAGTATTATTTATGTAGTTTGCATTTACACAAGGGTTGCCTGCTTCAGTGATAGATCAACATACAGAGAACTTGCAAATGAACACCTAAATAAATACATTTCTAGAAAAAAGAGACATTTCTGAGTAGCTCTAACACTATCTTAACTACGTGATGAAGACAATAAAAGCAAACAACATGTAGCCATAGCACAGCCATACATGTTATGCAGACAGTGAGAAAACCAAGTTGGCAACCAAATTTTATGCCAAACCACCAAGTGTTTGATCTAAGTGTGGAGTTAATATTGCCATTGGAATACAGCTCTCTATAATGCGTCCTCCAGGGGTATCACTAATGTATAAAACCATTCCTCCCAAACCACTTTGCATCTTTACACAGACGAAGCCCTTCCACAGCAAGAACTGCAATTTAGGAAAGACTGCAGAAAGCTAAGTTTGAACAGGGACAGATAATCAAGCACATTTATATTTTTAGAAAGCCCAGATTAACAAGACCTGTGGTAAAGGGTGAGTGCAGATCTCAGTCACAGCATGCCACTGCTGCAAAAGAGCTCTGCTTCCAACATCCAACTCTGGAATATGGCAAAGAATTTAAAGTGGGGTTAATTTTATTCTCTACTTAACAACCAGACCTAAATTGCTTTAGTATTACCCACCTACTCAACGGCAGAAAAAGCAATTTTTTTCTGTGAACACTAACTGTCTCTCATGAGAAAGTTGTTAATACTAAAGCAGTAGCAATTATTTTCCATCTTGTAAATCTAACAAAAAAACAACCTTCATGCTGTTTTCACTAGTGGTACAATTTTTTTCACATGGTGAGATACAGAACCTGCAAAGAAATAGGTCAGGTTCTAGACACCTCAACCCTCCCTGTATCTAATAGAATTGAAGCATAGAGAGTCCATTCTGATATTTAAGAGTCAGCCAACCAGTTTGTTAGGCCCAAAGCAGCCTTAGCCAACAGCACAACCTGTCAATGGTCTGAAGTGTAATGTCTTTTGAAGACATTACACTTCAAACCATTTCCAGACCACTTGTCGAGAAAAGTATTAATTGTTAATGCTTACCACATCCAGCATCTGTTTAAAACAAAATCCGTGTCCCTTTTCACGGATCCAAAGGTGCCCTGATGCAGAAGGATCCAGGTCTGGAAGCCCTGTTGTGCTGACCCTGTGGCACTGGAGCTTCCCAGAGGTTTCCTTCCTCTGCCCTTATCTTTTCCTTGGGAGTGTCCAATAAGGAAGATACACCAAGAGGAGCAGTGCTGGGACTGACGCCGAGCACTGCAGCGCACACGGCAGTCCTCTTGCAGAACTGTAACCTAACATATGCGTGGCTTGGATGGAAATGAATATTCAGTGACAGGCACTGAGGAGCTCTGTGGTTTTCTCATGGTGCAGAGAAAGATTTCAGTCTATCCCCCAAGAAACCGTCAGTAAATTGTGCACGGCATTAGGCAAAAGAAGGAGATCACGCCACGTCCCTCAGATAACAATTCAGTTATAGTTGTTTGCATCATGCCATATAATTCAGTTAACAACCCTTTTAAAGGCCCAAGTGTGGTGAATAAGTAAAATATGTGATTCAAGAATCAACCACTTATTAAATTTTGTCTAAACTACATCCTTTCTCAGTGCCTATGAGGCCCTTGTTTAGACAACCAATACAAAATAAGGTGACAAAGACTGCTTTAGCCACTTCCAGGAGCCTGCTAAGTCAGTGTTCACATGTAAACCACAAGATGCCTCGAATACTCAAGGGAACATTTTTGGTTCAAGAGCTCTCATTGTTACACTTTTCAGATGCACCAAATTTAATTTCTGCACCTGCAAAGAAAACAGCATCAAGGACCCAGTTCAGAGTTTTCAAATCATTGCCTTCACTAAAGGCACAAAGGTACAAACAAGGTGATGCCACTGACTTTTCGTCAAACTCTTCCGATTTCTGTGTGTCTATTGTGATTTAATAGAGGTACTCATTTATGCCATTCTACACTTAAATCCTGTGCTCAATAAATTCTGAGCACCCACCAACTCCCCAGCTTTCTCTCAGGTTTTGGCTTTCAGCCTGGATTTAGCCCAGTGCAGAAGAACATGAACTGGGTTTATGCATTTACCTCCACTAACCTTCACTAACGTGGCAAAGAGTGTAAGAGTGATTATCCTTCCTGTAGTGCAAAACTATATAGAATCCTTCAGTATTTCTTTTTTTTCTTTTAATTTAAATTATGTAATCTATTCTAGAATGCTCTTTCCTTACTTTGGCAAAACCACACATGATAGGCAGGTGAATGTCATTTTAATTTGGTTATTGCCACTTTTTGTGTCATGAAAAATTTACAATATGATAGACTGCTGATCAATACAAGTATGATAATAAATTAATAAGGATCATATAAATATTTCTTTTTTATTGTTATGCTCATTTTTTCTTTATAATTTTATTTAATTCTTTATTTATTATTCTTTATTAAAAGATAAATGTCTTCCACTGCTGTCAGTTGGAGTTTTAATAGACTTGAATAGACATTTTAATACTTTTTAATAATATTCATGCAAATGATTATAATACCAGCAATTATTTTCTCTAATATTCTTGTATTCATGTCCTTCAAGTTCTGTGAACCACTGAACTGTCAGGAAAAAAAAAAAAAAAACCCTAACTGATTTTTCTTTTAGCAGTATTATTTCAATTAGATTAATATTTCCCAAGTTTATAATTAATTTGACAGAAATGTCATTATAGTAAAAAGTCAATACTCCTTCTGTTCCTTGCTGGCAAACTTTCCCTACAGTGTAAAATTTTATAATCGTGCCAGAAACCATCAATTTGCCTAAATATGGATATACACATGTCAAATATTTGTTTCTTTTTACTAATTTCTATAGCACCTATTACTATGCTAGATAGATGAATCTTCTGTTATTTATTATTTGAAACACAATAGAACAATTAAAATAGATCTTTCATACAAATGTCCAGCACCTCTGCTAATGTTGCCACCCACGGTCCTTTGGAATCTAAATATTTCTTGTGCTAGAGCACCCTACCTTAGAATAACAGGAAATATCATTTTTTATTTTGAAAATTAGAGGCCAGGTTATGGTAATTTTTTCAGCCCAGAGGTACTGAAAACATCAGACATTTATTGTATGAAGTTCTTACAAGTGCTGTGATGGCCAACAGCAAATTTCCCACAAAGAACTGTATATTAATTCTTGCAGGTTTAAAGCCATCTTCGTCCTCCCTAGACTGTGCATAAGAGAGAGAGAATTTTTATAATTCTAATGCCTGAACTAATATATATGTAGAAAACCTCTTTAAATAAGGAGAATTGATGCTGGGAAGTTCTTAGCCACTCCAGATAGTTTTGATGATCTTTCATCATGATGAAATCACATTTCCTAAGACAGATGTTTTGAAATTGGAGAAGGAAAAAAACAACTCATGTTCCCTATTCCAATAATTAATGCTGCACTGTTTTACAGTGGTGCCTTCTATTAACGTTTGTTTCTGGGTTTTAAATGCTAATTAGTGTAGCTGCAATTTAGTCTCACCTACTTCTATTTCCTAATTTAAGCATCTGCTGCTGCCCACAAGAGACTGTTATAGACAGACATTTTTTCTGACCTCATACCATGACCTTTACATTTTTATGCACCACTAGTCTTGGAAAAACTATTGTAAAGTGTATTGATCTCATGATCAAATCTTCATCCTCAAGTGTCTTTGGATATTTTAACTTCCTGAAACTTCACAAAGGTAGTATTTTATTCCCATTCATTAGTTTTTAATAGTTTGACATACTGTCTCAAAACACTCTCCCTAATGTTTAAATATTTACATGGCATCACCATGTACCTTTCATAATCTTAGGTATTATTTAATCAATTCTTACCCAGGGGAGCATTTAACCAAACAATTCACTAAATTTGATGTCAGCACACCTATTTATACCTTTCAGCAGGCATTTTCTCTTGCTGCACCATGGTCTTAGATAATTATTGCCATTTCTTTATTGCTTTTGCACTTTTTCTCTTAACTTCAACAAATGAGTGCTTTTCTGAATGGAATGTGAAGTACAAAACATTTTGTATACACATTTTAAGCTGCTCCAACATGAAACTCACACTTTGTAACACTATCACAAACTCTCAATGAAAACCTAATTTTCAATACTTGAAAATTTCATACCTGATTTTAAGAATGAGTTTTGTCCCATATAAAACTTGCTTTTGCTGTTGTTAATCTACATTTTTATAGAAATCAAAAAATAAAGAGGCAATTAGCAGAAGAGCACAAGACCAAACATCCAAAAACCATAGGAAAGAAGAGCTGAAAGGAACCATGAGGGGTAATTGCAGGACAATAAGAAAAAAATATGATAGACACTGACAAAGACCAAAACTACTCAGATATCTACCATTCACATCCCTGTGACTTCATCTTGATCACACATCCCTGAATATGAGAATATTATCGAAATCTCTAATGAAAGAGGCTTCACAACCCAGACAGTCTGTTCCATTTACTAACTCTGTAGTTAGGAAAGCTCTTTACAATCTAATTTAAATCTTTTGCTGTGGGTACAGCAGAAGATATGAAGATATGAAGAACTATTCATGAAGATCATGAACTTCATGAAGATACAAAGAACTATTATTTCCTGTATCTTAGACTGCACTCCTCCAAAATTTCATCAAGTTACCTGTATCTTCCTTGAAGTAAATCCAAAAGCAAGAGATGTTATCCATTTCAACATCACCAGCCTGAGGGAGATTGTAATAATTGTGTCTTAAACACAACATTCCTAATTACATATCACAGAAAAATATGTCACGTTTTGCCATTCAATTGCAATACTTCAAATTCAGTTTTTATTTCTCTATCACCCTCCTACTTTCAGATAATGCAATTCCCTAATCATTGACTTCACATTTTGTACTCAAGATTTACTTTTCCTTCCTAAAAGTAACATTTTGGTCTTCTTGTTACTGGATGATTCCTGAAGTTCTGTCAAGATAATCAGAATACTTAGACCTTCTTTCAAAGGGTTTGTAGGCCCTCCCACTTTAGCTGATTACAAAATATTAACTGATTACAATCTCCTGAAAACCCAAGTGAGGTAAGCACTAAATATTTCACTTCGGTTTTCACTTCTTTGATTTTCTTTTTTTTTTTCTTTTTTTTTTTTTTTTAACCTTTAACGTAATAATCAAAGTGACCTTTAGGACTGCAGCAGCAAAAAATTAGACTTAAATTTGTTACGAAAGAAATTTATGGGTGTGCTAATGGCCCGCAAAAATACTGTTTGCATAAACACTTATGCAAATGTATCTTAATGAAAAATAATCCAACTGGAGACACCCCACTATTACCAGTATTCAAATTCCAGAGAGCCAGAGAATGGACAACACGAATCCTTTGTCTGGACCCTTCCAAGGTCCCTCCCCAGTCCCCTCCAGCTTCCCATTCTCCAAGGATGAACCTTGGGCTGCCAGCTCAGAGGTTTTTTTGAGCACATCCTTGACAACAGAGAGACGGCTCCAGTGGGTTAATTGGAAACTGCCCGAGAGGCAGCTGAGTTGCTGGCAGCACAGCACTAAAAGTCACATCTTTCTGAGCCACAATGTGCTAATTTTTATTAATTATTACAAGTATTAAATAAGAGTACCATTAAAGCGTGGTAGCCACTGCATTTCTTCCATTAAAATTACAGAGTGACCCTTGACACAAAGAAGTTGCTTAATAAATCAGTTATACCTTAACTATGAAGCAAATTTATTTATTGGCACCTGCACTTTTTTTAAGACTCAAAGTCCAGATAAAAGATTCTGATATATATCTTTACAGTATAAAAATAACGGAGGGAATTGTCTCAAAGATGCAATGACAGTGGAAGGGCATCTTGCTGAAGTAAACTAATATATGAAGCAGTTAAACTATGACAAAAAGGTGAAATATTATTAAATATAATTCATTTATTCACTTATGAATACTGTATGTGCATCTACAAAGGTATGCTTCTTAATGTAATTTAATGGCTTTGAATGCAATTTTCACACTATTTACAGATCTGACCCTTCTCTGCAACATCAGTTTCTCAATAATCAGCACTTTTATGTTTGCTAACTCTCAATAATATCTGTAAAATAAAGGACATCACAGAGTAATCTTTGCATCTTTTAACTTCAATCTAACCTGCTCCTTGTTCTGCATAGTGCCATCCTGAGAACCATCTTTGCTAAGCATTCTAAACAAAGGAAGCCTCAGTTATCTCTCTTTCCTTCTATAAATATTATCAACCTAGCAACAATGTGATTAACTATGATTGTTACTAATAAAAGTAATAGGTAGTTCCCTGCATATTTCCATTTTAGTTTCTAGACAGAAGAAAAGCCTTTTTAATATTGGCAGAGAACGGATTTTCTTCCTACTATGAAGTATTATAACACTGAATAAAGTCTTTCTGATCAAACCATACCATAATAGCTTTTGTCTTGTGTCACTATATGTTAGCCAGCATCAGAAGAGAAAATAAGCAGAGGCTTGCTATTGTGCCTCTATTTTAAAAGGGCCTTCCATCTGGTAGGAAGCAGAAGCCATCAGCACTGTAATTAAAATGCAATTACTGTCCCCCGCCGCAATCCCAGGACGACCATTCCATCTGTGTGATATACAGTGGAAAAACCACAATTTTTTGCACTTTTCTAGCCCCATTAAGTTTATTCTCTTTCTATTAATTAATCTAACAGCACTAAGGGATCGTTCCTGTTTTGCAAGCCATTGTGTCACAAACTGCACGCTCACAAAGACTGAAACCACATGAATTTTTAAAACTCTCCGCTATTCCTGTGACATAAAACCTTAATTACTTCTGACTAAATCTGTAATTAAAATATATCACCGCAGCAGATTTACCTGCGTGTGGGTGTTGGAGTGCATGCTTCTGTGACTGTCACAAATGAATCACTCGGAGACGGTGTTATAAAAAGGGGGATTAGCATGTACGACAGAAAGGATGGGGAAAAGGGACTTGAAAATGAAAAAACTGGCAGCAGTCTAGGAAAAAGTTGTACGCTGGTAAAATGAGAAAGAGTAATTCTCTTATTTTGTTGATTTTTTTAAAATAATAATACTCATAATGTGCATGGAGACATAGAAAATGTTCCAATGTAAAGTTTATTCCTATCTGGTTCTACATTTTAATGTGCTACCTTGACCTTATAACAATGAAATGACCATAAGTATAATCTCTGATACTGCAAAACAAAATCCCATAATATTTTTCATAGCAATCCATCTTGCATTCACGGAGGTAATCTCATAATCTACCCTTCCTTTCATTCACAACTGTGCAGTCCAAGGCCTTCCATCTGCAAAGCTACAAAATCTTAAAATCTTTGTGCGAAGTAACAAGCATTGTGCATATCAAGAAAGAAGTATTAGCTAAATATTAAGGTGAAATCTTAGCCCTGTCACAGCTTGTTGGAGTTTTGCCTTTGACTTCAGTGAAGTCAAAGACTATTTTGTCTTTTCTTTTAATGCATGTTGCTAGGGGAAAACAAAGAAATAAGGCTCCCTGCAAATTCCCAGCTACAAGAGGTGAGCAGACTAGCAGTGAACCTCAGCATGAGAATTCTAGCTGTAAAATGTCATGTGAAAATAATATTAAAAGTCCTGGCAAATTATAAATTCCCTAATTTCTTTTTTGTGTATGTGTGTGTGTTTTGAGAATCTTGGAATCCATGAAGGTTCAGCATGTGCATAAGTGTTTTTTACAAACTCAGCATTTGGGCTCAATATGTCTCCAACAGAAGAGAATTTTGGCATTTTGTATTTTTAATAAAGGGGAAGGACAGAAGCATTCATAAACTGTTTAGGATAGCTTCCTGAAGCTCATAGGTCATTAAATGTGCCACTCACCCTCCTATTTAGTACAATGATATGGTTTCAGCCAGGGCACAGAGTTCCTTTTCAAAGGTACCACAGGACACGGAGCCTCAATTTCAGAGTTTGCTCCACCAGACAATGATTCTAACCAGTAAGAACTTGCACCTCACTCCAACTTGTTTTATCTGGTTTAAGATTCCAGCATTAGTTTCTACCAAGGTTCTGAGCTTGAATAAAAAAAGCTTTTTAATACCCCGTATTTTCTTCCTGTGAATTTACTTGCACACTGTAATCATGTTACCTATCAATCTTCTTCTTATAAGATAAACAGATTGAGGTATTTAAATCTCCCACTATAAAGCATTTTCTCCAGCTCTTAAAATGTGTCTTCTCCCTGCACCTCCTGCAATTTTAAAAATGTGGAGAACAGCATGTAAAACACTCTCTATCCTCAAGGTAAGACAAAAATGACAAGATTTGCTGCTTTATGTGGTTACTAAAATAACCTGGACTAGGAATTGGTCCTCAACAAGGAGAAAAGCAATCTCCCATGAGTGGTTCCAGCCAGGTTCTGCGGAGAGTGGCTTCCCTAAAATACTGTGGAGATCTTTAGCTTGCATGCAGCAGGTTACCAACGGTACCCTAATTGGCAATATCTTGTTTACTGAAAGTCTCACAGGACAGTCAGCTGCAGAGAACCTGCAAGAATTTAGTAGGTTCACAAGTTACTGCCTCACTGGAACCAGATGGTTTGGCTATAGCTTGTGTCTGTGTAGGAAAGCAGTTCTCACACACTTCCTATAAATGTTGTCATTCAAACTGGTATTTTTCAAATGCAAAAGAGTGATGATTTTGTGTTGCTTAAAAAAAAAAAAAAAAAGTGGTATCACATGTTGCCCAGCCTGAAATGCTGAGTATTCCATTAATGAAGGTATATTATTCTTATTAAAAAAGCACAGAGAAATATTAACTACATATGATTGAATGAACAAAGCTTTATATTAAACATTGGTCATGTATGAGGTATATTGGCACTTAAATACATAAAAAAGAGCTAAATTTACATTAAAACTTAAAATATTTTATAGCAATCTCTCTAATGTAATTGCTTATAATTCAAGCAAAGATAAAGAGGTTAGATATGCTGGCTTTCTGGCTACAATACAGTTTTATGATAAAGCTTAATAAAATAATTGTTATTTTAAATTATTCTGAACTTGCCTTTGAAAAAGGCAGGAATATCCAAGTGGGATTTTTTATTCTGGTCCAGTGCTGCTCTTCTCCTTACCTAGATCACTTCCTGTCCTGGGTAAGCACAGTACACACAGAGTAAATATCCAGTTCTACTGCATATGATGACAGCATTTAGTGGCCTACTTCGAGGTCCTTTTCACCCTCAGACCCTAGTGATACAATATATTTAGAAATAAACTGCACACAAAAATGTCCAGCCTAAGAAAATATAAACATGACACAGTGGGCCTACAAAACACATCTGATGGGGGCGAGAGTTGAATAAGACTAGATACACTCTGCCAATTATTTTGTCAATACATTTATAAGTGTTCGGAACATAATAATTGCATCTCCCCAAATGCTGTCCAGAGCTATTAGTTTCACCTCCTAAGGACACCCTATAGAACACCGGTTATTGTTTTGACACAGGAAAAAAAAATAATCTGCACTAAATAGGAAGACCTAGATGGAATTAAATTGACTAACAAGAATCTGGAGGATAACCAGGGACTTGTCTCTGCATGCCCTCTCAAAAGCATCTCCCATATAAACACATTCTAAATTGGAATGGCTACCCATACTGACAGTGTTGAGAATTTTAAAGAAGGACAGAAGGAAATTGGAGGATTATTTTACAGAAAACATACAAGAATATATGTTTAAAACATGGTATCTGCTTCAAGCCCTTCTCAGTGCACAGAAGCTGCCTGTGCAAAGGTAACAAAGACCTCTTGACTGCCATCATGAGTAGCAGCCACACACTGGGATCTGTTTTGCCAACGTAGTGCATAAAGCAATACAAAATTAGCTTTCATATCATACAGTCTATCACTGCTTGACCCTCTGGGCTCCTTTTATTTATAGCATGTAGTTTCTTGTTTACTTTAGTGTTTTCATATTAAATAAATATTCATGAAAGTGCACTCTTCCTGAAATTGGGTCATTTAGGGACTACCCCATTAAAAATAGATTTACTTTTTTTACAGGTGTCATCCATTAAGGTAGGGAATAGACAAACTCAGCCAATTGTATCTGTCAAGAAGATGTTAGTCCTTCCAGAAAGTCAGTCTTCTGTCCTTTACGTATATAGCACTTAATAGCAAAATGACTAACTTCATACTTTGGGGAATTTTTTATTGTTGCACGATTTGTAACTGAGGGTTTAAGGAGATATTTTAGTCCTTCCAAGTTGTTCAGATGCTGGCACCAGGCTTATAAATAAAAGCTTTCGCTTATTGGCTAAGATGTGGGCAGCCTATTGCAAAAGTGGCTCAGGGAAGAGGAGTTTAACTCCTCGCTGGGATTAAACACAAACCAGTGACAGAAGACAAAGCAGAACACTGACGTGCTTCCTCCTAGGGCAGAGGATATGGGAATCTCCACGGAGCAGTGGATTCACGAGGACTTGGTTTAATGAGGCTCTTGGTCAAATGAACTCATGTAATCTGTGTGCATAGAACAGTGTGGGTTCTTAAACTCAGCCTCCAACTCCCATGTTGGAAGAAGTGTGGAATAAGAGTTCTAGGAACATATACGGAGAGGAAGGAACATGTGTGACAGAACTGGCAAGGCTTGGGCACAGGCTGAACAACAGCCCGGGACTGGAGGAATGGAAAGAGGCAGGCACTTCTACAGAGCCATCCATCACCCCACTCCCTCTCACAAACACTTTTAAAATGGGATGAAAAGCCTTTCAGAGTGACTGGAGTGGGGTAAGGAGCACAGGGAGTGTTTAGACACCTAATCTAGACTGGAGATCTAAACTTTGGACTGTGACATTTAAGTAAGATAAGTTTTAGGATTAACAAGGACACTTGATCAAAAGATCCAAGCAAATCTGTCTGGTGCATTTCCCCAGTAAGAACTGGTAGTTTTAGTTCAGCCACCACCAACCACTACTATGGATATTTCACACTAGTTATGAAATAAAACTGTTTGAAAATTAAATCTTTGCAGAAAGGAGGCATGAAAACATTTTGATCATTTTCATGCCAGTGAGCCTGAGATGAATCACAATTTCATCACATGGCAATACACTCAGGTTCAAATTTTCAGAATGTGACTTTCTGCTAATATAGTAGTAATACTTTTATATTGCAGCCATTACCAAGAGATCAGCTATATCAGCCAACAAGTTCTACAGTCTTCTCTTCCCCAGATCCTGTTGTATCAAATGACTAACAAAATAAAAATAGAGGTTTTCAAAAATTTTACATTCAGGAGAGCTTTAAAAAGAAGAAATTATCCATTTTCCATGGATATTTTCCTAGCAACTTGAACAGTCTTGAAAAATATTCTTAATGTGTTCAGTAGGACATTAATACAGAAGTCAACAGCTTCCATTCAAAAGATAAAAACAAATACAGATAAAAGAAATTTTCAAATGCAGCAATCCTTGCAAACATTGGTTGTTTAAAAATAAGACAAAACATAACATAGAACATTAAAAAGCAAAAGAATTCACAATAACTAACCTTAAATCAGCCTTGCAAAGTCCTAATTGCCCACTGCCTGGGGTGAGAAATTCTTTTGACAGGCAAGTAAATTATCATTAGTCTTGTCTATTATTTTCAGTCATTATGGTAAAATGCTGATGAGTGAATTTATGTCTGCATTTTCACATCAACTTTCCCACACAGGTTCAAATTAAGTCACAAGTCAGGGCACAAAAGAATCTAAAATCAGCTGTTTGAATTTCTTCATCTGCATAGTGATATGCATAACCACTCCAACCTTTAGTGTAATAGGAATTCCTCTAAGTGTTTTTAAATATCATAAAAGTGTTTGTGTGTAACACAAGGTAATACAAGGTGTATAAGTGAACATTTAACTAAAAGACCCGTGTAGAATCTTTTGTTTCCTTTCATGGAAAACTACTCTCCAACACTTCAGTCTCTGCTGAATAAAACTGCAAAGCATAACTCAGGTAAAAGAGCTGAACAGGCTTCAGAAAGAAGGGTTCCAGTTCTGGGCAAATGAGGCTGATTTATTCCCTGGCTGACTGGCAACAAATAAAGACTGAGGAATCTCCTACAGCAGCACTGCTCTTGAAGGAACTGCAAATTTAAGAGATATATAATAATATGGTGTTGCTGAATGCAAGTGTTAACAATAACAAAACACCATTATCAGATACCCAGTATGACACTGGAGCAGCTCTTACCTAAAGAAATTATTACTATTAATAGTAATGAACTAATAATAGTAATGAATTCAAAGAAGATTTTTTTTTTTCTGAATAGTGTCATCATTTTGTCAAGAATGAGAATGAAGTTTTTCTAATGCATTGATACACAGGTGGGATAGGTAGTAGTGCTATTAATCACTGAGTTCTAATGCTCTTCCTTCAACCAGCTTTGGAGTTGTCTATAACTCCAAGAAAATTAACATGTCTGGAAAATTTTAGGCAAAATATATTAAACATTCCTGTGGAAGAAGCCAGAGAGGAATACTGAAGAGAAGGAACCTAAAAGCCTTCTTACTACTGATTAAATATTACTATATTCTCGAGTTTGAGAGCTTATAGTCCTGAAAGCTTCATTTCCATTCTTTTCATTCACTGACACGTTTTTATTTTTGGCATTTGCCCAGGATAGACTTTCTATTCATACAGGTACTTCATCTCAGGCAGGCACACAGGCTGGGTTTGGTAAATGACTTCTCACAATCCCCAGGATGATCACTTCGCCTTGACAGAGTGTGATAGTATTTGTACCGGGAGAAGGGGGTCCAGAAATAAGCATTTTTGTGAAAAACAATTCAATCCAGAGTTTATAATAGAGATAAGCTCTAAATATATGTTTTAAAAGATTCACATTAGTTCAGCCATACTGAAATACATTTAGATGCAGTGGCCACCAGCAGGGTCTCAGTGCAACAGAGCAACCAAAGAAGCTTGAGAATTTCACGAATTTATGGATTAAAGGCCTGAGGGGATCATGGTGATAATCTAATCTAACCTTTTTGTAATAAAGGCATGTACTAATTCCCTTTTGAATTAAAGTACATATTTTAGGGTGAAAATATCCATCAGCTGCCACTGATGGAGAACGAACCGGTCTGTGGTAAATCATTCCAACATTAATTAACCTAACAGTTATAAATAATCTCAGCATCAATGTCCAGTCATTCTATTTATACTTTTATTTACTGAATTGAAAATCCCATAATCAAAGTTTTGTTTCCTAGTATTTTACTCATTCTTGTGGCTCTTTCTAATTTAGCCAGATCTTATATTTTCTTGACCTTATACATTCTATTCACAAAGCAACTTGATTCAGTCTCAGTTTTTTTCAAGGTCCTTTTTCCTATGCCAAAGTTCTTTCATCTAGACGGACACAAACACCTATCCCTTCCATTATTTATTACTTGCTCAGCTCTTTATCACTGTAATCTTCCTGTGTTTTATGTTTTTATTCAAATCATGGTGATGATGTCCAACACTGTAGATATAAAAGCAGAAAAATCACCTGCCACTGAAGAAAGCTGTTCTTTGCTGAAGTCATGGAGACATACACAAATTAAAAAAAAAAAAAAAAAAAAAGAAAGAAAAAAAAAAAGATTATGTAAGTCTTATATTCAAAGATTTGAGTACTACTTCCAGTGAGTAATTCACATTTCAGTAAAAATTTCCTTGGAGAAAAAAAATTCATATTCAGACACCAATTCCAAAGATGAGGGTATTTTCTTCTTAAAATAAATAAATAAATAAATAAATATTAAAGGCAGAAAATGCACAGGAGAAGTAACACTTCATTTGATTTCAAACTTCAAACCTACCAAGCTATTTTTGATGAACACCTGTGTGACTACTGTGGAACAATAAGTAATAATAACTGCTGCTTTACAAAAATTATATCAATAATGTCTTTCAAACATTCCAAAGGATTTACTAGTCTGACATAATGTCCAAAACCACTTTCTAATAATTTCATTATTTTATTCTCTTTTATAATGAAATTTGGTAGGTTTGAGGTATAATTCTGATCCTGGACTCTCCAGTCAGGTTTTGATAAACACATATTGGCCATTGATGATTATATCTTATTCCAACTAGATGATTCAGATACCTTTTATCACAGTTTCTACACTTCTCTAGACTTAAATAAATCAAAATCAGAAAATGTTCCGCAGGAATTGTTGCATTTTCATTCCTTTGTATCAAATCTAGTTATTTTGGCTGACACAACAGAGAGTTATTGTATCTTTGCTCCTTATTTTCTCCTGTCTCCATACAAGCAGATACTATGTAAGACAAGAAGGATACAGAAAATGTAATTTACATGGACCATAAGAAATGGGAATACCCTCCTGGACAAGACACAGTTTGTCCCTCTGTTTTCAAAGTGGATGGGGCACAGCTGAAGTAAGTGCAGATGCTTTTGGGAATGTTCTTTGTCAAGGATTGGACTGGGACCAAGGTTTCATTTACATTGACGACAAAACAATTTTTAAATTAATTGCATAGAGTTAGGAACGGTAGCAGTTACATTATGTAGCAAAATATGCTGAAACACTCTGAATTATCATATAAAGGCTCAAGACCTCAAATCAGAAGATTAATTACAAACAGCTATGCCTAGAACAAGTGTAAAATAATTTTGAGTTAAACCCAAGTCTCCTATAGTACTTAAGCACCTACATAGTAATTAAAGTTTAGCCTTAAGTGTAGGACTCCTTTGAAAACCATGAAAATAAACTGGTAGCCTCCAGTCATTTCATTTTAAATGCTTTAGTGATTTATTTAGAGAAAATAACATTGAAAAGCTTTGAAAAAAGTAGATAGTTGGCATTATGACCATGTGTCATTTTATGCTAAAAAAAATACTCTAAGAAATAAAGCCTGCTGTTACCTATAGTAAACAGCCATTTATCACTTTGAAGAATATATGATCTAATCTTTTCAGAAAAGTGGGCAGAGTTTTAACTTGAATACAGGGTAGACTCACACTCAGACAAAAAATATTTGGATAGGTCACTTCTCAATCAGATTTCTCATGTTTATTCAGTTCTAATGTGACTAACCTATAATCACTGGTAAAAAGCTGATAGTTATTTTTCCTATAAAGGCACAGAGTACTCAATTTTGACTACTTTTAAAACCTACAGACAAAACCTACAATAACTACAAGCACTGTAGAAAAATGTTATTGCTGATAGGTGTTAATTTTGAAAAGAACATTCTTTGCAAAAACCTGGCCATTATTTGATGCCTTTTGTAGGTGTTGAAAATAACTAGGTCATTTCCTCACATTCCCCATAGATCCTTTCTGTCCTTAAAAGTCTTCATAAACACAAGTTATCATTTTCCCTGTGCATACTGAGAAATGTGCTCGTTACAGGAGTTATATTTTGAACAGGCAGAAGGGAATGAAGCTCAGTTGTGATTCACCATCTACAGAAATCTTCTCCCAAGTGCAAACTAATCTAAATGCTGCATATATATCTTTCTTTACTATATATATCAGCAATTAACATATACATGGGCATATACACTATTTATTAGTGTGTATATTAGTGCATACACATAATAATTCAGAGTTGAAGGCATATTTTATTGTATAAATGTAACACCATTACTGAAACATTTCTTAGACTCTATCATGCTAGATACTGTGCTTACACTATGCCTATCATCTGTCTAATTAACTCTCTTGGGATTTCATCATTTGTACACAATCCAGCCACACAAACGCCATTAATATCAATAGCACATCTTCTTCAAAATAACCTTACCTTGAACTTAGGGTTTAACCTTAAAATTTCTTTTCTCGTCAAATTGCCTTTAAAAATAATTTTGTTCGGCATACCATTAGAGCTCAAAAAAAACTACTCTAGGAAAAAAAATCACAAAATTAAAAATATAGATAATTCCACAATAATTAATACAATATAATACAAGATATTTATATTAATATTTGCTGCTCCTCTTGCTCTGAAATATTCTTACTGATGGAAAATATTATGTAATTACACTTAGTGAGCAATTACAAGCTGATATGAAATTCAGGCAGCTCAGTAAAAACATACCAAATAGAACACTACACAGGTAACCAAAGAGTAAATACACTTCAACTTTCACACTATTCAAAAATAGACTGCCAAAGGCTGCAGGGGGGAAAGGTATGTCAATCAGTTTGTTCAATCTACACTCAGTTGCACTGATCTCAAACACCTGAGATCACAAAAATGACACATCTAACAGTTTCAGCTCCCAAAGAAGAAATTGGTGCATGAGTTAAGAAGAAGTTCTTCTACTGGATTATTATGAAATTATGTAGTTGGTCTGAAACATTAAGAAATTCTACAGGTTTTGCTCCCTTTTTTGTTTCAGGTGAAGTACCCTATCAATAGTACTGAGGTAATCTTGGGGGTGCTCCTTGTCCTGGGTATATGCCTGTAAAGAATTTGAGTCTAAATAAATAGACCTAAGCTTCAAAATTAAACTGGATATACTGCGTTATTTTAAAAAGCTTTTGACGTTTTGTGGAATCACCAACACACTTCCGTCAAAACAGCTGCTCATTTAAGCTAGTTTATAACAAAAGTGGTTTAGGTTCATATTCCCAGAAACTTAGACAAATTACTTAGGCAGTGACTAAGTACTTTGGTGACTAAGCCCACGTTTAAATCCAAAATTCAAGTCAGAGGAAATACCAGCTGCTGAAACTTGGTAAACTCTCCTCTTTGGCTGAGAAGTTCAGTAGGCACCTGAATATTCTCAAGGTATAAAATCCCAGGACTGTTTTGCCCGAGAACGTGGATTACCAGCTCTATTCCAAGTACTGTGGGATCAGGAACCGGATGGACCAGTACCTAAAATCTCCACATGGACTCCCTTACAGGATTCAGAGAGGGCGTCAGGCCTTTGTTTCAGGCGCCTTCATTCTGAACTGTAATTAAACATTAAGGAGGCAAAGTCAACACTTTTTCATACAATACCTGCTAAACATTGAATCAGAAAAGAGGTGCCTGAGGTCCCTGTTGACTCAAGCCTGAATAGATGCAAATCCACCTTTCACCTGCTACAGAGAACAGCAAGACCACATTTTGCAGTCCTGAGAAAATAGGAACCACTGTCCTGGTGGTGAGCTTCTAAGGCTGTAAATTCCAGTTTCTCCTCCGAGAATTATCACTTTTTGCTCAGTGATATAGGCCATGATATTGTCATGTTTGAAGTCTGGCCAAGGTTCTGCAGATATGAGTCACCTATAGCCTATTTCCTACTAAATTCCTGCTCCTGTTGTATCTCCTGAGAGATGTAACTCTCCCAATCCACTGTTAGGATACCACTGATGTCACAGGCTCCTTGAGGGTTGACATGGTAAACCTGGAAATTTAGGTCTTGAAAACTCTGAAAGTGGATCTTCATCCTACTGTTCTTATCTTCACAGGATTAATGTTTGAGAATTATTAATTGTCTAGTCTGAAAACAAAAGTTTTTATACTATATGCTTGTACCACATCACAAGGACCACAAAATATGATCTTTTCTGACGTTCTCAGGGGCCGGGAGCAAGTAAAGCCAATTAGTTTTCATTTACCTCTCACAGGGATTTGTGGATTTTGTTTGCTTGTTTGGTTTGGGTTTATATATCATCTTTACAAGAACTGAACAACACCCCAAGTCTCAGAAGCTCTAGGAACTGTTCTCACACATAACTCAGGGCTCTATAAACACATTTGGAGCTAATATGACCATAGTTCTTCTACTAACCAAGCTAATTAAGTTAGAGTTAAATCATTGGCTTATGCAGACAAACCTCAGAAGACAAAAGTTGTGCTGAATAGAATAATTAAGTGATTAGCTTGCAAAACAGTATATTTTGCTTTTAAGCTAAAGTTATCTTTTTCTTTTTTAATGAAGGTTTTCTCCTTCCTCTTGTATGGCTGGCATCTCAATAACAAAAGAGATTTTTTTTTTAATTGATACTTTATAGCAAAACTTCTTTTGGAGTGATATGGTCAGATTCAGGCAATAATGTATTGGGTGAAATTGTTATCCTTGGCTATATTTTGATGAATAAAGGGTTTTCTTATTTAAGATTCTAGATCAAACTTTTCTACTTGAAATCATAAATAGAGCAGACCTGGTAATTAAATTTTATAGTGACATGAAATTAAAAACTGAACAATAACTAATTGTGCTAATATTTAAATACGTATTAGCTTTCAATCATTAATTAAGCTTGTTTTGTATCAGTTTTGCAATTAACAGAACTTCAGTTTGTTTTCACTTTCAACAAGTAACAGTTAAAATAAATTGTTCGAAATTAAAAATCAAATTCTATCATTCTCCTAATGAATCACACCTCATGTTTAGCACTCTTTATTCCAGAACTAATTATGTGGTGCACACAAGCATTCCTAAGATAAATGTTTATTACGGAAATGATAACATGACTGCAACATAATGGCAATATCATGATGCAATTACAATGAATCACAATAATCCGTGAAGTGCTTTGAGATGCTCAGATATGCAGTACACTTCAGATAGACCAAGCTAGGTTGGCTCATTCTTCCAGGCAGAAATCTACATTCTGCACATTATTTTATCCTCATGTTTGGGAGTTTCAGGCCTTGATCAGTATCTTTTTTTTTTTTTTTCCTGGATTGTGCCCAAAATCAGAGGGAAGAAATGGTGTTGGTTGAAGGAGTCTTAAGTATTAAGATCAAGGCAGACTCGTGGGAAAGCACAAGGAAACAATAAAAGTGTTGGTCCCAACCACTGTGGCCATGCACAAAAGTCTGGTCACATTGCCTCATCATCTGTGCCAAGGGGGAAAAACCAGTTTTACAAGTGAGGGAAAGAGAATAATGGATTATTTTCATTACTGTAACCACAAAGCAGTAAACTAAATAATGACCCCAATTCACACCCCTTCACGCATTGCAGTGTGACGTTTGAGGCCGTTGTTGGTGGAATCAAAACTTTTCTTTCTTTTTAAACATATTTGCTAAGTGTAAACCTCTGAGATTTTCTAACAATATTTAGATGTTCGATGGGAGAATCTTCCTCTTTTTTTTTGTTCTTTCCTGGAGTTTCATCTATTTCAAAATAGATGTCTTCCCAACTGTAAATATGATTTTCCCCTTTGCATTTAAGTCAGCACTATATCTTTCCCATTCTTGTCTCTATATATAATTAATACTGAATTTACTATTTCTTTTTGGCATTTACAAAAGAAATGTAATTATAAGAAGCCATTTGTGACTTTACCTGCAGGCTTTTGGTATTCAAATTGTCCCTTTGCTCTATTCTGTGGCACTTTTTCATTTCACCCTTTGCATCTGGAAACCCTTCCTTAGCTACATCCTCTTTTCTTGCTAATTGGATACTTTCCAGGGACTCAAAAAAAAAAAAAAAAAAAAAAAAATCCCAACATATTCCCAAAATATCTCTCCAAAGATAAATAAAGATCAAAAAATTAACTAAAGTGTGGTTTAAAGAAAAAAAAAACCTCATATTTTCCTGTATTTTATTACCATCCAATACTGGATACTTTGATTTTAAATTCTGTAAGAAAGGAACCTTCATCTCCATGTTACATGCAAAGCATTGAGCACACCTGTGGTGTTAAATGAATAGTTATAATAGATACGTGGGTGAATAGCATTAAATGGCAGTAGGCACAAAGATATTCACTGGATCACCTGTTTTGACCAGCCTGATTAATGTGGTAATTGAGCATGCATTATTTAGTGCACAGACTTTCCTCAGTGACAAAAGCCATATTGTGAGTGGCCACTAGTCCCATCCTGGTAATTTCACTCACACACAACAACTTCCAGTGTTAAAATCTGTGTCCCACATTAAAACGAGAAAAGAAACCATGCTATGTTGTGGCAAGTGACAAAATTATTAAGCAAAAAGACAGAAAATAATTGCGTTAATTTTTAATTCTGTCTTCTATCATTTTTGAAGGGAACCAAATTTAGTTTCCTCGCTTTCCAAAACCTTCGGCCTCCTAACTAGCTTAATTGGCCTCTGTTCATTTCTTACTCAGATCATTTATAAACTGCCTCCATGGTCCCTGCTGCCTTTTCAAAGCAGCATATGGTCCCTCCATTCATGAGAGTCACAATTTCTATCAGTGAGTAAAGGAGAAAAAAAATGTTAATGTCATATTCAGACTGCAGCAGAAAAAGCCTGAAACAAAATTTGGGATTCAAGAATGAAAGTATCAATGGAGACAATAACTCTGAAACTTCACCCACCCTGGAGGATTTATAGTGTATTTTTAGTCCATAAACTTCTACAATACTTGGTGTAGATATTAGGCTACGTTAGGAAAGAAATTCAGGTTTAAACACACTACATTAAGCATCTGTTGCACATGTTGTTCAAACCTCAAAGATTGTCTTTCTTCTTGTGCTTTTACATGTGATTACAAAAAATAATGCCACATAGTTTCTTATATTTAAATCGAGCCAAGATCAATTAATTAAGAAGAATGTCTCAGTATTGAACTGATTTACTCACAAAATATGGAAGAAAAGAGAGTTAAAAATACAGAGTTAGTGTCCCATCCCAAAAGGTTAAAAGATTAAAAGATTAAAAAGAAATACATATTCTATCAAATTTAGGAATACTCATGGTTTAATGTTATTTTGTCCATCCTACTGGCATTTTTAAAGTTACAATCAAAAATAAAAATATTTTTAACTCCTCTTTTTGTTCTTAGATTTTTATTTCCTTTTTTTTGATAGTTAATCTATTTAGTTTCACTCTGCTAGCCAGCTTGGATGAAAGGTTAACACATTGCTAATTGAGATATACTGGGTATTACTTTGAACAGCAGAGGCAGCTTTTATGGATGGTGATATGAATTCAATAAAGCTGAATTTGCATGAAATAAGGCTAATTTAGTGCCTGCATACTAATCAATTGATTTCAAATTTTCTTCTTTAATGTTTATTTTTTTCATTCAGGAAAATAACTGTTTGCTATACGGGTCATTATCTTCTTTCAGTCCAATAAAAGGACCAAAGTTGTGCCAGCTTCAGAACTGTGTATTAAAAAGTCCTTCTGTTCTTACCACATCTCACCCTCATTCCCATCATGTCACTATTCATACAGATGCCATGTAGCAGGATGTTGTCTTGAAATCCCTTGAACACCTATGTTTTAGGTGTATTTTCTATGTGTTGATAATATTTAAGAAAGAACTGGTTAAAGTATGAAAAGAAACCAAATCTCATATTATCTCTGTTTAGAATATATACAAAGAGTAAATCATGATTAAGTTTCTTGACCTGTTTCAGGAATGAAAAAATCCAACTCTCTGTTTTTAAGAGGATGCAGTAGATAAGTGTAGGGTAAGAATCTATTATTAAATAGTTCCCAAGAAAAGATAAGCCTTCCTATATATGGATACAGTTCTTATTTCTCAGTAATTTTACACAGGACAAATTTGTTCCATACAATAAAAATTATAATAGAAACATAAATTTTAATATAATAGGCCATATTTCAACAAATTCAATTTGCATTACCTCAGTGCAGGTGGTTATTTATTACAGTGTATACACACATAATTTTGATGTTTTGAAGGTGACTCAGAGTGGCTGAGTGAGTAAGCCAGGGACAGTCAGGGAAAGCATTTACTCAGCATCTAGAGTACATATTACAAGCTCAGCTCTGCATGAAGGGCAATTTGGACTATGAAGAAGCAGCAAAAGGAATCAAGGACAACTGTAGTTTAATACTTCCAATCTCATCAACTGAGAGCAAAATCCCATTTTTAAAGGAAAAAAAAAGTCTAAAGATAAAAACCCAGTTCACAAAAATAGTTCAAGTGCAGTCCTGAGAATTTACCGTAATGAAAGTGTGTGTATTATTGTACAGTTAAAAACATAACAGCTGAATTTTTCTGAAAATTATTTCAAGGCTGGAAGATTTGTTTCAGTATGTTTCTATTTTGATTTTTTATCCTTTTCCCTTACACAGAAAGCAGTTAGATGCCACTGTCACTTAAAATACATATATAACCTGAAGCAGTGGGGGAAAAGCAAAGAAGAGAGAATTAAAATGATCTAAAATCAAAGAGAAAGAGCAAAAGAAAAAGAGGGGTATGAACCTAGAAGGACTGATTGAAGATGAGTCCTGAAAACTGAGAGAAAGAAAAGGGAATAGGCATAAGAAACTGAAGATGAAGACACAGATGTTACTCTGAGTTGGACAAACACATTTCTTATAGAATACTTTACATAAAACTCATCCTTTTGGCAAAGAGGCCCTCAGAAGAATTTTTTTAAAAATCTACGTAATAGCAACATATTTACACAAAAAAGTGTTTCCCAAGTTTGATTCATTTTTAGTGACAGTTTAAAAAGAATATATCATGCTTACAATTACAGGTTGTACTTTTTCCTTATTTCACACTGAAAGAAAACTGAGTTAAATTAGCTCTTAGAGATTTACCATTAGTAATTTTGTCTCAGTCTCCTTGCTCTGCCTGATACTGCTGATTTACTCTGCTGCAACACTGACAGTCTCATTTGTAATGCCTTAGCAGTAAGACCCATTTAAATCAATAGATACACATGTATGTGCTCAAACTTCATCTTTCTGACAACAGCCTTAATTTAGATGCCCACAGTCATAAGGACTTTATAGGCTATTCTGTTTATGTTATACGCAGTCAACTTCCATGAAGTTGTCAATTTTACTAAAAACCCTACCAGCATTTAGGCATTTTACATCAGTACAGTTATTACCTCAAATCTAACCAGTGACAAGCAGCTCTAAGAGTCCCAAATTGGAGGCGCTTGTGCAAAATAAGTAATAAGTAAGAAAAAGTAATTTAAGAAATATTAATAGCAGTGTCTACAATGCATGTAGTATTTTACATGCATTTCTAAAGTATTTACAGAATACAGTATGTACTACTGTCTTCTTATACTAATTAGTGAAGCTGGAGTAAAGTTTTAGGTAGCCCTGGAAAGAGGGTAAAGGGGGAATCTCAGCACACAATTTCCTTACTCCCAACTTTTGGTCTCACATGGGTAGCACCATTATTTTCAATACCTAATTATGCTTTGCTTGTCTCAAAACTGATCATACATCCTAATTTTCAGACCTAGAAAGTACCAAATGAAGCTTTTGACAAAATAGGATGGAGTCCAACCACGATGAAACCTATCCTGGCCTTTATCCAGCAAAGCACACTCATCTCTTTCAACAAGACTTACACGATGGGCACACCTATTTAAATATGAGCTAATATAAACATGAGTAATTTATATTAAATATAGATTACTCATTGCTAAGTATCATTTAAAGAGTTTAGCAGCACTCCTTCCGAACTATCCTAATCCTGGAACTTATTACTTACCTTAAAGCAAGTTGTTTAATTCAACTACTTGGATAAATTGGGCTTCCATCTGTGAATTAAAGTTTATAAACTAATCCCTATTATTATCATTTATCAAAAGGAGCGTGTGAAAGGATGCTAATTTGAATGCAAGTATGGTTGTACTATCCTGTTTGTACATATTTCATTGTGAATATTTTACATTGTTCTATATGCAAGCCAATTCTAATGCAAACTATTTAATTTCCCCCAGGTAATGAGAAGGTAAAGGAGTTAATCAAGATGTAAATCTAGATTCTGCTGTTTTCCAGCTAGTACAAATGTAACATGAATTAAAGTTTGATTTACCAACAAAATAGGCATAGTTCTAAGGCAAATGGCCTCAGATATCATTTCCTTCATCTCACCACCATACAAAATAATTTGGCACTCTGGGCAGCTTCCTGTTGTAATCCATGTTGTAGATATCTAATGATGGACACCATAACGCTCCTAGGAATGTCATTTCAGGGATTCCCTGCCTTTACTCCAAAATGGCTCTACCTAGTACCTACTCTGAACTCTCCTTCAGCACTTCCAGTGTGCTACAACAGTCCAAGTTCGTTACTTATTGCCCAAATCACAAGAGACCTCACACACTCAAAATTGTTATGTTCTACCTCAATATTCCTTCCTAATGAGCTTAAGTTCTTCCATTTTTCATTGCAGAACACCTACGATATTTCTGGTCATCATTTCTGCTCTTCTTTCAGTTGCCTCCATCCAGCCCAGTCTCCTGAAAGCGAATTATGCAAAACGGGATGCAGTTTATCCTTGCTCATGCTGTGGAAAGGTAAATAATTACTCCACAAGTGTTCTAGGCTACACTTCTGCTTATACAGTCCAGAATGCTTTTTCCTCTCTCCAAGTGAAAGATCATTTTGAATTCTAATTTTTTGTCTTAAAAATCTGTCCTAGAATGTTGTCAACATAGAGAAATTTAATTCCATCATCTAAGTCTAATGAGGAATAGAATTCCACATAGTCCCACCCAACAGGTTTTTTCACAGCTTTGACTGTGAATGATTAAACCATTCTCTGGATAAGCTTTCAAAGAAATATCGTATCAGCTATAACATAATCTCATCTATACACCCTAATGATATCGTTTGTTAATGACAATATTATTAGTAACAGGGACAAAATCCCCGCTAAACCATTATACTGCACCTACCATTTCTTCTCCAACCATTAAACTTACAAAACATTCCTGTTTTAAAACTGTACAGACTTTGTTGTTGAATTTATAGTTCAGAATCTATTTGATTTCACAGAACTGTTTCACTTCAGAATTGTTTTATAAAAAGGGCAAAGTTAACCCATCTATCTACCTCCTAACCATAAGCAAAACTTAAAAAGCATTCTAACACTAACTCTCTTTTGTTAAACAAAAAGAAATCACACTGCTTTTACAGTTTACTGTGGGGAATCTTTCGTCTTCAGAGACAAGCAGAAGATGTCTGGTAAGAACAGAGATGGGGGAAAAAAACCCTCCCTGGTGCTTCAGCATTCACAAGATGTGTCAAGTTTAAATGAATCATGGAGCAAAAAAAAAGCTGCTTCTCTTATGGGGGATCAATTTTGAAAAAGAACAGTCAAATGAGCATTTTGCAGAACATCACACAGTGCTTGGAATGTATAAATAACAGAGTCCTTTCCTTGAACATCAGTTACACCAATACACAGTTACTTTGTCCAGAAAAGAAATAAAATTTATTAGCCATGTTCTGTTGCCTCGTAAAGTACCTTAGCGACCTAATGGTATTACCTGAGCAACATTGTTGTCAGAGTAGAGATGGCCCCAAATTGAATTCAAATACCCTTGAGCCTCACTTAGCTGAGAAATAGGCTAGGACACAGTTGTTAGACCAGGTCAAAGTGGAAAAAGGTAGAAGAGAGCTCACAAATGCTTGAGGGAAGAAAAGTGAAAATGAAATGGATTACACTGCAAACACAAAAGAGCAAACAAAAAGGATTATTTAAACAGGAAATGCTAAAGAAGAACAAAAGATTTTTAGAAAGGTAAAAGAAGCATGAGTAAGCAACTATGAACCATACAACTATGCTATGTTCCAGCCTCCTTATTTCTTTTCTTACACGTATTAAGTTCTTATATAAGGAGTCAATCACAGGTTTAGATATCTAATTATCTCTACAGACTTGCAAACTCTTATTATCCTGCGGTCCTCTGGCACCAGAACACCTCTATATTGACTTCAGTGGGAATACTCAAAGTATGTGATGTATATGCACAAATCTCTCCAGGAGCACAGTTTTCCAGAGTCTGACCTCAAAAGAAACCCCACAGGCATGTTAGTTCTGCCTGGCAAGTCTTATGGACATCCTCCCAATTCAAAGCTAATAGTTTGTCATTTCCAGGGAATCTTATAAATAGTTAATTGGGAGAAAGATTTTTTTCCTTATTTGTTCCTTTAACAAAGTAACCATAGCAAGTATATACAATCTTCATTCTTCTGATCATATTGTCAACCAAATTCTACTTAAAGAAATTTAAGAAGTCTTTTTTGATGTTTCAAGCAAAGTGAGAAAAGTATCTGTTAGGGTCACTAATTTTGATTTTATGTTTTTCTGTGAGGTTTACGGGTGGGTCTGCTTGTCCTCAGTTTAGAATTTCTGCTCAGTAGCTTCTGCTTTGATCTGTCTGATGAAGTTAGAACAGCCACACTGGGGAAAAAAGAAGTTGTTGTTCAAGTTACAAACAAGCCTTAGAAGTAATCCGTTGTGAACAGTTTACTGAACTGTACATACATCCCAATCATGACCCCAAGTTTAAAAAGCTTTTCTTTCAATGGTTATAAAAAAATGAATTTCATGTGTCATACAAGACCAAGCAAGGTGTAACCACTTATGTTCTTCAGTTTTCTATGTCCAGTGTGGGAGGTAATTTCCCTGACCTGTGACCTAAGCTGTCCTTTGTCATGTTGGAATGGCCCCTTGGAGACAGCCTCCTCAAAGAGGCAGCCAAATAAATTCTAATACTCAGCTAAAGGATCCATTTTCTTTCTGGACATGCTGAGGTTTTTAAATGTTTCTACCACTCTTTATTTTTATCTATGCAGAAGGATGGAAGTTTCAACAATATAAAGTTTTCTATCATCCAAGGCTGCATAAACCCAGTCACCTACACACTTAGAGAGAAGGTTAATCCATGTATCCATAAGACTTCCTGCCCAGCACAGGAAAGACACAGATATGCAATATAAATACTGCTCACCTTCTTCTTTGGTGTCTCTCTAAAGTTATCTTTGGAACCAGATGACCGTGGAAATAGGATAAAATTAGGGTTGGGGTGGGGGTGAAACCCTCCTGATATCCTGAATTATGGAATTTTGTATCCTGTGAAAGTTAGATACCCTAGCACTGGCTTTATGACCATGACAGCATTATTTGGTTTCTTCTAACAGATGCCGGCCTAAAAAGACCATGTGAGTTGCTATTTCTGCTAAATAAAGGAAAAGTTTTCAGCTTCAGTGTTGGACACACTTAGTGGAGCGATAAAGGACTTCCTCTACTTCCCTGTGTGTACCTGTTTATGCTGAAGAGAAACCACACCAGCTGCCTGAAATACATAGGCTGGTCCCATATTCCAAGCTGCCTTTGTACAGTTAATGTGTCTGTGATTGGTATATACAAACAAATAGAAATCGCTAAGTAATTTTTATGTTGAATATTTTTATTCACAATTTTTTAATGTGCACTTCCTCATTAATCTAAGTATAGCAACCTTGGAGACCTGTCTCTCTCTGATTCTGGCAAAGACCTGGTATTTGGGTGGGCTTCTTTTCCATGGGAAATTTGCCATCAATTTTGCTACCACCTGAGAACATTCGGTGAATATCACCACAATGTACCAGCATTTAAAAAAAAAAAAATTGTTGCTGAGAAAGTTAAAGACATAAAACTTTTTTGTGAAGAGTAAATTTTCTGCATTTTCCTTATTTATTCCACACTCTGATTATAGGTAAAGATGCAGTTCTCTGCTCATATATATTTACAGGCACATATATACCTGTAGTTAAACTACTTAATACAAAAAGTAAGTAGTTTTTGTATTAAGTAGTTTAACTTAATAAACTACTTAGTACAAAAGTGAGTTTTGTATTTGCACTTTGGAGAAGTGCATTATTAGAATGTATTTTCTTTTTTTTTTCCCATCTTTTTTAGAACCAAAGTTCCTGTAACTTTGCATTTCACATGTGTAAGGTTTCCATAACACGTTGGAGCAGAATCACAGGGACTTTTAAATGGAAAGTCTTTTCCCTGTGAAATCAATGTGGATGGTAGCATTGTATAAAAATACCCAGAAAAGAAAGACAAACAACTATGAAGGTATTCTAAATACAGTTGGAAGGGGATTTCACCTCTCACTGTCCTGGATAAAATGCTGTAGGATATAACTCTGTAATATTAAACATAGGAATCTAATTAAGCCTCACTAAATTAAGCTGTTTTATAAAAAAGTCTGTTTGACTGACATGTATTTTGAGCGTAACTTTCTAACTGTAGTAGTGCACCATTACTAATGTATGTGCCCAGCACATGAAACACAACCTACCTTATCTAACAGTAGGAAACCATGAGATGAGAAACAAACACCAAAACGCAATCTAGTCAACATATTTAGTCAATACTTTTATCTTTGAAAGGGGTCCTAGAAGCTTTAATGTTCACCAGAGATCAGAATCTCGAGTTTATCTGCACCTTCAGAGAATAACATCTCCATCAGCAGTCCTTCTGGCATTACTAATTAAAGAATAATCTACTGATTTACTGACATGAGCAGGAATATAAGAGAATTCACACATAACTGCTTTGGAATGAATAGTCCTGCAATTCTAAAATCCCAATGCACTAAGCCATGCTAACTTTAGTGCCATTTGGTGGGAAAAACAATATGGATATCTGTAAACATGCTTAATATGCAAATGAGAATATAATTATATTTTAACATCTTCCTTTAAAGTTTAGGTCATGTGATATAAATATGATCCAAAACTTTTAGACCATAATATTTTTTTATAAAGTTATAAAGGTCTTGTATGCCCTCAGCCCAGAATTTAAGGACCCAGTAAATATGCCCAACTGCATGAAAGCAAACATGCATTTCTATTTTCGGAAGTCAGGAGTGTAGCTATAAAGCCACAATTCTTGCATAGAGATTGAAATTTTTCTGTAATTTTGACAGCACAATATAAGCAGCAAGTTATCCATTTTCCTTCACTAATCAAACAAGGAAAAAAGGAATTAAAAAGACACTTAAGCAATTTCATTTTTATTAAACCAAATGGATGATGCAGCTGAAGTTTAGTAGAAAATGCCAGACAGTTATAAACAGCTATTTTCTCTAACAGAAAAAGGCATAATGATACCCAAGGTTTAAAGCTGAAACTCAACAAATACACACAAGAAATAAGGAATATCCTGTTAATGAAGATAATTAGCAACTAAAAAAACAACTGGGACAATTTTTTCACAATTTATGGATATTAGATAAAGAAAGCATCAGTCATTTCTTGTAAGATAGGCTTTGCACTAATCAGTAACTGTAAGGAGCTTTATCTGTACTGGTTCCTTTCTCAATTCCTATTAACACTCCATGAACTGGAGACCATAGGTCCTAGTGATGCCTTTGGTGACACTAATGTTACATTCACTCAATGTATATTCAAGATTATTTTGATAAATACATTATATTGATGTCTCACAGCCACAGCTGATCGGCTCATACACTCAACTATTTCTCACCCCTTGTGTTTTGCAATTAATAGATTGCTCTTTATGACAGTTTCATGCGATTAACTACCAAATCTTACAGTTTACACTGTTGTACCTCACTTCAATTGTGCTGCTGAAGTTCCCTGTGGGATAAATATAATCTAGTCTGATCCTTTCCTTTAATGGCCACACTTCCCATTGTCATGTTGTTTCATTGGTTTGATCCAATTATGAGAAAACTCCTTCTGAAGACAGCAAGAAGCAGATGAAAGCTCTGTTCCACTGAGGAAACTGCTGAATTGTTGGTCTGATGCTCTTTCTAGTGCAAATAAAAGGAAACCTAGAATACTCCAGAACCAACAAGAGAAAACAGGACTGAAATCATATTTCTACCCACAGACAGTCAGAGCTGGGACATGAATGACACAGGTTGCTCCAACGGTTGCTGTGATTGAAGGGGAACTAAAGGGAACCAGAGAGGGGCTCTGGATCAGGAACTGTAGTGATAGGACAGGAGCAATGGGTACAAATTGAAAGAGGGGGCATTTAGGTTAGATACCAGGAAGACATTTTTTATTGTGAGGATGGTGAGGCGCTGGCACAGGCTGCCCAGAAAGCTGTGGATGTGCCCTAACCCTGGCAGTGTTCAAGGCCAGGTTGGATGGAGCACCCTGGTCTAGTGGGGGGTGCTCTTGCCCATGGCAGGGGGGTTGGGGCGGGATGACCTTTAAGGTCCTTGAAACCCTTAAAATTCTCTAGGATTCCATGATTGTATGAAATGGTTTTCTAAATGTAATTATTGTAGACGGACAAGGCACTTTTCCATAGTGTCCCTTCATAAAACAAGGGATGCACATTTGTGTTTACGTGAGACAGAGGGATGGACAGATGGAGAACAGACTGAAAAGTCTCCATGGGCATGAGGTGGGAAAATAAAGCAAGGAGTCTACCAGGATGTAGACAGTAAAGACTGGGAGTTAAAGTTGGTGTCTTTAGAGCTTGACTGAGGTTACCTGGCGCACCAACTACTACATAAACTCAGAATCTTTCATCCTTGAGCAAACACACCCCTAATTTTTTGCAGGATCAGGATCACTGAGCAAAATTCATGCAACTTCAGAACATCACTGTAATATGTGAGCTGGATTAAAATATGTAAAATTGTTGGGAGGCGGCAAATAGGAACTTAGGAGAAGCAAAATATAACAAGAAAATGAGAAACAGATATAAGAGAATAATTTTTAGCGAGATAATGTCTTTAGAGAAGTAAATGTTCAGAACAATAAAAGAAGTAAACCAATAATGTATGTGTTCCTTTAATAAAAGCAGAATGTGATACTCTATTTTAATTGAGTAAATTGAAATGCAGCATGCAATTTGGTATTATTTAATCCTTTCGCTAAGTTTCTTGATTTTTTTTAATTCATAATGATTTCTTAAATTATTACTTATGTAACATAGGATTGAAATGCAAGCTTGATAAATCAGCTCATACCATTATAAAAATTGCTTTATTTCCTATTACAAGTGTGTTTTAGGATTCTACAATGTCATCCCATAGTCTGCCCACTCTTTTTTAACTTTCTAAAAGAAAGATTGGAGAAGTTCATGCATGAAGGCATTAATACTTAAAACTCTGCATTAATATATTTGCAGACAAGTTATCAGTCTATTTTTGCAGACAGCAGTTTGCAGACAATCCTACAAAGGCATACATACTTCATAACTTTGTATTATTTACCTGGAGTAGACTTATTCATTGTAAAATTAATCAAGGTACAAATCTCTACAGAATGTTAGGATAGTATCATGTCTGGGAATATATTTCTGCAGATATAAACCACCCCTCAAATTTGGAGAAAAAATCACTCTGTAATGTCATACACATACATATATATTTGTAATTTGCATCATGAAAGATGAGGGTTATCTAAGTAAATATTTTTACATTGCAAGAAGACTTTCAAAAGGAATGCAATCTTGAAAAGTAATAAAACACTCTCTTTTAAATCACCAATAGCTTTAGTTCAGCAAAAGTACCACTGTTTGTTTCTAAAGTCTCTATTTTTCAGTTTTTAAAAATACGGTCAACATTTTCTTTATGGTTTAATTTTCTTTTCAGAGCTTCTCCTTTTTATACTCTCATTTTCTAACCAAACTGAAATAATGTTATTACCTTATATTCACATTTCTAAAACCTTCTAGTACCTTTGAAGTATTATTGTCCTCATTAATATACAGCACTTTCCAATTTAGTACAATCTAAGAATGTAATTCAAGGTCTATTCCTCCCCCACATCATTTATGAAATTGTCAAATAAAATTAGACTTATCACCAAACCTGGCAGTTCTTTAATGAGCAGTTTCATCTTGGTTGTAATTATTTTTTGTTTGTGTGTATTCAGTGATTTTTCATTCTACTTCCCACAAATTATATTAACTTTTACATTTTACCCAATGGAAATAATTTTTTTTTCCCTTTTCACTCTGGAATTTCTATGTACCACATTACATAGATTGCTCTACACCAATATAAAAGTTTGAAGAAATAATTAATATTAGGAAGCCACCTAGTAGGGTGTTTTGTTGCATTTTCTTGCTGTTCAGTTATTGTTGGTGTTGCTGCTTTTGCTGCTCATTATTCTGACAGGAACTCAGTGGTAGTTACACATGTTCATGAGGAAATTCAGAAATCACTGCTCCCTATTGGTCCCTGTTTCCTCACTGTCTCCTTAGACTTCGTCCCATTATTCCATAAGGTTTTCCATGATGCTTTCCAAGGCAATTCTCTTACCCTTACTTAATTACTCTATAAATAGAGTTTGCTTTTCTGTATTTTCTGATACTTTCCTAACAGTTGGGGAGGGGTTTTTTGGAAAAAAAACCAACTAGAAATTAAAAAAATATATATTTATCAATTGCCATAAATAGTGCCATATCCAACTAGCATAAACTTCTGCATTTAAGTCACAATCCTGAAAAATTCCTTTCCTCTACATGGAAATTCTGGAACCATTACAGGGTACCTGTCACACTTTTCATACAACAAAATGAGGTCTGACTAATTTCTGTGGGCTAAAATTATAAAGATCTTGTGAATTTGAGGGAATTCCCACCATTAACGTTGCAAAAGAAATTTATTTCAGATAAATCATTCAATAGGTATTACATCAAAGGAGTTATTTAAAATAAGCAAGAATGCAGATTTCAAATCATCTCAGTACAATTCATTATTGCAGAACATCTATTTTTACCACTGAAGCTCCAACTAAAATAATATTTTCCTTTGCAGTGCAAATTGTGGAATTTCTGACCTCCACACTGAAAAAAAAATAAACCTGGCAAAGTATGGCAAAATAATCATCACTTTATCACTGAACACTGTCATTAAGAAACTGAATTTCAGTTTTGGAGGAAAAAGGATGAATGATACCAGAAATATGTAACATTTCAGCGTAGTATACGTTACTACCTGTTATTATCAAGTTATGATTAATATGATCAAATGCTACCATCAAGATCTATCATTATAGATCTGCTGCTGCACAAACTGGAGTGTTCTCTCTAATTTTGAATCTATTTTGTTATAGGTATGTTTGACTCTAACTTCTGCATCTTTGGTTACTATATTTCTATAAAAGTCTTGAATTTCATGTAAATAACAGCTACATTTACACCAAAATTTTAAATTTTCTTTATTACTAGAACACAGGGAAAAATTAGCCAACAATTTTTGGCAGTCAACTGCTTTCCTTTAGCACATTTTTGATTCACTCTTTCCCAAGCACACTATATATACAAACTGAACATAAAATTGTATCCTTGGGCAGCAAAACAGATATTCACAAGGTAGCTATCTTTTAAAACTTTATCTTTTGAACTAAAGATCTTGTGGTGATACAGCCTTCGTGACTGCAAGGTGGACAAAAATACCAGATTTCAGGCTGTTTTATCTTACATTTTGTGATTTGCATCTCATGTCATTAAAAAAAACAACCTTTCATTGTCTAACATGGAAGTTAAACAAGCACTGCACTATTTATATTTACTATTCATGCATCTCTTTTCATATTTACCTTTAACTATCAATATTCTACTTATTAATCCATGAGAAGCTGTTAACCAGTAAATGGAAAATTCTGGTAGTTGTTATAAAATCATCACACTCAACCTTTGATGAGTTCCTGAGGTCACCTTTCTGCAGGAACAAAATGGCTCTAGTGAATTGCACTGCTCTACAGTGTAAAAGGGAGACTTTCAGGAATTTTAGTAGATGATTAGGAATAGTTGTTAATGCTTAAAATGCATCTGTGTTGTCAATTGATACAGTACTATGAGAAAAAAAAAATTCTACTGATTTCCCACATTTGGTAAAACTCCTGCTGAGTAATAACCCGAAACCTGAAAAAACACTTCTGTGGTAACCAGCCTTACAGATCTATTGCTTCCAGTGCTTTACTGCTCAGGGGGCTACCCAAGGAAAATAAGAGGTCACAATTTATGCTCATTGCTTTCTTATTTATATCTTATGATTTTGAGATTACAGTTGATACTAATGGAAGTAGAGAATTAATGTATTGATCAAAGAGCATGTTTGGCACAGAGAATTCTTTGTGCAGTCCTGACACTGTTATTTCAACCTTGAGGTAGAATTCCAGTGCTCTAAAAGAAACTGAAAATTTGCACCTGGTATTTTATGTGAGCCAGTAAATGTAGGTACATGAACTTGAACTGGCAAACTCTTGCGACTATTTGGGTACTCTCACAAAAACATCCCACACTTTCAGATGGAAATGGATAAGACTGTTCTCCATAAGTTGTAACAGGAATGAATAGTAGGAGGCAGAATTGATGGTTAGTCTTAAGAATAATACTGCCAAAAGAACAAATTAGTATTAAGTGGTTATTAGTGCATTTAGTTAAGAAATTCGAGGGACCCAAACTTTCAGAGGACTAACATCTCAAACAGGTTTGCTAAAGGAATACTTCATTTTAAAGGATAGCTGGCCAAATTTAGGAATTTATAATAGCAAGGAATTCAACTCTCTACAATAGAAACTCTCTTCCTGTCCAGTATTGTATTATTTCTGTGTATTTCATGCAGCAGACAGGACGGCAGAGGGATATTCAACCCCTGACCACGAAGTTCTCATTATGTCCTAAATTCCCTCCTTTCTCCAGTTTTAACCTTTTAAAAATGAAATCTTCAGTTGCACATTTTTTTGCTCATCGTCATATTTAATTTGTTTCAGCTTAGAATGAACTGATATAACATCGTTCTCCACATTAAGGACTGTTTTTATTTGATGTATATCAAAAAACACACAATAATCACTGGGGTTTTTTCATTCAGTAGCAAGACAATATTCCTGTATAGAAAAGCCAAATTATTCTCCTATGTGATTGCACTGTTGGGTCATGGAATACTTCATGGAGACAAAGCAACTGCTTACTGTTAAATAAGCCTATCCAAATCATGAATATAATGCTGGGTTTCTCTAGGGACAAGAAAAATAACCCCCAGAAAAGCAAAATTATAACAAGCAATGTGCTGGTTGAACTCCATTTCGTTTTCCATTCAGGAAGCAGTCAAAATAGAAAAAGACTATTGTGTTGGTATGTAAATTTAAGGGGGAAAGCTATCCTGTTTTGACTCTATAATACGGATTATTTTAAACAAAATGGCAGCCATCATCAGTGTCTGTTTCTTTAAAGCAGTATATTGTACAATACAGATAGAGAACACCTTTGCATATCATGTTGCTTACACCATACCATAAATGTCTGTAGGAATAACATCCTGGCGCCTGGAGCCAAAATGATCTCTCACGTTCTGTTGTGAGAATTTCTTTCTAAATAATATACAGTTAGCAAAAAACCCTCAGAGAAGTATTTTCTACCCTGATGTTCTGCAAATTGAATACTAGAAGTGATGCTCAGCCTTTCAGAAAGAGATCATTATCTAGTCATTAACTTTTCTTTCACCCTCCCTCTCTTCTTAAAAAACCAAAGTGCAAATGAAACTGTTTAAGAAGTAATATAGCAAACAACTAAATGCTTATGCCCACACAAATGACTAAATAGGAAGGTGAAACATAATTATGTTCATTTACAGTCTGATTTCTGACATCAAGCACTGAGTGTGCTCATTCACTCTTTTATAGGCAAACACCAATTTTTAATTAATTCACTCAATTTGAAGAAACCAAGTCAAACTGTTGAACACATTCATAGCAATTATATTTTAAAACAACAGAAAGATGGTGAATATGCATCTTGTTTAAGTAAAATAGGAATCTCATTAAATTGAAAAAGATATTGCTCATCTTCAGAGAGAGGCAGATACAAGTTACTTGAAAAAGGAAAACTGAAGGCTGCAAATAGTACAGTACACATAATATGAATAGAGATAGTGTCAATTAGGTGGGATTATTAATACACTGGCAACTGAGTCTGTGGAGAAAGACATTGTTGAACAATTTTGTTTGTTTGTTTCAGTATAAAAGCCAGATGTAATTACTTTTCAAATGCATTCGACACTCCACTACTGTTTCTGTAAGTACATTTGTGTGTCTGCATGCCCCTCAATATTATGACGTTTTGAAGAACTCTGTCTTGTCTCCTGTTAAGTACCACGTATCCAGAATGTCAAGCATTATTCTTCAGAAGGCTGCATGGAAGTTGAGCATGCAAAAAATGGGCAAACACACTGCTCAAACTGCAGGACTTGCTATGTTTACAAAAGAAAGCTTTTATACACACACGGCTAAATCTGAGTGGGCAGCCCTGGGAACCTGACCAACATGTTTCTAGGATTTTAAATGCATTTGTAGAATAGGCAATGATGATACATTCATTTAATAGGTTAACGTATTTAAACAATTGACAAGTTCAATGATAAAAATACTTCTTTTTCATTTGCTCTAAGCACTACAAATATATCTAAAATAATTTTCTACTAATTTTACTGTGTGGTCAAATACATGCAACTACTACCTCATGAGATAACTTACGTCTTACCCAAAACTGAATCATAAATACTTAGTATTGTTTAATCTCAGTGAAAACAGGCATACAATTGAGCTTCAAATACAGTTTCAGACTCTTGTCCTCATTCAGTGTGCATCCATGATGCCTTTAAGCAGAATTAGGAACTTGTAGAGTGTGGACAATGTACACACCAACAAATCTTCAGCATGTACAAAGCAAATCTTACGGTAAAGGGTATAAAATCATTTGAAAATAGTTTTTTAATAAAATACCAAATTTATCAGGGCAGAAGCCTTCCCATGTTTCTGTATTTTCTCTGTGACTACACCTTTTTTCCTACAGTAAAATATAACTTCACATTAATCTCCTTCTTCTTGGTTTACCTGTTGAAAACATTCATAATAATGCAACAAAAGGAGGCAATACAGTTCATTTACAACTCAGCACTGAGGGATCTATGATCCATACAGCTAGAGCTGCAAACAATAACAATTTCTAAGTGAGGCCAGTAGTGTATGTGGTGTACGCCATTTTCTTTTCTTTCTAATGTCACAAGGTACAGTCGCTTCACAGATGAGAGAATTGTGAAAAACACACTGGCTTTCAGTGGATGTCCCAGTTTAAAGCCCAGAGGGGGGTGGTGAGTGGGGTTAAATCCAGTTCACAAGTGGTTCCCCCCAAGGGCCAGTGTTGGGGTTTCATCCATTCATTGATGATCTGGACAAGGGGATTGGCTGCACCCTCAGTCAGGTGCTCTGATCATATTAATTTTCACTTTTTAAAGGCAAACTGTTGTATGTTCTGTGAGGCCTGACCAAACAGCACTCAGAAGAGAATGCCAGATATTCTTTCATGTTTGAACTAACATTATCGACTGCAGCATGCTTACAGACAAATAAAATGTTAAATTAATGTAGTTTATTTACACATGTTGATGCAAGTATGTACGTAAACCAATGCGCACACTGTTGCTTTGCATAAACAAAACACTCCTCTTAAGGGAACTATGAATAAAAGCTTTATTTAGCACAGCAGTAATTTATCCCCTAAACAACTTCACACAGTTAGAGGGAATAAAGTGAAAAACAATGGAATATAAATGATTAAAAGCTATTTGCTGTGAAACTTCACTAGAAATGAAGATTAGAGAGGCCAAGAAATTTCCAGTCAGGACAAAAGTCTTTTTAAATCTTTTAAATCTTCTGTTGTGCCTGTGACTACAGGTTGAAATGATTGATTTTCCTCTATGACAGTGTCTTAAATTGTGTGTCACATAGTCAAAATTTAAAGCTTGATAGGTCCACAGTACAGTTTTAAAATCATTCAAAGAAGCTCAAAATTTAATTAGGAAAAACATTAGACCAATTAAGACAAAATGGTAGTATAAAATATTAAGGTAAAACATGTATTAGTGTGACATTTGCATTTTTATGAAGTATGAATCACAAAGAAATAAAAACTGCTGCTAAATTTCAGTTAAGTCTCTTTTAAAAATCTTGTTTCCATGGCAATGCTGAGAGTAAGTTTTCAGAGGATGTAAGATATGGATTTTTTATTTAAAAAAAAAAAAAAGAAAAGAAAAAAACCCACAACAGTTTAAATGAGAAATAGCAACATCATGGCCTCTTTTCAATTTTCTAATATGCCCAAGAGGCACAGGAAATAAGTCACCAAGACATCAATGCCAGGATGAATGCAGGAGGACAGACCCTTACTTATTCCACTGGTTTGCAGTATGCTGCTAAATAAACACATTCACCAGTGTAATTCTGCTGCAAACACACTAATTGTTAGCAGGCAACAGTATTTTTGCAATCTGAAGGCCTAGTAGAGCCCATTCAATCAGGAAAGCTTAATAACAACACTCATTACCAGGATGAGCTGAAATTCCACTACAAAGGCTACCTATGACAAAAGTAACCAAGTGATTCTTCTTTTACATTCCAGATCTAAGAAAAGTTGTTCAAGTCTCTAATGAGTAATCAGGGATTGAGGTATCTAGGCTACAAAAATCCTGTTATGGCAAAAAAGGCAGAAACCTAACACCCAAATCAATACTGTATTACTCTCTCCACAGGCAAGAGCTGCTGGGTCAGGAAAATCATGAAAAATTCATAGTGAAGGTGGTCAAGTCATCCATAAGATAGAGAAAATAATGCTATATCTAAAGATCCCTTGAGCAATCGAAGACATTTTATAGATTTCACCATGGATAAGTGCTGGTTTGTCTCATCTGTGTACCTTAATACTGTTCCTCTCTTATTTCTAACAGTAAATGAGGATGGTCTGGTCTATATTTACTGTCTTTCCTATTTACTTTATTAATTTCTCTGTCTTTGTGCTCCACTGTTGTTGCAATAGCCGCCCTCAAGAGAATTCTGAGTCACTCCTGCTATAAGAAAAAGCAGGTAACACATCTTGGAGGAGTCGTCCACCTAAATTCCTCAGCAGGGATGAGCATAATTCGGGCTAAGAGAAAAAGGTAGGGATGTCCTGCTCCTTTTTGTGACATCACTTCTGCAAAGGGGAAAAAGCAACAGCCTTCATTTCTTATCAAGTCAAAACTCTCAAGCATAAAAAGAAAAATACAATTTTATTTCATGTAAGGGTAATAAAAGGAAAAGAAGTGTTTCAAGACATACATATGAAAAAGATTTGAGCATGATTAATAACTTGGTTTGCACATCTTCATTCCTCCTGCAGCATCGAATTTATGCCTAACAAAACAACAGTACAAAAAGTTAAATAGTGAAGCAGGTCCCCCTGCACAATACATAATAAAGTAAGTAATAAAAAGGAACCCTAACAATAGCAAGAAGTGATAGAAATCTGACTGCTACATAGAAGACACAGCACTTTCTAAAGCTTCATAAACATTTCTGAAAATTGGGGAAAGGTACATTCTTCCACAATGCACAGAAATCCAAAGCTTTCCAGTAGGATAAGCTGCAACGTTATCCCACACCTGCAAAAGATTTAAAAATTCTATGATTCAAGACACAAGACACTTTGTGGAAAATGGATATAGTCATGATTAAATCTGTTATGCCAAAATAAGACAAACAATGTAAGAAAGACCGTGCATCTCTCTGCCACTGAGGAAAAAGAATCAAATTAAGGATGAAAACTGCTAGTCCATTTTGTCAATTGTCTGCAGGATGCAGTACTGTCTCCTGTTCTGTAACAGCAAACCCTATCTAGTGAGCCATTTCAGAAACTGTTAAAGTTTTTTATTGTGTTTAAAAAATATTATTCACCTCTGAATGTAATTGTCCAAGTATATTGCCTCTCCAGATACACATTAGACTCAGTCATGGGCAAGTTCTTGGAATAATCTAGAAAAGCATGAAAAAAGAGGCAAGACACATTCTCTCTTAGACTTGAATGTGCTGGACATTCATCTAGAACATTAATGAACATCCCTGACCCTGTTATATAATGCCAGTCTAAGACCCAGAGAGCAATTCCATACATCAAATGAATTCCACATTTTTGTTTGTTTTCTTTTTCTTTATGAAAATTAGGAAAGAATATTGGGGGCTAAAAAGCAGGGGGAAAAAATATTTGGACAGTAGTGGGAGAAGCAGCTCTGAAGGTTTATGCAATTTTACTTGAAAGCGTATGAGAGAATTTATAGGGATTGGTGCCAAGGAATATAAAGGCCAATTTTCCAAGGTGCTAATAGTACTGAAAAGTCACTAAAGTCAATGGAAACTTGGGTTATTTTGCACTTCTTAGAAAATGTTTGAAAATAGCGAGTCCATAACAGGGACCTTGTGAAATCACTTGTGGCACCTGTATTCCCCTAGCAGAGCAAGTATCAGTGCAGAAAGCAGAGGTTATTTTGAAGCAGAAGGGTGAAAACAGCTGCAAGGCAAAAAGGACTTTTTTTTTGGCATCAGGTAGCATGATCAGGCAGTATGCATTCACAACATGTGCCAGTACCACAAAAGATGACAGGTGTTAAAATGTGTCCCCACCACACTGCTGTATGAAAACGAGTGTTCAAACAAATTTACCAATGATTGTTCTTGAGTCCTAGATCAGAATATTTAAGGTTTCAGTTTTTTAAAACTACATTGACCAATGTCCAAATCCATTAAAGTTTTACCAAAAAAGTTTCCCAAATTCAACCATCATGATTCAGTAAGAAAAGAAGTTTTCTAGAGAATGACACCAAGTGTCATGAATGACAATGTCTGGGGCTGCCAGTACTTCACTATACCGGATTAATATTTTCACCTAGGTCAATATAGAAAAATGTTACCTTGGCGAGCTGAGAGACTGGAAATCAGTATCTTTGTGAAGATCTGGTACTTCTGTGAGAGCCATGTGTTGGGCTGAAACTGATTTTTCTCAGTGCTCTCCATTCCCACCAGCTGAACTCTGCTGATTCCAGAGTAACCCAGCCCATGGCCAGGGAACTTGGATGTGCCTCAAGTACCTTACCCAGAACATTCCATTTACATGGCTTAGGTTACAAGTTCTCTGGGTTAAAACACTTGCAAGAGTAGCACAAAAGATACCACTTGTCTTATTTTAGCTTATGGGTATTTATTACATATTAGCACTAACACAGTTATTTGCATGGCAGACGGAATTTTTCTTTTTTCATTTCTCTCCACAGAAGTTCTCTAAGATACTCCAAGACATTCTTTTAATAGCATGCAGATATATACTAAAAAAAAAAAAAAAAAGTTTCATTAGAAAAGAATGAATGGTCGGGAAAAGGAATACACAATTTAAATAAACAAAATCAGTGTTTCTTACACAAAGATAAGGATACTCCCTGGGAGAATGTTCAAAACTTTGCATTTGTTCTTGTTAATTATACACTTCAAAACCAGGAAAAAATGCAAAATATTTTTCATTCATTTTCCACATACCTATAGCACATCTATTAATAAAATAATCTTTGGGTTTAGTAGAATACATTTTACAGCCTGATAAGCATTGCATTACGCACAAAATAAAATGGCTGTATCATTTACTGTGCTCCTCTCATTTAATATAATATCTGTTACAGCCTGCATCTTCTCACAATATTCTAACTTTACATTACTACAAAACACAATTTCATAAATTGTAAAGGTCTATACAAGCAAGGAATGTATTTTAATACAGAAAACTTGACACTATCACTGCACTTTTCTTCAAAAATATTCTTTTCTTCCTTTGACATTTTTTTGGCTTACACAACAGGGTGCCAAACATTTGTGACAGCTTACAATAGAAAAACAATATTGCTTTTAGTTAACAATGTTAGCTATGAATATATATTGACAGCATTTTCACTGCAGATTTGCTGCCAACATAATACAAAGCAAATAGCATTCAATATGTTGGAACACTCAGGGGAATTAAAGAGTTTCAAAAACAAATTTATGGCATTAGGTGCTGAATGCTAAATCTAATGAAAATGCAAATTTGGAAGTATCTCCTGCACATACTTCATGCAAAGGAACACAGTTTGGCAAAGTGATAAAATTAAGATTGTTTAAGTCAGGAGAAAATTATGTTAAAATGCCTCTGCTTGTTTGGCTTTTTATAAAGCCAGTTTTACCACAAAGATTAATTTTTTTCCAAATTTTTTTCCGCTTTTCTTCCTTGAAGTACATCAGAGAGATCATTTAAAAACCTCTGAATTCAAAATGCTCCCAAATGTTTTGAGAAAATACAACTACATCACTGTATAATTTTAATATTTGTACCTTCACTACTAATCATATACAAACCCAAGCATCACTGTTCCCTTGAAACAACAGAAGCTGAGTTTTCCATCCAACTCTGTACATTTATTATTATCTACAAAACAAGCAAAGGAGTCTATAGAAATTATGATTTAAATCTTATAAAAATACAGTTATTTTGCTGCAATATTGTAGTCTCATCTCCTATATATTAACATGTATTTTTAAAACCAAACATTATTGACCGTACCTTATAACTGACATGACATTAATAGCTTTTAAACCATTTACAAAGAAAATTAATGGAGGTTAACAATACCACAATGCCAAGAAAGCAAAAAATTGATCAGATTTTGTAGCTGTTGAAATAATAATTTTTTATTAATTTTTCGGTGAACTTGATATTTATCATGACTGAACCATAACAAGCTGTTCAACCCTTATATCTAACAGTCCTTGTAAGACATGAAAATATTATCTAAGTTTTAAAATAACTTGTTTAGATAGATATAAAATTATATTTTTATAAAAACAAATTCTTCATATGTTACACTCTGGTATTACTGAAGGTATTTTGTGCTCCCTAAATAACAAAGAAAGAAGGAAAAGAAAAAAGAAAAGTATTTGTAGAACAACATTTGGTTTTAGGCACTGAAGTGTAAAATTATAATCCATAATTATCAAACCCACTATAACACACGGAAATTTATGAATTTCAGGTTTAATAGAAAGCTGAATGAAACACATTCTAGGATTAAGCTTGGCCATCACAGAGTTTTCCATGAGACTCCTACTACTTGCATTATAGAATAGCCTAAACTGCAAAATTATACAGTACTTCCCACTCTGGTGAGAGAGCCACAACTCCACATTTAGATCTGCAAAGGAAAATCAGGAAATGCAAAGCTTCCCTTTAGCTAAGCTATGAATTTCTAAACGTGCTTTCGAGCTCACCCAGTGCAATATGGACCTGCATTCTATAAGCATCAAACGAGCTGATTTTTTAGAAGCTGAAAGACTCTTAAACTGGTGAAGATGGAATAAACACAGTTAATTTGTTAACGTCTACCCTGTCTCTTTTCACTAACTGTCAAGGAAATCATATTTTGCATTTTTTTCAGTATGTGCTTGGAAAGGATTTCCCAGTAACCTACACTAAATCTCACTGAAGGGTGACAACAGAAATCGATATGTGTCTCTGAAGAATAATCTAGCCAAACATTTACATTTAGAAAATTCATTTGTATCTATGCATGAGAAATTCCTGGTAAAAAAAAGAAATTATCCCCCTGCATTCATGCCATCTCTTTTTATAGGCTGATTTTTATAATGAACAGGCTTTAAATCAATAAAATAAATATATATAACTCCATGTAAAATAACAATTGACCTAGGTAGGTAGCTATATTAACCCCTGGTTCAAAGAAATCCTTCTGCAGCCATAGGGAAGAGACAACCCACGAGGAACAGCTATTGTAGTTTCATCCTGGATATTCCAAAGCCATGGAATTGCCATTCCACATGCCTGCCAGGAAGGATATTCAGTTTAATCTGGTTATTGATGCGATTCTAAACCAAACACTGGAGGTACTCAGCATCACTGTCGAATTTGCAGGGCCAGGAAATGCCCTGCCAAGGACCCCACAATACTCTGTAGTGCTCTGATTGTGGGATTAGTTTTGCCCATAGAGTTCACAGAAGAACAGAAGACGAACACACAACAAGTAGCAAAGCTCCAATCCTGCTTCCCTGCATCACCCCTGAGTATGACATGGTCCTGCATAAAACCATGCAAAGGGAAAGGAAAACCTGCTAGGAGAATCTGCACACTGGTGTAAGATGTTCCTTTTATCTTCTTCGAAGCTTCATGAGAATTTTCAGAGGGGCAATGAACACAACACCCTTCAAAAATTATCCTACACAATTAGAAAATTAAATTAGTGTCCTGTAGAGGACCATGAGTTCAAGACAGGAAAAACAAACATTGTTACAATGGTCAAGGTTAAGGATCTGAATTCATGGACTTTGGTGTTCAGTAGGACCATACATATAATAAGTGGGCAAAAATTTTGGTAATAATGCTCTTCCCAAAGTTTAAAATTATAAGGAAGTGGTTATCCAATTTTTTGTTTCCTACCTTGGAAAATTATTAGGGAAGAAAGAGACTGGTAAACAGAACCCTGCTCAGTGACTGGCTAGGAGAAAGCAAATATTTTGGGGCAGATTATTTGTATTCCTTATAGCAAGCTACTAAAAGCTCCAGAAAGATTATCCTTTCTATTACAATGTAAACGTCATTCAACAACATGCACTAGATTTAGCAGAAATACATGCAGTTGTTTTAAATCTATGCTGAATGTGTTCCACTGTATATACATCCTCTAGTAAAAGGAGTAATAAAAAACTCATTTCTACTTGAAAAAACCTGCCTAGTTTCAGTTCCTACATAACATAATGCATATTTACACTCTCATGTTATTCTGTAAAAGATGTCCAAACAAGATGATTTGATGTTGGAATAGTCATCTCAGAACAACCAGAGCAATGTAAGGTAAAATAATTGTCAAGTCAATCTCTAGCTTACACTTTATTGCAGAAATAAATTGAACTCTGCTCTAGCTTTTTGACACGTAATTCTGATACTAATGGGTTCAAATCCATTTCTCTTTGCTCTCCTTCCTAACAGGAAGCCTCATGTAATACTGTGTCAGAAATCTACCAGTTACTGGCTAATGTTTCCCTTAAATAAAAAGTCTCTGCCTGTAATAGTATTAACAGCTGCCATCAGTTTACAGTAATGAGCCACAGTTCATCATGGTAGTGCTACTACAAAAATTAGAAGCTTCCATGTAGCTTCTCAAATCACAGAAAAAATTACCAGAGCCATCCTGAGCTGTGGTGTAACAGCAGATGTTGCCTATCCAGAGTGTAAAGGTCAGATCCTAAACTGAGGGAACTGTACTCAATCATCAGGATCACTCAGCTGATTATTCTGCGTTTTGTATATAAAATACAGCAGCTCTATGTTGAGAGTCAGTTAATAAGCCCTGTGTTAATTTTCCTTAATTTCTCAAAGCAAAAAAATTGTACAGTCATTTTACAGAGTATTCCACAGCTTCTTCAACAGATAAAATATATTTTGCTGGAAGAAATGTAATAATTTAACTATATATAATGTAATATCTTGAGTAACCTAAACATTTTTCCAGTTTCAATTAACAGTAAAAACAAACAAACAAACAAAAAGAAAGGTGGCTACAAACCATGGCATTTTAATTTTATTTGCTCCCTAAAAAAATTGAAAGTGCATATCTTAATGTGTGATAGCTCCAGAGTTTCATGAAGTAAGCACACACTTATAGGCAGTATAGCAAAGGAATAAAATATTTAATTGAGATCAGGACGGTATTTTTCTGTGGCATTTAACGTTGTAGGAACTTTGCTCCCTCAGAAATCAATGGGAGATAGATTATTCTGAATTTAAAAAATTAAGAATTGTTCTGAATTAAAAAGATAAAAAAATCTAAAAGCAGGAAAGTTCAAAATATTTCATCTTCACTTCGTCAATGTATGCTTCCACATTCTGATATAGAGACTTTTCAGTAACAAAAGGAAAATAAACCCAAATTTGCATGGAAGACAATTCACCCTGGAAATAAAAAAGGGAATATTTAACCATATATCAAAAAAAGTTTTAAGTCAAAAGAAAAGTAAGCATGTTACGTCATTGACATCAAGATCATCACAGCACTGATTCTGTTGATGGCATCTATAACGTATTTTTGACATTTTGAATGACAGATGCCACCATCAGAGGAAATTAAACACACCTGGCCATTAGTTTCCTGTAGGCAAAAAGGCAGTGTTAAATCTGAAGCATACAGTATGTGTGCAATAATTACTGAACACTGGCATTTGAAATGTTCTTACAGACACCTGGAACTGAAAAAGTTTATGAATTTAACACTGCTGTGCCAAGAGTGAGTATTTCACCAGGACAGATGTTGTTCTGCTACTGCTGACCATTTCCTGTGCTTACCAACCTACCTGCATTCATTACTTTCAAAGGATGATACCTGTCATGACAGCTTTGGATAATTTCATGGACATGCACACTACATTGCACTTACCAAAGTTTCGCATGCACCCTCAATATATTCCAAGCACAACTGAATTATTGATCCAAAATAGAATCATATGTACTTGAAAGGATTCCAACTTGGAAGAATCATCATTTATAAATCTAATTTTATACATGACCAATATAGGCACAAGTTTCCAAAATGGTAACATTATTTTTCTTCAAAACTGCGGCATGTTCAATTGATTTTCCTTTTTTTAAATGTTGAGACGCACATGTAATCTATTTTAAATGTCATCACTTTGTTTCTTACTTAATTATCATTTCATATGGCTTCCTCAGTAAGTAAATGATTACCTCAACTGCTATAGGTATCATCTAGCCCCATGCACTTTTGACTTACAACAAAATTGTACCACTGGCCAACACAGGGATCAGTAAAACTACTTTTAAAAATAAAGACTCCTTTGAAATAATCCATTTTGGTTTTTAACACAAATTTCAGATAATTCAAGCCCTTCCCTAACAAAAAGTAACAGTCTCATGTTACCAGATGCTATGGCACCACAAGGTCTCACAAAATTTGCCTCATGATTCTGCCTCCCATCCTTCTTTTCCCGTTGTTTTTTTTTAAGTTGAAGGGCATGTGCTACTCAAAGAAATCACCTGCTTACCCTGTCACAAAGCTGTTACTAAAAAGATATAATCCAAATGCACTCACCTCAGCCTCTTGTGTTTTCTAGGGAGATAGAGATGTTTATCTATGAAATATACATATGCACACAAATACAGCTTTAAGGAACTTGGCCAGTGCAGGATATGCAGTGCAACATTGTCATACACAGGGATGCCATCGGATTAAACAAAAACCAACTTAAAGTCCAGACTTCTGCTGCTTCTAAATTCCGAAAGGACTCCCAAAGGATACAAACACATAACTCTCATTTTACTCAACTGTTTTCATATTTGCTAGTGAACACCAAAGAATTTTCACTGAAACCTTTCTCTAATTCAGATTATTTTTTTACTTGATTTTTCCTGATGAAAATGTGTCAAGACCACTTTGACTCCTCTTTAATCTTAGAGAAATGATTATAACTTCAACCTTTATGCAGTATTTGCTTTTCTCCAAGGGAAAATAAATCATGGTATGATATGACATGATAATGATGAAAGATAATGACTGACAAACCCAGCAGGCTTTGATGCACGTCAAAGTTTAAATCTTGATCAAGTTCAGCCACAAGAACTGAAATCCACTATTTGCTAGGTGAGAGAAAAGGAAAAACTTCACTCACAAATGAAACAAATAAAAATTTGATACTGCTCTAACTAAATCAATACTAACACTACAGTAAGCAGTGAGTGAAAAGTTATAGCAGTGATGTTACTCACAGTTACATCTTGAAGTCAAAATGGGAACGTGAGCTGGTAGTGTCAGCTGGGTTACTGATACCCATTTAACCTCTTAAATATAGATGGCTTTCAAAAAAAGTATCAGAAGCAAGGAAACAAAATAAATTTATATGACAAAACAGAATAGGGACATGAAAAATATCAGGTTTTGCCTACCTGTGTTTACATAGGTGACTAAAATACCAAAATACAGGAAGAGTTGGATGTCGCTTTCTAGCGTGCTAAAAATTCACATGAGAGTACAAAAAGATGGGTGACAGCTGGGGGCTTCCTAAACAGGCAAAATTCAAATAATCTAGTGATTGTCCTTGCAAATTATTATAAACAGCTATTTAAGAGATTACAGGAGCTGACCAGAAGAGAATTAATAAATTATTAATGTAAATTATTAATAAATGAGTGATATATACCTAATATTTTTAGAAGGCATATGCAATGAAACGCACAAAAGAAATTATGCATTTAAGGTTCGTTAGGAATTGTTGCAAAAAACGCTTTATTTATTCACTTCAAATGTATTCACTTCAAAATTTCAGATCTGTGCACTTTCATAAAAACATACCCTTCTATATATGCATTTTCCAAAGCTAGGTAACTGCAACATAGCCTTTAAAGAACAGTAAAGAAAATATCTGTCTTCTCAAATGAGAAGCTGGAAAGAGTATAAGACATTATAAAGCATCTTGATACCAGTAACTTAAATCCCCAAATGACAGTGGAGCAAAGCATGTCTGCTTAAGAAGAAGAAAGTAAAAAGGTAGCCTGTTTCCAACTTTAGCCTGCTTTTGATGTCATATTCACTCCATCTTACTTTGGATGCAGCTTCGGCAGGAATTAACTATACAGAATGAGTTCTTAGGTCAGAAAAAAAGGTTGAGTACCTCAAATTATGGCTGCTTTTTTTTTCCCCTCCTGCTTCTCCAAAACATGTCAGTCGGTATAAAGAGAGACATTCTCTCTCCCTATACACATATCACTCATATCTTTAAACAATCACAGCTGTAACATCATAAAGAAGCAGTTGTCTGCTAAGGATCATTGACTTGTTTTAGGACAGTAAAAGGCCTGAACATGTTATAAAATCCACTGTCGATAACAAATATTTCCTGAATATCTAATCAGTTAAAGACAACAGAGATCTTACAGCCTTTTATATTTTACAAAACAGTGTAGGACAAAAAACCAGAAAATTCTACAATGACAGTTCCATGCATTCATAATAATGTCCAGCTATGATAATCTCTGTCTTACCTGGGCATCCTGTTTCAATTTCTGATAAACAGGCTATCCTTTTTCCTGATCCATATTCACACATAAAAAACCCAAAAATACCCCATGAGTCAAAATTCTAGTTTCAGTGCAACAGCAACTGAAGTAACAGAGAAAATGCCTTTGAAGTAAATAACATTTGGTTCTTTGATTTTAACCTCAATCTGGATTGATTTATTAACTGTAAGTAATGATCAAGTCCTAGCTGCTAAATATCCATTCTTCTCCTCTATCCTTCTTGGTATATTTTGTCAGTACCTTTGTGATGAAGAACTCCAAATGTGTTTATCAACACTTACAGAACAAAATTTGGCACTATTAGGAAACCCCTTCTGTTGGAAATTCTTTTTTTAATCTCAGTGAAAATACCATTTCTCAACATGATTCATCAGACAGCAGAGCTGTTCAGAGTACACACACACACAGAATTTGTCATGAGGCCTAGATGTGCATTACTTAGTGGTATAATATGGCTGCTGTGTGTTAAACCAAAAATCCTCAAATATTTTAATCCTTTCATCACTTTCTTGTATTTAACTCTGATCTTTTCTCAAATTGCTCCAAATTAAATTTTCCAGGACAAAAATCATCTTTTTCCAGTGTGGTTACAGTATCTGGAATGGTGAGTGTCAAGTACTTGAGAAGAATTTCTTGCTATGGCCCTCAAAAACAATAATCATTCTCTTCACCTGTAAAATCCTCCAATATCAGTATACCAGCATATTTTTTTATAATTTATCACACGTACGCACATTTCGTTTTTTTCCCAAAAAGCTCAAATGAATCACTGTTGCTAGTAATAGCATTAAAGCCATTCTAGCTCAGAGGTAATCTTGCACCTGAAGCACTGTGTATTTAAAATACTTGAAATGCAATTGGGAGATGAAATTTGTTCATCCAATTTCCGGCTGCACAGAAAAGAAATTTAGCAAAATCGTAGATGGTGTTTTAAGGGCGATGGCTGAAGTGAATAGGAAGCAAACCCTGCCCAGTAAAGAGCATTATCAGGAATAGAGAGCAGCCTGTGACACGTATATAATTAGAGAAATTGGAGGCTTTGCCCATGAGACCATGTGTTCCACAGCAAATCCAATTTCCTTCACTCTCCCTTTCATGGATATGTGTAAATCATAAAAGTCCATGTGTTCCCCTTATATGTAACATTTTAGTTTCTTTTTTTCTTTTCCAATATTGGTGTTAATTGAATTCACCAAACAAGGAACAGAGAAGAATCATAGCTCAGATCTTTTCAGACCAACTGACTTGCAAGTCAGAAACCATTTAGGGAGACTGAAAGACCAGATTTTACATCTTGCAGGTACCTTACATGATGGTTCACTGCCCCCCATAAATATAAGGCATTAGCTGGGTTTTTTTTTTCTTTTTTCCTTGTTAAAATAAGTATAAAATAAAACTGACAACATTAAATGTCTGATGTAGAAGTCCAAATCATAAGGAGGAAGAAATTAATTTACCAATTTCCAAATTTAAAAAAAAGTCTGTTGGTTCTACTTCAACATTTGGAAGTGAACATCAAATAAACCAAGTTTATAATAAAATTCTAAAAATAATTCTGGAAATATTAGGCTGTCACTGGCATGGTACAGAGCTTAGCTCTATTACCTATGAAGCACAACAGTAACCTCAGACATACGTAACAGGAGCAAGGAAGCAATCACTCTGAAAAAGACTTCTGTATGATAGGGAAAAACAAATTAGGCCTGAGTTTCCATAGTGATACAGCAACAAAAGGCTGCTGCAATTTCCAGCTGTCTATAGTGAGGCAGGAACAGAGCAAAGGGACTCGAGCCCCTTCTCTGTAAATTGGGATTAGCATACTCAGAATTATCCATTAAATTTTAGTTCCGCACTATAAAGAAAATATTGAAGGAACTGGAAGAGGAAGAATAATAATAAAAAACAAGAAGTTCTGCAAGAAGCAAAATTACTAAATGCTATGGATTTGGATTTCATGGTTGGATTCTCTGGTATCTTAAAAATGCAAATTCCAATGAGTACTTTCTCCTATTCATCTCCTCTGTGGATTCTCTGATGTTTAATAAGAAATGATCTCATACTATAGCCTGTCTGCCAGTGGGAACACTAATGGGTCTCTTGCCCATCTGGCAGTCTGTTTTCCTGAAAGTTACAGGAATTCCTGTCCAGTGGTGCTGAAATTGGCCAAGAGTTAAGAAGCTACTGAAGGAGAAAAGAGAGGAGAGGGATCAGCAGCCATACAAAAACCTAGGCTAGCAAGCAGACAGTGTGATCATATAAGCTTTGCCTTCTTGGGAAACCGGGCTAATTATCAAAGGACTGAAAGATTCTCTTATGATGAAAGTCCAAAGGCCCTAAAGCGGAAAAATACTTAAAAGGTAAAGTGGTCTATTGGATGTAGGGCTGAAAGAACCAAACATGATAGCTAGGTTGAGACGCAAATGATGAGGAATGTTATAATTTACAGAAATATTAATGTTAGTCAGGGATGATGAGGATTTATTTGTACCAAGAGGAGTTATTACGAAGCAGAATTGCAACTGGGAATTGTGGGATTAAATAAAGGAAAGCTTTAGGCTAAAAATCAAGCAACACTGTAAGTGAGAGCAGTCTATAAAACAGTTTTCAGACATAGCAAATGGAAGATCCGTGGCTTAAGAAAATTAAAACTGGAATGAAAAGAACCTGTTTTCCGATAGAACAATAATGCATGGATGGTAAGATTGGCTGGAATGTCTAATTGGTCTTTCTTTTCATTTATCAGTAGATTAATAACACAAAATACTGCACTAACAAATAATATAAAAACAAAAGTAGCTGCTCTTTGTGAGTTCTTACCCAAATGTCTGAAACCAGGCCTAATATACATAAACGTATAGATGTGCCTTCTTCACACATTGCTTATATGATACATCAAAAATAAATACAACATTATCCAGGTAATGATTTATAGAGAGCTATTAAAATATCTACTTCTACATACAATGTTATCAAAGGTCCTCTGTATTTCTATTAGTGCAACATTTTCAAGCAATGCTGAATAGTTTGGGCTTCCTTGGTACTGTTTTCCAGTAAAACATATAATAAAATAATCAAAATGCAAGAAACAGATTACATTACACAGTATGTTTGATGTAGCAACTTCTAACCTTCATTTAATATAGCTGAGCTGCAATTACCAACGCTGCCCATGGCCTGTAGTACAAAGACCTAAAAAGGGTTCCAGACTAGATTACGTCCAGGCAGGTCTCATTTTAACGGAAATTGGAGAGATGAGAAAAAGATTATAGGAGCACACGTTATAAAAACAGACCTCACAAGTCAAACTTAATAGTGGAACCATTCTCTTTCATGTAGACAACCATGAAAACAAATATCCTGTAAGCACTAGATATATATTGTATCTTTCTACCCGATCTCTTTGCCTCCTTGAGACAGATTCCCATTCATCTCATGACTATATAATTTGATCACAGTTGAGTAAGGCACAGCAGGGGAAAGGGTCTGTCTGATAAAGTATCAGGCTCCAGGACGATAGATAAACAATTTCATGATTTCCAGTTGTAACAGGAATGATACAGTGCTGGATATTAAGATATTAGTCTCATAGGAATACAAATATCAAGCTTCTGCAGTTTTTTTCTCTTACTAAATATGTTTCATTTCCATTAGGTAAAAATGACAGACGGATTCTGACAAACTTAGGCAGGCCACCAGAATAAAATTCAAGACGCATGTGAAAAGTGAAACGAAATCTTTTGTTATTATTTTTCAGTGTGAAAGCTAGTATATAACTTTAATAAGTATACAAGGGAAAAAATAGAGCAAGGAAGTTTCTTTCTCAAGGGGCATCTTTACTGCAAAAAACATTATTTAAAAGTAAGTGAAACAGTTGCCTATCAAATTGCTTCACGTTTAAACCTCCTCTTTCACAAGGGATATGTTGGCAAGCAACTCCTCTGCTACAGGTCACTAGGGAAATGCCTGTTTGCAAAGCTACCCCATTGTTCCACATGTATTAAATGAAGGTTTGAGTGATAATATTTGAGCAGCTATGATGGACTTATTTTTCTTACATTAACACACGTATTTGGTTGGAATGCAAAACCACAAATAAATGGCAGCCATTTTAAACACCAGTTCTGTTAGCTGGCAAAAATTATTACCGTCTTTGCAATGACCTCCTGTCTTGGATAGCCGAAAAGCATGCTCATACCCACTCCTGCTGATACCTGCTTTTATTTAGAAAAATTCAAAGAACAAAGATACATTTTAAAGAACTTTTTAGTTGCAAACCCCGGGCATCATCTTTTTTGTTAAAGAAAACATACACTGGAGTAAGCAATTTTTGAAGCTATCATACCACCTAATTTATTATCACTTACCTGTGATTCCTTCACGTTTTCCACGGTGAAGTTGAACCAGACTCGGAAGCGTGGGTTGCAGGTGTCTGGCCGAATGAAGAGGTCATACTCAAATTCTGTGACATGGTCCACCCGGCCAAGGTTCCCTACCAAGAACAGATGAAACAGGATGTGTTTTAATGAATGGCTGATCAACTCTCCAGGAGCAACACTGAGGAAAGTTTTTAAAACTTTTACCTCTGTTGGTTAAAACATACAAGTATAACAGGCCTTACAACAGTTCAAAATTATTTTTTAAAGGTAGTTCAGAATTATTTTAGAGGCTTAATTGCAGTCATAAAATAAAATATATAGCAGTGAGCCATATGCATATGAATACACCAAAAAGAAGACAACACAGATTTTTATTATTCAATCAATTTGACCTTTTGTCTCCTCTTATCTGAATACTCCAATTATGCGTCCTAACATCCTTTTAAATGTTTCCTTTTTCCTTTTTTTCACTTTTCTAATGATGTCCCTGCACATCTTTTAGTCCCCACCTGTTAGGATTTCTTTCTTTCCAACTGCTGCTCTTGTTCAAGTCCCTGTAACATTAAAGAGTCCCCAGATTTCTGCCTGGCCTCCCTGGCTGTTGCTCTAAGCATCCCTCTCTTCCCACAGATGGTCCAGCCTTCATCTCCTCTGTGATTCAAAAACCATCTCAATCCTTTTCCTTCACCATTTACAGCCACTATCACCTCCTTCCAAAGACACAAATGAGATTTTGCTTCAGCTTGTTCCTAGTGAATTTCATGGAATAGTATTTTTAAATGTAGTCAGAGCTACAGTGTCCCCTATGGCATTATTCAGCAGGCAACCACACTGGCTATAGAAATGAAGTTCAGCACTGGGAAAACCCACTAAGTGCTTTTAAATTGCTAAAATGGCATTTTTCCTTTGAAGTGTGCCAAGATTTTTAGAGACAGGGCTTAGACTGTCCATTTCATTTACACACTACAAAAATAAGACTTTACATTTTCCTGATCCAATCCAAAATCCATCTCATCAGGTCTTTTAAGACAGGGCCATGTTTTAGCCCACATGCTAAATTATATTTCTTTTTAAAAAGTAGCACTGAAAACCCGGGTTTATGGTTTCAAATATATTTTGGGTGTTAGATACATATATATTTTTGGGTTGGAAATATACTGTTGGGTTCTATATGCCTATTTAAAAGGTTATTTGAGCTAAACAATTGCCTCATCAGCAAGTCCCACTGCAGTCAATAGGACTGTTCTCTGGCAACACATTGCTCAATACCAGCACGAGCAGCAAATTTCAGCTGATCTGCTGCTCTGGGCTGGAAAAGCAGCAGGAAAAAGACATTTTTAATTCTGTTTATCAATACACTTCCAGGATTTCTACCTTATCCTAAATTGTTTCTGGCTTTACTAATGGAACATATTTAATCTTCTCTATTTTTAATGTTATCCTCTACTTTCCTACCCACATCCTCCTTTTCCGAAGAATATTCTCTCCACTGCTTCCCTCTGCAGAGACCTGCTCCATGCTCTCAATCTGTTCCTGAGGGCTCGCCTCAAGGAGACACTTGGCATTGGAAATATTTGAAAAACCAGCTCTATTGCAAAGCCAGAACGCCTCTGCCAAACATAAATAATGTCACCTGCCGTGGTGGGTGTCGATGCCCAGGTGCTGGCAGCGGGGCTGCAGGCCTGGCTCTTGGAGAGGCTGTGCTGCCCCTGCCCGTTCCAGCCTGCTCCCGACACTCCCAGATGGCTCCAGAATGGCCTCACCCATGGCACAGCCCAGCCCTCAGCCCAGCCGGTGAAAATGTGTCCAGCGAAGGGCAAAATCCTACCCAGGCAGAGGGGCGAGGGAACCCGAGGAGAACCGGGAAGTGAGGAGCAGGAGGGAAGGGGTGCTCTGGGAGCCAGGACAGAGACTCCTCTGTGCCCTGTGGGGAGAGGCTGGAGCAGGTCGGTGCCTCCTGGATGAGCAGTGACCCACAGAGGACCCAGGCGGGAGCACGTGCTCTTGACAGGACTGTGGCCCTGGGAAGGGCCCAGGGTGGAGCAGGGGAGTGAGGAAGGATCAGCCCTCAACCCCTTGCACCACTCCTTGGGTGGGGAAGTTGATACTGGGAAGCAGGGAAGGACAGGGAGAAGGCATTGTTCCATTTTTCTCTGATTCTTACTATGCAAACCTATTTTAACCGGCAATAAATCAGCCTCTCCACAGCTGAGTGTTTTGCCTGTGCAGGCCATTGGTGAGTGCCCTCCCTGTCTGCGCCGGACCCAGGAGCTTTTGCACCTTATTTTCACCTCTGTCCTGGGGAGGAGTGTGGGTGAGATAGCACTGGGTGGGCAAGGCAACCTACCACGGCTCCTGGCTTTAGCAGAAGTCCCTGACACATCTAAGTGCGTAGTCTGCCACAGGGGTCACACCCACCCCTTACTGACAACTGAACCCAAACCTTAATGTAAAATACAATTTCCTACAGATAATTATCCAAAGTAAATAAGAATGGTAAAACCGAGCTATTGTGTTGTAATACCTTTAATTAAGTGGCTTTGTTTTGCTGTATTTTTCATTAAATGTCATGCGTAAGTGACATAGCTGGGATAATAAAATTCCTTGGATAGTTCAGGATTTAGGCAGTGCAAGGTATACAGCACAAAAGTTTAGATTCCAGTTGCATCACAGGTCACAGATTTAGATCTCTCTGGACAAAGTTGGGTGGATTCGCTTCAGCCTGAGCTGCGCATGATCCTGGCAGATTCTCTAGGGTTAAGGCAGCAGGCTGGATGAACACAGATGGTGGGCTAGGTCCATCTTGTAAACTAATAAAATAATACACATGCCTCCCAGCAATCCCAGCAATTCCAGATATGGATTAAGTTATCTGCAGCACAGAGCAGAGGTGCAAATTTTGATGGAATTACTCCCAAAGAAGGACACAGAAGCAATTAAATTCATATTTAAAGTTCACAGACCATAAAAAACTTGTACTGCAAGACATAAGAAACTAAAAGATTATTAAGTGAATAATTAAAACAGAGCAAAATGAGACCTTGCTTTTGACCTTTTGCACATTTCAGTTTCTTTTTCAACACCAAGCTAACCTGAACTGGATGGGGAACAGATGACCCAGTCAGAACTGCTTTACAGAGTCCTCAGGATCCCTAAACTAGCACTGGAGAATTGTACTGATGTCAGGGGAATCACGGATGGTAAAGAGCTGGTGTGCTGAAGTCACTGCCATCCAGTCAGCTCTGGAAAACCCATCTCAAATCCAGCAGAGGCCATAAAATTTAATCATTTTTGTGCTTGATTCCTCAGAAACCCAAACATGATTTTCTCTCTTGATTTGAATACTCCCATTCCTCCTAATGCACTATTTTTTCCTTTTGTGAATTTATTAGTTTATTGTTAGTTTTTGCCTCTTACCAGGCACGTGTCAGCTGCCATTGTCACCTGCAGCCCTTCGCAGTTTGGTGTCATTTGGACATTTCATTAGCCCACTATTTCTTCTCTGTCTTCCAGATGCTAAAGAGGCTGGACTGAGCACTAATGCCTTCGGTAACTAATTCAACAAGTTCCTCATGTTCAATAGACTATTGTTTGTAATATCACAGCCTTTGCTCACAATCTGTCAGCCTAATTTCAGCCCACATAGCAATGTCATTAAACAAGACAGCAGTTTTGGTACAAAGAAGCCAAGAACTGTAGGAACAAAACACCTCCTCGCTTTAAGAGATGCTTTGTAGAAAAACTGATAATGCCACCGAAAAACATTTCTTAGCGTCCAAGAAAGGATATAAACTTCCCAATGTTAATCTCATAAACAAACTGAACAGTTTTTTGTCCTGCCTTCACAGTGCTGTAATCATGGGAAATATCTTTATTCTAATGGATGAGAATTATATTCCAATACCACAGGTACCACAGTGACATGCATTAGAAACTATGGAGCAGGAATTAAAACATTGGTTACAGCATTCCATTTAGACATTAAGCCATTTTAACATTTTAACACTGAAAATAAACTATTCTTTTCTTAAGAGCAAACCACCTCTAAACTTATTATTTTTTAATATCTGTAAAAGGTTCCATAATTTTTTTCTTGCCTTTTTGCTAAATATATAGCAAGAGAGAAAACTATTTAATAAGTGGGTAGACAGCAAGTTCCTCCTGTATCCCAGGAATTTCTGTGCAATTCCAAGATGCATACACTGTACTTTGCAGTACCTGCAGCCGACAGTTTCTGTGCTGATATTGTGACAAACGTAAGAGAAAGCCAGATAGCACCTATTTTGTGTAATGTAAATACCAACAGTTTTCAGTCATGACACAACTACTGTAAGACCCTTCATGTGCACAGTTCTTATTCTGGTCATTTGTGAAATCAGTAAGAGAGTCTGCTCACAACCACATTGGTTAAGTACATTCTTCTCAAATCAGACAAAAAAATCTCACACTAATAAAACACCAGCTTTGTTTTACTTCACTTTGAGTTCATGCCCACATGAACTCATCACCACTCCATTCCATAAATGCAGAAGTTGATTTTTGAGAGTATACAGCATTCTTCAAAGCCTCCTCACTCCATATCTTGTGATTAGCACTATATTTGGGGGTTAACATTATAAAACACAAGATATTAATATTATTTAAGGTACATGTATGATTAATGAACTGATTGAGTAACATGACCTGCAAGGGGGAAAAACCCAACAACATAATATAAGCAATAAAATCTGAACTGGTTGGCGTTCTAAGGCAATTCTTTTTTAACTTATTTTCAATAATTTGGGTGCACATCTTGATGTCAAATGACTTTCTGACTATATCTTAAAAGTAAAACAAGTAATTTATTAATTTATTAGTAATTAATTGCAAAACATTTTGGATTTTCTCTCCTATGCAGGCTGAAATTAGTCGCAGGGATTTTTTTTCTATTATTATTTTACTTTACAAAAATATTAGCACCGATCTTTTTAAACTGATGGGAAGATGTGAACAAATCAAATTCCCAAATGTCTATAAACTGACTTTCACTTAGCCTTGGGGTTTGTTTTTAAGACACGCTCAATTTTCAGTCACAGTTCTGTTCAATACTCTTAGCATACCGAGAAAGAGGAGACATACTTTCCTTTAATCATTCAAGCTGAAATTCTTAATTATATTTGCTTAAATTGCTTTACAGAGTAATGTTTAGTGCAATGCTCTCAAAATGTGAATAGTGAAAGGGGTCAATAGCATGTTTCAAGTTTCTTTAAAAGTCAGAAAAAAACCCAATGATACAATTTATTAATCATGCAACATACACTTAGTCCTCATAAAATATTAATGTATATTGCTTCCTACATCAATAAAAAGTGTACTTTACACAAAGGACGAAAACCTGCTTAAGAAGATGCTAGCTAAAGTTACTAAACATTCTAACAATTATCATAAAAATGCTGGAAAAGAAAATATAGATATGTTAACCAATCCTAAAATCTTCTTAAACCGCACATTGTGCTTGCCTACAGAGAATTTTTAAGATGAAAAATAGACCTTGAGGGTCTTAGACAAGCCTGAGGCAATATAAAGAAAAAGGTCAAACACTCTGCTAAAAAGGACCGTTATCTTCAGAACAACAACTTATCAGCCAGCTTGCAGCCCTGCTTATTTACAGTTATTGGTCCCCGAGGAAGTGCACTTCAGCGCAGGGCGCGATTACTTTGTAATGAGTTTGCCAGAAATGGTAAAGGAAACTAATTTGTAACAATGTGCTGTTCCCGCACATGAACTTTCTCAGACACTTTTTTTTATTTTTTTTTTTTTTTGGTCCGGCCATGAATAACTAACTTCAGCCTCCCTAATAAGCAGTGAAAACAGAAGTGCACTAAACCCGACTGAGTCACGAGCATAAATGTGCTGAAATATCAGTGATTATCCCTCTCAGCTGTCCATTACAGTACTCATGATGACCACCAATTCCCCTGTGGTGGATATACAGAATGCAGGTTTCAGGGGGTGGATTTGCACATGAAAATTAACACCATTTGGAAGAAAATAGCCTGCACCTGTCACAGATTAGCAACAAAAGGTCAAATGCCTCCTTTTACACCTAGAGCACTTGCATATTGTATGCCTTGCTTATAGGAGCCTAATTCGAGTTTCTTAATTCAGAAAAGTGAGCACCATGGTGAACTGAGGAGAAAAAAAGAATTAAATCTTGGCTAAAAGCTATCAATAAATCTATTGATCAAGATACATATGAATGGAAGTAGCTGAGGCAATCTCTGCCTCTAAAAGAGGTAGTTTTTCAAAAGAGAATTACACAAAGTGCTCTTCTGTTTTTGTCAATATGCTGCCAGGTTTTGAAATGCTATTTTTCATCCACACAATAAAAATCTTGACAAGTAAGCAATAGAAAATCACTAATACACTTTCAGCTGCATTTCAATCTATACAAATTCTTTAAACAAAAACAACCAAGGAACAGATTGGAATATACATCATTTTCACCAGTAGAACCTGGGATCAAGTCCAAGATAGCCAAACAGTATTAATCTATATTTCATGCAATTCTGTATTTCCCAAAATAAGGTAAAATGTTGAATATGGAATAACCTCAATGGAATCCATCCTTATAGATGATAAAACACATTGAGATGATAATGCAAAGAAATTTTATCGATATGTTCTAAATGGAACAGGAACTACAGGGACTGAGATCTGTAAAAACTTCTCTCGAGTGAAAGATTAGGTATCTTCTGAAAGAAGTGCATCTAGGAATATCAGATGTGAATTCCCACTTGCTTTATGGTCTTTGCCTCTGAAAAAGAATTCATAAAAAATAGTTTGGCAATAAGTACTAAAGAACTTCTAAATAGTATTTGATTTCTAAATTGGAAAAAAAAAATCTAATGAAATAGGGATGATCTCTGAAAACCCATGATAGTTTTTGCATCATGTCCTAGATTCGTGCCCAGAGCATATGTCAGCTCAAGACACCTGAAACTACAAAGAACAATTTGAAAAAGTAAGAAAATACCATAAAAACAACATATACAACGCCTGCAAATTATAGTTTAAATTATTAAAATTGCACATATCAAGCTCTGCAACACAAAGTAATATCATCACTACCACAGTTAAATCAATGTTCTGCAGAAAATCTCTCAGTACTCTTCAGAAATATAGCGTTCTTTTAAAAACCTGATGTTCCAGCTAAAACCATAGCAATGCTCGTGACTGCACTTTTGGTCAAAATCCAGATTTCCTTTGAAAAATGGTCATGAATAGCAAATAGGCAAAGCATTTCAAAAGTACATGACTCTAAAAGCTGGATGCTTCAGACTTGATTTGCAGCCTCTTTTCTATCTTCCCTCATCTGTTAAATAAGCTGAAATTGTTGTTTCCATAATGTTTTAAGTTTTTATCAATAGTGACATCCAAATAACAGTAAATCAGTAGTTTTTGTGGAAAAGATTGTATGGGAACAATGACTTAGGACTTAGCAGCAGCTGGTAAAAGGCCAGGTTCCATCTCTGCAAAGGGCAGATCAGGATGTAGTGCTCACAGAGGCTGAAAAAGTCTGATTGAGCTTTTATTGTAAGCAGACAATGTGATAAAATCTAATTGTGACTGAGAACACATGAAAATTCTAGCTTTACACTCTTCTTGTTTATCTGTGTAAACAGCATTAAAATAAATTGTGTGGATTTGGCTGGGGGGGGTATATAAGTTATGGATCTCTATTGGTTTATTTCTTTCTTTTGGTGTTGATCTTAATTTATAACAATGAGAGCGTGATCTGATTTTCCACACCTTTTCAGGATGACAGTCAGAGTTCCACTTTCTCCAATACTTTTCCTCTCAAGTGACATAAGTAAGGTGCACTGGATCCATTTCCTGGGGCCATTCTGCCCACAGGCCCTGGGAATGCAGTTACTGCTTCTCAGTGGTCCCAAACAAGTGTAATGAACAAATCTTTAATTCCTTTGTATTGAGTTAAATTGCAGAAATATTAATGATGTGTGGCCTAGACTAAAACACCCACATGAGTTTTATAAATTAAAACTTTTATCTGAATTAGAGTAGGAGGCAAATTGTCTTCCACCCAGAAAATTAAGAGAATTGAAAACCTGTAAGAACGAAGGACTGGTTGAAAAAGGAGAGAATCATAAATGATCTTAAATCTATTTGTTGAATATAAAAGAAGGAGGGGTGAGGTGGCCACTCTCATGATTTATTTTACTAAAAACAGTTACAAAAAGATTCTCGTATTCTAGGAGTCCAGACAGTGCTGTTAATGGATAGCTTTAGGATGAGTTCTACCTTTCTGAAAAAAAAACCTTTCCTTGGTCACAGGTGTTTGAATGATGTCTGGGCGAAGGGGAAGGGGGAATAGAGGGATTAAAATTTATTAAGGAGGTTTGAGGTTTCTCCTGCAATGAGGATACAGTTACAGAGATTTCACATTATAAATTACTGTAAAATTCTAGCATGTGCTAATCCCAAAGGCTGATATCACTTGCAACTTTCTTTTGTAGTCCAGGAGAGTAAACAATGCAATTTAGAAAAACAACACAAGCAGCTAGAACTGGAATATTTTCTCTCTTTTTATGTTCATTAAGTAGAGCAGTCTTAATGGTGATGCACAGTGAAAAACAGCAACAAGTATTCCTGAATATTTAGTGATGACTGCTCAACAACTGCTATGAGCAAAATAGCACAGTATACAAGTAACAGATATCCCAAAATACTACAAAGACCATTGTGTAAACAGCAGGTTCACATATGTACTAAGAAATTATACAATACAATCTTGCTAAAAGAATTCAATAGTTTTGATCAAATTAGATTGATATTTAATCACTTGCAGCCAAAGAGCCTTATTTCAAAATTGCCCTTTTCAATAAAAACTAGTGCTTTCAGTTAAAGGACCTAAAAAAACCTGGTGCTGCAAATAACAAAATGTCAATGTTCACCATGTAGGGAAATTGTAAAGGATGAATAAAATGGAGTCAGTCTCTTGACTACTTCTCCTACATCTGTGAGTCTTATAAATTACAGAAATATCAGGAGAGCCCAAGACTGCAGGACAAATGCTCCAAAAAGTCACAAAATCATGTAAACACATGAACGGGCAGTGGGAAAGCAGCAACTTAGTAGGGAGTGTCAAGAGTGCTTAAAAATCAGGGGCCTGTGCTCTAAGATGGCCATCACACACCCACTACAACAAATCCACCAAATCCCCAGAAAAACAGATTTCTCTGCTCCCTCTTTATCAATTCCCCAAAGGCCTCCAATGACAGATGGGCAGTTATTTATCCACGGCAGTGAACCTTTGTCAAAGGAAAATCAGAATACAAAGAGGTTTTGCATTAGTGTCACGAAACTCAGCTTGCTTTAACAAAGCGTTGTGCTCCCAAAATGGGTCTCTCACGGCTGCACTTGTGCCACGTCTTTCAGAGCAGAGCTATTAAAGGGAAAAGCATTGGGGGAAATTTCTGTTTGGAAGTCACTTAGCATATAATGGGTGCTATCCTAAATAAATAATTAATAAGTTAATAAATAAATTATAGCAATGTCTGCAGCCTTAACCACGGAAGCAACCACCAGCCCAGGCAGATGAGGGAAGAGGAGCTGCGGTACCACAGTGGGATGTACCATCTCTGGTGTGTCACAGACAGAAACAGGCTCCAAATACTGACTCAGTTAGGGGTGATGCTCAGTGGACACCACTGAAACCTGTTGCTCTCTACACCCTCTGATGTAAAGCATTCTCATACATACCTGCTGCCTAACAGCACAGGTGCGCAAAAAAAGGATTAAAAATGGTTCGAAAAATTAAAAGCTGCATTTTCTTTATTCTTTAGCACATCACAGTAGTCCTACTTATGTAATGCTTCCTACTCAATATATTCATCATTTTGCAAAGACCCTGAGAATTCTTGTAGTGCAAAAGACAAGGAAGTTCTTTCATCCTAAAAGAGAGGATATTCCTGTTGATTTATTACTGCACAGTAATGCTGTAGTTCTGCATTTGGCCTAGTTTGGTGCCTTATACACAGAACCACCATTTTTCCAGGGGAATCCTTCCAAAGTATAACTACACATTGACATTTGAATAAAAATTAATAGATGGAAACTTAATCAGAGACTATATTATATTATATTATATTATATTATATTATATTATATTATATTATATTATCAAGCACCTCTCAAAAATCACCAGACCTGTAAATAAAATCAGAAGTTTTTTATTAAAGAGTATTAAGGGAAAGGTTCAAGGTATTGCCTTATAAAAGAATCTTGCTTTTTGAGATAGGTCCTAGATAAGAGCCTTCTTTAACTAATAAATTATTTGCTTTATAGCTGAAACTTCCTTTATCTTATTAAAAAAATTCCTTGTAAAAAGGTACTGCAAGGATAGACTTTCCATACAAATACTGAATGTGAATAACATCTGTCCTACATCCAGTTTTTGCAGAAGAAACAGTCTTATTTTAGTTTATTATAAAACTGAATTTGATTCTCTATGCCATTATCAATCAAGTCACAAAAACAGTTTGGGGGCTAGAAATTTTATTCTCATTCAATACATTAATCCCATCATTTCATTGCCTAAAAGTGGTATCTTGCCATATAATCTCCATGATAAAATTTACAGATAGACTTTCCAGCAGCTGGGTACATTTTTAGCCATTTCATCAGATTAGACTAATACACAACTCTTCTGCTCATCTCCTCCTTCTCTGTAGCTCCCACTCTGACATTCTTTTGTAGAACAAGGTGATTTCACTGCTTTTCTCTTTATTATGCAGCATTTTGATCCTTCTGTAGGTAATGGAACTTGCTCCTGTATTTTCACTTATTTAATTTTCTGACTCCTGTGTCTTCCTATTTTCTTTCCTCCAGATACCAGCCTGTTCTGGAAGCCCCCCTTGACTTTCAGATTTACCAATATTTATGAAATGGCACTACTGTTCATATCATAACTACATGATGTTGGTTTGTTTTTATAATGCTGCTAGAATTTATACAGGCCTTTCTGTAACTGTACCCACATGGATGTAACAGAAAACTGCTTACCCTCATTTATCTTTGTTTAGTTAAAGCCTAAATTAGACCTTAAAAAACTAGCTTGTTGATGTTATTTTTTCAATCAGAAGTGATAATTTAAATATTGACATTTTAGATGGCACTAACATGTTTTTGATTTCTGCTGTGGTTACAATGGGTTTTTATATCTGAATGTCTGTCTTAATTTTGTTAGGGTTTTGGTGTTGTTTTCTTTTTTTTTTTTTTTATTTTGCTGAATCCAGAAGCGTTCCCTTTTATTTCAAAGTATTTCTATGTTTGTAGTAAATTAAACATTAATCTTTCTCTGCAAATGTCAAGTGATATTTAAATGTTTTTCTGGCAGATAAATGATTATTAATATTAATGCAATAAAATCACAGCTCTTTGTCCTTTCTTTGATATTTAAGAAAAAATTAAGAATGTCAAAACAGTTCTGCAAAAAGAGAATTCATTGGTCTACCATCCACTCTTCATTAGCCTGAGAGGTAAAAAATTACTGATCTTGTGAGACAATGTGTTTATAGAATCAGAAAGGGTTGAAAATGAATTACTCTATCAGTGGTAGAGTGTGTATTACTTCAACGTGAAAATGCCTTGTTAAAGTTCATTTTCATTTAAAGCCCCCTTTTGTCATTCAAAAAGCTTTAGCACAATGAAAGAATCTTTGTCACTTTCATAATTAGCCCCTCTTGCACTAAATGAGAATAAAATCTGATCAGAAGTCCATACAGGCAAGGTCATAAATCAAAGAGAAAAGCTCCACAACAGTCCTGTAAGATGTCCAAAGGCACACACAGCTTGGAATTAAAGCACTGTAGTCAAGATCCACTCCCAGAAACACAGCACAGAAAAAGCCCCAATAATATCTGTTTGACAGGCTAAATTTATCTCCATATTCTGTAGCCCTATAAACACATTTTGCTGTTCAGATACAAAAGCAATTTCAGCACCAAGGACAATCCAGGAAAGCAAACAGCTGTTAAAGTGCTACTATCACCGTTTGCCAAGCAAAGTCAAATTAATTTAACTTAATGCCCTCACTTCAAACCATGGCAGTAAAACAAAAAAGAAAAAAAAAAAAAAAAAGCCATATATGATAATTTTCATAAAGCAGGAAAAAAGTTATATTAACAGAAAAAGTCCTTAGGAAATCAAGTTTGATTTTATACACAGAAGAGAGTATGCAGCCCGGCTCAAATGTAAACTGGATTTTATTCAACTTATTTTCATTTTCAGATGAAAGTAAAAAGACATTTTGAAAGATGTAATAGAATTCTCAACCTTGGACAGTTATGGAGGGAGTGACAGCACATCACTCTCTCTACTCAGGGATCGTCAGAACACCAACAGATATCCAAGCCATCAACATATTATTTTACTCCCCATGTTAACAAAAAATGGGGATTTCATCAGAAAATGATGCCTAAAACATGGGGAGAGAGAAGGGCAAGGAGAGGGCAAGGTAGGAAGTTGAAGGGAAGACTGCTATGAAGTGGCAGCCAGCAACGAAAATTTGTATTCTACAATAGATACACCTTTTACAATTCCATGTATTATGTTAACATTAAATGCTAACCTTAAAGTTTAATCAGATGAGAGTACTTTTAAAGTAGCTACATCCATACAAACAGGAACTTTCAGGAAAATTCACATTCACATGTATAAAGCACGCATGTATGTGTAGACATATATATACAATGTATATTGTATACCTCTACCTTCAAATACACTGCTATGTCCATTAAAATTGTGAAACTCTCCTTTATGAGATTTTGGGTTTTAACAATATTTTCTCTGCAGAACCAAGCTATTAATGTCCTGCCTCTAACTATGCAAACACCAAACTACTTTCAAAGGAATGGCTTGTTTGGAGGGTGTGGTTGCTTGCACATCTGTCACATTTTCCCGAAATTTCAGGTTACAATAATTATATAATGATCACAAGTAATTCAATTCCACGCATTTGGAGACACGTGGAACTGGTCTGCTAAGCAACAGACTGAAGAGCATCAGTGTGACAAAAAGACAGCACTGTCTTTCTCCATCCTCCTACAATCTCACACTTTAGTTCACTAACACTGAGCTTCTCACATTGGTTCAGGAAGTGAGCACTCAAGTTTCCTCCCAGACACAGCCCCCCCGTGCTTGAGGCACAAAAGAAATGTAATTTCTCTTGTCTCTCCGACATCCAGGAATCTAAAAAAGGCAATTTGCAAACTCCCATACAAGCAAAGCAAGCCTGGGAACAGCAACGAGGGTGTGCAGGTGATTAGAGAAAGAAAATGGATTTAAGATGGATGGGATGAGAATCTGAGTCAGACATATTATTGAAATTGAACTGCCGAGATCTTTTTCTTATAAGTGAGTATTCCAAAAAGCCAATAAAGCTTTTAAACAAAAAGCAGGCTTTTTTGCTATATAATAAACTAAATTAATTGGCTTTTAAATACAGAAAACTCAAAATGACAAAGTATGAAGGAACAAAAATCAAAACAGAACTCCCTTGCCCACTGTGCTCCTGCTATTACTTTTCACCTTTATCTGAATCTCACAAAATGTGGAGGAAACTATGATTTTAAAGCCAATCCCATCACATACTCACTTTTTCTGCTCTTCTAATAATTCTTTGATATCCAGAAGTTTCTAGTCTACCAAGACGCCCACTTCAGCTTGATTTAGGATTCCAATTAAGTGCATTAAAATTAAATTCACTTTTATTTGACTGTATCTCCAATTTTTTTCTCACTAGGTTTGTGTTTGGTAGGAACACATTTTTCCAAAAAGAAAGAAAAAAAAATCTAAAAAAAAGGAAAGCTGTAGATTTTCAAAATAGACAAAATTTTCTCGTAAATTATTTTATGAACCCAGAAAACAAATCAGTACTTCTAAAGCAATTAGTACTTAAATAACCTTAGAGTGATTGTTGAGCTGCATTATTGTGTCTCATGGGCATGAAGTGACCTTGATCAATTATACAGATTCAATGTTGATTTTGAGTCTTCAAAGGCAGGGACATAGACACACTTTGCAGTACTAGTTCTATTCAAGATTAGGCTGAATTTCTAAAGAGGGGTGCCAATTTACCCCTACATAAGAATTTAAAGAAATACCAAAACTTTTCAGTTAAATATAACAACAAAACATGCTATTTTTGTTACATATTATGTTTTATTTCTACTAGTATACCCTGACAATATAAGAGGCTGCTGATATGAGCAGATTTATTCATTGTGACACACAAAAATCTTTTTTGTATTAAATGCGTTGGAAAATTTTAATACATTATGAAACACTGGACAAGGACTTACATAACAAAACAATTATCACCTTAAGAAGCAAGCAAATATTTTTGGCTCCTAATTTTAATAATATTCTAGTACTTTAACCTAAATAACCTGTATTTCTTTTGTTTATTTACTTGGAAGTAAAAAATCAGGTATTTAATGTATTAGTAAAAAAGATTTTACATGTTAATATACATGGGGAAAAACTTTCAAATAAAGAAGTTAACAAACGTCACTAACTTTATCCAAACAGACCTGCTTTTTCAAAAGCCAGTCTTCAAAACAAGGAACTTTTATAAAGTCTGTCTATTCATTTTCGTATTTTTACCACACTGACAGGAAAACATTATCTCTGTGACTGAAAGATGACTTTCTGTCACACTGCTGATGTGAAAGGCAGTCAGCAACAGCAGGACCTTTGGCTTTAGAACATCCCAGACTCACAAGAAACATGGCAGTCCCACTGTCCCCTCTAAAGATGGAAATAGTTTATACTTGAGGAATTATAACTAGAATTCAAAAGACTTCCAACTCTGAACAGGTGGGCAGCTCCTTACAAATTACTAAGACGTCAGGGATGTTGTAAGTATCAATTTATAAACTCTTCTACAAATAAGTATATAAACAGGGGATGTCAGGAAACCTAAAGGTCTAACAGCTATAATTTTGGGGTTTTTGAAGCAACAAGATTTTTTTGTCAGCAAAGTGATTTTTTTTAACCTCGCATAAAACTTCACCTGCAAAAATCAGTCCTATACACGCTGAGGGATTTGGCCTCAGTGTACAGAACAAGGGATTCCAGTGTCACATGGACATTAGTGTCTCTTTTTTCCCCTTTCTCTCATTATTTTTGCACTTGCTTCTGCATTTTGCTGCTCATCAAGGCCTAGAACACCCTGGAACAGAACTCACACTCCGGACCCCACCCTGAGCACTCTGCAGTGCAAGGGTGTGGTCCAAGGTGGCCCCACCCAGGTGTGTCACACCACGGGACAGCGACACTGCCCGCTGCTCTCACATGGGGCTGAGCCTCCACCTTCCCCTGCAAAGCATCTGACACCAAACCACACCAGGACATTCTTTCAATATCATCCAGCAAGCAATAATAATTATCTTGGAGGAATGATTAGCTAACAATTTTTAGGGGGAAGATAATTTTACAGGACTAACACTGGTTAATTAAGAATACTACTAATAAATAGGTTTATTTTATTTGGTTAAATTTTCTTGGTGTTGAAATCCTTCTGCAAGATTGGAAATAATTCACAAACATTATCTTTCCAATGCAACATCCACAGTAAAATGACTTTGGATTGCATATTAATTAGCCAATACTGAATTTCTCCACATTTTCTAGTTCATGCGCTATGGAATTTATTTTGTTAAAATACAGTAGCGTATATTTGCTCCCACTATGAAGTAATGTAGATAAAAAGACCAAATCACAATTTCCAAAATACAATAGTACAACTTTGTGATTTCAGCATTCTTCCTTTCTCAGAAGAACCAACAATTTAACATATGTCTTCCAGTTATTATTATCAGTTAGCAAAGCTTGTTACAGTACTGTCAAAGAACACAATATTGCTTTTCTCCTCATCTAGGTTAAATCAGCCAAAAATTGAATAGGTTGCAAAAGATAATGCTTGTTCTCCCTTCTCTTTCTTTACTCAGCTGCTTAATTCTTCATTAGTCTGAGTCAGAGGAGATAACCTAACACAATTTTTCCAAAACTATTTAAGTTTCCCTGTACTGCTGAAATAATATCAGTTATTGTTACATTCTATCTGAAATAGTATCTATTATTCCTAGTATCTGTTGAAGCATGGCAGACTATAAAATAGCATCCCTACAAAGGAAAGTCCATCTTACCCATCGTGATTCAGGATGACACGCACTTTGTTCAGTTTTAAAGAGTAATCAAAGGCGTGGGCTTAAATCCAATTAGTGTGCTTCAAAGAAGATAATGTCAAAATGCTTCAAATGGGGGTTCTACCGTGTAACACTGAAACTCTGAACTTCTGGGAGCCTCAGATTTCTGGAACTATAAAATGAAAACAAAAGTATCTTGCAAAGCACACAGTGATCTTCTGCAGTAAAGGACTATAAGTTATTATTAACTAGGCTAACATTCTAAATAGAAAACAAAATCACAGGTCTTGGAAGTCATGTATTCCCATCCTAAGAAGTATTTAGATGTCATTGTGACACTGCAGATATATGGGACAGATTTAATTGAACTCCTCGTAATCACTGAGAATGTTCTTCTTTTCCTGCCATCTAATCAGTTCTGACTCCTCTGGCATTCACTCTCACTGACCTTTGGCCGATTGAGTGACAGAGCATTTGCCCACTTGCCACATGACCATTCATTCATGGAAACTTTCACAAGCTTATGGTCTGACCCAAAACCAACAGAAATTGTAGTTATGCAGAAATCTTTCCACTGATTGCTGGCCTGGACCAGGCACTGAAGATTTGGTGTCTTGTCAACACAGATCCCCTGTGCTAGAGAAAATATTTAGAGTGCACAGCTGAAGTATGAGTTTTGAGAAAGAAACATTTCATGTCCAAAAGAGCATGCAGACTGAATAAGGGCAAATGATAACCAAACATCAGGAAAATAGCTCTGCATCCCAGTTCCTTTAAATGTTATATATATATTTAAATATAAATTAACGCATTCAAAAAGAAAACAAAATAGGAAGCATTTTGGAAAGGCAGATTTATGAAAATCTTTCAAGAAGGGATACTGATAGAGGAAATAGTAAAAATGGGAAACATTGACTAAAATAAAATGGACAAAATGTTTACTGATGAAAATGAAATGCAAATATGAGGGGAGGAAATAAATTATCACTAAATCCAAAAGGATAAAGAGCACACAGATGGGAATGATGAAAAACAAAACAAATGCTAATGGCAGACTGATAACATGGAGTCCTAGAGGTGATAACAGCAAGGTTAATTTGATATAGCAGTTAATGTACAGGCTCAAGAAGTGAGGTTCAACATCCTCTCAACATACAAAAGAAGATACTTTAGCAATAACATTTACACAAATGCAAAGAGGACTGAGAAATAACAGGCAGGATAGCATAGAGATAATCAAGACGATGGGAAGTGTCTGGGATGAGTGAGAATCATCCTGAAGACACTGAAACAGAAAGGGCCACCGAAAATACATGTAGTAATGACCAGAAGCCAAGTTCCAACTTGCTATCAGCTTTTATTTTTCAGATGAAAGCACAGATTATTTATAATATTGCTGCCCTATTCCTTGTCTTAACTTTACTTTTAGTAAGGAGCACACCTACAATCCAGCACCCCAGCGAGCTCAGGCACAAAGCTCCGGTATTCTGACAGCAATGGATCTGTAAAGCACAAAACTCCAGAGCAAACTCATCCTCTTGGTATTCATCCAATCTCAAGACTTTTTGGGCTGTGCTAACACTGCTGAACAATCTAATTTAACTGTGCCTACACAAGAGGCCATCAGCCCAGTGCAGGTACATGGGCAGTTTTATGTTGCATTGAAGGTGTTTCATTATACAACTTAACAGTAATATGAAATATATATGTAAAGTCTTATATAATTGGATCCTAATATAATAAAAAACTGCAAGTAAGACCAAAAAGGAACACAAGTGTCAAAAAAATTCTTAGTCAATCATTCAAAAAACTCACTGTGAACACAATTTCTTAAGCTGACCACCAACATGCTTAAAGGAAAAAGAAAAAACCCTAGATGTACTATTCCTTAGCTCTCCATATTTTATATTGCATTCATGATAAAGGCTTAAAAGTTTTTCACATCAGAAATATGACATTCACTTACAATCTTAAAAAAGGCTACTAAAAATGAATTATTCATAATGTAGTACAGTAGCAACAATAAACATTCAAACCATTTTTTTTTAAACAGAATAAATTATCCTTCTTGTGAAAAAGCTACAGTTCCAGATGAGAGAAAAAGAGATGTGATTTTACTGGAAACTGATAGAATATAATAATAACCCTTAATATATTATGGTAATTTACCTTCACACTATGTTATTGTAGTAGATACTGGAATTCCAGTAGCTGTCTAAAAAACACACAGTGATAATTTATGGTTTGTTCCCCGTTTGTTTTCAGAAATACAAACACTAAATCAAAATTAGCATGCTAAAGGCTGAACCTAGAAGGCAATTAGGTTACTAAATAGCATCAATAAATGCAAAATGAAGCTCTGCATGTGTCCAAAATAATGTGTTTCCCACCTAATAACTTCTATCCAAATTTCTGTTAGGCTGAGCAGAAAACTCTAAAATATTCTCTCTTGAAATCAGATAGTATCCATCCAAGAATAAAAATACTTTTTGCTTATGAAACACCTCTTCTGAAGTATGTTTTCCAGCCAGTATTCTTTCAAAAGTACAGACCAGTGTTTATTTCACAGCGTTTTGTCTCTTCTTGCATTAGAGCGGCAGCTCAAACAAGCAAAGATCTTAATTTGGCTTGTTAACTTTGGAACAGCAGGCAGTTGAGAATTTTTAAGTGATTTAAACAACAACAAGAACAGAATCTATCTGAAGTGTATTCTAATTTCAGGGCAAAAAGAAAAATCTCTTAGGGATTTCTGGAGATCGTCTAGTCCTAGGAGAGGGTCAGCATGAGGAGGCTGGTCTGAACTGCATCTGCCCAGGATTTGAACAACTTGTGGATGGAGACTCCACAGCCTCTCTGGGCAGCCTGTGCCAGTGTCTTCAGCCCACTGGGAAAAAAAAAAAATCAAACATGACCACACAAAGGACAGGACTTATGAGGGAAGGGTGAGGGAGCTGGGTCTGTTCACCCCTGGGAAGAGAAGGCTCAGAGTGGCCCTCATCCCTGTCTGTCAGTGTCTGCAGGGAGGGATCAGAGCAAGGACCAGGCTCTGCTCAGTGGTGCCCAGCCATGGCACCAGAGGAATGGGCAGAAACTGATGCCCAGGAAATTCTACCCGGACACGAGGAAGAATTTTCCTGTGCAGTGACTGAGCACTGGAACAGGATGCCCAAACAGGTTGTGGAATCTCCCTCACTGGAAATATTCCAGAACTGTGTGCACACAACCCTGTGCCATGTGCTTGAGCAGGAAGGCAGGACAAGGTGACCCACTGTGGTCCCTTCCAACCATCCTGGGATTCTGTGAAAGGTATTCCTGTATCTGGGACTGGGAGGGAAGTACAAGGAACATTGTTCTCCCAGCTGGTGCTGCCTGAGCCCTGTCCTGAGCCAACAGCAGCACGACACGTTGTGGTCACACAGTGACAGAGAAGCAGCAGCTCAGCACCCTCATGCCCACGGCCAGCAGCCCTTCCAGGGCAGGGGCTCACGTGAACATTTCAAATGGTTCTTCTCTGCTTTAGTCCCTTTCCTTCTGTTCCCCTAATCTCTATAAGCATCCCTATTTCATCAAATGTAGTAGACATAGTACAAGATATGAAATTTCCAACATTTCAGTCTGAATTTGGCTCACATGGATCTGATGCAAAGCACTCTTAACGTTTCTCAGCCATTTTGCACTCATTTCACACAGCTGAAATTCACTACAAAAGGCACCAGGCAGTCAAGAACCAGGGCTTTTGTGTTCCTGTCTTCTGCAAAACAGGGATAATATTACAGGTTACTGAACTAACTGAACAAAATACCACTATTTAGTCAAGCAGAATATTTCAATGTTCTCCCAAGATGAAAATAAAGCCTTTCCTATACCTCTTAGCTCCAAAATACTGTTCTGATGCCACTTTCCCTTTTACTCTGAGTACAGCCACTCCTTGTGATAGTCGATATAGCACCATCTGCATAAGCAGAGTAAAGAACACTTCAATTTCTTCTACTTCTGAAGGACTCGGATTTCAAAAGACAGAGGCTAAGCATATAAACATGACAGTGACAAAGTACTACTTTCAGGAAATAGCAAGGAGAAGCATTCCTGGCAAAATAAACAATGCCAAAATTTTTCCACTGGCACTGCTCTACACTGTATTTTCTCTGGGTTTGAGAACTCAGCAAGATGAAATTTGGGAAGGGTGGTTGGCAGCTCTTTCAAAGGCTCAAAATCAGATAAAAACCTAAGGTGCGTTTAAGGTCTGCACTGTGCCCATCAGAAGAGATTGACCTGGACCTACCCCAATCACTCAAAACTAACACGATTCTCTATTTTAAGAAGCAATTATTCAATGCAATTATTTCCTTAGTCAGTAACTGAGGCAAAGGTCACCTGTTATTCTATAGAATAACTACAGTTTTATTCAAATCCAGGGACTGTATATGAGAAGAATTTTGCATCTCCTCATTAGTGAGTTCCAATGGTGTTAAAATATCCTTAGGTACAGCACAAACTCATCTAGACATTTTTCCTTCATACTTTCAACTGTCCCAGGCTTCCATTGTGTCACTATATATACATACCTCTATACATTCCTGAGTGATTAACTGATGTCACATTCATGTTCATATTAACATGTGCAGTTTGAAATAAACACAGCTGCATTTATGTCAATGATTTTATATTCAAATATATCTGATTATGCTGAAATAAACACAGCTGCATTTATTTCAGTGATTGTACATTCAGATAAGGATATTTGTTCAGTGTAATGTAATGTTCCTTCGCACTGGCAGGGACATTGCTATTCTTTCTTGTATTTCCCTCTATCATTTTTCCAGATGGAAAATTTTGAACAGAGCCAGAAAAATGGAAACTGGGAAATTTATCTCAGAACCTGATATGTAGGAAGATCCTTTTGCTTAATCTCAAAAATTACTTAGCCATCTTTATATAAAGTATCTTTGTTGTTGAGGGTCTTTTCTAATTCCTTCTCTGTCAGAGAAGAAGTTTACAATAATCCCATGAAAACTTTTAAATCTGATGGAAATGTAAGTACCAAGAATGTGCAAATCTTAAGACTGGATCTGCATCAGGTCTGTTCCTGAACAACACCATCTTCGGCCACTGTCCTCCTAAGAAAACAGTTTGAATGAAAACAAGAACTGTAAAGATTTTCCTTCCTATTACTTGATCAAAGTATAGCTCTGCACAATGTCAATTTTGGCTTGCAACTATAACCTCTAATCTGTTTTTAGAAAATAATTGAGTATTATTAAATATACTAGAAGTGATTAACCATTTAATCAGAAGTATCTATCAGGTGAGATCAAGGTCCAGCTCAGTAACTGCCAGAAATGGATCCCCAAGAAGAGCGTAAGAAAAAAAACAATCATTTCAAGACACATCCCAGTATAATTCCCTAATTTACAATGCAGTTTATGAACCTTCTGAGCCAGGAATGGTGTCAGTGTTTAGTAGCTCTCAACTGATTTCTCCTTCCTGGGCTTGTCAGTTGGTTTTTTTATTGAAAGCATGACACATGTCAAGTTTTAGCAGCCACAATGTCCTGCAGGAAGAAGTTCCACAGCTTAATTAAACAACATGTAAGGAACCATTCTCCCTTGTTTGCTTTCAACATATTAACTGCTAGTTTCACTTGATGGCCCTTAGTTTTAGTACAAAGAGAACAGACAGGGAAACACTAATATTTTAACTAGAAATCATGATTTTACAGACCTTTAATATATCATTCCTCAGTTTTCTTTTTTCCAGACTAGGGATCCATTCTGTATTTAGTTGTTTCTTGTACTGAGGCTGTTGAAAATCTTCCATGAGCTTACAATATCTGATCACAGACATTTCTGCTTTTGTTTCCATTTGCTTATTCTGGTCCCTTTAGGGTCAGTCAAAGAGCAGATCAACACATGTGCTTTAATACCAGCTGAGGAGATGCAAATATGTGGTAGGAGGGAGGAAAGAAGTGGTCCTGAAGAAGGTAGTGTGAGAATCAGATGGTAAACTGACTGTGAAAATCATAATTGGCACAACAACTGCAATTAACATCCTAATTCTTTACTCTAGTTGTTACAGTAATATTTCCTGCACTTTCTTTAGTTCCATAGGTCATTAGTATCTATTTCCCACAAGTTATGCTATCTGAGTAATGCCATATGTGTTGGCTGGTATCACATAGACACCAAGCAGTCCCCATTCGTAAAAATGTCTTCCATACTATATCTGTTTAGATATTTAAAAGGTTAATATTTAGTTCCATTTGCAATGCTGATCTAGCAAGAAAGAAATTCATTTGGCATTACAGCAGTAACATCAATTTCCCATGTAACTTTAGTAATGCATTTACTGGAAAGAGATTAATATCAATTCCATAAATCATTCACATGCTTTTTCCGGAGTTTGAGACATCTGAGTAATGTCATATATGTTAACTGATAGCACTCTGTGCATGCCACATCCATTAATCTATGCCTAGTGTCATCATTAAAACACACAAAAAAACTAAAATCAATCTTTTTCTCTTACTTTATTTCTGACTTTTAACTTGCAGTAGTCCAAAGGTATTGATACTCTGATACACTGCTCTGAACTGAGAACAGACATGTTCAGAAATTGGAAACATTTGCTAAATTATCCCTACTGGCAGCAATAACCACTTCATGTCTTCCTGTGAAATGTGGCATAAACTACTGTCAAAAAATACGGAAATAAGTAAAATGTTTCATTAATCAGACACACCTTGAAGCCCCAAAAGCAGGTTGAAAACAGACATCATTATTGAAATAACACAGTGACTTTCATTCCTTTGTTCCTACTTTACAGATGAGCATCCTTGTAGAAGGGAAAGCCAAAACAGTTTCATCTGACTTAGTGATTTTAGAAATACATGAAAGACTATAATACAGAAAATTTGGAATATCAACTAGTTTATGCTCCAAAATACAGTTTTGCCTACTACTAAAAGTGTTTGCACTGGAAGAAAGTATCCTTCCACAGCTTTTGCACTTTCTACTTCTACTGATGTGCCATTATCACACTTGCCTGTATTGCTTTATTCCTGTTCCAGGATATCATCACAGTGCTACTGAAATCAAGGGGAAGAAAGGTTTTTCTGTTCATTTAAACACAAACACACAGAGGGTCAGATTGTTTACTAATTTTGGAAGCACATTACAATTCTATGTTAGATGGCAAAAATACTATTTCCTCGGTTGAATATCAGTTTTTCTTTGAACATGAAACTTAACAGTATCATCATCTGTGTTGTCTTAGTTTTCATTTTTAAACTTTTTACAAACAAAAATGTCCATTTCAGAAAATGCCTTGCAAATCAAATTTTATAGTGTTTTACTAATCAGAGCTAAGATTAATCACCCCTAATTTCAGCTGTCTAAAGTTACATGTCAAGTCTTAACAACTGGGACACAAGCACCCCCAAAGGGCAATCCATCCTATATTATCTGTGCTTTTGTTCAGAAGATATCTTTCATGGTAAAGCTCAATGGCCTATTTCACGCCTGTAAGTGGTTACAATGAGATCAGCGGAATTACAATCACTTATTGCAATTTTGAGTGTTGTGCAAAGTGTTTTATAAGTACATTATCCTATTTTTGAAATATAGAAAGATATTTAAAACCTTAACAAAAATGATACGAGGGTACTTCTCAGTCATATGAGATCTCTTAATACATTGTAAGTTTTAACTTTTTCCAGCTGATTAATATCATTTGCAATCCATCAGCACTGAATTTTTTATCAGGTTCCTAATGCAAAATATTTTATAAACCTGCTGTAGGAAAAGACAAACTAATGTTTGTGAATCGTTTTCATTGCAAGGTGGTGGTGCACCAGTTAACATAATTTGAGGCTTACAGTAATTGAGATTGAATCTAAAATTTTACAAAACTTTAATTACAACCTTTTGAACATAAACCACAATACATAAATTACCCAATCATAACATTTTTTCATAAAAAAATAAGAATTCATCCAAAGGATAGAAGATTTAATGACTCTTGGCGGAGTTCCACTTTTTGGTTGAAATGAGAATAAAAGCAGACAGCAGCTTCGTTTCTAATTTCAAGAAACACAGTATTTTTTAACAGTTAAACAGCATTATATTTGACTAACAAGCCAAAATATATATTTTCAAAGCCTTATTAAAAGCCCCTGTATTTAACAGTGTGAATGCTGAGATTTACGAACCTCTGTGAGCCAACACTGCTCCTTCAATTCTCAAAAGTAATTATAAAACAAGCAATTTGAGCCACAAGCAGCCGAAACTGTCAAGCTTGGGGTTTTTAACCATCCTCACAACACACCACAGCCTGCAGCCTGACTGCAGCTCCCTCCTATATTCCCTATGACATCCCAGGCCAGGCAGAAGGACTGGGGGTGTGCCCAGCCCAGAGCCACCAACCAACATATCCCTGGGGAATGACAACCCAGTGACACCAGGCAAAAGGAACAACATTTGAGCTTCCCCAGCATTGCTCTGCAGCAAAGCCACACCTGGCAGTGTCAGCCCAAGTTTTTCATCTGCAGGTTCTCTTCATGGCAAGCCCAGGGAGGCAAAAGCTAGAAAAAAAACAGAGCCCACTTTGGAATCAGTCTGTGATGGAGCCAGGAAGGCAACTTGTGGCTATACCCAGAAAACAGCCTTTGCACAATGACAAAAAGGGTTTGTTTTTTTTTTTAAGGACTGAGTCATTTGGTTAATGTTTCCTTTGTTCACTTTGCAAAATACATATAAAATCTTCTCATGTATCATGTTAAATTAACTAAAAATTTGTGACCTCATGCAGAAGCAAGGCTACTGCTGAAAAACTACTGGCTTCCAGCACTGGGGGTATCATCTCCAAAAACATCTCTTACAGTTAAAATGACTAAGCAGATAAAACATCTTAGCCACAATACAGAATAGGCTGCTGACTTAATGGATGCCATCAGAAATCACAAGCACTAAGGCAACACAAGACAGTAGGGGCAGCTGGCTAAACTAAACTTTGAAGTCCTTTAGATAAAATGTCTGAAATACCAAATCACCCAGAGTATGAAAAGCCAGATTCCCTGAGGAACATGTTCATATCAAAATCTGGGCCTTCCTCAATCAGGAAGGACTTCTTTGAATAGAAGAAATGCATATGTCCTTTCACCCAGAGCACTATATTCTGCAAAATGCCCATTCTGACAGAACAGTAGATAGGATGAGAGGTGAACATTTGTACAGTTGTGCATTGCTACTAAACTGAAACTGTGTTAGTAATTTAATGCATTGATGAATATTAGGAAACAGAATTACAACTGACCAAATGTATACATTTCAGACGTAGTGTTTATTTCCTTTAAATTTTGCACTGTGCATAGGTAGCTCTGCTTCTATTCTTCCCTGAAACTAACTCATGTTTCTTGTGAAAATTGAAATCATCCAAAAAGTATGGTGTGGTACGCAAGAAAGCTGATTTTTCACCAGCTTCTTTTCTGCTAATGATAAATCAATGTTAAAAATTTCTTTTGGCTGTATATATACTTAAATATTAATAAAGATAAGGAAGATTCCAAGCAACACTAGCTTGAACTATGGGAAACACAAATTCCTGACATACTTGCAAGTTGATAATTCTCCCTCTTCTTTACTCCTCTGTCAGTTATTAATATGATAAAGGGCTCAGGCACCATTCTTCATTTCCAGTAATTGCATTTATTTTACAGCAATGATTTTTTTTCCCTACTAATAGATTCATTAAGGGTAAGTAAAGTGCAAGCCACCATCTAGCTTAGCTCCTTCTGAAAAAGATCTGGACAATATAAAGGGATCACAAGTTTTATAGAAGTCAACAGTACCATGCTATTGTGAAAAAGATTGGACTGTCACATTGCAGAAGTAAATAGATTGCAAGGCATGTCATGTAATAAACTCTACATAGGATTGGCACCAGCTTATCTGAGTATCATGCTCACCTTGGACCACTGCCAATCAAGAAAGGCACAAAACAGCTGGAGACAGGCCAGAGGAAATAAAGAATGAGAGAAAATTTGGAAAATGTGAGCACTAAGGAACCATTGAAAAAAATAGCAGTTATTTAACCTGAGGAGGGAAAGGCCAAGGAAAGATATGATAGCAGCTTTCCATTAAGTCAAAGAAGAAAGGAATAATCTGCTTTCTGTTCCTATAGGACTGGACAAGAATTAATGCCTTTTTAGTAAGAACATTTCTACATAGAAAGAAAATGTTTCCTCTATTGAGCAAATTGCAGTGTTAGAATGGATTGCTGCTTTCTCATTGAAACTCACTGAAAGTCTCTGAAAAAGATAAACATCTGTCAGGAATGGCAAAAATAGTTTATTTTTCCTCTAAAAAACAGAATGGACTAAAAAAAATCCCAATGCCCAGTTCTATTTTTTATGATTTTTTGAAAGCACAGCATTTCAGAACAGCGAGTTGGACATTGGTTTTCAGACTACATAAAAACACACCTCTGTCTCAAAAAAATCATACTTTTCAATGCAATTTAATACAATAATGATAGCAATTACAAAAATGAAACTGAATTAAATAGCCTTTCTTCTGTATGTATTAATATTTTTCCTGATTTCTACAAGTTTAATACCCTTTCTCTATTCTGAAATCTGTTTACTTCCGTTTCTACAACATAAAACATAGACATTGAAAAAGAGGGTCCAGTAGGAAACCTTCAGTCCTATCAACCAGACCTTTCAAGAAAATAGAGAATGCAGCCAAAGAAAGGAAAGCCACTTATGGAATTACATCTAACACAACTTCTGTTTTAGAATTATAGAATGGCTTGGGTTGGAATGGATCATAAACATCATTTTGTTCCAAGTCCCCCGCCCAAGGCAGAGCCACCTTCCACTAGACCAGGTTGCTCAGAGCCCCATCCAACCTGGCCTTGAACACTTCCAGGGATGGGGCAGCCACAGCTTCTCCGGGCATCCTGGGCCTCACCAGCCTCGTTGTAAACAATTTGTTCCTAAGAGCCAACCTAAATCTACCCTCTCTCAGTTTAAACCCCTTTCTCCCTGCCCTATCCCCACAGGCCTTGGGAAAAAGTCTTTCCCCACCTTTTTATAGGCTCCCTTTACATACGGAGAGGCCACAAAAAGGTCTCCTCAGAGCCTTCTCTGCTCCAGGCAGAACAAGCCCAGCATTCCCAGCCTGTCTCCACAGGAGAGGTGCTCCAGCCCTCAGAGCATCTTCATGGCCTCCTCTGCACCCCTCCAGCAGGTCCATGTATTTCTTCTTGTATTTCTTCTTGTATTTCTTCTTGTATTTCTCGTTGTATTTCTTGTTGAGGGGACCCCAGAGCCTGGGGCAGTGCTGCAGGTGGGGTCAGTTTTACCATCTGTTCTTTCAAAAAGGCAATTTCAATAGGATATTGTATTTAACGTGGTACCCAAAGAGCATCAAAACAGTCTCATAAATGTTGTATCCTACTGTTTGGACAATAGGATGGGATAGATTTCAACATTAATGACAGTTTCATAAGTTATCCAATATCAGTTAATTTACTTTGACCAGTTAAGGTACTTTAAGCAATTACTTGGCTGACATAGAACAAAAGATGAAGTGAATTTACATATGAAGTGTACACAAGATTACTCTCATTCTTGCTAATACATTGTCATCATGAGAAAGTAAATGAAGGTATTAATTTCATTCATATTTGTGCTTTGGAGCCGTCTGAATATGCAAAGCAACATCACAGCCTCATCATGCTACAATGTAAATAAACACAGTATTTCAAATAGCACCTGCTTCTATCACATTCTACTATTACCAAAGTATGTAAAGTATGAACATTACCTTTGAACTGAATAAACGTTTTAATTTAGAAATATAATTAATTCCATTGTTCAAAAACTGGAATCAAACCATCACGCAATGACTCACAATACTTCACAAATAATTTGATGACTGCTACTGATCTTTTTCATTGCAGTGAAGTTTAGCACAATAAAGTAAATTTCCCAGATTGGCCATGATTCATTTTGTAAGCCATTTTCTGATACAAAAATGCAAAAAACCGACATAACTATTATGAAATAGCACTCAAAGTATTTTTAAAAATACAGAACTCTTCAGAGACTGAACCTTCAGAGACACACCTTAAAAAAAAAGTTACTCTTTACTATTCACTGCATCATTTGCACTTTTTACGTAATGTAATGACAGGATTTAAAGAACTCAATTTAATATTTATCCAGGAACTAGCAGCCAGTATTCTACCCTAAGGGATGTAACTCTCCATAAAAAGCTCGTTTTACAAGACACTGGAGCACTTTTGGCATTACCAGCACCTCTCACATAAACCATGCTGAAAACTATAGTTTATCCTGCCAAATGCCTTTTCTACATATGGTGTTTAACAGTGCTCTGTAGGTCTGAAAGCCAGTAATAATAGATTTCAGCTAAAAATCTGGTAGCACACATGTATGTAACACAAAAGTTTAAACAATGCTACAATTTCATGGATATATTTACTTACATACCCCACATGCATAAAAGCAATTAAAATTACTCTTTAAAATAATGTGTTGTATAACTCCTGTAAAAAAATACTTTCGCTTTCAGTTTCCAGTAGCTTCCTGAAGTTTAATTCTCATATTGACATCAGAGGCAGAACTTCCATTAACCTCAGCAATACAGAATCAAGCCACAAGAAACCCAAAGTAATATCTTTAAAGACAGCCCATACACATTTTTAGAAGTGTCTAATTATGCAAGGATGGGCTTGGCACTTTACTGGGTTAACTGCCCCAGTAAACTTCTAAATTAAATTTTTAAATAGCATCTTTTATATACTACATCATAAATACATTAATACTACCACATAAATAATGACAGGATAAAATCCAGGTAACTATCCACATGTGGTTAAAGATGGACCTGATGAAATTTTTATTGTAGGCAACAGCAAATTTCACAACCTTTTTGACATTTGAAGTCTGATTTGAAGGCATACTGTGACTGAAGGGAATCAGCTCAATTTGTTAAGTAGTATTTAATGTAAGCCCTCTTTAGAATTTAGACACTTTATAAAAAGATGAGTGATAGACTTTAAAGTGTTAATATATTGACAACTAGGTGAATGTAACACTGAAAATACTCACCACTTTCAAAACAGGCGTCAAATATAAGATGTCCTTTTTTAGGCTGTCCACAGTAACCAGCTGGGAGAACAATGTATTTGCTCACATTCCCTGCTATGATATCATCACTTCCCATGGCACTGCCTGTTGCAGTAAAAGTGAAAAAAAAACCTCATGAGCATAAAACAGAATATATATTATATATAAAAACCAGTCGAAGGCTACTCCCCCATGCATTTCTACATAAAGTAAAATTTGCACCATTTAACATCTGCACCAGTAAATGAATTCTTTCTTTTCAAAGTGTAAATAAGAATTTGGATATAATAATGGAATCATCTGTTAAAGCCTCTCTGAGGAACAAACCACCCAGCCTGACTTCTTGCATGTTTGTGACCTGTGGCAGAACCCTCATCATATTAGTCTGATATATAACCAGATCTACTTCTTTTAACAGGAACTCTCTAGCCCTAGATCCCACTGGATTCCCTGGAACTGAACTCCTCAACAGCTTCTTCATCACAACCCTCAGAAGCATCTTCCCCTCTATCAGCATTAATGGGATCTTTTTCCTCTATCCTGCTGCCTATTTTCATGCATCTTAAATGAACTTACAACCTTTGAGGCTGTTCAGTCCCACTCATATTTGAAAATCTAAAATTTTCAAAGAAGGAAAAGACATACACCCATGGAGCCATGTGACTATCTGAGCCCTCCTTGTTAGGAAACAAAACTCAGAAAAAAGACTTGAATAGAGAAATATTTTTTAATGCGGCATTTATTTCAGGGTAGAATACATAAGGACATAAATTTTCCACACAATGGTATGATTTTTGTCAAAATACATCAGCAGTGAATACATTGAAAGCTTTATCCTTACAGTAAAATTATAATAACAAACTGGAGTCTACAATATCTTTGTTTCCAAATAGGAAGTCCACTTTTTTTTTTTTTTTTTTTTGGCATTTGAGACATGTACAAGAAAGCAAGTAAATAATTGTTTATTATATTATACATTTCTATTATAGTGAAAGAAGCACTCAGCACTTTCTTCACTACTTACAGCCTGGACCAGAAGTATTTAACAATAGAAAAACTATCTTCTGTATTATAGAAAATGAAGAACTGGTATGGTTTCAAGTGCAAAAGGCATGTGATGGGATAATGGGATGATAATATCTTATTTCACTCTGATAAATAGGGCTACTAAGGCTTCTAGAAATAGACTTTTGGTCTGTACTGATTTTTTTGACATTTAAATGGGTTGTGGGGGATGATAAATGTGACATAAAGCTCAATTTGTTTTATTTTTATATTGAAAACTATTTCGCAGAAATTTTACAAGCAATTCATATTGTCCCTGAATGATGAAAACAGCTTATTAATTAGAAGTGACCTTTCCATACATAAAAGTATTCCACCTCTCGAGGCAAAACATCTTAGTTGAAGTAACAAATTATAACAATGTATTAGTGACACCATAGTTAAAGGGTCTGTCAGGCTTTCTGTCATATACCTATGTTTTCACAGGTACATAAATACCATATTGAAAAATATGCAAATCCAGGTGAATATTTGGCATGTGAATCCCCAGTCTTCCCAGGAAGAAATTTGAACTTACTCTGTCTGGGAAGTAGCACAGCAGAACAAACAGAATTTAGACCTTTTCTTTATCAAAATATAAAAATGTAGATATTGAATAATGCATGATAGTATTTCTTTAGCAAAATTATTATTTGTAACCTCTGGGTTATTTGTTTTAGACTGAATAATTACCCACAGACAGCAATCTGTGGCATTTAAATTGTTTTCTTTAAGTGTATAATTGCTACTTAGGATATTTTAGCTGGATGTTTTTTACCAGCATGCTGATGCAATTTGCTTAAAGCCTGGGAATGTCAGAGGCAAACTGAGGTCTGGATGGGGTATCCGTGCATCTACATGGCTGGGATCCTGCCCCTTGCTAAAATTCACCCCTCTGCATTGTGCAAGCGAGAGGAAAACCACTTGCTCAGTTTCATCTGAGTTGGATTAATATATACCTGTTGCAGTTAAGATTAGTCAAGTTGGTCATTTGCAATCAAACGTTGTGGAATCAAGGATACAAAGAAAAATTAGTGGAAATCCTGCAAATCACCATGAGCTGACAGGGACCAAAGTGAAAGAATGGGAGGCAGGGAGTCACCTAAGTAGAGCTGTTTGAAGACTGAACTCCTCTTGGTAAATGTTCCCTTTTAAGTCTCAGCTAAAAGTAATAGACCTCTTAGAAATTGTAAAAGATAACTGGGAAACACCACTGAAAGATGAAGAAACTAGAAAGGAACACATTCATATCACTGCCACCATAAGACAGTGGAAAAAAAAGCAGGCAGAAGAGAGAGTTACATCTCCCTGGCAATTTAGAAAATCTGCCAATGGAGTCTTTACACAATGCAGAAGGAAGCTGTCAAGTAACTGTGTCCCAGCAAAAAGTTTCCATCTGCTCCTCCTGACCTAATGTAGCCCTCCAGGAATGAGAATAAAATCATCAAATAGCCTGTAATTCATAGTCATTTAACAGTATTTCTCTCCTAGCATGTTCTTTATTCCACAGTACTTAGAATATTCAGAACGCACTGCTGCTATATTTTGAGTTATATTATCTTTAATCTCTAAACATGCAAAACTGCTGTCTTTGAACTTCACATTATTAAACAGCACAACAGCACCACGTCCCTTCTGGCAGGCTCTCCTTGGATGATAAAGAAAAGGCCAGAGCAGTGCCCAAAAAGGAGCCTGTATGAGTCCATGATAAAACATGGCTTCGTGTCTGTCTGTTCAGCAGCTGCAGAGTGGTGCTGGGAATGCATTACCACCCTCGGGTGGAGAGAACAGCTACCCTGGGCTCCAGTCCTCTGGCCAATTAAGAGATCCTGTCTGCACAACTGGGGAGCCCTAAGCAGATTTTCCTGGCTGGAGGCAAAGATGTATGACAGAACCTTGTGGGGAAGGCAAATAGCTCTTCAATCAGAAACAAACTGAAAGGGAAAGAAGAGAATTAACTGAAGTACATCCTGCACATTCCACTTAAGGAGACCATATTCTCCTTTGAAAAAAAGGTTAGATAAGACAAGCAAAGGCAAAACCTAGCAAAGAAATTGTCTTGGAATGTAGTTCTTATTTTGTCAATTATTTTTCTTATGGCTTGTAAGACACATAGCTATTTTATTCTAATTCTTCATAGCTTAAACTCCAGGAGGCTCGAGCAAATCCCTAGGATTTACTTTTACCGCAGTATTAAACTTTAATGGTAATTTTCTATCAGGTATAAAATCTGTAGGTGCCTGAAATCTCTGTAAGTATATAAGGCTTTAAAATAAAAGCTGGACAGCCTTCTGGTATCTGCATTCATCACTATTGTCATTGTGGATATATTTCACATCAAACTAGTGAAAATTAATAGTTCCAGGAGACTGGGATTCATGGGAGGGAGAGTTTGGAAATTTCCAGAGTTCCTCTGCCCTTCTGAAATTCAAAGGGTAAAGTCAACATTTTTTTTTCATTTAGGAAAAGATGAAATCAGTATTCGCTACAATAAACGTCATGCAAATTTAAGTGCATTTTCTTTAAACACTGTAGTTTCTAGAGGAAGGTACCTCTTTAGAAAGTAACAGTGACTCTTAGAATTGCGTAAACAATGAGCCCAGCTTCCAGAAGAGTCAAACATGAAAACCCACGGAGTTAGCAGCCAGCAGCTACCCTCATGCTACATTAGGTAGGAGAGCACAGCTACATTAAAACAGACATGGAAAAATATAGCGGGAATTTGCCTGGAAAACCTACATCATTCTTCTAATCACACGTACTGCCTAACAATGACAGCCAATTAGAAAGGTGAGGGAACACAAAAACCTACAACTGCAAGGCAACTTTATGGAAGTCTTTCTTTAATTACAAATATCATCAAGATACCTTGCATTCTCTTATGAGATCCTCATTCTAGAATAAAATATGGATACATTTTGCTGCTGGAAACAGCTACAGTATGAAGATCTAATTGCCAGATCCCTATCATCCAGGGGCCAGGAAAAGTTTCCAGGTATCCTAGAAAAACTCCATCAGCCTTGAGCAGTACTGTTAATAGAAATCCACACAAAGAAGTGAATCTGAGCTCTCAGTACAGGTTGCAACAAAAAGAAAAATCATTCAGACAACCAACAGCAACTCAGCTCCAAAACATACCAAATCTCCAGACGAATACTGCTCAACTCACGCTTTGGCTAAGTAGCACTTATGGAAGTTATGCCAATAACAGTGTCTGCTCCACAAACCTGAAAACAATGTCATTTTAGCAAAATACTTTTAAATGATAGTATTTAGTACAAGTCTATAGTCTCGGTAGCTGATCATGTTCTCTTATTCTTTGACTTTTTTTTTTAAATAAAAGCTTTTATATCGTTGCCCCTAGGCTTCATAAACACTGATATTCAGGAAGAAAAGCTATTTCTGCTATGACTTCTGAATGCTCTGCAGCTATTCTAAAAATCCTACAGGCAGCATCAGTCAGAAACTTGGAATTCCAGCTCCACTGACTTAAAAATGCTAAGAAAAAGAAGAAAACACAACTGTCATTTTGATCTTCACAGCCGTGTATCCCAAAGCAAGGCTTGGGCATGACCCGAAGAATCTAAACATACTGCAGAGTGCTGTCAATCTGAAATGTACTTAAATCACAGGCACTGTGATCTGAAAAGAAAGGGAAAAAAAATATATTTAGACTATAAATCCCAGGGTTTGAGACAATACCCAGCATGCTGGCAGTCACACCTGCTGCCTCACGTTGGGGTACTTTGCCCATTCTGTCACCATTACCTATTCCAAAGGTCCAGCAGAACAAGGAAAATGTTGGTCACCACAAGAAGGCATTGTCATACAGCTTGGTCTAGTTCTAAAAAATAGTAACATCATGTTGTCATTTTAAAACCAAATTTGAGATTAAGCAGCTTTACAGCAATTGTCTCTTCAATTACTTTCCTCCTATGGTTTGACCAACACACTGCTTGTCAAGTCTGTCTCCAAACTGTGAGATGATATTCATATTCAAGAAAACAAGCAAAGTAAAGATGAACTGTAGTTTAGCAGAGATTTAGCAGAGACTATCAGGCAAATTCTGAGATTTGCAGAGATTCTAAAAGTAGTCAGGAGAACTAAACTGCAATCTTACTGCCATGGACTTGAAAGAGCTTGTGGTTGGTTGCACAATAAGAAGGAAACCATATTTTTGTTTTGGATCTTTAATTTTATTGCACAAGTTACTCTTCCTTCAGAGGCTACCAGATAATATTACCTTTCAACCTTCCTAACCCAACTTCTTAGCTAATCCAATATTAATTTTTATTTTGGGTAAGAAAAATAAGTAGATCTAAATACCTCATGCCTCTTTAGACGCACATACCCAAACTCCTTTACTCTAGCAGAAGGTGTGGAATAGGTGTCTGAGTCAAAGTTCAGGGTGGAAAATCTTGTTCTTGTATGCAAATATGTAAAGTAAAATGATCACTAAAGCTGGTGACACGTGGGTTGCCTACAAAAGGCTCAGTGGCATTACAAATAGGACTTTGACTGCAATATACTGAGCAGAAAGCCCAGGGCAAGTAGGGACAAAAAGATACATGAGGTGCCTTAGCCCAAAACAAAGCATTGACCACCAGGCTGGTCAAGTGTGAAAAGGTGATGGGAAATCTCCACTATGTGGTCCTTTCAAAAAAGCCAGATCCACACAGAGATACAACCATCAGTCCAAGGTCAATTATAGCTCCTGTCCAAAATCCAATGAAGAACATTCAACTGAAGATATCTGGCAGACAGACACTGCTCTGCACAATGACTCCTCACTGCCAGGGGCTGGCATTGTCTTATGAGTTTAGAGAAAAAGAAGAAAAGTCAGTTTGTGTGGACTTGTACTTGTTTCATATGTGATATTTTTTTCCAATCTTCAACCTAAAAGCTTTACTTCAAGATTACTCATTTATTATCTCAGTGTGGGCTATTCCAAAGGATATCCCTAATGTTAAAAACAAACGGCAATGGAATTTTTTGTGTCACTTAAGTGAAATCCAAAGTGTCCAAGAAGGTATGAACAGATCTTTCTAATGAAAATTTTAAAACGTAATTAATGCTTTGAGCTCTGTAAGCAAGAAAAAAATCCATTACTCTTTTTGCTGTACTTATAAGCTCTAAACTAAAATTCTACCACAAATGAAAACTAAAAAGAATGGAAAATACACGTGTATCAAATGCATTAACTGAAAAGATGTTTATTTAAACACATTGTAAGGATCAATGAATTTCATGATGTATAGATTTATTTTTTAACAAGTATTTGGTATCATGATAACATCAAAGGTATCACAGGATGCAACAGTTGCTATAGTAGCAATACTTAGGTTAAAAAAAAAAAAAAACACATCAAACAAAAGCATAGAACACATAAACAGTAAACAAAAATATAGTACATAATATGAAACCCCAGCTAGCAGAGAAAAGAGAAGATAATAGCTATTAAGTTGAACTAGTCCTCAGAGATACATCTGCAAAAAAGTATCAGCAAGTCCACCCTTTCTGGGAAATAAGGCATGGCCCAGAGAATTAGGTCTGCATGTGAATAAGAGTAGATGCTGAAACACCAGTCGAGGAGCACACAGGAATTTAAGTTCTGGGTCAAGAAAAAAAATTGGAGGCTGTTCCTACCATTTCAGGGGAAATTCTGTGTCTAGGGATTCTGAGGCAGGAAGAGAACCGAAGAGTTAAAGCTGATCCTTTGGGTGGTAACAAAGAACTTTGAGAAGTGAAACTCTTCCACAGCATCCCATATCTTTCTGAAATTTGTATGCAACTGATTTCCCAAAGACAAGGAGGGCATGTGACCTGCAAAAAATACCGAGTCAAGCAGGCAGGAAATTGCAGGGCTTGGAATTGTAGTGGAGGAAATTTCAGGTAAGGGCAAAACCTGATATTACTCACAAAACTGGAAAAAGATGGTGGTGGCTGAAGTTACTCACTAGTATTTGCTGGTGCCATCCTAAAATGCTGTAAATATTTCCCATGCTATTTAGTACTGAAACAAATCAGTTTTTATATACCGGGGTTTGTGTTATATGTGAGAGAAGACAGAAGTGAAAGGAAAGGGAGAGATTCATGGATATATGCTGTGCACACATCCATATATATTCCTGGATAATATGTATATACCCGTGTTTCAACAGCTGCCCTAGGTGTGAGGCACTGATTTAACAAAAGCGCATTATCTCGCTTAAACTTGACAGCATAACTGGAAGAAGTCATGACAAAATAAATTTCCAAACTAAAGATAACTCACATTGAGCCCAGCTAAATATAACTAAAGCATCTCCTATGTAGCAACCGATGCAATGACCCTGACCCAAGATTATATAGCCTTCAGTGACTAACAAAGTTTAATCTCTCTAAGTTAACAACTTTGTGTGTCTCCTTTATGGGGACCAACTGATTCTCAACTGGGAAACTGAAAAATACTTATTAGGTAATAAATATTCTTGATATAACAGAGAAGTAGGTTTATTTCTGCTTCTGCAAAAGGCCAAGGCTTTATTTCTTGTCCTTGTTTTCAGACTCCTCAGCCCTGACTATCACATTCAAAATGTTTGTCCAAAAAAGACATCTCCTAAAAACAGCATATGAAGTACCATGGAAGTCTTTCAAGAGTATCAGCAAGGTCAAGTATGGAACATATAAACAACACTTTTTCTGTTTATGAAAATTAGCCTGGTCATGCCAGATTCCGCTTCCATGTCTTACTATGTCTGCTGATTGAACAGGAACTCTCCAAATTTATATTTAAAGAGATGCCTGTGCCATAGTGTGGAAGCATGAGCTTATCTGCTCAGTCCCAGGAAGGCCAAAGGGAGACAGCATAGCTGTGATGCTGAGCTAGCAAGCTGGATCATGGACATTATTCCAGGGTTAGCACTGAGGGAATACAGCTGTGCTTTCTAATTTGGATAGGGCTTTTATCTCATTCTCAGCTCTTCTTCATAAGCAATCAGCCTGGTGAGCCTCAGGTCAGCTGTGGCACCACACCAAACCCACTATTAACAGCTATGTTAATTTTTTCATACCTAAAGTGCAACTACTGTAAATTTCTTGCAGATGCACCTGTCCAAATTTAAAAAAAAAAAATTGATTATGATCAATTCAAGTGTTCAGGAGACTTCACTTCCTGACTCAAGCACTAACATCATTATGGCAGTAATGAATCTCTATCCATGGGAAACTGGCCCTTCCATGAGGGCTCCAGGGCAGGCACAAAACGCTGTGGGGAAACACACCAGCAGCTTTGCACAGCACCACCCCTCTCTTCAAGACCTCGTATTTCCCAGGTGACTGGAAGAAAGGTGGTCGCTGCAGCTGCTTGGGTTTTCATCATGAGAGAGGTACTGGGAAACTAGGCAAGCTCAGCACTCGGGTAATTTCCATCCTGGTTATTACATACCATTCACATAACCCTTCTTTGGGTTAAACTGTTATTTTCCTTGGCTCTTGCTTCCTATTCACCTGTTGTTTTGAGATGTGGGGATGTCTTCTGCCAGCCAACTTATGCCAGCAGTACTTTCAGCCACAGTTGCTTCACTTTCGAGTTACACTCTTCTTCACTACTGCATATTTAAAATAATTTGGGGATTTTAGTACTACTTCTGAAATAATTTGTTCCCCCAGGTTGCTGAAATCAATTACACTATTAATTACTGCCATAGTTGTAATTACTCACTAAAACAACTCCTTCAACTTCTTCGTTTAGAATAGTATTTCCCTCTACTTTCCAAAACAGTCCATTCCCAACAGCAGTATTTTAAGCCATTGAGAATTCCTTTGATCCAACCACTGTCCACTCACATTCCCTTTATTTAAGAACATAATCTAGTATTTCTTTTCAAACAATTAGATCATTGCAGTTTTATTTTATTCACAAAGTATCATATGGCAAAAAAAAACTTAAATACTGTTTCAGAATTCCCATTTTCTAACATAAAAATGTCGGCAAAAACAAACGATCTATTAACTGTCTTGCATCAGCAACATAACAGGAATAAAACTACAGAGAATGCTACTAACTAATACAGCATATTCAGCAGGTTTTTTAACTAAGCAAATACTAAGTTGATACAATATTTATGGGAATATGAAATGCATACAAAATACCTCAAATACTCAGAACACAGGCCAAAAATTCCACCTTCAAGAAGGCTTACACAGACAAAGCTCTGAGATCAAATTACTGTTTATTTGTAGCATTCAGAAATAAAATAACCAGCAGATACAGTGGTACTGTGCCTAGTTACAAAACAGCTGCTATTCTGGAGCACCACAGGCTTTGGGTGTAGGTAAGTAGTACAGAGGCAAGTTTATCTCACAATACTATTTCACATGGACAGTTCCCATGAAATAATGCTGCTGCTTTTGGATTTGTATAGGTTATTTGAGGAATTTTTCATTAATCAAACACATCACACCACCTCATCTGCATTTTATATGCATGAAAACCTGACAGTCACTTGCCAGGCTTCCCAGCACTGAAGCTGTCTGCAATCACAAAGTGACTCCGCTGCTTATTGCAAATGAAAACACATCAGCAGAGCTGCAATGAATCCAAAAGGGCTCTCCTGGCAATGGATTCCTACCGCTCTGCTCTGGTGATTCACGGGAACTGATGTTCCACTTGCTTTAGTGGAGATTGAAATTCAACACATTTTTCAAGGTGCTTATGAAACAAAATGTAAAAGGAAAATTATGCCAGTTTTCACTCATGATTGTGAGATTCACTGCTAAATAAACAGCTCTGTGAATTAGTAAATGGAATCATTAGAGAGCTTAATCATCTAACAATATTAAGACAACTACTTTTTCCTCCATCTCCTTTTCTATGCTCGATTTTTGACATAATGAAACTATGAAATCAGCTGGTTTACCATACTGAGAGAACAGGGATATATATGTATATTAGAAAATATATGTATCAGAACATGTAAGTTTTAGTCTCTAACCTTTATACATTACTTATCCTAAAATAGAACCAATCACAAATAGCATTTACTATACAAAAATGCATCAAATTCATTGCCAAACTTCTGCAGGATGAGAGCCCTAGATTTAATACTAAAGTCCACATCCTGAGCTTGAGAGTCTGTGACAAAATGAAATGGAAGTCATTACTATTTTGGTAAAGTAGTTTTCCAAACCATTTCAACATACAAATAGTAAAATTACTTAAAAAAAATGTATGTAAAAATCCAAAGTTAACAAATACAGCACTTCTTAAATGGCAGGCTTGGCCTCTGTGGCAAAGTCAAGAAAATGAGTTACGGGGACAATGCCACGAGGAAGCTGGGATATGGGTTACATTGATGTGTACCCATAACCAACTTCAATTAATTGTAAATTGGTTTACCTCTATTATAGATTAATGGCAGACACAGCTTGAGCCCAGAAGAACTTATTATCTCAGGTACAATGCAATCTAAACATGGCAATTCTGCATCAAGGCTCTGCATGCCAACTACCTTGGGGGATCACTTGAGAAATCTAAGCTGGTTTCTGTAGATTCCCATGGTTCTGGAAAAGGGCAGCACGATCAATCCTCCAGAACAGGAGTGATGTAGCCCCATGCACACACCCAGGTGGCTGTGCTGGGGCTGCTCTATGTCCAGCAGCACTGCTGTGAGCAAAGCAGCACGGCTGCATCTCAGTGACGCAGCAGGAAAGAGCTGCACAAATTCCCCTCCGTGTCCTCCACCACCTCTTTTATGCAGGGGTTGCTGCTTTCTGTTACCAAGTTATCAGACATCTTCATTTAAAAAAGTTCAAAAAAGGTAACAATGACTATTCAGCCATTTTTCTCCGTGACTTCTGTCCCTAAGCAGGCGATGTAGAGGAAAGAGGAAGAGGAGGAAAGAAAATTTCCCAGTGTAGACAAGCAACCATCTCTTCTGTGGCATCTGACAGCTATTGTGTGAGGTGTCTCACCTGGAGGGCAGGCTGGTGCAGATCTGAGGGTCCCACTCCTGTTAATAGCCCCATGTGGAGATCAGGCTGGTTCCATTGTAACACATGGAGATGACTTTAAAAACCTATTTTATTGAGCATTAGATCTATATAGCTTCACTTCCAAAACCAGAAATGCTATGTAGGCCACATAAATGCATTCTGAGGTTAATCTGGTCTTTTGCATGAGACTTTTGCCTCCTAAAAGCAGTGACAGCCACACTAAAGAAACTTGCAGAAACTTCTGTTTTACAAATTTCAGTATAAAACCTATTAAAATTCTCAATATGTCTCACTTTACTTTTAACAAATTCAAAAGCCTCCTCTCACAAGTGCTAGTAATTAATAGGGTGCTTTGAACTTCACTGCAAGAAAAAACGTTGGGAGGCTTGAGGTAAGTAACTTTTCAAAGCTTTGATTATTCGTCAAAGAAAAAAAATGTATGAAATATGGCTAGGAAATGGTAAACCATTCAAAAATGGCAACTGCAACACCCAACACATTCCTGTTTCTTTCTTTGTCTGAAATTATATCTTCTGGCTGTATAAAGCCTTCATTAGTATTTCTCAGGTCTCCTTATATGGAAAATTATGTAACAAAAATATGATCAAAGCTTTAAGTACCAAAAATATATTAGCAGCTCTTCGATGAATTTTTCTAGTGGGGATTTTTTTTTACACTGGATAACTGAAAAATGTTGGAAATTATTTGAATAGCAGCCTACTGGCAATAGAGTCTAATGATCACTGTAATACCTTTCTGCAGCGACTAGAGTTAATTTCTGTATGCAACTTCAATGAATATTTCAACTTACGCAGGTAAAACTGCAACAGTTAATAGTCTTACAAAGGGCCTCAGATTTACTAAGAGACCTTTCTCTGATGTCCCCTGGACTTCCAACTGCTCTGGCTGAAATGTACCAATGCAATTTCTGGCAAATAACTTTATTGAACAAAACCCATTTCAGATTTGCTTACAAATCCATCCTGCAGCATTTTATAAACAACTGCAAACAGCTCTTTCTGCTGTGTGAACATCTGCAAGGCTGGGCCCAGTCCCCACACAGTTTTCCACTGACGTTTGAAGCCTCCTCCTCGTGTTGATAGGAGGATCCAGTGGGCAGATCCCTTTCAGCATGAAGGCTGCAATGTCTTTACCCAAACGCTGGAACACTGCTATGCTTACAGGTTAGTCGTGTGGATTACCAAGTAAGCTCTGTTGTTTGTATACACTTTAAAATTCAGAAATCATTTAGGAACATTTAATCCAATCGAAGAAATTAAGTTTACCTGGAGAATCAGAAGTACCACTAATGTGTGGTGTTGTTCTAATGACCAAGATTAAATAACATTGTTAAAGTAATTAGCTCATCTCTCATATTTTAAATTTCCTTATGATAAAGCCAGTGAATTGGTTATCAAAAAAGCCTATATTTAAAGACAAGTAAATTATGTTCTTATTTAATTTGGCTTTTTATTTAACAATTAAGGCCACTGAAAAGAAAGCAGTTATATTCCTGACACTACAATGCTGTCATACCATATGTGATTAAATATTTTTTAAAGAACTACTATTCTTTTTTGCAAGAATAATGAAAAGCTATCTTCAAAACAATCCAGCTCAGCACTATCATATTAAAATCAATTAGAAAACGCTGCAGGATTTACACAGCTCTTCTATTGGCCCCTTCATGTGCAGATGTATGAAATAATGAGCTCAACACTAAGTGGTTTAGGAACACTAATTCCTACACAAATTTGGGGGGGGGGGGGGGGGGGGGGGGCTTGAGCATTCAACAGAGATTTGCAGCTTTCCTTGCTGAAGCCAGGTCACAGCATGGCTGTGAACACTTTGAACATTTCAACCATTCTTACCATAAAATGTGACTCAACACCACTCTGCAAGGTGCCGACCCTGACATGTAAATAAACATTAAAAACTCCATATTCAGCTGGAAAGTCTGTTCATTCTGATAACCAGGATTTTGGGTCTAAAGACATTTATTTATATCCTGTCCAGTACTGTGAGTAAATGCCTTTTTTTGCTTTCACTATGGTTTTAGTGATGATGACACAATGAAATACCAGAAATACTAATATCCACAAAATGACTATTCCACAAACTGTGGAATAACACATATTAGAACTGTCAATCCAGGCTAATATGCAGTTGCCTCAGATAGAAAACTATTACAGAACTCAGAAATAACCTGCACCCTTCGATCAGTCAGGTCTCCAGATGTAAGTCCTCTGAAGGCAATACAGATGCCTTGAACAGAAACCTGGGGAAAATGAGATAACTAGTGAAATTATAAATTGGAAAATACTTTCCTCTGGTTCATGGGTCAAAAAATTTAGCAAATACAGGTACTCTGTACTCACTATGACCTACGCCTAAACCTTCCTTAGTGAAGCTAAAATGTCCTCTTTGCTACAGAATTGGAAAAAGAACATTCATCTGAGTTTGATGAAACTTAACTAAACTGGTTGCTTTCCTGTACCCTGTATCTTCCAGAGGTTTGTGACAGCAAAGTCAGCTGAGCAAAACAATTAGGAGTCAAAGCAAGAAGCTCCTGAGAGAAACTAACTAGAGTCAATCACTTTCATCCTCCTGCAGACCTCATTTGTGAAGATTTTTTGTTGCTTTTAAGTTGGCTTCCCAGGTTGAGACATGAAGATTTTAGCCTGGAAAACCAAACAGGAGGCAAACAAATTCAGAGTTTACTGCAAAAAGCAGATTTTAACACTTTCAAGAAAGCAGGTAGGACAAAGGAGCCAACTACAATGGGAAAAAGACTAATTCAGAGTAAAGTGAGCTGATTTGCAGCACTCTAACCAAACATCAAAATACAGAAACTATTTAAATGGATTAGAGCAGATGTCTGCCTAGTCCAGTGAGGACAGCAGCAGAATATGAACTCTGCACTAGACAGGTGTGAGATAATCTACCTTCCATATTAAGTCTCAATTTTACTTGAAATACACAAATTGGTTGAAACCAGGATGTAGAGAATAATGCTGAGCCTAACAGTAGACTAAAAGCTGATGGAAATTCCTCTTCTGAACTGCTTTGTGCAATGCTGTGTGTCCTAATCCCCCACCCCAGTTAAAAAAAAAAAATTTAAAAGGTTAAAAATTTGCAAAAACAGAAACAAAAGGCCATTTACAGAGAAAAAGAATGGAATATGAAAATATTTGTATATAGGGAAATATATATAATTTCCCTAATTATAGGGAAGAATTAGAATGTTATTCCTATATAATAAGAATAAGACAGATTAATATATTTCCATTTCTATAACAGAAAGAGAGACTAATGAAACTGAAATGAAAAATTCTTGCATTATAAAAAGATGTATTTTCTACAAAGTATAATTAATTTACAAAATGTCTTGACACAGTGTGTTTTCAAATCTAAGGGTTTAGAGGGGTCATAAGCATCCTAGATGTGCATAATTCATTGTCAGATAACTTTTAGAAGAAACCTTATTTTATAATCCCTTATCTCTAAGTGCACACTGTATTTTTTCTGACATCGACTCTGGTCAAACCTGGGTTCTGAACTAAATCAGTAAAGAATGGTCCATCCCAGCAATCTGTGCTGCTATAAGGCATGAATAGGTTACCTTCAACTTCTCTGTAACACAGTTTCCTTAGGCAAAAATTGCAAATAACAATCAGTATTTCAAGATGGGAAGATACGATGATGAGAGTTACTGCTTGTGGTATCTAATCCACAACTAAAAACACGAGGTTGCTGTTAATAAAAAAAAAAAAAAAATCCACCAAGAATAACATACTCATACAGGCTAAATTGATTTATATGGTTTGAATAATGTTCAGTCCTTCTGTAATGATTTATTCTCCTTGCATTTGTGCAAAATTCAGTTTCCAGAGCTACATTCCTATGACTGCTCAAGATCTCACATAAGATGAAGTCACACTAAGCAGTGAGGATGCAGCAGGAACATTCCCCAATTATGTGTTCAACAACAGTGTTAGTGTCACCCAGCAGTAGAGGGAAGGAAAAAAGAGATTCTTTGAGGGATTTGCCATGGAAAGAACCTGCCTGTCGACTTAGTGTCAGCTGGCAGTCAGAAAAAATCCAAATCACCCCACCTTTTTTCCCCACAGCCTAGCTTCCATGACCTTTCTTTAAAGTGGGCCAAGATCACAAGCTTGCTTCCTCTTCTCTGAGGGTTTCGAGTCTTCTCCCTATCTTTGTGGTTCTTTGCATTTTTAATTCCTTATCAGGTTTCTCCAAAACAGTAGGACCTGCAAATTAAACTTGCAAAGTGGCCAGACAAGCTCTGTATAACTCAAGCAGACATGTACCAGGACATGTAACTAAACATGAATTTGGAAGAAGCTGAAACACAACATTTATAAGACAATAACTGATTAGTCAGCTGCAATGGTCAGAAGTGGGAAAAGTTCTGGGCAGGGTTAAAATTAAAAAGCAAATACTGTGAAGCTTCAGGTTTAACTAACACAGCAGAGAACACAATGTACATTAACCTGGAGATAGTATGGAAGTTACATTCCATGCTGAAGTTACTGACAAGGGCAGGAAAGAGGTGGCAGGAAAGCTGACAAAGTCCAGTGGCCACTGGAGATCTGTTCCCTGATTCATAGCTCAGGCAGAGCTCATCACCTGTGCTAGCAGTGTTGCAGTGTGCAGAGGATGAAAATAATCACCTGTCTCATGGACAAGTTCAACACATAGTGAACTTCACAGTGTTTTGCCACGGGTTCATGGACAGTATGGCTGAACACAGGGAGTTCAAGAACCATATGGACAATCCATTTAGATGCAGACTCTGTAGTATCATTTCCCAGAACACAACAGCATTTGACATACTTATCCTTTTTTTTCACCTTAAGTGGCCCAAAAATCCAAGATCAGTTCTATGGGTAATGCATATTCATTTGGAGCCACTTCGGAGGCTGAAAAGCAGAGGTACAGCAGCTAACACAGCAGGCTGGGAAAATGAACTCCTGGTTCAGGAACCCAGATAATTTATGTATGGTACTGTGGAAGATTAAATATTCAGGAATACTGTCATCTTTGTTCCATCTTCCAAATGTTAGCGTCTCTAATTTTTGTAATAAATTTTGAGGGCTTTTGTTTTCACATGGATTGGAAAAGACCTTAACGGTGTTTTGTTACAACAGGAAAGACCCCTTATACCTAGAGGGTCCTTATCATTTATGAGGAGACACAAAACTTCAGTTTCACCATAGTTAAAGCCATTGTTAATACATCCTGAATAGGAAGAATAACATTTGGCACCTTCCTTAAAGAAATCCTCAGTAACAGTGTAAGGGATGGGAGCTGTCGGGTGTGCTGCTCGCTGTCCCTCTGCAGTCTCCGGGTACTTTACACCTCCCAGACAGGTCAAGCAGCACCTGCAGGTAAACCCGCAAGCTGCCAGCCTTGTTCTGCAGTTTCAGTTCCAGACCTGTGTCTTCACGTATTACTTTTCCATGCTAATTCACGCAGGCGGTCGTTTCTTGTGTAAGGGGAGCTCCTCTGCACCGCCGGTTTGCTCTGCTCTTCGCCACCGCCACCTTTGCCCCTGTGCGGGAGGATGGAGCAGAGTGCGGGAGGATGGAGCACGGTGCAGGAGGATGGAGCACGGTGCAGGAGGATGGAGCACGGTGCAGGCTGCCCCATCATCTGTCTCCTCCTCTGCCCCGCCGGGGCTCTGCCCCGCAGCGCCGGCCAGGTGAGCCGGCCTCTGGCCCTCGCACCTTCCACCCCACAGCGGGTCAGTCCCGCTCAGGCAGGCCTGGAACGCGGGGGGCTTTTCCCTCTCTACCTGCCTGAAGGAGCTTTCCCCACAACCACCTTATCCCTGGGAAGACTCTCCTCATCCCCCAAGGGAAGGGGCTTTGCCCTTCGTCACAGCTCCCCGGGCAGAAGCCTCTGCCGTGGTCCCTTCACCACCTCAGTGCCCTCGGCCAGAGGTGCTCCCCCCCGTCTCCCCGAGGAGAAGGGCTCTGTCTCCGCACTCCGCTGCGAGACAGGCCCCCTCTACCGCCAGAAGCCCCTGGAGAAGGGGGGCTCCCCCTCTCCCCCCGCCCAGGCGACTGCGGCTGGCACTGACCCGTCTCTGCCGTCCTGCTCCTCTCCGCCATATTTGTTGTCATCCCGCCACCCCCCCCAACGCCGCCCGGCCGTCGCCATGGCAACGCGCGTCACGGCCATGGGGGAGCCCCGCGCCCGCCCGACATGGCGGCGGGGCTGATGCCCCCCCCCGGGGACAGCCTGCCCGGGGAGAGTCTTCCCTGCGAGCGGCTTCCCGGGCTCGTCCTGCCCGGAGAAAGCCCTTCCCGGGAGCGCCTGGCCGGGGACGGCCTGCGCGGGAAGGGGCGTCCACTCCCATCCTCGCCCAGCCCTGCGGCCGCCGCGGTGGTGGCGGGCGGGGCGTGAGCGGAGCAGCGCCGGCCGCCCGCCCCTCACGCAGCACGGCTGCCTCCCGCACGGCCGCGCCCGCCGCGCCCCGCCTCCCGCGGCCGCTGTTCGCTGGCGCCGCTCGGATGGGGAAAGCGGGATTCGTTTTCCGCTCCCTGGTGGCTGCCCGCCACTTCGGCAATTGCCGTCACTGCGCCCCGGGGGACGGGGCTGTGCCGGTAACCGGAGCTCCTCCCGGGGGCTCGTGCCTGCCTGTGGGAGTCGACGTGGGCTCGAGGTGCTCACAGGGCGATGAGGAGGAGAGGCTTGTTAGCACAGGGTATCAGTTAGGTTGGAAAAGACCTCTGAGATCATGGAGTCCAATCTAAGACCAAACACCACTATGTCAACTAGACCATGGCATCAAGTGCCACGTCCAGTCTTTAACACCTCCAGGGACGGCCTCCATTGCCTCCCTGTGCGGTCCATTCCCACGTCCAACCACCCCTCCTGTGAAGAAATTCCTCCTATTGTCCGATGTCCTGGTGTTACTGAGGTGCATGTCCCCCTCCACACAGCTCAGCGGGGGGATAGAGGGGCTGTGTGGGTTCAGGGTCTCTGTCGCCCCAGGGAAAGGGAGCACATCCCTCCTGCTCCGATTGCAGCCTCATGCGCTGAGGTGCAGCACCGGCAGAGATGGCCAACTCATGTGTGCGTGACTGCCCCATCCTGCCCCAAGACTCAGCAGGTGAGTCTGGTCATGTGGCAGTTTATGTCAACTTTTATTTTATTTTTTTTTTAATTTCTTAAGGCAGCCCAGTGGGGAGCTTCATTATGTGTGTGAGTGTTGCCCGTCTGTCTCCTTGCCCCAGCCCCAGCAGGTGAGCCTGACCATATGGCAAATGCAGTGCTGGGGACGGGAGGGCTTCTGTGTGCGCGTGTTGGCGGGCCCGCTGGGTGACACTCACCATGTGGCAAACACGGCGATGAAGGCTCTGGTGCACAGGGGCTAATTATGTGTGTGAGTCCCGGGGGACCCGGCAGGCTGGGTGTGATCATGCGTGTCTCACTAATGCTAAGGCGCAAGCTCCATTGTGCATCCTCTGCGCAGACAACTCCAGCCTCTCAGAAGCGAGGCTGACCACGGGACCAGCGCAGTGTTACAAGCACAAGCATCAAGACTCTTGTTTATGTGGATACGCAGGCAGACATGGGGCTGAATGCACCCGAACCAGGTGGCTGTCAAAACTCTGAAACAGGGAGTTCACAGAAATGCTAAGCAATGGAAGCAGGCAGGACTGTGTTTATGGTTATGCACACACTCAGGTGTTTGCTTCCTCAGATCTAGTAAATTAATGTAACCACTTCCTAGTGACCGGTGACTAGTCAGGGAAATAATCCGAGATTAAAAATTGAGGCACGCAAAATTGTATCTTTCTCCATCTGAGTTCTGTTATTTAAACAACACTTTACCTCTTTGTCTTCCTACCTAGTATGTGCCTTTTCTGGTCCAGTTCAGCTCCTCTTAACAACACTCACATGGATAATACCTACAGGTTCTACATGCTTAGATTTTTCTGTGGGGTCAGTTGCTTCCTTTCTCCCTGGAAAAGGGAAAGCCTGCTTCTTTTTGCAGCCTTGTTTATTCTTCTTTCAGTTCATAGCTCTCTGGTTATTTTTGCAGTATTTATTTTCATGGTTTCACTTCCTTTACTGTTTCCTTTCTTTTTCAGTGGCACTTAGGCCTCTTTCCTTTATCTATTTCTCTTTGCTCTCAGTATCTTACTTTAGTATTATATAAGCTAATTGAATGTTACTTTAGCCACATTCCTGTTCCATGATGAAATACCTGCCTGAAGTGGTGTACCAAGGGGGCTTTGTGCTGGGGTTGGAAGATACACCCTTGCACAGGAGAATGTTGGAGGCCATCTACATCTGAGCTCTGCAAAAATATTTTCTAGACTTTCCCCTCTGCAGTGTTTATAAACTATAGGTGGTCACTCGCATACAAAAGAGGTGGATTTGTCTCGCTGCTGACAGTGAGCTACACTAAGTGCACACACCCTCACAGACACATTCTTTCCCTTACAGCCTTGCTCCAAGCCAGCAAATCACCCAGGCCTTCTGCTCTTCCTTATTTATTGCTGGGCAAATGATCCTGGGACTTCCCTCTTCAGAATATGCCACATATACTCTGATCTTTCTCTTCTTTCTTTTATGTTCCCTGGTAGCCATGTCCCATCCCAACTCTCCTTCAAATAATTTCTCATAGTATTGATCTCTTCATTCCTTTACTTGATATTTTTTTCATCTTTTTTAGATCTTAAACAGTTCTGTCCAAGTTTGCAGCTCTAGTCTGGTTTCTTACCATGTCCCCACATCCCCTTATTCCCTTTGTTCTACTTTTTATTCCAGCTTTAGTGTCCCCTCATCCATATTTCATTCCTATCTATTAATACCCATATAGCATTTTTCATCTGTAAATTTCTAAGAATTAAGTGCCTGTGGAGAGACCTTCCATATCTGTTCTTCGGGTGACCTCTTTATTCACATTTCTCTGAGACTCGCTTCTATGGTGACCACAAATACTAATCCAAAGGCCTTTTGCATCAAATTGCCAGCCGATTAACTCAACTCAAATACCTGCAAGAAGTTCTATTGAAATCAGAGACATTTTGGGGGAAAGCACTTTTTCCAGTCAAATTATCTCTTCTGAGTTAACACACTTGAAAAACCTAGAAATGCCACACTCATTTTTTTAGTCTGAGTTTAATGCTATGTTATAGTCACCTCACCAAGCTGAAGTGGTGTTAAATATAGATGATATGCAGTCTTTCCAAAAACAGTAAGATAATTTGACAAGAGAGAACTAGAAAGTTCATAGAAAAAGTTCTTTAGGAAATAGATAACTGAATGGTGTAACTCAGATCAGGGCTGAAGAATGAGGGAAATGGTTTTCAGGAGCAGCAGCTGCTTATTACTTGTGCAGTTTTAGAGCACCTGAGAACATGTTGGGGTTGTCATTAGTACAAAGAGGCTTTTTGGCCCCAACAATCTGATTTTGAACATTACAAAACAACAAAGAATAACAGAACACTGTTGCAAGACACTGATGCCCCGGTTATCCTCACATTTGCTGCTTCAGCCCTGTTCCTTCTTCCAGCGCGTCCCCCCGCCCCCTTCTGCATCTTGGCAAGCAAGAGCTGCCTCACTTCTGTGGCTCTTTGCAGCTTATTCCCACCCCATCATCTTTTAATAGCCTATGGAGAAACCAACGGCTTCCCCCCACACATTTCATTCAGTAATAACTCTCTACTTGTTACATTTTCAAACCAGCACCTTCATGCTTTCCCTCGCTGCTGCTTCGCACTCCCACTCACCTAATTTTCCTCCTTCAAATCCCTCCCTAAAAATCTCCTCTGCTGTGATGTCTACTGAAGGAATGATAATGAATCGTCAGCTCTGTGCCAAGATGAGTGTCTGTCATGGAGACTGGTCTGATGTGTTGGGCAGCCACTGCTTGTGTGGGACTGGCAGTGCCTTGAAGGAGCCCCTCTTTTCACTCTGCTCATTATGGGTCCTGGGATGGGCCCTTGAAACTCGTTATATAAGCAAACAAAAATAAATTGAGGCAATCGAAATAGAAATGGAAATGCTGGCCAAAACCAGGAAGATTAGACAGTATTTCAGTTATGATTCATCAGCTTAGGTAAATTTACATAAAAATTAATGTGACTGACAACTCCCTTCATTACAAACATTGAGAAATGAATTATTTTTCTAAATACAGATTTCTGCCATTTCTCTACTTATTTATAATCTATAAGGACTTGAGGAGTATGCTTTACTTTTTTTATCTGTGCTTGTATTTGAAACATTAGATATTCTATTGTTTGTTTATCTTTAGTTTGCAGCCTGCAAGGCTGTGGTGATTAAAGAACATAGGAAAGAATAATAACACAAGAGCAAAGACTTGAAAGAAAAAAAGATTCCCGATCACTTATTTTTTTAACATGAGGATAATTCAAATATGTTGAAAATCGAATGATTTGTGTTATACATTCAATACTTCTGATTCAGCTAGAGGCGGCTGCTGTCAATACATGTCTGTCGAAACCCCAAAGATCTTCCAAGAAAATCAATAAAAATCCAATTTTACAATCCTGATATTTTCAGTGTTTAAAAAATTGGCCAAAAAATGCCCTTTCTTATACATTACAAAAAAGCCAGTAAGGTGCATTATTGATTTTTCACAAATCGTTTGTAAGTGACTCTTAAGTCTGGATGAGAAGGAGAAGATGGAGCATTAGCACGAGTTTTGCATGCATTTCACACCACATGCATGGTGCAACTTGTGGGTCTTACTCATTGGGATTTAAGAATCCAGGTGTAATTGTACAGAAATCACATAATTACTCTTTTTTTGTATCCCTTTCTTCATGTAGATTAAAGTAGTGCAAGTATTCAAGTATACTTCAATTGTGACTGCTGTCAGAGAAAAGGCCATAAAAATGGTTCTGATACAGACAGGGCATCAATGGTGGCTCTGCAAGCAGAGCAGACACAATCCAAATTTTAAAAGAAGGGGGGAAAAAAAAGAAAATCAAAAGTCTGGTCAGAGTTTTTCAGCCAGGTTGTTATGGTCTGGTGGATTCAGAGAGAAAATTAAATCTGATAAAGAAAGAAAAAGCCAAAATGAAAAACCAAAGCCCAGACTGAGGTAGCAAAATTGAAGTGAATTTTAAACTATGCACACATAGTGGAGGAATCCTGTAATCTTATTATTGTAACCTTGATCCATTCGTTCTCCTAGCATTTATTGCTCTCATTAGTTATGTAATATCTGAAATCACACTGTAAATTTTTTTTGTGTCAGGACAGTATCTTTAATGTATTCTGAACATGCCTAGTATAATTAGAGAGCTTTATACAAAAATAATATTACCTGCTGGGGTTTTTTTCTGTATTATTTCTAAGCATAGGAAAAATTTAAATGCAGCAAGTCTGGAAAGGTCAAACTGAATCTCCCCTCATTCTGTGCGTGATTTCAGAAATAATCAAAAAGTTGTGCTGCGATAACTGATATGAACACTATCTGATATGTGACACTATCATCACAAAACTTGGATCAATTTGTGCCCATGCAGGCAAAGCATCATCTCATTTCACACCTGAAAATATTTTTTTTAATTCTACGTTTTATAGATGTTTTGAACTGTTTGTTTCTAACGGTTTGTTCTCACGGATGGGCACCAATATTGTGTAATTACACAGAGACACTGTCAGCCCAAAGGAACCAGGCTGCAAACAATAACTGCAGGGAAGGTGAACAACTTGTGCCTTCGGGATATGGAATGCTACCTTGCTTTTCCACTCTTCCACAAGCACTTCTGGGTTTGTAAAAGCCAGGGATCACCAACGTGTAGAGCTCTCTCAGGTGCACATCTTGCTCTTTCAGTGTCCCTCTAAGCCAGGCAGGGCTGACAAGGACTTGGCTGCCAGCGTGCACTTCCACCCTGTGTTTGACTGGGAAAGGGTAGGAAGATCAGTGCCAGCCACCTGCATGCAGAATGGAAAAAGAAATGTTACCCAAGGCCATGAGTAAACCCTTGCTATTACAAAACTGAGACTCTGAAATTCTCTCCAGGAAATAACCTTCATTTTTAAGTTCCTGTCAGAAAGGTATACACATGTACGTGATAAAAGTGCACTTTGTCTGGGAGAGGTGAAGGGCTATGTCAGTTCTCCTGGGATTTGAGCCCATGGATCAAGATGGTTTAGAATTTCAAACCCAAAGAATAATGCTAAGCTAGAATTCTGTGCCACTTAGAGGAGCCCAAAGAGTTCTTCTACACTGGAACCCTGGAATTCCCTGGAAGCCCTCAGTGGGGAGAGGGCTTTCCAGGGGGTTCTAATTGTGTAGCTGCTAAACACGGTCTGTAACTTGACAGAACTTTCCAATGGGTCTACAGGATCCTGATCCAGTCCTGGTGGCAAAGATGACTACACCTAAACTTAGAAATTAAAATATATGCCTGTGTGAAGCTTTAATATACTTACTGGAAATATTTAATATCTAAGTATTAGTTTTTTATTAATATTCCAGTATTATTATGGAAATTGTCCAGACTCAGTCCCGTGTCTGTTTGTACAGATGCATTTTATGCATTGTACTTTAATCATCTATAAACTTTACAGTTCTCTGCTATCTTTTAAACTTTTTCAGTATCTACTCTGATAAAATTATTTTAATGTAGCCAATGAACATCTGGAGAAATGAGAGAGGTACAATGAGAACTTAATTTTGGATTAACAATTGTTTACTGTCTTGAAACTGATGATTTGGCCCTCAACTCTAATTTAATTCTTTAGAGAAAAGAAGAATTCATAATGAATTTAGGAACCGTGTTAAATTCCATACTTATAAAATAAATCCATGATTTCTCAAGGTTCCAGTGGCACAGAAAAAGGAGCAGCAAATCTCTGAGAGACAATCACTACATGTAGCAGCTGGGAGAGAGGAGGTAAAGTGAAATGGCAGGAATTTACTTGAGACTGCAATAAGCTTATGTTCACTAACACATGGCAACTAATACACGACAAAATCCCAGTGCAGAAAGGCCATTTTTAGTTTTCACATTTGTTAGCAGATCATGGTAAACAGTTGGCTCACCCTAATACGCACTTGTCTTCCCTAGCATTTTTTTCTCACACTAAGTGGCAAGGATCTCTCTTTTGCTCCTATCACATACAAGTCCTAAAAGTACTCAGATAGGAGTGGAGGAGATCTGTGCCAATGTCAGCCACATGGATGAACAATGATGGATTTATTCCTTTTAGGAATCCAAGGAATTATCTCAGGGGCTGCAAGCTGATTGCCTTTGATAGCTAAGTTTTTGTGAGGGCTTGAGTCCAATGCACTTAATGACTTGAGACTGTCAGCCCTTGAGGTCCTGGTTCACCTTTCCCCTTCAATGGAACATTGCTGCCCTCCCAGTAACTCCATAAGCCCTTCAGTGCCACCAGAACAAGTCCTTGTAGTGCAAAATATTATCAACATTTGCCTTTAATAATAGTACAATAAGGAAAACTCAAGCCCATAGCAGCACTCCATCAGCTTAGGAAAGGGATAAGAACACGTTAGACCCATTCTCTGTGGAATCCAGGGTACATAGTAAAGCAAAATAGGGGACCTACGAAGGCCAACAACCTTCCTTCAAGAATACAAAAAATAGAGTTGTTCAGTGAATCTAGTCCTAAATACTACCTGCTATGGCAAAATTATGAGAACTCAGGAGAAAAAGATCATTATGCCCCTAAGGACAATGTCATTTCTGATGATGGTCCACAAGATGATCAGGGATTAGTGCTCCCCACACAAACTCCAGTCTGACTATGGTTAGACAGGCAGAGACCTGGCTTTAGTGGTGCTGGAGAATCATTACACCAAGGCCACATTCACAGTAACATTTCAAAATCACTATTTTATGTGTTTGGAGACATGAAACACACTGCATCTTTTCTTTAATCTCTCCGTTTCATCCAAGTAATACAAAATTCTAGATATTCCTGAACACCATGATTACCGAAATTGTTTCCCTTGTTATAATAGCAGTGCTGAGAAGTGAATATCCAGTAAGACATAATCATACCCAATTATCTGTCCTCAACCTTGAACCTAGAGTCTGTAGAAAAAATTACATGAACTTTTTTAAGGCTTGTATCCATATTATTTTCTGCATTCTAAAGCTTCAGAGACCCTTCCAGCCTGCAAACTTTCTGCCCCTCACTGCAATTTGACCCTACAGATGATAAAAAACTCTTCAAATTAAGATCTTAAGGAAATGAATGGGTATATATGTATCTGATCAGAATCTGCAGAAATAATTTAATGTAATTACTAACTAATCCATCTTGAAATCAAGGACAATTTAAAAATTAAGGCACTAATATGAAATTAGAATCACTTGAAGTTTGGATGAAGGAAGTACACAGTAAGAAATGTGGTTACATTACCATGTTTATCTTCTAAATGAAGATACTTGGTGAAGCACAGATGGGCTACTTCATTTCGTAATCCTCTGACCCATAAGGATTGGCACTGAGACAGCGTTCCCACTAATACATCTCTCACTCCATACTTCTTCACGTGGCATTGAAATACTACATTTGGGAACTCATTGACTCATTTAGGAGGGCGGCTGCTGTACCAGAGAAAGGAAGCTGATTTCCTTTTCATAATTTGAGCACACATAAAAGGAGTGGCAACTTAGGAATCAGCTCTTAGAAAAAGTACCTGGAACAGAAAAGTGCTTAAAATCTTACCTGCCAGAAAGTAATGTTCCATTATATGGGAGAAGGGAAGCTCAATACTGAGGATCCAATTAAGGAGAGGGCACAGCAATGGCCAGGACAGCTAATCTTGACCATTCCTGAAACTGTGCCAAAATTGTAATGAGGAGTAGAGTTGCTCACAAGCCAGGCACAGTATCTGCACCTTGACAATGTCTGTAGAGGAGGGCTTCCAAGAACATTCCAGCTTTGCTTAAAATTCTGTGCTGGAGTCTGCAGGATTGGACACTGCAGCAGTGACCCCATCAGCCACCTGAAGTTACACCATCCTGATGAGGTCATGTGTGACTTAGCAATCACTTAAGGATTCTGCAATAGCACAAGAAACTGATTTGGATTCTCAAGTCCCAGCCTTGCCCATCAGGACCTTCCTCCCATACAGAAAACAAGAGCCTTTAAGAGGAGTAGCTGCAGCCAGTCAGCAAACCAGAAAGTAACAGAACTGTGGGTAAAGTGTCCCAGAGTGTGGCATGGCACCCTGACAGAGATCCACACAAGAGGCACGACTAAAGGAAATAGGAAATGTAAGAATAGATGCTATTTAATTAGGACCTTCACAGAAAAGCATCTGGTATGACTGGTTAAGAGGAAGTCTTCACTTGGGCAACATTTATTGAGATACAAACAATGTCCAGTTGTAAATGCTAATTAAGCAGCAGGGCTAAGGTAACTGAGTTTTGCCTGCCTGACTAAGATGTAAGGTTTATAATCCATGCTCTTATGGGACAACTGTGAGAACAAATAATTGCATATCCAAAAAGTCAGTTATGCCCTTCTTTTTGTAATGACATGCTCCAGAGGTCAGAGAGTACTTTAAGCACATAGCCACCTTTTGATAGAGATTGAAGCTGGATTGCTGATCAGTGTTTGTGAGGAAACTGGCGGTGGTGTCCGGTGGTGTCTTATGTGACCCTCCACCACCAAGCTCTAGGCACCCTCATGCCCTTTGGTTTCAGCAAACAAATTCTCTTGATTTTGAGCCATGTCACCCATAACAGTTCCTCTAGAAACTCATATCACTGACCATGTATTGTTTCAAAATGTCCTTTCAAGGAAAGTTCACTCACAAGTTTTGGTGATAGTTATATATATAGTTTGAACTAATGCAAATTCCATGGCAAGTACACATCCATGTAGCTACAAATTCATATTGCAAACCCATATTGCAGAACTTCTTCAGACATGCTGCAACGGCTGCAGCCTGGCTTTACCTCACCTCCCCAGGTTGCCTCCAGGTTATTCACAGACAAGCCTGGACCTTCTGCAGCATCTCCAGCATCCTTTCTCCTTGGCAGCACAATATCTGCCATTGCAATCCCTTCAAAGACAGTCTCCATAACAAAGAAAATTCTGATTTATTAACTTTCTTCTTGCTTATCTTCCTTGCACTGTTGGAATGACCTAATGCTGCAAATGGGAAGGAAAATGAGAGGTTTAGAGGGCAGTCATACAGAATCATAGGACATCTCAAGTTGGAAGGTACCATAAGGATCATCGAGGCCAGCTCCCTGCTACTTGCATGACTCCAAATCCATGTGACTCAGAATTTCATCTTCTGTGAAGAGAGAGGGATGTTTGCCCTTGAATACCATTCCAGGCATTAACATAATCTGTGGGCTAAGAAGCCCCATTTGTCACATATGATGAAAAACTGAAATAGAGAATCTCCCATGAAGAGCCCTCTTCCAAACCAGTGACATCCACAGGAGCTTTATGTCTTTAATGTGAACACCATTAAAGCTTTTTTTAAAACAGTTATCATGACACAGTAGAGTTATCATGACTACAGTGCATTTGCTGCACTTTTAAACCACAGCCCTCAAATAATATGAATTCTGTGGGAAGGCTGCAGACTGAGCAGTGACAGACAAATGCACTGACACCTTAAGTTAGTTTATAGCCTTTTAAAGTGCACATAATTTTCTCACAAACTAAATACCTGCAGCAAGTGGAAAGCCTAACATTGAAAACCTGTAATTTTTTAAAAGTTCATAGCCTCTAGCAATATATTAAAATGAGCAGTAGGTATAAAACTATGCTCAAAACCTTAAATGTTTTCACAAGAATTTTTACTTTTAATAATTTAATTTATTGCATTTTAGGTTTGAAAGTAGCAAGGACAATTTCAAACGAAAACTTCAAAAACAATATATAACCAAAGACTTTTTCAGGATGAAAGAACACGTGTAAGGAGGATCAAGACCCTACAGTGAGATCAGCTATTAGCTAATTAAATATGTGACTAAAATTCATCATTTTAAATAGCAGCCGTATTGATGGTCAGCAATCTGGTAAGCAAACAAATGATAGTGGATTTTTTTTTCATCTCTTCAGAGAGAAACATTTATCTTAATAAGATTCACTGTGCCATAACACACGTGGAATAAGTCAATGTCTACTAATTAAAGGACATTGTAAACCTGATTTTCTAAACAGCTAATTAAAATACGTGGCATCTAACAACAGCCTTTCTTGCAAAATATGCTGTTTAAAATACACATCCCTGGAAAAGTTACTTGTTTTTCTATTCCCTTGTGTTTGCCTATTTAAATGGTTTTTCAAGAAAGGAGGATCTGCTGAGCTGAGGTTCTATTTCTGTACCAAGTTCCATTGATTCACACCCCTGGACTAAGGCAGAAGCCCAGTGATTTGTAGATCTAGAAGGCTATACAAGACAACAAGGACACTAATCCTAAGGGTTTGCTGTTGTTGCTTTTTCAGAGATGACATGACATTCCTCTCTCTGGTTTTTGTGAGGATTTTAGATAGTCCAGATGTTTCTTGAAACTGTAAAATTTTCAAGAAGAAATGTGACTTTCATATTGATGAGAAATCTTTAACCTCCCATTTTATGTATTACATTAGTTTCTCAGAATAAGCAGGCTTCTCTCTTTCTTATTCTGATTCTGTAAGTAGCTTTTTCAAGAGAAAGAAGTTGTTGTAGATCTGTCAGCAAGGCTCTGGGAGTAGGAGGATGTTTGGATTTCCGGCATATTGCAACGCAGTTCTTGGCCACCAGCAAAGCTATGTGTGTGAATCTCATTTTATATCCCTTGTTTGCAATACCACATATTTTAAGAGACATTTGAAATAGTCTCTGTACTCCTAATCACAAATGATTCCCTAAAAGATGCTGAGAAGGCAAAATACAAACCTTTACAGGACTCGTGTCAAGACAGAAAGTGGATGAAATGATGCTGTCATGGAATTAAAATATAATCAGCTGTATCTTGAACAATTTAGTCTGTGCTCAAAGTTCTTAGCTCAAATCAGCTTATTGTTTGTTATGTTTGTTTTTCTCTCCCAATTCAGATTGTCATTTTCTATGACATACCTTTTACATTAAACCATTAGCCAGCTAATCTCATTGGCCAATTTTTAAATCTATATTAAAATGTATTTTTGCAGTGCAGAAACCTGAGACAGTGGACTACAAACTGTGACTAATTTCAAACCTGGAAGTATGCAGAGCTCATCTTCAATTCCTATTTGCATTTTTTTTTCTCTTAAGATCACCCGAGTCACCACTCCCACCATTTCCCCTTCTTTTCTATCCTCGACCAACACAAAGAAAACATCATTTTCCCAGCCAAGGCATATGCAACATCCTTCAGAATGCGTCAGAGCAGATCCCTCTTCAGCCAGAGGAATCACTGTGTTAATATGAAGTCCTTCCTGCCCAGCAGCACAGAACAAGCTTGGAATCACCAATCACATTTTTTATTCTCCAGCAAAGAGGTGATTTTAGCATTATGTTACCTAATATATTCTAAACATTTTCCTTTCATGTACCTGTGCCCTTTTTGGGCAAGCACCCAGGTCCCCCTCCCAAATTATGACAGCTCAGTGACTGGCCAGAGGCTTTGGCAATCTTATAGGGAACAATGACTTGAAACCAAACCTCTCTCTTGCAAATAATTCCAGAATAAAATGTAACTGAGGGCTGTATCAACAATGACTTAGGAGGGCAAAATATGTTTTACTTCTCTCTAGCTCTCTGCATTCTTCAGTGTTAACAGGAGTTAAAACCTAGTTTACTCATTAATCAGGTATGAATCAAAGAAACTCAGGAGATGCTGTTGTTGAGAAAGCAGAATTATTTTCCAACAAACAAGCATTTTTCTCATTCTAACTTCTTTTTAATGGGTATGTATCTTTAATAAACGAACCCATTATTTTGAATTGTATAAAGAAATTTTCATCTGTAATACGGCTCAAACAAAAAATACTAAAATGCTAAAAGCATTTTGGTTTTTTAAATACACATCTAGCATGTTCATTGCCATAATGCAATAATATAAATGCCAAAAAAGTGAATCACTGATATATAATTTTAAAATGCCAGTGATTTCCCAGCTGTCACTGATCTTGGAAAACTTCCCCAGTAGCATGTGGAGATCAATAATTGTTTACAGACTTCTAGTCCCAGTTTGTAAGGAGGGAATCACTGTGGACTATGTCAAATCTTTTAACTGTGAAGTTAAAGACTGGTTTCACACTTAAATCTATCCAAAAGCCCATCATGCTAAAGAAACACAAGAATGATGATCCAGGGAACTACTGCTTGTCCTCTGGGACAACAATGGTGCAAGTCTGCAGGAGCCATTCCTGAAGAAAGAAAGGTGATTAGTAGTATCCAGCATGGATTTTCCAAGGTTTGCCTCACCTGACCAAGCCTAATGACCTTCTGTGATGCCCTGGAAGATGTGCAGACAAAGGCAGAGCCATAGATGTTGCTTACTTTGCCTTCAGCAAGGTCTCTACAGCACACTGGTATCCAAGCTGGAATGTTATAGTGTGGATGGGCACACTGCAACAGGGGTAAAGATCTCCTGCCAGGCCCCAGGAGCTAACAAGTCCTGCTCCACCTGGCAGCACCATTCCTTGGGCATCTCCCCTTAGACCTAAGCCACAGAATATCTGTCAGTGTTCTGAAGGAGAACACAGAGCACAGATTATTTATCCCTTTTTCTTTTTGTAGGATATTTAAGCACTGAAACAGGTACCCCAGAGAGGCTGCGGAATCTCGATCCTTGCAGGCTTTCAAAACTTGGTTGCATCACATCTTCAACAAACTGATGTGATTTCAGTGTTGACCCTGATCTAAACAGGAGTTTGCAGTAGAAAACCTCCTAAAGTCCATTCCAACTGAATGATTCCATGACTCTGAGGAAGAAGTTTTTCCAAGTTTGCCTTTCCCATCTGTCCTGTCCTTAGGTTTTCCCTATATATGTGTTGTTCTGGGCTGAAGTCAAAAGTAGGTAAATTAACATGTCCTCCTCATCCTTGTAGCTGAGAAGCAGGTTTAAGATCAATACCCTGTGCATGCTGATCCCAAATTCCATGGCAACGTTAATGTATCCCATTAGCAGAAAATACCCTTCACTCACTATTTTTCTCTCCTTGCACATATACTGATGTGAAAGCAGGTAAAGAACCTTTCTCTTCTGAATCCAGATGGTTTTCTATTCAATGTTTTTCAGTAAAGGTACTGAAAAATAATTTTCTTTGATTATGTCTCTTTACAGCTTATTCATCAATGTTTTTAGCTATGGTAGATCAATTCTTTTCTGTGCTCATCCATTTCTATTTTGTTTCATCTAATTTTTCATCAGCTGAATCTTTTCCTCATTTAAGTGAAATGAGAGCTAAGTTTCACATGCATCACTGTGTCCCAAGCTCTGAACATTAATTGGATAGGAAACTGTGATGCAAATTGGTAAAAGGGCCTGCTATATCCCAACACTGTAAAGAAATGTGAGTTTTGCACTGTTCTTGTGAAACTCAAAATTTAATTACTCCATGTAGTGAAGTCAAACACACTGAAACTGGTGTCCCTTACAACCTTTCAGAGGTTTCATCTCTTCACAGCTACATTCATACTGCAAACTCCCTGCTTAGCAAATCAGACATTGCAAGCAATTCTCAAAATGAACAGTAACACTGCAGTGTAGTCATTTGTCACAGGATTGCACATTCTAAATGTGACACTATTTAGCAAACAGTAGAAATGTATACTGGAAATGAACCATATATTTTCTCCCTAATTCCTTTAGTAAGAGTGGTTAAACACATTAAGTAGTGCAGTTTCATATCCAAGGTCTTATTTCCAGCGTTATAAAACACTGCCAGAAAGTATTTAAACCTTCTTTGTGTGTATCATCATAAAGAAAAAAGTCTGAATTGTAAGGAAAACTTCCAAACATACACATTTAAAGTGACAACTGAAATTCTCCAAATTTGTGCAACTAAAACAACATAAAATGAATTTTTAAGATATGATATATATATACACAAAATGATTAAGCATGAAAATAGTCAGAAGCCTTTTTGGGGAAACTATAGCATATGTTGGTGGCTTTACCACACACTGAAGCCAAAGACCAACTTCTTTTAAACCCATGAGAAATCCAGTATTTTTTCCTGAGGTGCAGTACCACGTATATCAATAGAGGAAGCAATTTAAACATTTTCAAACAGAAAAAAAAAAAATCTTAAGAGTCCAGAAATATATAAACAACCTACTCTTCTTCTTTATCCTTGTTCTTTTTTTCACTCCTGGCTATGCAAATTAGAAAAAAAGTAGAAAGTTGTGATAGCAGTGGAAGACTCACCAAAATACATTTCAAAACTAAGAAAAAAATATTCAAATTGGTATAAAAAAATCAATAGTTATACTGACAGTTGAAGGCAGAGTGAATACGAAGTCATGTGGCTCTAAGGCCTGATCTTTTAAGCTGCTCCTAATTAAATGCAGCTTTGCTCTTACTGGATGTTAAGAGCTTTCCAGGTTACTGCCCCTATTAAAGGAAAATTAGATACTTATCTGTATGAATGTAGCAAAGTTGATTGAAAAAAGATAATGTGTGAAGACTGTGTTAAAAAATAATATTGCTGATTCATACTAATGTGCTTAGGCATTCTTGAACTCTGATGGTTCATCAGTACCTCATAGTATGGGTCATAATCCTTACCAGATAAATGCTTAATCCGAGATAAATCGTAATAAATCCAAATGAGATTAGACCTTTACCAAAATATCCAATGAGTGGTGTAAAAAACATGTTTGAGTGACTGTGATACATCAGTGGGAGTCACCGACTGAATTCTTTACAGAATAGCAGAGAAGGTGCAATAATACTTAAAAGCAAAGCAGAACTGTTCTGATCAGCACCACTCGGGGGCTGGTGTTGAGTGTTCTTCACCAGCCTCCCTTCTTAACAATATTCCTCTGATCTGTGAGGCTTCATGGTTTACATCAGTGTTCTGTCAAAGTCACCTACTTTCTGAAACAAATGTTTTATTTATCTCCTCCTTCCCACTCCTACTATTGTGAATCCGAATAAAACCTGCAGGAGCCTTAAGGCTAAAACATTCACAGAGATCCACTGGCATTTTCATCCCCTCTGTATTTGGTGGCTTATGATATCAGGTTAACTCATTGAGTATTTACAGTAAAGGACATCTTTGCATAGCATTTTAAAAAATCAAAAAGCCACAGTTACTAAAATTCATGGTGCTGTGATGGAGTAAATGCGTTATGGTTAGAGATGGACAAAAATATAAGAAAAACTGTTTGCTGCTAAAATCTGAGATTGCTATGAAAATCTAGACTCGTTACCTGGAAGAAATTTTGCCTGCCTTTACTTGTGACACAAATATAACCTCCTAACCTGCTAAATGTAAACAAAAAGCTGTTGTGCTGAAAAAAAAGGATTTCAGCTACATTTTAAAGTTTTTTATTCTGTAATAATAAAACCTCCAAGAAATTCTATTCTAAAAAATTGTGTTGCCTTACATCCAGCAATTTAGAGGAAAAATCATTACAAGAAATCACTATTTAATAAATTGCAACCTGAATTAAATTACAGTTGAGAATGAAGCTGCCCATGAAGTCTGAGTTCCATTAGCATTACTGAACATACTCTGAGTCGTGATCTCGGGACATTGACTTCATGGGAGTTTTGACTGTGGGAAGAATTAAAGTTTGTATCTGATGTCCTCAAAAGCCTTTGATGTGTTTATAGCTTTTATAGGTCAGTTGCAAAGATAAGCTTTGTAATGGCTTTCTACACTTACCCTGGAAAAGCACTTACACTCTCTTTCCATTGCTTAAAATACAGAACTATTTACTTCTGACATTTGCTATTTGTTCTAAACACCGTGGTGTGCATTAGCCATGTATCGATTCACAAAGCATCTCCTGAACGGGCAATTTCCTTGCCCTGCTCTGACAGCACAGAGAAGCCACCAGATGTTGTCACCGTCTGACTTGGGCTGTGCTGCCATTTCATCATCGGGGGATGGAGCACAGCTCTGCCCTGGGTGCTGTGACTTTAGCAGTGACCTGGGTAAGTGAGTCCCCTTGGCAGCTCCCACCCCCTCCATCCTACCCAGGTGTCCAAACTCCAGCTGATCCCATTGCTGGGATCTGAGGAGACAAAGGAACGGGGCGGGCAGTGGGAGGAGAACGGTGAGCCAGGTGCTCAGGTAAAGACAGAGACACACAGAGACACCCAGAGACACACAGGTGATCTCTAGTGCAGGTGCAGAATGAGCACTCACGTCCCCTGAGCTGAGACTTCACCTCACTTTCACTGCCTACAACACACGACTCATTTTTCTGAAGGAGAAACGTAAGTTTTTATTTTGGAAGGTGTTTTTATTGATGGTTTTGCCATGTAACTAAGAAATTAAGTAACATAAAAATGAGCTAAATCTTTTACTTTGTGTAGTCTCTAAATTATGCATTAACAGTATTCAGTTATAAGAAACATTCACAATTACTTCCTATTTGAGCAGATCTACCTAGAATTCTCTTTTCAGAATAACTACATGGGTCTTTACACTTCTTAAGGGTACAGAAGACTTTCCTATGACTATATTTGGTTACATTTTTAAGAGTTGGTAGGAATATCCTCTGAATGGAAACTTTCATCATCAAGCCAATGCCACATAATGATCATTAGCTGTACAACTGTGTAGACCTTTCTCTACACCTGTGGAGAAATATTTGCACTGGAACCTGATCCAGTAGGAACTATAAAATGGTAGATGTGTGTTTTTGGAGTGTGAAGTAGTAATTTTTTTTTCCTGAGACCTAAAAAATGTAGGCAAATAACTGGAACCCTGAATAGTGCAGCCTGGGTATGCCACAAATAAAAAAGCTGTGTAAGAGATGTCATTTTCTTGGGTATACAGAGCTCAAAGTGAAACGCTTTTAGAAAAGCTGTTGTCTAATGTGGTGATACCTTATCATTTAATGGATTGATGCCCTTTTCCTGACTGTTGTTTGCAGCTAGACTTCTCCATTTTTAAGAATATAAATACCTCTTCAAAAGTTGTAGAGGCTGGAAGTCAGGAAGGATTTTCCATCATTCTGTCAAAGTAAACACAAGGAAAGTATCCAGCACACCTAAAAGTACAGCAACACTGCTTTGGGTAGGAGAGAATCATTCTGAGACCAGGACTCTGGTTAGGGGCAGATGATTTAATATGAGTGCTGTGAGAAAGTCAAACTTGTTTACAGGAAAAGAATCCTACTTTAGCTTTGTCTGGATTTCTGACAATGACATTTCATATCTTCTCTGTCTAGAATAATTCATGTATTTTAGGGGTTGCCTGCACAGAGTGTATCACAGATCCTTTTCCTATGTGATAGCATGTCTCTAAAACAAGAGGATTTGGACCAAGCTAATAGACAGATGAAGCCAAACAAACAAATTGCTGCTATGCTAATTTCTGAAACAGATGGCTCTGATCCAGCATTTGCTGGGTAATGCAATTCCTTGTCAATCTAACACAGAATCATGCCTGTCTTTCTGTAATCCCGTATGTATAGCGTATAGGGAGGAATCTGGCTCAGGATACTCCACCCACAGCTAAATTTATACACAAAGAACTGAGAATCAAAGTGCATAAACAAGTACAAATTCTGCCATCCTTACTTGAAGTGGAGATTGGACCCTGTTTTGAAGTTTCAGGTATAGATCTTCAGAAGGCCCAAGATGTTCAGTCTTTCCTCACTCTGTGGTAGAAACAACCTTGAAATTAATGCTAGTTGTATAAATGGCTTGCAGCACTGAACTAAACCTGGCAGGCTAGAAGCTTCTATCTTTTAGATTCCAGGTATTTTATTTAAATATCTGAGATTCTGTTACTTTTAACCAAGCTACCTGAAACAAAAATAATTCAGTAAAAATGTAAATAATTTCACACCCAGGTTCCTGACCAGGCCAGAGCTGAGGCTGTGGGTCTAACTCAGCTTGCTCAGACAGTCTCTCTTTGCTGCTGTTACATCTTCATCTAAATTTAGCCTAATGTTAAGAATGACCTACACAGCAAGAAAATAAACTGTTTGAAAAAATATAGGACAAAGCTTATGTCTAAGGAAAAGCTTCCCACAATGTTCTATTTGTGGCACACGATCATACATTTGTGTCACATCATCTTATCCTTTCCTTGAGTGGCAATTGGAAAAGAGGCTTTTTAACCTACTCAAAATTCTTCCTCATGCGTCTTTACGGCCGAGGGTCACGGACCCAGTCAGAGGCAGGGGGAAGCACCTGCATGGTGGAGACGAGCACAAACCTCACCCTGCCCGCCGCCCTTCATTAATTTCCATTCCCACACCGGGAGCCACCTGGGAGGGAGCGGACCCTCCTGGGTGCGTTACCCCGGCTCCCGGCCCTTCCCTCCCGGCATCCCCGCTTGGGCCTCCGCTCCCCACACGTGTGCTCTCTCCGCGGCCAGGGCTGGCCCCCGCACCCCGCACAGCTGCCGCCGGTCCCGCGCGCCATAAGGGCGCTCCCCGCGCCGCCCTCCGCGGCCCCTCGAGCGCTGCCGGCGGGTCCCGGCGGTGGCGCCGCCTCACGCCGCCGCCCAGCGCCGCGCCCGCCTGCGCGGGAGACCCCGTCGGTGCCGGCGCCACGTGCGGCCGCGCGCCCAGCTCGTGTCGGCGCCGCTCGTGCGTGCCCGCGGCCGAGGAAGATGCGCGGCCGGAGCGCGGTGAGCGGAGCCCCGGGGCGGGCGCCGGGCAAGGGGGCTTTTCGCCTTTTCCCGTCGGCGAGCGCTCCCGGGGCGGGGAGGTTAAACCCCCCTTTTCCCTCGCTTCAGGCGGTGGAGCCGCGCTCGGTTTGAGCGATGCCGCCCGGTTTGGGTAATGTCGCCTGCGTTCGTTCCGCTTCTAAAGAAAGGTGGTTTTGTTTGGGTTTTTTTTTAAAGCAACAACAAAAATGTAAGTTTGTGCTGCGTTTCATAAATTAGAGGTTTTAGAAGGAACGTTTTTCTGTGGAGGGCTTGCGGGGTGCGGACGCCGGGCAGCGGGGTCGGAGGGACCCGGCCGCTGGCCTGTCCCGGTGTCCCGGCCGGCGGGCCCGCGCTTCCCCGTGGCCTGTCCCGGTGTCCCGGCCGGCGGGCCCGCGCTTCCCCGTGGCCTGTCCCGGTGTCCCGGCCGGCGGGCCCGCGCTTCCCCGTGGCCTGTCCCGGTGTCCCGGCCGGCGGGCCCGCGCTTCCCCGTGGCCTGTCCCCGTGTCCCGGCCGGCGGGCCCGCGCTTCCCCGTGGCCTGTCCCCGTGTCCCGGCCGGCGGGCCCGCGCTTCCCCGTGGCCTGTCCCCGTGTCCCGGCCGGCGGGCCCGCGCTTCCCCGTGGCCTGTCCCCGTGTCCCGGCTGGCGGGCCCGCGCTTCCCCGTGGCCTGTCCCGGTGCCCTTTTCTGTTCACTTTCCACCGGCTTTTCCTTGTTCTTTTATCTGTATTACCTTGTGACACATATGTGAGTTCGAGGCTCGCTCCCGTTTACTGTGATGAGTACAATTAAGGTGCGTTTAATTAAAGTTATTACCCGTGACTGTGTAGTTTTAATTGCCTGATAGTTATTCTGGAAGTTCGCACTGGGTTTGTGCCTGTAGCATTTCTTTTTTTCCTGCAGCAGGCTGATGGTATATGAAGTATTCCCAGGTGTTAAAAGGTTGGCATGGATAGAGTTTAAACTTCTGTTCGCTTGTTATGCTATATAGAAAAAAAAATTTCTAAAGTAAAATCTATCAATGAACACTTGTGTTAAAGGATGTAGATTTTCCTAAGTACTTATCTCTGAGCTCTTTTTCAGTGCAATGGCACGCCTTGAGTAAGACTCAGTGGTTGTGGAGGCTGGCTGGCAGTAAGGCTGCCTACGGTGATAAATCATCTTTTAAATTTCACCAAAGCAAGAGCAGGACAGCTCATATTGCATCACTTGCTCAGTTTGTTTATTGGTTCTTAAGCAGGCCTCCCGCTGGCGTCATTGGAAGGTGTTTGTAGCCAGTGGCACCCTCAGTGCTATTTAAGACTTTTATTATCTCCTTGTGTTAATAGAGGACCACTGAATATTATTTAACAGGTATATTGGAGATTTGGGTTTGTGCCAGCACTCAGCCTTTTCTTGTAAGGCAGACCAGGGAGAGCAGTTGAGAATTCTTTTAATAAAAACAAAGCAATAGTTCCCCCTGTTTTTTAATTCAGAAATTCCAGAACAATATTGGAAACCTTAAACAAGAAAGTTCTGGTGGTTGAGAAGTAGAGCCTGCAACACATTCAAAGCAAAAGTGATAGTCTAATTTTACTATCCACACTGAGTGACATCTGAAATAGTAAGGAAGCCTAAATGATGGAAAGTAAATTAGATTTTTAAATTAGGTAATGTTTGAAGATGTTAGAGTATTACTACATTTATTTCCTTGTTAATATTCTGAGATGTTTTAGGAAAAAGTAAGGAAAGATAAATCATACCAAAATAATTTAAATGACACTTAAAAAAAAAATCTATTACAATGTGAGGCTTATTGCTATGCAGAGGAAGAAACCTTTGCACAGGAGCCTTTTACTTTATTCTACCTATTGAACAGAAAAATGTAGACTAGGGAAAAAGTGCTTGTCTAGCTTTGGCAGTAGAGGAGCCTGGAAATAGTCTGAGGAAATGGAGATTCCATTTCAGCACTGCTGGTGAGTTACCTGACACAGGCATGTGTATTTTTATCTAAATTTTAAAGGGGTTTTGAAACACAGTTAACTTTTTTAGCTACATACAGGAGGGACTTGTTATTTTTGTCTCAATATGGAGGAGGAATATTGTCTCAATATTTCAGGGAAGATTGTGTGCTGTGTCATTAGTTAAGAGAAGGCTGCTTTACATGTTTACTGCATTTGTGGAAGGGGGAAAAGGTGACACCCTACAGCCATTAGTCAGACAGCCACGGGCAGGACAGCAATTGTCTGGAGCTTTAAATGTGGAATGAGAAAGGTGCTGTTGTGGGCAGCCAATTCTTCCTGGATCGTTTAAGGGTTACCTTATTAGTGTGTGGTGATACATCGGAACAGAATTTTAGGAGGCCATAGACTTCTCATAAAAGTAAGAATATATATATTTTTGGAAGTGGAATTTGGCCTTTGTGCGGGTGCAGAAATAAACTGAAAGATGGTTCCTAGGTTTTGGATTCACAAGGAGTTAACATGTATCCCAAAGGAGTGTTGGGTTTTCTGCCAACATTGTATGGGAGAGGTAGAAGTTGTTAATTGCGAGTCACTTTGCTGTTTGCATTCTGGGCTGTGGGTGGCAATTCCTTTTCTACCCAGTTTTATTTTGCCTAGGTATACTTGGGGTTTTTACAGCTGGGAGTCAGCAACTCTTTATTAATTTTCTGGAGATAGATGTGTAGCAAATAAGTTCTTAAATAACTCCAGGTTGTGTCAGCATTTTTCTTTGCTTGTTTCTATCAGCATTAACTGTTACTGTTCAAATCAGCCCAGTAACAGTTTTGAAGAATGGCAAAACTAATGAGAATGGATGTATTTTCTTGAAAGGGTAGTATATAAGAGGAGAGAAGTAAAACCTTAATATTGCCAGCTAGATTCCTATTATCTGTAACTGCTTTCTGGCCCTAAGGGAAGTTGATACCACTAACAGTAAAATCTGTGTGAAACAGCATCACATTCTTACACTGGTCTAGCTGCCTGGATAAAAGAAAAACATGTGGAGTGTAGCATTATTGATGTGGCAGTTTTATCAGGATCCATTTGTAGTAACTGTGAGTTTGTTCAGGATTAATGGGGGGAGTGTATAATAATACTTATAATTCTGGCCCTGCAAGAATGTTACTGTCCTAGGCAGAAAAGAGTGTGTCTCAAAACTAATGATGAAACATGCCTGCCATACGGAGTTAAATCTCTGTGGTGTTTTCTTCACTTTTGCTCAGTTTTTGAATAAATTGATGGAAGAATCCTATATTCAAACAGCGGAGGAGTTCAGACAAGGTGCAGGACTAAAGAGCAAGTTGAAAAATCATGACTAAACTCAGTAACAGTGACAAAATAATTGTGGTCACTTTTAATTAGCCTGTTTACTTCACGGTACCAATTCAGATTTTTCTAAGAAAGTATATACGCTGGTGTTTTTTTAATTAGCTCTCCTTGATTTTTTTCTTACATATCTTAATTAAAAGTTTGGTCGTAGTTGTTAATTATGATGTACTTGTTTAGCCTTTTGTTTAGTCTTTGTTCTGTTTATGAATGCTGCCTTCGAACAGCACTGCTCTTACTCAAACATCTTGCACGATAGTTTTCCTTGGGGGTTATGGAAATGATAATCAGCCTTATGCTTGCTCTGTTTCCAGGTGCCAGAAAGAGACTCTCTGGAAACAAGAGCTCAACAAACAGACATTTCGTGTTCTGCCCTCACCTAGTCCAGTTTGTCAAAGGTGGAATTTTCAAGTATTAGATTGGACTGTAATGATAAGCAATCTGCTAGGGGCTTTTCATGTTTCTGCCTTGTTTGGACTTCAAAGTTCTGGTTTCAGTGACCTTATTTGTTTTGTTTTGTGTGAAAAGAGGGTTGTAGTGGAGAATCTAAAAGTGTGTTGTCCTTCTTGCAGTCTTTGGTATTTTGTCAGGTTTTTTTCCTCTTCAAACTCTGCAGCAAGTGTAGCACAGAAGTACAGAAAACTCTTAACCTCCCGCAAAAAGAAATAACATGTCAAATATTACAGTATATAACTGGATTCAGAAAGCAATTGACTTGTGAACTAGGCTTGGTGAACCATCTTTTTCACAATGTCTTTTCATTACTTATTCAGATAATTGATGCAATGTTTGAAGTCCCTGAAGTGCACAGAAGCATGTGCAATTTCACTGACATAGTAAACTATTTCAGAAAAAAAAGTACTTCAGTATCCTTACAATAGACAAAATATGCAGCCTTTGTTTCCATAAAGATTTAAAGTTAATGCATGGGAGATTGGGTTTGGGATTTCCATAAATTAAAGGGAGTTCTCACCTTTCAACAGTTGGGTTTTTAGTGCTGAAAGACAAGTGTCATTTTTCTGCGGGTTTTGTATGACTTCTGTAAAAAATAAGCATTCTGGTGCTTTCCTTGGTTTTAAAAACTACTGCTAATAAATGGTGGTATTTGTAAAACTGCTGACACTTCTGCAGTCTAAGAACACATTGAACAGATGCCTCCTGTTGCCCTCCACTTGAGTGTGTTTACTGGTGCTTCATGCAGCCTAGGTCATATTCTTGTTTTCGTGTTTCTGAGTGCTCCTAGAGCCTCTTCCCTCTGAATGCAGTCAGCTGCTCCCTGATTTGGTTTACATGCTCTTAGTGTCTCCCTCGGGTTCTCTCCATTCACCCATCTTTCACAACAGGCTCTGCAAGCTTTGTTAATCAGCTCATCCATTTGCATTAGAAGGTGGGGGTTTTTTTCCAGCACAAGAAAAATTGTTTTCACCCCTCACTGCTTGCTGTCATTCCTTAGTTTGGAGCTTCCTAGTTCATTATCAAATTTATCACTTGCTGTACTTGGAGCTACTTTTCTGTGGGTTTTTTTTTTTTTTTTGCATGTGTGTCCATCTATGTTATCTGGCCCCTTGCCTGCCTTTATAAAAAAAAAAGCTTACTTTTTCTTCTTGATTGATTTCTTCCACTTGGTTCCTTTCATTTTCTTCACTGACTAGTAGTTTTATCACTTCTGGGATTTCATGCACTATTTCCAACACAGTTGACTTTATTTGAACCGTTGTCCTCCATATTTTCATGCAATGTATAGCTAAAGAGTCTTTGCGTAGCTGAAGTCATTGCATCGTGCTGTTGTTAGTTTGTTTCCCCTTGGTTTTTAGGCCTTTTTCAGTTAGGCACAGTCACTTGCTGTAGAATACCTACATGGCAATGTTGTCTTGTGTCCAATATATAAACAGTGTATTTCCTCAGCTTCCTGACAGTCATGTCTACTATATATCCTTTTTATTTTTCTTACAAATGCATAATTCTAAATATCTTTCAATTAGTTTTAATGTCTCGATTCATATATTTTTGACATCCTTGCCAGTTTCTCTAGTTGCGACAGCCCATGTAAAGTTGCCTTTTGCCAAGCTGTTGCTCACTGCTTATGCAGAATGCCAGATTGTCAAAGGTATATAAAAATGGATATTATTTAAAAGAAATAACTTATATTGGAGGAGCTTTGTATGTCAAAAGAGAAGCTTTCCTATTAAGCTGCTATGATATAAAGCTGGTCTGGTACGGACTCCTGTATCCAGGTCTGTCACTTGCCAACAGTTCTAGTTGTTGTTCCTCATTCAAGTATTTCTGGTTTTGAATAACTTCTGTTTCATTATGCTTCTAGTTTTTCAAGAGAAGTCCTTTCTCTACCCTGCTTGTCTGTTGTTGATGTATTTCCTGCTTAATATATTTCTAACCCACTGGCAAGTCTTCAATCAATAGCAGAAAGGTGGCATTTTCAAAGATGCTAAACTACCACAGGTTTTGCAAAATCAAATGTCCAGAAAGGGTCTTAATTTATTCTCATCTGTTAGGGAATTGCACAGGAGCAAAACTGGATGCTGAAGCCTTAGAAAAGCATTGTTTCCACAGGACAAGGTTCCTGCTAGCAGCTTTAATGTGTGGGAGATTATTTCTGCCATGCCATGATGAGAAGAGATAAAGCACTTACTGGCATCCTAGGTAACATCTCATAATCCAGAAAATTTACTTTTGGTTGAATTGAGATGCCTGTTGGTGTTCACAATACCAAGCTTTCTGTTAAGGTACTCATCGCTGAATTCCACTGCTCCTAAAGGAAACATCAACTTTGTCTTGGAAGAGTTGCTGGAATTCCTCTCGCTCGGGGCTCCACTCTGTGGTTTGTGCTGGGCTCACTGGAGCTCTTCTTGGGCTCTGTCAGCAGCAGAGAGCACACCATGGCACTGGCTTTGCTCTCTGCTGCTCTCCTTGGACGTGGCGCCAGTCAGAGGAACTCAATAAACACAGTAAATGAAAGCAGGGAAGGAATCAAAGATGAGAAGAGATTGGTAGAGAAGTAAATAGATTGGGTCTGAATGTTTTGTTTTGCTTTTTTGCTGTTCTGAGAAGGAACCGTGATATTTGTTGGCCAGAATAGCAGGTTTTGGAAGAATGATGTGCCTAGAAAGAGAGGACTAAACCTCAGCATGCTGAAAAATGGCTGCTGCATGTTTCACTCATGCTGGGATGTATCCTTTCTGTCCTGTACTCCCTCTGATCTGCATCAATTTTCTGTGCAGGTTGCTCCTGTAGGAGTCAGCTCAAGGATCTCAGGTAGGAGATCCTCTTGTGTGGGTAGGAAAAACCTCCAGGAATGTCCACCAGGTGGCTTGTCTTTGCAGATGTGTGATAAAAAGGAAGGAGCAAGAAGCAACAAATACTTTATATTTGGAATGCAATTCCATGTCATGCTGGGCACTCTTCAGTCCATCAGATAATTTACACTGACTGAATAATGTCAGGAGGTTTTACTGTTTCACATGATCTGTAAAGCTTCTCTTTCTCAGCAAGTCAAAGTCCTGTGATATCTAAATTGGACTTACCCTGTCATAATAGGGCAGCCAAATTTCCCACTTCACCAATGGGACCTTAGGAGGAAGAGCAGTTGCCACTTCACATTTGCCACAGTTGGCAGGGTGACTGGAGAGGTGAGAAACTTCCTCTGCAGCCCAGATATCTTCCTCTGGCGGCAGTGAGGACAAAGTGATGCCAGGTTTCTCTGCCTTTGTCCTCTGCTGGTGTGTGGGGGAAGATATTAAGGTCAGCCCCAGGCTCTGTGTGCTGTGGCAGCGTAGGTTGTTCCTTTACACAGATGGTGTGGCTAATGAGAGTACATTGCTGAACAGTTCTGAATCAGGGTTATTAACACCCAGAACTAACTACACTTCATGGAACCACGGAGTTAAATCATCTGTGGTACTGGGATGCTCTGTGTGGTAGACACTCACTTTTTGTGTGCCTCTCCGTGCATCTTAGTGCTCTTACACTGCAAATGTCTGACTGACAAATATCCCAACCTGAGATAGAGTATTGGAGATTAGAGCTATGCAGCCTATTGTCTGCTTTTTCATCCACTTTCTCAATGGTAAAATGGTCTACTTAGAAACTGAAAAGCCAGAGTTTTGCCCTCTGTGCCCCAGCCCTGAGCTTAAATGGAGCACCTGTACTGGGGTGGTGGTGGCGGCTGCAGGTGAGACCCATCAGGGCACTTAACCTTGGGAGTACATGGCCGTGCCATGCTCCCAGCTCTTCTTCCTTACCTGACTCCCTGAATCTCATGCTGCTCTCTGCAGGTCACTCTACTGGAAACCTGTTTGAAGTTTTGCCAGGTTATGTTGCTTTTTGTAGTGTTGAACAACACATTTGGGATCTTCTTGCGGTATGGGAATGTCGTGGCTGATGTGCTATTTTTTTCCTCTGTCCTATTAACCTGTCAGCTCTGATGCTCAGCAGTTACCCTTTCACAGAATGGGGAGGCTGAGTTTGTGGGCAGGATAGGAAAATGCAGAGGAGCAAGTTTGGTACACGGGAGCATCTGGCCTGTTCCTCTTAATCTGAATCTTAGAAGCAGTCTCTTGTGTAGAAATTGTGAGGAGTTTTTTTTTTCTAGATTCTTAAATAGATGAATCAAGTAAAGCTTCCATTAAGCTTGATTGCAGTGTTTTTAAAATTATTTCTATCTGGGTCTTGTGGAAGCATTTGGAGCAAGATTTTACTGTATACACTTACATGTTTTTTTCCCAACATTCATTTTTAGTATCTGGTCTTATTTTGGTTTGCATAGTTGATGTGACTGTATCTGTGAGATGTTTTTTTTCCTTCATTCATTACTTAAAAGCTTATGAAATGTGCAATAGCATCTAGTTTTGACAGATTCTTTTAATAAATTACTGTTATGATCCTAATGATACAGAAGGAGAGGTTGGCTCTGCTTTCCACATGGAACAGCAAGTGATGAAATTCAGGGAGTTCATTACTGGAGGAAATTCTGCATCTGTCAGCAGCGTGTGCAGAGCTGCAGTCCCGATGATGGAAGTGTTCATGTCTGGTACTGTGGGCACAGGCCCTGTGTTTGGGAGGTTCTGTGGTGGTTGGAGTCTTGAACGTACTAAGACCTGACTGATGCCAGTGGAAAGAGAAAAGAAAACCTTTGTGCGTGTCAAGTCATCCAGGTGGCTGAGGAATGTTCTGTGCTAGTGGAAGCTTCCTAAGCATGGAAGTCTTTGAGCCCGTGTGGCAGCTGAGAAGTGACAGTGGTGGGAATGGATAAAGCCATGTCATCATCCTCCAGCCTGGGTTAGTTTCCCAACCAGCTGAAGAGGGTGCCTTCCTGAACAGATGATAGCTCCTAAATAATTGGCCTCATTTTCTGTGTTGACAGTCTTCCAGTTAACAGTGAGGTCAGTGGGAGTAATTGGTTAATAGCTTCATTGTGTCTTAAATTTAAGTAGCGCCATTAACCTCAAAGGTCACGAGCTGAAATTTCTACTACCAAACCACAGAATTTTATGATGTGTGCCTATACTGCCCTGTTACTTTGGCAGAAAGCACAGAATTAAGGAAGTAGTCTGGGGAAAGACACAGCACAGGTATGCTGGAGGGATTTTGTCATTTGTTGTCAGCAGTTGAAATTCTTTGTTGAATGTTCCAGAGTATCACTGATATCTGGTTTTCCTTTACCCACAGGAGCAGGACCCTCCACCACAGCAGAATAAAATCTTAGCCTTTATTTGACACCTTTTAAAAAAAGTAAATATTTTTTTTTGCACACTAGGTCTATGTTTGTTATCTGTGCTTGCTTGAAACTTTTTTAAGTGAATTTTTTTAGGCATTGGGGTATGGAAAATGTTAAAAATAGAGGACTGTTTTGTTTATTACGTGAGTTTAAAGTTCCTTCATTGTACGATGTCAGAAGAACAATTAAGTTTTATCTGAGCAGAGCAGGGTGTCCCTAGGTGCAGGTTACAATGCATCCAAGTGATACTATTAAAAGAAAGATCGTTTGTTGTTGCATTGGGGAATCCTTATAAAACATCAGGAAAACTGCCTGGAAGAATATAAATGTGTTCAGGCAATGGAGTGAAATATTCTTAAACTGCAGGGTGATGGCCTGTAGCTGGATAGGTTTTCAGAGCAGCTGTTTTGATGTGATTGTTGCTTTTCCCAACAGTCATAAATTGGATGTACTAAGAACCCTTTTTTCTTGAGGCTTTGCTGTTTGGAGGTCCAGAATCAAAGCTTCTGTTATGAAAGTGAGATTATCTAGCCTAGAGTTCATGAAATAAACTTTGCTGGGTTTTTTTTTTTTTCCTTTTGATAAGTTGTTTACATGCTTCCAAAGATGTTAGGCTTTCTCCATGTACAGACCAATGTAGTCTTGCAGGATTTGCTTTGTGTAGCTGTTAAGGGTGCAGTGAGTGTTGGCCTTGGGTCTGGGCCTGTGCTAAATTTGCCTTGCTTGAATCACTACTCACTGAAGTACTTATTTGTACTTAGGAGCAGCTGTGCTGAGTTGTATCAAGGATTGCACTGTGGTGTGGCCAAAGTTCATTGAGGTGAGGGTCAGCTGGAGACTATCTGCCTTGGTCACCTGGTAAACCCATGGTGGGATTGTCTGACCAAAGGTGGACTTTCTGCTAGAGCAGGGCTCCCCTGGTGAACACTGGAGACCTCCCCAGTGTGCAGCCAGTGAGGAAGGGCATGATTTATCTTCCTCTCAGAGGTTTGTAGAGCAGGACAGATGAGCTGTGCCCTGGAAGTGCCCGTTTCCTAGAACTTCCTGTGCAAAGGGCTGGAGAGAGTGGCTGCCCAGCAGATGGGTAACTTTGGGTGAGGTAAATTCTTCCACACTGGCTTCTAGGGCTGGTAAAGCCCATCCTCTCACATACAGCTTTTCTCCACAGTCTGGAGAAACCACAGGCAGCCTGTTTGCTGCCTCATGTTTTACCTGCCTGTTCAGTGAAAAAATAAATCAGCTGTGGCTGTGGAAGAGGCAGTTCAGCACGGAAGTGAACTCTTGGGTGCCAACCTGCCAGCTTCTCCAGCTGGGCTGCACAAATCCCTTGAAGCCCAAACACAAAATATCTATTGCTAGGTAATTGTAACCCGGAGTTATTTATTAGGAAGTTTAGCCTGCAGAACAACTTTCATACCTACTAGCATATTTTCAATTTATTTTTTTTTTAAGGACAGTATGAAAAATACCCATTGTTCATCTGCCCTACTTTAAATGAAGCTAAAAATCATCTGCTAAGGTGTGTCACACTTAGAAAAGAGAAGTTTAAAGAAAAACATAAATCTGCATGAAAATCTGAGAACTGGGTAGGAAAACTAGAGTCATCCTGATCCCAAGAGATGAGCTCCAGGAACTCTAGAGGGCAAGAAGAGGAGCTGCAGATTATTCCTTTCAGTTGTCTTTCTTTAACTTCTCTCTGCCTTTGTGTCAGAATGGAAAGTTCAGTGTTGGCGTTGCTCTTCTCTTAAATGCTGCATCAGTTCTGGTTTTTATCCCATTACCTTCTCTGTAGTTTACCTTGTTCTCCTTATTATAAAATTGTCATTTCTGTAATCAAAATTATATGCTTAAGATTTGTGTGAGCTATATTCGTGAGGGAGCTGTTTATCCCTGAAATTTGGGTACCTTATTTAGGCAGCTTACCTAACCTCTATTCCTTAAGGGGTAAAATAAAACAGATGTACAGGGGAAGCTTCTTGAAAGTCCTGGCACTTAAGCATACAAGTGTAAGCTTGGTTTCTGTAGTAAAGCTATTTTAAACTTTTTCTCCTTACCAGCATCCTTGGTTTGGAGATAGGTTGCATGAAAAGGTTTACCTGGAAATTATTGAGAATTCGTTGTTTTTTTTAACATATGAAATTGTAATACTTATTTACCTTCTGCCTGCTGCTAGTAAAACACTCTATGTAAGTGCCAGTTGCTCTAACGAGAAGTAATTTGGACAATTAATAGCTCTTGACGCCTTTTATTGTCTTTATTCTCTTTTGTATCTTCCCTGGTTCTACATTCTTCCTGTGTAATTGCAAGTTGCAGGAGACAAAACCCTTCTGCATGCTGCTCACAGGTCTCCTTTGATTGCTCCTGTACCTCTGTTCTGATCCAGCCACCTCACACTCTTCCCCAGATCTTTCTGATCACTGTCTCAAAGCTTGGAAACATCAGCACATTAATCCCCTTTCAGGTTTTTATCTTTGTTCTTGTTATTGATACTATTTGGCCTGAGTGCAGGGTGTATAGCACACTGTATTACAGATGAACTCAAGGCAAATGCATCAACTGTTCTAAAATTAGGCAATGTTGGTTGAAAGACCCTGTTCACATTTTTTTTATGAAGGTTTTTGTGCTTATACACAGGCACATTAAAAATGGCTGAACTCATGTAAATCTCCCTGGTAAGTCTGGAGTTCTTCAGTGTCTAGGTCCTTTCATTATTTACAAGTAAATACATTTTAAAAATGCAGTCATAAATCTTTGAAAACATCTTCATTTGTGCTCAGCTGAAACTTTGCTAACTGTATTATACAAAATTGACAGCAATGTAGAAATGTTTTAACTCTCCCTGTAGGTAGGATTGAGTCCTGCTTGTAGTGGTAGGAAAGCAAGCGGTAGGATTTAGGATGTCTGTCGCATACAACTTTTAGTATCTCTGAATTTAAAAGGAGGAAAACAGAATCAGGGGACTGAAGGCATTAAAATCTCTATTCCTGAGCCAAAAGCAAAAGAATTGGAAAAGGGAGAAATAATTACTGATATCTTACTGCTGTGTTAACATGTTTACCTGCAGTGTGTGCTGTCTTTTGCTTTTCAGTCTTGCGGTGCTGACAGTGGGTTCTTTAAAACGTATTAAATTGGCCAGGCAGGACATCCTGGGACCGAGTGGATGCTCTGTGTTGCAAAGCAGCAGTTCAGAGCTGGGAGAGGAGTGCGGAGCCAAGGACATTGCTGGCCCTCAGACTTACTGGGAAGGTGCTGAATCATCTTCTCCAAACCCTTGTTGCACTGTAGCAGAGCTGCTGGCCCCCTTCCCTGGCTGGCCTGTGCCCTGACAGTCACAGGAATCCTTTGCTGAGGTTATGCCCTGGCACACGTGCATGCCTAAATCTGTGTGGCTGCCCAGCTTCCAGTTGTGGAATTGAGGATATGGTTCCTATCACTACTAAGGCTTCTCTCACTATCAGAGCTATTTACATTTATTCATTTTGTTACCTCTGTGCTCTGCTGTGCCCTGGAGAGTTTTGTTCCAGTCTCCCGGTGTTCAAACATAAGTATCCACAGTGGGGTTTGCAAATACACACATCTTTGGAAAATTGGCATGTGATACTTAGAGTGGCTATGCAGCATCCAAATTACACATCTCATAAGGCATGAAAAAGAAAGTGGGCAAGCAACATTAAATAGCATATTTGTGCAAAAGCAGCTGAAGTGTGATTTCTGTGGGAACTGTGACTACTTGCCCAAGCTTTGTGCATCTAAATTCCTCATTTAGGATTGTAAGTATTTAGGAAGGCTTTCTGTCTTGTTTTGCATCTAGTGTCTAGCTCTTTAAGGAGCTAGCTTTCTGTCTACTCTTGATTTTTTTTCTTTTTTTCTTTTTTCTTTTTTTTCCTTTTTCTGGGTTCTGATCCAAAAGGTGATAGTTTTTCCAGGTAGCTGTGTGTTGTATTTCATCTCCTCGGCATCAGGAGGGATTTCATTGCACCACGCAGAACATTGCATCGGCAGCAGAGCTTGTACAGCTTGTCGCTGGGTTCCACAGCAGGGGCAGGACAGGATGCAGGGACAGGTTCCTGTGTTTCTGAGTGGATCATCAAATAAAAGAAACTAATAAAAGCTCTAGACTATGTCAGTCATCTTTTTCATCTGCTGTTTTCTCAGAAATTGTATAGTGTTTATTTTTTATATGGCTAGTGTTCAGTTATCGTGATTTACATATTTTGCAGTGAAACCTTAAAGTTTTTGACTCTGTTTCATCAAATACATTAATTCACTAACCTTTAAGAGCCTGAAAAACGTTTTCAATGTCAAGCAAGGTTAGTCTCAATCATCCATTCCTGCTTGATTTCCACAGGGCAGTTGGTGAGGTGTTTTATTTTGCTGGTTCTTTTTTAAATTACTCAGTAACTAAACAAGTTATGTATCTATACACTTAATTGTAAGCTGTTCAAGTAACAGTGGGGGAAAAAAAAAACCTGTTGTATAAGTAAATAACCTGTTTAGCCATTGTTTTTCCCTCCACCCCCCCAGTCCCTGCAACCTCCTGCACACATGTACAGCAAAGGGCAGTCAGCTGAATTGGGCTAATTTTTTTTTTTTCTGTTCTCTTTGCTGAAATCTGGCTTTGGGTTAGATGCCATAAGCAATTCAGCTCTAGCTTTCTCATCTGAGTTTGTGACTGTCAGCATCACATAAATTACATGTTTAGCGCTTCTGTTTCTTACAATTTCATGGATGATTTTAAATTAGTTAATATCTTCTCTCTCTGTATATTTATAAGGAGTTTGCACACCTTCATGTTCCCCTTTTCTCTTAGTGTTCTTTTTTAGTTAGTCATGCAGTGCATTTGCATGGGGTTATAGGTGGTGGAGGATATTTTAAATTATTATGAGATCTTCTGATGAAAAGACTGTGAGCTCAGTGTTGATGTGGTATCTTGAACTGGAGACTGTTTCCGCAGAGGTTCTTGATTTACTGCATAGGACAAACCTGGGTGCTTGCATTGTGTAATGTCCTATCCCTGCCCGTTATCTTTATTAAATCATTTTGTTTGAGAGATGAGATCCATCTCTTGCTCACACGTGCCTCTCCTTGGTTCCTAATCCACCTGCACCCTCCCATCTGTCAAACAACAAAATAAGTCTTTGATAAGAATTAAAAATTAATTTTATGGGAGGAATGTCTTGGAAAAGAGTAAAACTATTCCAGAGATAAATGTTTAGTTCTCCAGAAGAGTAGAAAATGAGGTGATGCAAAATGCCAGGTTGTAGTTCACAGGCAGCAGCATTTAAATGGTTTGCTATAATCATACTAGGATAGAATTAAATTGAGTTCTTTATTTTGTGCTGCAGTGGAATGGGACTGTTACTGATCATTTTCTCCTCCATCTTGCTTTGATGATTAGTGTGAAAACTCAAGCAGCAAAAATTACGGGAGTTCTGCAGTAGCGCATGGAGACGGTGTGAGGAGGTCTGACTTGGAGTGTTGTGTCCTTGCACATGAGAGCTCTAGTGCTTCCCTAATAGACTGAAAATGAGACCACTGCTGCTTTATAAGAGATCTGTTCCAGCCACATTGCTCTACAGCTTGGCAGATGGTGGCATGTGAATGGTTTCATATTGATTGGATGGATTTGCCTCGGGGTAACAGGAGTGTGGGTCCTTAAAGATGTAATTCTAGAATTTTTTTTAAGGAAAAAATCCAACAAAAATAAAACACTTCTCTTTACATGAGAGGAGTGTGTGGTAATCAAAGCACTGAAGTTATGTGGAAATAAAAAGTCCTTAAACAGATTATCACAAAGACCAAAAAGCCAAGAATACTTATTTACTAAGTGATTACGTTTTTACATTAGAAGAAAGTGACACTTTTAATTAGTGTTCAAGGCATATGGTGAATGAGAAAATAAGCTTATTTCATGCAAACAGAAATCGATGCAAATAACCTTTCTCATATAAAAAGGGATGACTTGAAACTCAATACATATTCAAGAAGGTTAAGTCATTACTGCATCACTTTAATATTAGTTAAAGGCCAGCAAAGAAAATCACTATTCTGCATATACTTACTCAGCATGGATTGCTATAAATGAAAGAAATAGGTGGTGGTGCTTTGTAGGTGGTAAATCTAAAGAAGACCTTGTCCATCTAATGCATTAATTCTTTAACCTCAGTAAATAACCTTTTGGGTTCTGCCTTAGCACAGGTAGTTGCCAGAGATGTCCTGTTCCTCCAGTGATTCTTCCCAGCTGGTAAAGGCATTTTGTGATGTTATTTGTTTATTGTTCTTTCTCACACCTCTGCTTTGTGCTTTCAGTCTTGTAAATGTTGTTTGTAAATCCTTCGGTATGAAATGACTTTTCAAATGTGTTTGTACAGCACCTTACACCAAGATCCCAATCTCGTTCAAGCCTCTGGGTGTTGCTGTAGAGCATTGAGTGAATTGGTATTTTTTTATAGTAATGGAAGTATTTCTTGAGGTATTTGACCTTAAATAAAGTGGAGAAAAAAATACTTAAATAGCTTGCAGACATGATGGAATAGGGACATTTTGATACTTTGGGAGACTTAGGTGCTATTGAGCCCTGGATCCTTTCCATGTATTTTGGTCTTGTGCTCTGATGCGTGCAACAGTGGTTTCATAAATGAATTTAAGCCACTGTAAGTCATAGCAGTATCTTATCAAGTTGTCTTCAATTTGCTTGAAGGTATAATTCATATTTTCTGGCAGGATTATTTACGTGCTTTTTTGTCTTTTCATGAAAGACCCCTCTCGTGAATGTAATGCTGATTTTTTGTTCTTCTGTAGTACAAACCAGTTAGTTGGGTGTCTTTTCCCTTTTAATTACACTTTGTTCTCAAAATTGATTGGATTTTACCACTTTTGCTGAATGAAAAGCTCCTGTATAAATTTTAAGGTCCCTTTAATAAAATAAAAAGACTGTGCTAAAAGCTAAGTGATTTTAGGGTTTTGTTTGTGGGCTCACAGCTGGGGAGGAAAGGGCATAAAACAGTGACAATTTTTTTTTCTCCTGCTTGATAAGTGTAGGGGGGGATTTACGTTGTATATCACAACCAGCAGCTATTCCAAGAAAAATCTTTAAGATGGTTACTTGGATCTGTGTACACTGCCCACCTGGTGGTTATGGAGTGAACTGTTACTTTAAAGAATAGTTTAAACAACAGCCATGTTTGGGGCAGGCTAATCTTGCAAAGAGAGCAGTACATATAACAGGAGTCTACAGTGTGATAAGGGGGAAAATTCAGCTCACTGACTAGATGTTTTAATGTGCGAACTCTAGGGAAATAACATATTGACTATTCTGTTGTGCGCAAGAAAATTGAAGAACCCTTTGCAGACAGAGGGCTTGCAAAGGATTCTCTGTTTCTCTTAACCAAAATCTGTGGCAAGATGTTTGAAATCAGCAGGACGCTTAATGCTGCTTTGTTAAATAATGAGGTAATATTTTGTCACTTTTTTCTGGGCAGCATCTGTTTTTTCTCCTTTTTCATATGTTTGGTGAAGGATTCAGTTTAATCTTATGCAAGTAAGAGATTTTTTTTTTCCAAAAAAAAAAATCATTCTTCAATTTATTATTTTTTTCCTTTTGATGCTTTTGGAGAATTGGGTTGTCTTTTATTTGCGGTTTCAATCGGCTGCTGTTGCCTAGGACATTATGCCACGTAAGGCTTCTAAACTGCACAGAGTAGGTAGTTATTAACGCTGAATTGGCTTCTGGTATAGTCCATCTGGGCTCTGTATGAGAGAGCTTGCTAGCGGCTACTGATGCTAAGATACCCGCAACCTTTGGGATGTATGCGTGGTGGAGAGGGGCTCAGTGATATGAGATCACTTCTTTTAAGGGAAACTGTCATTAATGAGTCAAGAAACTGCTCATTTATGGTAAGGAGAGGAAAGGGGGGGGGCTGGGAAACAACCCTGTGATTTCATTTTGATATTGGATTAGCTGTTTAAGACAAGTTTTTTTTGTGGGGATGGAAGATTGCACTAAAAATATGCTTTGCTCAGGGGCTTGCTGGCTGATGCTGGAGAGACTGTGTAGAGAATCTGATGCTTTACAAATGTCACCACCGTGATGCGGTGGTCAGTCCCTTTCCCTGAAAGATAAATGGTACTATTGGAGGCACGAGAATAAGGTTGACTTTTTCAACAATAGGATTCTGCCTTTGTCTTTCCAGAGAGAGGCCTCTGAGGATGTTTGAGCATTTGTTTTAGTGTTTCTCGGAAGGGCTGCGTGTGTGGGGTGCTTTTTGGGAAAGTGGTCGGTGTGCAGAGTACCTGAATTTCTAGACGGATAAGATTAGCTAATTTTTGAGAGGAGCAGCGTACGATTATTGTTTCAGAAAAATGGCTGAATCTTGGTATGCAGATTGAATTTATAGTAACAAAGTAAGCTGAAGTTGAAAAGACTTAAAAATATTTTGTGAATGCCTTCCTCCAGTGTTATTAACCCCTGAAGAGACCTTAAGTAAAAAATTTGCATTACAAATCTAACTTTAATTTTTGATGTATGGTTGCACAAGAATTTGTGGTAATATACTAGCTGTTGTAGCATTTTGATGTCTGTGTGTTCAGCCTAATAGGTCACCTCAATTTGAGTGAGGAAATGTGTCTTATGGGCTAGTTTAATCTATGCTAGTTTTTACTAAGCTACAAATGTGCTCAGAAAGATGCATGGTGAGAGAAATCCTCTGCAGCCTTTCATATTGTTCATATTTTAATTGAATTCACTGCTCATTCCACAAATAGATTGCATGTTGTTTTTTAAATGTGATTTTTCTCCTTGCTTGGTTTGTGTCTAGCTAGATTTTATGAGCTTTACTACATTTCAGATGTTTTATTGGTGTGTTTAGTCTCTGTGTGTGTTTGAGCGTGTCTATGGTTTAAAGAAATTTAAAATGTACTGAATGTCAGTCCCCAGCTTAGCAGTGTGGAGGGAATATTTATACTTTTTAGACAATGAAACTTGTAGAACAATGATGATTTGATTTACATGTTTTGAAAATGGTTTTGGTGGTTTGTAGTCAGGTTTTCTTTCTCTAGGAAAGAGCTAAGTGAGCTTATAATGTGGCCCATCCTAGCTTTCTCAGTTTTCAGCTCTTACATTTAAAAACGCTTGCATTGATACTGTTTTTTTTACAAAAAAAAAAAAATAGTTGCTAAAATGAATCTGTGGACGGTAAAGCTAAACGGTCCTATGTGTATTAGTAGACTAATACTTGGTTGCTTTAGTTGAGATAAATGTAAATTCAAGGTTTGCTGTAATTACAGAGTGCCATGCCTTGTTACTTTGGACAAAACGTGCTTTAGGAAAATACCTCTCAAGTAAGAGAAAGAAATGAATGCTTCCTAACTTGTGAGAATTCTTTAAAAACTTGCCGTGGTGGGAAGGGGGTAAAATATTGCTGTTTGGAAGTGAAGTTTTGCTAGTTTGTCAGTAGCAGCGAGTGGAGGATTAATGAGTGTGCATTGTTAAGTTAAGCACGTTTCTCTAAGGCTGAAAAAGAAAATTCTTTTAAATACCCAAAGTTCGCTGTCGTTTTATTTCCTGTCGAGCTGAAGAATAATGAAACGAGGGGCAAAATAATTCTGAAATACTACTGTCGTTTAGGGGGAGCACCCGATAAAGAAGTGTCTGCTGTGCCTTAGACATTGTCAAGTGGCAGCAACATCAAATCCACTGCTTTAAAAATACGTATTTTTAAAAACCTCACCGGGCGGAAGGAAGGAGAGATGGGTTGATTATTAAAATCAATAGTACCTGAAAATAAATGCAGCTTTAAATGCACGTCAAAGTGCTTTTGTTGTGCCTTTAAGCCTAGAGGCACATCATTAAATATGCATTTCTCCGGAAAGCAACTGTCGAAAAAGATAAGGTGGTTAAAATACGCCGGACCTGGGAGCGTGCAGGAGGTAAGGAGATGTAGGCACTGGAGCATGGCCGAGGTACGGCACCGCCGGGCCCAGGGGTGGGAACCGGGGGAACCGACAAAAAAAAAAAAAAAATTAAAAAAAAGAAATACAGGGCTGCGTGTTGTTTCTTCAGCCGGGCCTTAATTACTAGACACAAGCAGCAGTTCAGAAATCTGGTCTCTGTTGTTGTAGAGGTCACCGCATCATTAACATTGTCAATCTGGCAGCGGCTAATTTCAATAGCACCTGATGTCGCAACGCCTCCCCCCCCACACACACCACACACACCCTCCCTCCCCTCCTCCCCCCCCGCCCGCCCCCCGCGCGCGCGGCGCGCTCGGCCAATCAGCGCGCGGCGCCGCTGACAGATGGTCCCATAAATGGCGGTAAAGGGGCGACGGCGGCCGCCAGTCGCAGCAGGGCCCGCGCCGCTCCGCGCGCTCCGCTCCGCGCGTCCCGCCCCGCGCCGCTCCGCGCTCCGCCCGCCGCCGGCGCCGCCGCCCTCCCGCCGCAGCACCACACTGAGACAACGAGATAATATACTTAGCTATTATTATTATTATTTATTATTATTATTGCTGCCGCTATTATTATTATTATCGATAATAATTTCTCGCTGCACAAACGTCTAGCAGTGTGCTTTGTGGATCTTCCAAAAAAAACAAAAAAAGAGAGAGAGAAAATAATAATAATAAAATAATTCCCTGAAACCTTAGCAAAACCGTTAGAAGAGTTGAAGCCTTTCAAGACACCCAATATTTGCCATTAAGAATGGTTATGGTAGGTATTAGTAGATTTAAAATCTGATCGTAGCGGGTTTATATAGAGGTAGATATAGAAGCTAACATACAGATTTTCCCCGAATCTGCATCATTCTCAGTCTGTGTTTTCCCATGAATTTAGTTTTCTGCTACTGATCTGTTTGTACATGATCTCTCCCTTTCCCCCCCTCCCTTTCTCTTTCCCCCTCTCTCTCGCTCTCTCTCTTTCATATTTAATGTCTGCGTATCCTTTAATAAAGGATGTACTTTGTCATTTTAAGGTAATTGCGATTTCTCTCAGAATAAAGAGAAAAGCTCATTTCTAATGCAAGGCTGGTATGTGGCTAACTAAAATGCAAAAGGAAGAAGAGGCTTTTTTTTTTTCAAGGGTGGGGGAGAGTTAATTTCCACATTGACATTTTGAAGATACAAATGCAGAGCAAAATCCTTGGGGGGGGGGGAGTGTTTAAAAAAAAAAGCCTCGAGATTGGTAATTTTCTTTTTGGTGGACTGCGCAATAGGTATGGTAATTTTAAAAGAGGGTGATTTATATGAGCTTCAGTAAATGCTGCATATTGTATTTCAAAGAGTTTCCTGTCGTGACCTCATAAAAAGAGGAGGAGGCTTGTATGTGTTGCAGTGCCTAGTATATGTCGATTTTGTTGCATCGTTGGGCAGCAGCGCTGTAAGAAGGAATGTCAGCTTTTACATAACGCTCTTTTTGCTTTTGACTCTGTGAGGGGCTGTAAGGGTCCATCTTTGTGATCACAGATGGAGTGGAATGGCTTGAAAATGGTAAGTGAACGGGGAGAGCCTGCTCGTGGGGTTTTGTCTCGTTTCTCGTGTGCCTCGCGAATTTCTTTTGTTCAGGGCGGCGGATCGTGAGTCATAAAATAAAATTAGAGAGCCTTGTTTATTTTTTTTTTCGGTGGGATATGTCTGCCCGTGTGTGTGCATATGTATCTGTACATCCATTTACCGTCTCTAGCTGCGATGGCACTCCACAGCGTTTCCATTGAACGTTGCGTTTCAGTTGAGCGCGGATGGTCTCTGCTGACAGTCACGGTGTCATGGTACCGCGTGTGCCTGGCGGAGCGGGCGGCCGATGATGCCTTTTAATCTCCCTTCCTATTACACCAGCCTTAAATGCAAACCTAATAATCGCCTCTAAAAATCCAGGTATCGCCTTTCCCATGGAGCCGGTGCTGTCGAGGATGGATGGGTGGATGGATGGGTGGATGGATGGATGGAAAGCAAGGGTGTGTGTTTTTTGTGTCGGGGTGGGGGCTGGGGTTGAGGTGGGGGGGAGGGAGGGAGCCGTGTTGTTTTGTGCTTTTTTAAATGCCGGGAGAAGTCAAAGCCATTTATGTGAAAAATAGTATTTCTATTTTTAGCCCGTATTCTCCTGGCGGAGGAGCCCGGACGTGCTCATCTCGTCCCCTCTTTTGTGCTTTTCCTTACAGATTGTGCAAAATGGCATGATCAGACACAACTGCGGGCACCGGGGCTGCGCCGAGCGGGGCGACCCGGGTGGGGGCTGGGGCCGCCCGCACAATACCCGGCCCTCCTGCCAGCCCCGGGATGGGGGGCGCCGGGGACCCCCCCCTTCCCCCGAATTTAGCGTTTTGGAGACTTTTGCCGCGGATATTTATTATAACCGGGGAAACAAAGCGACGGTCTTTTCCCATTCTTACAGGATTGTCTTTGTCTAGCTGCTTGTTTTGATGGGTGTAAAACAAATAAGATTAGACTGAGCAGCCGAACTGAAAGCGATAGCTGGGAGGAAAAGCCAATGAAAGGTTGCCGGGGAAACGAGCATAGGGGAAGCTGAGTGGGGGAGCAGGTGGCAATCATGTGGGAATACTGCAAACAGTGTAAAAAAAATCTAAAAAAAAAAAAAAAAGCAGGGGCTACCTCGATTATCTCTGCTGTTCTTTGTGGCAGTCACAACTTTAATTATTCTTTATAAATAGGTGTTAATTACATTTCTGGCTCAGGCTTACAGTGATTTCTAGAAATCTGGTTTTAAGCATCTGTTCTTTCTCCTTTGCAAAAGAGGGTTATCTTTTTTTTTCTTTCCCCCTCCCTGCTGTGAAATTGTACGTGCAAAAAATTGCAAGGAATCCTGTGAGGCAGTATAAAAAAAAATGTAAATTATATTGAATGAAGTTGACAGAGGTATAATAGTGAACTCCCACAGCTGATAGCTTCTGCAAATCATTTCTTAGAATTTTCCAGCAAATGTCCCTATGAGAACAGTAGGTAGAATGAATTTACCCTAAGCAGTGATTTTGTGTTAAGTGATATCGGTATTTTTACGAAATCAGATGGTTATATGGCAGAATAATCAGTTCAGGGAAGTTCACCATATTTTAGGGTTTAGGCACTGAGCGGAATTTACAGAAATGCTGAAATTATTCTTAGCTTCTTCTCCGGCCCCACCTTTAGCCACAGTCTATTCTGTCTGCTGGAGCAATATCCACTTCCAGTGTCGGGCTCCTTGTGGCAGCTCTACTTTTTAAACCACGGCTGAATATTTTGTTAATTGTGATGGTCTCTTAATTGTAGTGGCAAACAATGTTGGGAAAGAGCTGCTGGTGCTAGAAGTGTTAAAAAAGCATAGTAGACTGGTAAGTGATAGACGGTAGCGTAAAAGATAGAAAAATGTGGTTGCCCAGAAGATGCTCATCTATCACACATCAGGAGGCATAAGAAGCAAAGCAAGCATATAGAACACGCCTTTCTTTCTGTCTTTGGATTTGCTGATATTTTTACTTTTTTCCTTTCTCTGGTGCAGGGTTACTTGGAATGCAAATTCAAGCAGGAATGGTAGTGCTTAGTTGAAATGGGAATAAAAAAAATTAAATACCCCTTTTAATTTGCTTTGTTTTAAGTATTGCTTCTGCTGCAGTCCTTTCTGTGAAAAAGTGATTGAATGGCCCTCTGAAAACTGCACTGCTTTACAATGTAGAGGGGGAGAAAAAAAAATCTTGAGGGGGTGTGTGCATGTGTAAAATTCCGTATTTTACAGTCTGTGCATGTGCAGAGATGCATTCTGACATGCATTGTAGTTGTACGTGAGAGTAAAATAATTTTTCTTCTGTCCAAAACAGAGATACTGTGTTCTAAATCTGTTAACTTAGTCATGACAATAAATAAGGGTGCCTTTTATTATACACAGCTGCATTGTTTGCTTTAAGAGTCATCAGCTAGTAGTTACATTTTCATTTTCTGTTCAATTTTGTGTTTTTACAAAGATTTAAAAATAATGTAATCCTTGTTTTATGGTGCACGTGTTCCTGCCCTGATCTTCCTCATTCCTTTGTTTTAAGATTATATTAATGAATACAGCCTGCATGTACATAGTGACATTTTCTTTCTGCATGTAAAAGATTGCATTGTAAATCTTCCTATAGAAAAATAGCTATTAAGTTAGTGGGGTAGAATTAAGATTGCTAGTAATACTGAAAGGTGAAAATGTAAAACCTCCTTCTATTGAGACAAAAAGATACAGAAAATGTAGTTGTCCTTAGACATGCCATTTTTCTTTTTTAAAAAACTGTTGTCTTGGTGTACTAGTCAGAAAGGAGGAAACATTACAATTGGATATTGATGCAATGTGAATAGCAGCCATCAGTTTAAAATCCTGTCCCCGTGTACTCTGCTAATCAAGTTCCCATGTTAGATACAGGGAAGCCTCTCCACTGGTGACTGGCTTGGTTGCCTCCTTTGCTTTCTTCCTCTTTATTAATTTTACCTTTTTGAGCTCTCTCAAAGTGAGCCCGAGCTGTTGTGACAAAGGATGGTTAAAATGAGCTGCAAGGGGTATACTTAAAAATCCCATTTGAATGGGTTTGAAATAGTCTTCATCATCTTTATTTGGTCCTGTTAAATATTGTGACTATTGAAAGAAAATCTAGTTGCATTATTCTTACATATATTTAATGGATTTTTTTTTAATAGTATCTTCTAAGTAACGGGGAATTTTTTTTCTTCAACCTTCCTACTTGGTATGCTGGGAGTGTACTAAATAAATGCAGGTTGTTTTCTGTGAGTAATTGTCATACTGTTGGTACATAACCTAGAGCCACTCTTCACCCTGAGGTTTTTCAAAAGAAATAAGGTATGATTGTGTCCCATATTCTGGCAGGGGAATTTGGTGTCTTCTTTGGGAACTTGGAGTTTGAAAATAATTTCAGCAAACAGCCCAGGCAAGAAATGGACAGTGGCAGAGAATATTATGGTGAGAGGGAGAGAGATGCAGATAACTTGACAAATCCACTTGTCCGTTTTGGCAATCTCTGTCCTCTGGACACCTCACTTACGTGCCTGGACACATTAAAATGTACATTTGTTTGTCTGTGGGACAGCTAACTGGATACACTCCGATGCACTGGCAAATACTGCAATGCAGTATTTTTTCAATGTCATTGGGGTTTTGGGGGAGAAGTGGGCACAAACAGTTTTCTTGCAAGTGAGGTGATGTTGAAAAGCATGATACCTCTGTAAGGAGTGGGCCAGATTTTGCAAAATTTGCTTATCTGTGATGGAAAGTCACCCCTCCCCCTTGCACTCCTCTCCTCTTGCTCTCTTCCTTTCTGTGTAGGGTGGAGGAAGAGATGGGTATGCGTGTATTTTTGTGTCTGTTTGTGCATGTGTATTTTGCCTTCCTATTTGAATGGATGTTAAGGAAAACACTGAGATTTGGATGAGGAGGGAAAGGGCGCTTGTGTAATGTAACACTTCCCAATCGTTTCTGTAAATGTCTAGTTACCAGCAGTGTAGGACTTGGAGCAACTTTAAAAGAAGGCACATTTTTAATTTTTCTAAGGAACTTTGTGAAGAGGAGGGCAGTGTTGCGATTCAACAAGTACAATAGATTTAATCCTAATAAAATATGTTTAAAGGGTTCCTGTACCTCACCTTAGCCTTTGGTACATTTAACCAGTTGAGATAATGTAAAGGGAAGATGTTGGAGAAACAGGTACTTGGAGACTGCTTGCTTGCTTGCTTTTTCCCCTCAAATGATCAGTCTTTACTTTTTTAAATACTGGAATATTTTAGGTGCCAGGGAGCTTTTGTAGGTCACTAGCTTTACAGCAGGTAGAAGAAAGAGGGGAGAAAAGGTCTCAACGTGTCAGAGGCAGTAATTGTATAAAATTAGCCATCTAGAAAAGGCAGGGAAAGCTTGGAGGAGAGAAGGAGGCACTAATATGTGAAACAGCACTGTGCTAGTCGGGGAGATAATGAGTGATAAATTTGAACTGGTGCAGTGGTGTGATGCCCATTAATTTCTCAGAACCTTGACTTTGCAGGTTTGTTACTCTGTTGTTCACACCTTTAATTATAACTAGTTTTGGATGATAGCTTGGGGCACTGAAGATGAGACCTTTTGTTTGTTGTTTACTCATTTAAATATTCAGAGTGTGCAATAGTGTTGGAACATCAGTGTTAGAAATCAAATACTCTCAGATGAGATTATAATAAGAATGCAGTTAATTCTTGAAACTGCCTAACGTTGTCTTATTTGTAGCATTTACATTGCTTGCATGAATTCATTAAGAATTAGCTCAGCAATGTTAGGTTGGGCTTTATTTTCTGTGGTGAAAATCTGTGATCCCTAATGGAGCTCCTGATGCATTATTGCTTCTTCAGAGCCCCAAAAAGTAGGGAGGAAGCGAAGAGCCCATCTTACCTATTGTTCTGCCCTTGCCAGTGTCTTACATGAGGACTTTTACCTCAATGGCTAAGAAAATCTGTACAAGTTGGGAAATGCTGAGAACCAGTTAGGAATTGTTAATTAAATGGGGAGAAAAGAAAGACTATTAAGAAAAATAATTAATTAAAACAAAGGGTAGCTAAACCTTTGTGTGTCCTCTCTGGAAATGAGATGTAGTTGCGCAGCAAGATGCAAACCTGGCTTTGACAATATTTAGAGGCGTGATGTATATAAAGTGCTGTAGTACGCCTTCGTTGCTAAGGCACGCGCAATTGCGTCAGCAATGCTGTTGTGATGGGAAATTATTTGCCCTTGAATTCTGGGGGAAAAATAAGCTTTCATTTATTCTTTTAAAATTAAACTTCTCTAATTGCTATAAAATTCTGTGTACGTTGCTGCTGGTAGTTTTCCCAGTCTGGAGACGTGCGCTGGCGTTTTTTGGAGTCAGGGCGGTGGCATTTGGTGGCCTCGGAGCATTCGGAGCCCTTGGAGGTGAAGGCGGTGCGATAATGTGTGTTTGTTTCAAAGCAGACGCCAGTGACTATGGGAGGTGGCTCTCGCTTGCGGCGCTTCGAGAAGGTTCCACACGTAACGCACCCGTGCCCACGTAAGTGATGTTGGTGTTGGCAGAGGGCAGCAATGCCACTGGAGCCTTTCTGGTAGCGCTAGTCCTTCCGATTCCGATCTGGCCGCTCTGCTGTGCACCCGGCAGCGCTTGCCGAGCCGCGGAAGGAAACCCAAACCACTTCCCTGGGTTTTCGCTTCCAGAGGGACGGTTGGTGAGGAGTTCCCACCTGATCTCCATGTAGAGGCCCCAAAAGGTTGCTGCTGGAGCAGGTAATTGTGCCCCGGTCCTACCTGTTGGCCTGTGATTGTGTCTGACTTTGGAGAGGCTGAGTGGTTTCCTGAGAACTTCCAAGTATTTTCTCCCAGGCTGAGTGCTGTTGAAAAGCCTTAGTTAGGGACATGAGGGTTGAAGGATGCATGTCCTTCTTGGTTTTCTTCCTTTTAAGAATCTCTCATGGTTGCGTTCTGGAAAGCTAGCAAAGACAGCAGTTTACTCACAGTTTGTAATTGGAGGTAGAGCTGCCTCCTCTTGTAATGTTATGTCTAATTGCCCAGCAAGGACGTGGAATTTCAGATCCTGACTCTGCTTCTGCTGGTCAGGACAGTTGCCGAAAGTCCATGTTTCCCTACTGCTCTTAACAGCAAAACCGATATTTGTGAGTTTGAGAATTATTATTGCTTGACTGAGCTTCATTAGAAGGTTTGACATTGGGGACTTTTTTGTTTAATACATGGATTAATTAAGACTCTTGATGTCTATTAAGTGCTTGGTGTATGTGGAAGTCAACCTGGTTCTAGTAGCTCTGGTTAGAGAGGGTCATAAAAAACTACATGGGCAAAATACTAACAAACCTTTTTAATGAGTTGATGGCTAATCTGGAGGGGAGGCCAGGCCTTTTTTCAGTCCCTTTCAGCTGATACATAGACGCCCATAGTCAGTAGCAGTTGAATGTTAGATAATGTGAAATTCATGACTCAACGGCATGAAATAACCCATATTTAAGTCACTACACTGTGGTGGAGCATTAACACATTCTGCTTTGGGGACCAGAGGTATTTGGGGTATTTGGCTTTTCTGCCTGCTTTAAAGGGTTTGTAAATGTGTCTGTTAATTGCAATACTTGTATTAACCTTCTGTTGGTCCTTCTTGATCTTTGAGTGGTGGCCAGTGACTTTTTGCTTTACTACATGCAGAATATCTTGTGGGCAAAGATGTTATTTCTGTAAAGCAGAAGGCACAGTCACGACTCCGTAGAAGTAATAATGTATGTAAATAAATGCTTCTTCAATAAAAATAGTTCTAATATATCTTTGTTCCAAATGAAGTTACTGGCAGTAGATGAGTAGGGGGAAGTTGATTTTTAGCAAAAAGCATGAATGCTGGAAATTCTTCCTAATATGCCTGTGCCAGCTATACTGTGACAATGTTGCTGTCGATTCCCTTCCTGTGAGAGCAGCTGTTCGGGAAATTAAACTCTTTGCTTGATGTGGAGGGTCCTGAAAAATTCAGTGTGCAGCTACGGTGGTGGCCGTGGCCATTTTTAGTGTGACCGTTGATAGGAACTTAACTCCGTGATCCAGCACAGTAGCATATTGTTCTTTAGACTAACTGGGCCAGGACAAAATTACCATTCTGTATTTCATGTGCTCTATGAGAGATTCCGGAGAGCACTTCAGAATTTGACATTGTGTTTGATAATTTATAGAGCACGGTTTATATTTAACTGTAGACACACTAATCCAGGGAAAAAGAGTAGTATATTTTTAGAATCTTTTTTTTTTATTGTCTGTGCTTGTCATCACCCAACTACTGAAAGAAGTGCTCGCAAATCTAAATGCTGAGATAGAAATTGAGTTTAATTTCCATCGTTAGTCTTTGCTAAGTGCAAAAGTGAGTATTATTTGTGTGATGTTCTTTGTGGTGATTGAGGAGCTTTGCAGCCGTATGTAGCTGATACGGCTGCTGGAGGAGCTGCGTTCTCCTCCATTATTTCAGCACTGGGCTGGGCCAGGACACTTGGGCTGGGTACCTCCATGGCCAGGGTGATGCAGTAGTTTTAATAACGGCAGTGTCAGTGTTGTCACCAGCTTGTTTGAGGTGAAATGAATGGAAGTGGATCCAGCTCCAGGTGTAAAGTGACTGCTGTGTCTTGTAAGGAGAGCATAGCCAACAGAGGACAGTAACCTGGTTGGTTTGACTTTTTTAGTACTCAAGCATTAGTTCATATGTGTTTAGGCTCTTAGGACATTCCTCTCTCCTGATCTCTAATAGTGGCTGTTTTATTTCCAGTTGCCTTTTGATGTCTAAGTGAAATGTCATTTGTGGGGCTGGGAGTCAGGACAGCTGGGGTGGTCTCAGTTCCCCTGTCCCCAGCCTGAACAGGGGCTGAGCTTGGCAGAGCTCCTGTTGGGTGCTTGAGCAGAACTGTGTTTTAACCAGGGGATTGTTATCCATGAGGTCTGCTCACCTTTTTAAGAGGAGTTTTGGTACGTTTTTAATTTCTTGCTATTCAGGGTATGTTTGTTAATTTACGTTTTTTAAGGAAGATACTTGCTTTGGCCTGTGGCGTGCTTTTCTTCTGTAGGACAGAGATTAATAGTTTATCTAGGATAAAACAATAGGATCTGTTAGCCTGACCTGTGATAGATAGGTACTTGATATTTTGTCCTTCACTGATGAATAATATATTCATAATCTATAATAATGTGTCTTTGAGCTTAGCATAGGTTGTTTGAATTTAAACATTACTGAGATATTTATCCCATGCAGTACTTTAAAACTTACACTCATTTAAGCCATTTTGGAGGTAGTCATTTTGTGAAGTCATCAGAGTAAACACCTGCCTCTGCTTACTCAAAGCTGATTTCTCATTATTTTGCTCCCAGAAGCTTCTCAAGTTTACAATTTCTATTATCTGCTCACTATCTTTAAGATGGTGATTATTTTCAGTAATTCATTGTAACTTTGTCTACCATAGGTGTGTTACAGAAGTAAGAATGCTTATATTTTATGAGATGGTTATTTCCATAAGCAATGTTAGTGTGGTACAGAGCTGTAGATTAGCAGGTGAATTATGGAAAAGATGTAAATTTTTTTTTATTATTAATCTGGTTGCATTTTAAGAGGAATACTGATCGCTTGCAGCAGGCAAACATTTCTAATGGTGGAGATAGGACTTAGCTGAACATCACAGTTTCTATTTTGGGGTCTGTCTCGCTTAGACCTGCAAGCTGCAGTATCCATAGAGATGCTGTTGCCAGCAGTTGAGATGTACACATGTTGATTAGTGTTTCCTAATTGCATTTAGCAGTGTGTCTTCATTAAGGTCCTGTTGAGGACAGAGCCTTAAAACATCTTGGTTGGGGCGTGTGTTTTGCTAAGCCATCCATTCCTGCCTAATACAAGCCTCTCTTTGCATGAAAAATATATGGGCAGCATTTTCAGAAGAGCTTATGGCTTAGGAGCTGAAATCCTATTGCAGTGAACTTTAATGAATATTAAATCGCTTAAGGGCTTCTAAAAATTGTAGCTTTTTGTTTCTAGAACTTCAGTAGAGATAACAGCAGTGGGGGGGGTTGGATGTTCCTAAGGCTTCACGGAGAGCCCGCACTGTCCTTGCTTTGCTTTGCCTTCTGGTAAGTTGATGTTTTCAGGTTTCAGTATGGCTCATAACACAGGTTTCGCTGTCTAAACTCCGGGGTTGCAAATGATTCTAGATTACTTTCTTAAAGGGGAAAAAAAAAAAGAACCATAAAGTGGAATTGTGACAGGTCTACAGCAGCTGAAGACTTGCAGCTGTCTGCTTCTTACATGAACATGTAGGTCCCCGTGGGAATCTGTGCGTCAGTACACAGTGCTACATACATATTCTTAAGTCAGTAATAGACTTCAGTTACAGATTAGCGATATATAACTCAGTAACAGAGTCAGTAAACCAAACAAGTAAGTAGTGATTAGGAAACAAAATAGAGCTAAAAATAAAATTCAGAAAGTAACCAGAAATATAAAAAGACTCTCTCAATTTCCTTTGCTTTCATTTCCGTGTATTTTTAGGCTGCATGTCCTTTAGACTGAGAATCTATATTAAATGTTGATCTCTACCAAGCTCTTATTGTGTAATATGTAGGCTTTTGAGAGACCCTCTTCAGTCTTTCAGAGTTTTCCTTATGTACTTAATGTTTTTGGTGGTATATGTGGGGTTTTTATCACTCTGTTAACACAGCTTTCAAACATGGTTTCTCTTAGTCGGTCCCTTCAAGTGGGACAGTGCATTCACTGGGATTCCTCTTGCCTTTGTGGTATCCAATAATCTGTGGCCCATGGAGAAAGAGGATGGTTTAATCAAATTTTGGCTTGGAGTGTCAATCAAAGAAAGATCTTTTTGCTGAGATTTGTTTTTTTGGACTCCTTTAGCCTTCATATGCATCTTGAGAGAATGAGTAGTAGCCTCAGTGAAAAGATCAGAGGGGGAATAAGAAGCAGTCTGGAATGATGAAATTACTAAAATAAAGCCCTTGTAAAATTTTAGGCACAGGGTTGCCTGGTATGAATTTGGCAGAAGCAGAAGTGTGATTGAAGAAGAAATAGATGTTCCTTCAGAACTGAAAGCCTGACCGTGTTGTCTTTATTTCAGTTCAAAAATAGTGCAGACCTTTGAGCAGAGGCGGCGGGTGACCCCCAGAGACGCAGGTGGGCAGGAGCCATTGATGGCCGTGTCCCAGGACAGAAGTAGGACACCTCCCTGCCATCAGCCTCTGTTGCAGTCCATGGTCTGTGGGATACAAGTGGTTGTAAGGGTTTTTAACCCAAGCTGGTTGGGTAACCCATTTAATAGGACACATCTATTTTCCTCTGCCGGTGTTTCTGGTGGCGACTTTCTCCGAAGCTGTGTTCCAGAGTGGTGTTTGAATGCTGTGAAATCAAGGCTGTTTTCCCATCTCTTCATGTATGAATTGCATTTAATGATAGAAATTATCATAAATTCTGGTGAAACCATTCTAAATAAAATAGGGGATAACTGGCTGGCATTCCAAAAGTCAGTTTGTCCTAATGAAAAGGACAACCCTGATCCAGGGACAGAAGGAAACTTCCATGCCCATCATCTATTATGCCACCTTCTTCCTCATTGTTTCCCGAGTGCTGTTGCTGTGGACTTTTAATAAGATACTGGGAGAACACTGAAGAATAGAGCCAAACAACTCCAGGGTTTCCAACAGGAATAGTTTCTTGATAATCTTTGCAAGAGGCAAAGAAAAAGCTGGAAATAAAAGTTGGAAGTAAAGCTCAGCAGAAATTCATAAAGAATCTCATGTTTTGTGAGTTGAGGTAATAGACAATGCACAACTATAACTATATTCTGCTTCTGGACAGACATTGTTGTCCTTACAATGTGCCACACTTCCCAGAAACTGTTGTGCATGGAGTGCTTGTCTGTGCACCTGCTCCCCAGTCCTGTGTGTTTCCTCTGAGCTCTGCGAAGTGCTGAGCTGTATGAATGATAATTGTAGTTCTCCTCCTCCAATTTCTTACCCCCAGAGTACCTGCAGGAAGAGTAAGAGATTATGCAAAGCGTGCGATATGGTGCCTTTGTTCCTATCTTTAGTGTAGTTATTGGATGTGTAGTTCCAAGAGTGTTTTCTCCTACTGCTCTACTAGTAGCTACTGATGTTGAAATTGTTGCGACTTTTTTTGTTGTCTGCTTTTCCCCCCCTACTCGTTCCCTTTTGTCGTTAAAATCAAATGCAAAACTGTAGAGTCCATACTTTGTGGGAACAGAAGACATTTATCTGAAACTCTCAGAAAATCTGCAGTTTGGTGCATCATTGTTATACTGGTTCTCTTTTTGATAAGGCTGTTGCAGTTGTACCTTATCAGTGAGCCAGATTTGAGGGTAGAGTGGTGCGTTATGGGGCTGTCACAGCTTACTGTGTAACTTCAGCAGCTTGCCTATTTCACTTCTGTTAAATCTGGAATAAAAAACAGGTTTTGCCTTTCTGCTTTTTGTCACTATGTTGGTAGAGCAGCAGTCCCTGCCTTACTGCCCATTTGTACAGCACAACTTGGTGCTGCAGCGGGTTATGTCCTTCAGGCTGTGATAACAAGTAATATTGCCAATAAACTTAGCATTCATTTCAGTGCAGATTGGGGACAGAATATTTTGGTTTAGCATATTCATGCAAAAGCCTATAATGGACTGGTTCAGGATAAATTTAGCTATTAAAGAAAATAATTTTCTCCTTTATTTGAACTTAGGCTTGCATCTTAAAATGAACGCATTTGTTGTCTTCTCCATTTGGATCGTTTGTGTGCTCTGTACAATTATTGTGGCACCCATAAATGTGGATTTGCTGAAAATGTTTGAATGCCATTTCAACCTGAGTGCAGCACAATCTGAAAGCAAGTTAAGATGCCTTTATCTCTGCCATGAGAGCCAGAGATTGCTGGTTTTCTGAGCTGAGACTTTCAGCTGTATCTATATTTAAAATATTAAATATGACTTTTACTCCAAGGAAGGTAAAGATGTAGCATGTAGAAGCACATATGAGTGGGGAGCATGTCAAAATACGGAGGGTTAGATAATGATTTGTTTCTGGGGTATTGGATTTGCCTCCAGGCAGATAGACTAAAAAGCTTCATTTTCCTCCTTTATTTCATGTTCATGATGTATTTATTAGGTAAATAATAGCAAAGTCTAGTTGTGCAGTACATCAGCTTTAATGAAAATGTAATTGACAGTGAAACCTGGCAGTTGTTACAGTTAAGAGAGTCTGTAGTGGAGCTGCACACAGAGCATCGTTTGCTGCTCCTGAGGTCACTTTAGAGAGAAGCCCAGGTGTGGTTCAGGTGCACCTGCTTCTTGCTCTGGCTGAAGTTGTGGTTCTGAACCAAGCAAAGCTTAAAATCACTTTATATTCTTTTCCTTTAACGCTCCTGTGCGAAGGTGGCATGATGTGTCCTGAACATTTTGTGATCCAGTGTCTCATTCTGCAAAAATGTGCTAAATCCCCATGGAGCGAGTAGCAGTTGGGTGCATTTTAAACTGGGGTGGGGTTCCTGGGCTGGAACAGGGCTGGGGGACCTGGATGTGTCTGCGTGTTCCACTCCATGCCCGTGGACCAGTGTCTTGCCTTTGGCATGGCTATTCATGGCTCAGCAGATGGTGAGGCTGTGGATGGATTGGTCAGGCAGCTCCTGTCAATGGGGTTTTTCTCACCTGCAGAAAAGTTCCAGGGGAACAGAGACTTGTACTGTGCTGACTTCTATTCAAAAGAGCAGATATGCAGGGAGTTAAAGCCTGTTTTTCATTGTATGAGGGAAACCTTTGTGAATCTACATTTATTTTCTTTGAGGGGTTTTGTTTGTTCTTTTGTCATCGTTTTTCACAAGATGGCTGTGGGACCTCTGCCATGGCACCATTTGTTTTCACTTGTAAAAGCAAACAACTTGCAATGCTAATTAAAGAGCTTTTTTTGATAAAGTAAGAGCTTTGCATTATTTATCTAAACTCTTTTTTATGGGTGAATGTTCTGAGTTTGTTCATTAATGAACACTTAGAAATAATATAAAATTAGACCTCATTAATTCTTCATGAGGTGTAATTTGCCATGATCATTTTTCTTGGCATTTAGGTGCTGTGAACAGTTCATTATTCATAGTGAACTTTTTTGACTTTTGAGTCCTCAAAATGGATATGTCTGCATGAATTTTCTGGGGTTTAGAATTTTTTTCAGATTTTGATTTTAGGAAAAGATTGTTTGTGGTATGTTTAAAAACACTTCTCTTTGGTGCCTATAAATAACACTTACTCTTAAGATTCTTAAATTTGACTTTTTTTGTACATACCAAATCAGTTTCTGTTTATTGTGGAATATGGTCAGTGGAGTATACATAATTCAGAAAGCAAGAATGGGTGCTGATTATTTGCTGAATGCAAGCTCCTTTCAGTGTGCATATGTAAGTGTACAGCCTCAGTTCAACATGCAGACCTTCTTTTAGTCTGCTGAGAACAAATTTTGTAAATATAAAAAATGTATATTTACATTTATCGAGCCATTGGCTATTGCTTATGCATGCAATAGGGAGATAAGGCTGTCTTTGTGGGTAGTTTTCCAAATGATTCATTAACTGTGCTTTGTAATAGTAGATGGATGTCACACATTTACTGTAATAAGTGAAGATTAGTGTCAGTTACTCCAGCTTGTAATAGTTTGTAATTGTAATAGTTGTGTTTATACATACAGGTATTTTTTGCATTATTGTTGGAGCTAATATTTTAGCAGGAATAAATTGAAATTAATTGAATTAATTGAAAAAACAATGGAGATGTGATGGAAGTATTTCTGAAACGTTAGTAATGTAGGAATTGCTCTAATGGGTGTTTGTGGCAGATACTCTGTGGGAGTGGTTTATACCAAGCCTTTTGGTAAGCAGTGTTTTGCAAAACACTGGCAAAGCTTATGTTGTCTTCCCCAAAGCGTTTATTTGTGAAATCTGTCAAACTAAAATACCTCATACTTTGCTGATACATTGCCATAGTGAGAAAAGTAGTACACCAGGAAATCGTCATTTTTAAAAGCAGCAGTCTGATGAAATACATGCACAATTTGAAACATGTAACTTACAAAATCAGTGTTGAAATTCTACCACAGATAGTACCTGTTAGTGTTAGAATATTCAGATTATCGGTGGCTGAATGATGCAAGGTCTATTAGCAATAACTGCAGTTGATTCTTCAAAGATGCTGTTACCCTATATATAAGTAACATATTGGAGTATTGGGAGTTTGGCAAGTTACTGCCCCCCAAAAAATAAAATGCCTCTCTATACCAGTAGCATGTGAATGTCATCACACATGACATTTGCACTGTAATACTTCAGGCCCAGTAGTAACTACCTAAATTGGGTCAGAGAAGGTCTGCACAAAGAGATGTCTCTCAGAGCACAGATATTGCTAATTTTACTTGCTTATGAACATTTAAGAATACCTTCAGGGATAACAGTATATTTTGTTTTTTTTAAAAATGAACATTGAGGTTAAGTCACTCTTGAATTTTCAGCATTTGTTATGCCTGCATCCAGATGAGCCCTTGATGAGTCAGGAAGACTTAAAGCCTTCTTTGGTATTTTGGTAGAATTTAATTGCAGCCCAATATTTTCCTGTATTTAAAAAAGTTACTGCCAGTAATTAAAACACAGTAAGTTAACTGTGTGTCCTGGAAACTGGAGTATTGATTTTAAAAATGTTCATATTGTGATACAGGCATTGAATTAAAAATTTAAATCTTAGTGTTGTGGATAGAGAAAAAAAAAACATACAGCGACTGTCATGTTGAAATCTATTTGAATAAATAATGTTCCTCTTATGTAATGTGCTGACTGATGTGGAATCAACAGCTACTTAATATTAAAAACAGTGCTTGACAATAAACATCCCAGTGCATGCACACTGAACTCTGCCCGGGGTTTGAGCTTCAGGCGTGTTGAGGACAGGACTGAATGTCTGGTAAAGAGAGCCAGGGCTCACCTTTTTGTTCCCATTAGTAATGTAAGTGTTTACTCATGGCAGGAGTCGGTATGCGCACCTAAAGTAAGTGTTATTCATTTGTGCCTGTGAGGACTTGGAATGCAAGCTCTGCTACGGAACTGCTTCTGCACAGAAACCATTCTGTAAATGGGGACTTAAAATTATGCAGTAAAAAAGACCTGAAATCCTTTATCAGAAATGCTTTTAATAATTCTTCAACATTTCTCTCTCTATCCATTATCTCTCTTTTAATATGCATATAGCAAATGGATTTTCAGTAACCTATGACTTGGCAATTATTTGAAGGCCAAATAAGTGCGTTGGTTTTCCTTTCCACTATTAAAAAATCAAGAAAACTTAATTGGAGTTGAGAGTAACTAAGAAGAAAACCTGGCACCTGGTGCAAAATTAGTTTATGCCGAGATACTTTGAAGTATATGAGGAAATGTACTTGTTCAGGAACAGATTTTTACCGAGAAGCTTACTCTTAATGTTCTGAATGTGTTAAAAGTCTTGGGTTGAATTCTGTTCCTTTGCTTGGTGGCAAAGGTATGAACACTGAGAATTTAACTAAAAAGCATTTGCAAAATGCCTAAGTAGGACACCAACCAGTTTGGAATTTTGTTTTCTTTCACAGATTTTAAAAGATCCAGGGTTATTGTCTACCGCGGGGGACTATAGATAGCTTTTGAGTCTGTTGCTAATAATAGCTGATGTACCTTCCTCGGTGTGTTGTGCTGAAGTCCTGCTTCTGCTGAAACTGAAACCAGTGGTCTGGTGTTCCTGCCAGCTCCAGAGGGGCAGGGTCAGTCCCTCCAGCTGCATCTTACCTTGTGGGGTTTTACGTTGTGAGGAATATGGTCTAGTGATGTAAAGGCACACAGGAAGCTGCCGTTAACCATGTCAGCTGCTTCACTCATCCTCTGACTATGCATTAGCGTCGGAACTGGGATTTTTTTTTCCCCCCAATTTCAGTGGAGTGGATGTGGCTGCAGCCTGTGGGAGCAGGGCTGTGCTGAGCCGGAGTGCGGCCGCCTTGGGGTGCTAGCCCCGGCCCCGCAGCAGCTGCTGGCAGAGCACGGAGCCCGCGTCTGCCCTGGGGTCGCCGAGGTGCGGAGATCAAAGGATGATCTTCCAGCTGGAATCCCGAGCTAAACAGATTTAGCGGCATCTGAAGCGTTTAAGTAGTACGTGTGAGTAAATACATGGATGGAATTAAATTGGAGAAGGGAAGGAATTATGGCCGATGCCGGGTAGAAGGGGGAATTTTGAAGGAAGAGTGTGTGGGGCTGGCACAGCTTGGCCAAGGATGCCAGCAGTACTTGGTGCCACGTGGCTGGTAAAATTGGCAGGGGGATTCTGGTTTGGATGTGCCCATGTCTTTCAAGAAGTGACTATTTTTGTGCAGTTTATTTTCAAAATGATTCTGCTGTGTGGTTTTAAGGCATTTCTGTTAAGCACAATGTGGCAAGGCTTCTTTTTATTTAAAAGCTGTTAAACCAAGTAGCTATTCCTGGGCTTGATAATAAAAATAATGGTAATTCAAAACTTATTTCCATTGATAAAAAGGAGGGTTATTTCCTAAATGAGGCATTAAACTAACACTGAAGCATTTCAATTAAAAAAAAGACATGACCAGAATATAACCTATTTAGACTCTGAGCCACCCTCATGCAGTTAATTTTAGAAAAGACACCCTTTTTTTTGGTGTGTGTGTGTGTGTCCCCATCCTCCTGAATTACAGGCCTAATTTGTCACAACATGTACCTCCCTGGATTTAAAAAAGAAAGCAAATTAAGTCTTGAGTAATTACAATAATTACAGGATCGGAAGAAATACCAGGTTCAGAGTGTGTGGTGCCTTAGCCCTCTGTTCCCCCGTTTTTGTCCCTGTCCCTGGGCACTGGAATCCCCTGCCCGGGGCAGCAGTTTGCATCACTGGCTCTCTGGTGGAGGGAGGCTGAGCCCATCCGAGGGCTGATCGAGTGAAGCTGCACATCACAAACTTCACAGCAGGCAGCAAAAGCCACCATTTGCATTGCTTTAATTTATCCAGATTTGAGACTAAGACGATGCCCTTCCTTTGGCAGCACTGGTGACAGTGAAGACAGGCTAGAAGCCAGGGTAGGGGCAAATTATACAGAAAAAGCTTGAAGAACCCAGGGTTTTCTGCTTCCTTTGTCTGCCAGTGCTGTTTTGGGATGAAAACTTGTGTTCTGCAGATAAACATGCAGCCAGCCTTGCTCACGTGATGGGTGGCACTGGTGACAATGGGGCTGCTGTCCTGCAACACACTTTGCTAAGCTGGATCCTTATTTGTCGTTTTGAGTCTCTTCTGTGAAAACTGCGAGTTTTGTGTTTCAAGATAGATGTGCATGTCAAAATTCCAGCTTTTACCTGTGCCTGATAAGCCTTTCTTTGATTAAACCTTTTTGATTCTAGTAAATATCTGAAGACCTTTTGTATCTGTGAAGATTGTAAATCCAGGGCTTTATTATTTAAAGGTGTCAGTTCGTTAGTGAAAAATATAGGTGGAGAATATAGGTCATCACTGGAACCAGTAAATGGTATGTCTTGGGACACCAAGTTTATTAATTGAAGGCAAGCTGAGTGACGACACGGTGCAGATTGACTGTGCCTGGTTAATGTTGTTGTCATTGCACTCTGTGATACAGTTATTAAATAGGTAAAATATTTTACCTTTTCATATAGAGCCATACACTTACTTCATCTGATTTAATGGAACTATAATTTTAATTATGATTATTACCTTAAATTATAATTAAATTTATGTGGTTTAAATTTACATTTGTGAAAATGGCTGCGTGATGAAAGCAGAAATCAGCTTCGCATTAACAAAAAAAGGTTTTTTAACTGCATCTTAGTATATGCTCACAGCCAAAGACTAGCATGACCTACTTTGCAACAATAACAGAGGAATCAAGCCGGGTTTTTTTGTTGAAGTATCTAAATTGGCCATGAATGCTACCTACTCATTCGTTTGTGAGTATCTTTAAAAATAGCTATTGTATCTTTGAAACTTAAGGGTGTTTTTTTTCCCCTTTCTCTTATTTTGCTATAGATAATTAGCACCATGGAGCCTCAGGTGTCGAATGGCCCTACTTCCAATACAACCAATGGACCCTCCAGCAACAGTAGAAACTGCCCTTCCCCCATGCAGACAGGGGCTGCTACAGATGACAGCAAAACCAACCTCATAGTCAACTATTTACCCCAGAACATGACCCAGGAGGAGTTCAGGAGTCTCTTCGGGAGCATTGGTGAAATCGAATCCTGCAAGCTCGTGAGAGACAAAATCACAGGTAAGAGCTTCGTGTTGTGGGTTTTGCCTGCGTTGGGTCAGCAGAACCTTGGTGCTTGTATTGCAAGTGCTAACACAGGGAATGCAGCAGATGCAGTGCTAAATCTCAGGGGCAAGCCTTTAGTTTTCAGTGCTGCACACTGGATCTAGAACAGCTGAGGAGCCCCTTGTCTCTCAGTGTCTGCGGATCTGGGGGAGAAGTCTGAACACTGCCGGTCTGCATGTGTGTTACACACTCAGCAGCTTCTTGCGGGAGAGCTTAGGCAGTGGCCTTGCTTTCCTGTTCATTCTCATTTTTATTTAACGTGGACTTGTCTGAATGGCTTGGGCCAGCTGACGATTCCTGATTCTGACTCTGCCATCTGAGCTTCACCAAACCCTCATTAAATTTCCACCTGTTTAAGAACGCTGTAAGATGAGCTGACTCTGCATGTCCATCACAGCTTATTGACCGCGGTGTTCTGCAACAGCAGTGGGCTGTTGTTGAGACACCCTGTTCTGGATTTCATTCAGATAATAGTTAATTAACTCTGGTCCCAAAAACATTTTAGTTTGCAGCCATCCTTTTTGGTATGAAGTTGCACCCGTTGGTAGGTGCCTTCAGAATAAAATCCTCCTGTGGCAGATGCTGCCTCAACAGGGAGAGGTGTCTGCACTGTCACTAGAGGAGGTGTGGATGGGTGCAGATGCACCTGACCTAATCCACATCCTTGCTGCCACAGCCAGGAATCCACTGGTGCACAGGATGGGATGAACAATCAGCTTTTATAGCTTGCTTTATAGGTTAGTTTTATGGGTTGTGTGTCTACTCGCACCGTAGGTGGGAGCAGCTGAAATTTCACTGCTGTTCAGTGCATCACCAGTGCTGTTATGTTTAGCACAGAGAGCAGCAGCCTTGGGAGGGAAAGGGTTCCAGAAAAGGAATCAGCTCCCCTCAGAGGCTCTCCTGGCAACTTGGGTGTGTGCTCTGTGGGAAGAGGCACCATGGGAAGATGAGGAATTAAAATGCAAGTCTTCATACCTGCTTCCATAACATCCTGGCAGCCATTGTATTGGCAGCATTAGGATGATATGCTTAGTGCTTTTCAACATGCAGTGCTTCTTTTTTTTATTTACTTCCTGACACACAGCAATGCTCTGGTTGAACACAAGGCACATAACAAATGGCAGTAGCTGCAGGGCAGCTTGAGTCCTCACAAGTGTAGTCCAGCAGAGCTTTCTTTAGCACATTGACCATGATGTATCTATTGCAATAAATCTTCTGATTTGTACACAGCTTCGGGTGTTCTAAACAGAAGATTGAAAAATGGAATTGACTTTTATTTACTTTTTTTCTACGGACCTTTGTTTTTCTTCTAGTCTGAAAATAGTCTGAAAAATTTAACAGCAGGTTAGTTCAGTTATTTCAGGCAGAAGTGAAACCCTCATCTATAGGTGCCTAGCCTGAATTTTGATCTTGTTTCATGAGCTTTTACTTCTTACTTTATTAGCTTTTACTTCTTTATACTTCAAATTCATGATGATGTTTTTACAATATATTTTCAAGACTTCAGATATTTGGTGTTGTTTTCATAGGGAATGGATTGTCTTTGGGCAGAGAGCCATTACTTCATCAGCAAGGAACAGTATTTTTCGTTTAATTCCATCTCCAGGCTTTTGTCTTTCTGTTTCAAGCTGTGAAAAATTTGCTATATGATCTGCTGACATATTCTTGGGTATTTTTTTTGCCTATACTTGCCTATATTTCTTTCCATATAAAGTGCCTAAATCTTTGATGACCAAAATAGTTTAAAGGAACCTTTAAAAAAAAAAAACTTACACAGATGTCTTGAGGATATCACCCCTACATGTTTTTTTCAACGGTGATACATATATAAAAGAGCCAAATTTGCAAAAAAAATGTTCTCCAAATTCTGTGCTTTTTTTGAAAACAGAATTTCATCTGCCACGGTTTTCAGGCCTGTTATCAAGTCATTGTGCAACATCATGGAATTTGGGGATGCCTGTTCATTCCTCACATTGAATTCAGAGTTAGTAAATCAAATGCAGTCCTCTGCCAGAAGCAGTTCATGTTTTTAAGATTCTTAGAACATGGAGAGTAACAAAATGGAAATGCACTGAGGTCATACCCAGGTCATCTTTCTGGATCATCATGTAAGCCTTGCCTTCATTAGGCCTCTGGATTGGTTTTTTCGGAGGGGAGGGGTGGAATTTTGCCAGTAGGCTGCTAGAGGAATGATGGGCTTTTCAAGGGTTCTTTGCTTTTTCCTTATTAAAAATCAATAGAAGTACTTTTTCTGACAGTGAAAGTTGTATTGCAAAAAAGCCCCATTAGATTCTTAAGCTATTGCAGAAGCAGTGAAGATGTGAAACAGTTTAGATTTTTGTCTGCTTTTGGATTTTTCATTGTTTCTGTTGAAAATTTTGTGACTTTAATAAATCTAACCATGCTCTGTTTTGTTATGCCTTCAAACAAATGTGCTGTTCTTTCTGTTAAAAGTCTGTTTTGTCTTCATATAATTGTAAGTTTGCTTCCTTCTTGCTGGGCTGAATTATCAGGCAAATCAAAAAAAGTCAATAAAAAGCTGTAGAGAGCTCACTTCAAGAAAAATAGAAGAGGTCATAAACCAACCAAATCATGATTAAATAGTTATCCTGGCAAAACCATAGTAGAAGATTTCAAATGTATTTCTGAAGCCTAGGTAGCATTGAATTGGCTCATGTAAAAGATTCTATTTCCCCTGTCAAGGAGCTGCAAAGTTTTGGGTTTTGTTTTTTTTTTTTAATAGTGTTGAGTCTTTTGAAATTTTTTTTCAAGGAGTTAAAAGGTATAGAAAGTCTGTTTAAACATACTGGATCTCTCCAATAAAATTCATGACCTGAATTCTTTTATTAATTTTAAATTTGGTTAAACAATGTATGACAGGAATAGTCATCTGCTCTGTCTTTTTGCATTCTTAGAACAGTAGTAGGAGTTTTATTAAAAATTGGTTTGTGAAGTTGCCCCCTCGCTTTGGAAAGGTACATGTTAAAACAAGCATATTCCTTTACTAAAAAACTATGCTAATTTGGTAGTACACCACACTGAGTTGAATAGGAATGACAGCTTCTAAGACAGCCTTTAATTTGGTATTCAAAACCAAAATCGTAAACTTGGGTTTTGTTTGGTAGCTTCTCAGAACAGGCAGGATATACAGTAGCATTTTTTGAAGATGCTAATGACTTGAGAGAGGAGATGGAAGTCAGGCATACATTTTAATTATGGGGGAGGGGTTGCAATAGCAAAAATGGTTTTGGGTTGTTTTTTTTTCACTGCAGAGATTTTAAGGGAATGAGACAAGGAAAAACAGACTGAAGATAGTTGCCTTCATTTGGCAGGGGTGTTTAATAAAAGCAGAACTTGTGGTTGTAAAGTGTGCTTATTAAATTCTTCATTTACACTACCTAATTAATTCTAGCATTTTAAATTAACAGTGAAACTGGTCCCTGCTGTACCGTTTCATAGCTACAGCATATTTCGTCCAACAACCCAGTTGTTCAGGTTTAATCAGCTGCGCTCAAAAAATGAGAAGGAACTTGGGTTTAAAAAAAAAGCTAAGTGGCATAAACATTTTAGAGCAGCATTAGATGAGAGGAGGTGACTTCAGGGAGGAAACCTATGGCTTCAGATGGATGTGAGGGAGGCTCAGCCCTAACCAGAGATGCCAAGCTAGAGAGTGTTGCAGATGCTCTTTATTTCTTATTTTGTCTGAAGAAAACCAATGACAAATCTTCATCGCTTGAGGGAGAGGGCTTGAATTCATGAGAATTTTCAGAGAAGAAATGCTGAACTTGTTTGGTTCTGTGTTTGCAAACAAAAGATCCAGTCAGTGTGGTGTCCGTCAGACACTGTAAGTGCTGCTGGCCCACTGAGTTGTCCTTGTTGACATAGTTTTGTGTGGGAGACGGTGATGTTTGTTATTAATTTTTTTAATTCATTTGGTAGCTTTTAAGATTCCTTTTCTTGTTTGTTTCTCTGTAACTTACCCAGGAACTTACATCTTTGAATCTTCAGATGGTTGGTATCCAAAAATCTTTGGCTTGAAAATCTTTTGCATCTTGAAATGATCCAGGAACACTGTAAAGCAGATTATTTATTGATACAAGATTTCTGTGCATCCCTTAAATTATAGCAGGGTTTGCATAATTCTGGTATGTGGTACAATTTGATGTTCTTTGCATGTATAATCAGGAACTTTGTTGTTCCTCTGCCCAGAATGTAATTCTGTTGGTTTTGGTTTTGTTTAATTGTTCCTTTCTGAATTTGCAATTCCTTTAAGATTATGTACAAAGACCAAAGTTGTTCGCTTTAGTTTCAGGTATTTATAATAGTACTGATGCAGGCTTATATTAAAACTGCAGTTCAGCAATAATTGCGACATTGTAAGTATAATTTAAATATCAATGATTGAAAAGGAGAGAAAGAAATACTCACTGCTTTACCTGTAGTTTTCTTTAGAAGTCATGGATTGCCTACTCCTTACTCTTTGGATGTTCAAGCATAGAATCCAAGAACCAAAACCTACTAAAATGGCAGAATCAGAAATTATGCAGCATTAGGAGAGTACAGGAAGGTATTTTTCACATGAGAACTGTGCAGAGCTCATTCTTCTGTGGAAACCAGTAAATTGTTGACCTGGGAAGGCTGTTCTGCTCCTTTAGTCCAGAAGTTTGTCCACACTGAGTTAAGCTGGTATCATGTGCCCTCTAGAAAAAAATATTCTTTTCCATATTCCTGTAAAATGAGAAGCCCATACTGAAAAGGTGCTGCTGTAAGAAGCAGACAGACAGATTTTATTTAACTAAATGTGTTCAGCAAGTGATGGGGTGCTAGTGTGTTTCTGTCTATAATATGCTGTTCAAAGCTGCATGTTTGCAGTTTGCTGAAATTTGGAGCTTAATTTAGCAGCCTTAATTTCAGCATCTGGATTTTGTGACTGCTTTGAAAGCAAGGGATGGAGAAGGTCTGTATCCTCATGAGTAGAAGCCCTTAATTGCACATTATTGATGCCCAGGGGGGCAGGAGAGAAGGCAGGCAGGAATGGTCATGTTCTCCAGGAGGGAAACTCTGAGGGTCTGATAGCAGATGTGCAGTAACAGGGAAACACTCCCTAAGCTTTCCCAGGGAAGCAGACTTCACCTAGCTTTGCCCCAGTGTTTGCAGCAGGAAGCAACCAAGACTTATGTATTTTAATTGGAGGTTTTGAGGCATGATAAAGTAGGTAACCAGGAGGTCCCTGTGGGTCCATCCAGGTTGGAGTCAAAGGAGGACTCTGGAATCTCATCATAATATAAAGACACCAAGCAAAAGTGGGGCTTATGGCTAAATCTAATTATGGGGAACAGGCCTGTGGTAATGCAGTTCATGACAGTAGGTGACCATTGCATGGTTGTCTGCAGGTGAAACACTTAGGCTGGAAATTGCAGAGATATTAGTAAAATTGTGCTGCTTTGTCAACGGGAGAAAAAGATTTTTTTTTTTTCTTTAAGGGAAATAGTTCACAGCTATTTATGCTTAGAAGCTGCAAATCGAACATTTATTCATTAAAAAAAAATCACATACAAAGGCTGGTGACGTTTCATCTATCTTTCAGAATTTTGTAAAATGGTGTGCTGAAAGTGTCCTGTGGAAAGCAAAAGATCCATATGCAGATAAATATAACTTACAGTGAAATACAGCATTAGGGTACCTGATCTGAGATGACTGAAAGTCTAATCTGAGCATAAACCACTTCTGCATTTGATGTCCAATTCACAGATTGTGCTCTGGAAGTGCCTTCCATTTTGAGATATTACTGGTTCCAGCAGTTTTCCCCACTTAAAATACATTAAACAGATAGGATTATAGAATGCAGGGATTATGTTAGATAAGACTTATAAACTCTTTAGAAGGTATGTAAACACTCATGCCTCATGGCATAAGCCCACCTAATAACAGGGTTTAGAAGAAAAATACCTTGTAGAGGTAGTTTATTCCCTTGTTGACTTGGAAGAGGTTTTTAGTAATTCTCTGTAAAGCAGTGGTAACTAGTCGCTGATCTCTGGTCACTTATTTGGCACAGATCTTGTTGCCTTGGACTGAGTGTTAGCAGCAATTTCATTGCTCTGGTAGAAGAGGAGAATTAATACAATCCTTCAGAACAGGAAAAAAAAACCTTTTTAGACTGTGGTGTTCACCATAAATTGAATATATATTTCTAGCATTTGGCTTGATTGCATTTAAAAGCCATATTTAGTAGTGCCCCTCAAATTGACTGTATAGCAATCTCTGTAAGAAGCAATGGAGTTGCTGCGTTTGACTTCCTTGAAAGCGAAATACTTGGTATTTGCTGAAATAGGAAAAGTATTTATACAGCAGAGTACTCAGCTAGAGTTCTTTTGTCTGAAAAAATAATACCAAATTAAGTGAATTGCCTTAGGTTTTTCAGGAAGTGACTCTCCATTGGCCTCACTGTATTTATTAGGTAAAGGAGACTTATATGGAAGTTACTTCTTTGTGTTGAACGCATAGACAAATGCAGTGAGGAAAGAGCGGTTAGAGCAGTATTAGTGCAGCTGAAAGTCAAGTGCCCAGAGAAGCAGAAGTCTAAGATAATGTCGTTTGGAACTGAAAAGAAAAAATTCTTTCTCCTAATCAGATGGAATACAGACTGTGCTTTATTTTTTCATTTCATGCAGAGAATGAAATATTAAAAGATACAGAAAACCAGACATGTTTCAGAGTCTTTTAAATTTGAAATCTAGAGTTTTTATTTTTAAAGGACTAAATATATGGCTCTGAATGTTATTAAAGACCTTTGATAAATTGATCTTAATTTCATAGCCTAGTTATTTTTATAGCTTATTTCCTGAAGTATATTCTGTTCTGGAGCAGAGATAAACGTAATTTCCATGTTGCATATCCTATTTTAAGGCCTGAAGATTCAAGACAATTCCCAGATATTGATAATTTTAATGAACGCTTGCATTAAGTATCTGAACTTCGCTCTGTGGGGGAGGAGACACAGAAATGGTAGTGGGTTTCTCGGTGCTGGATCTGTAAAATGTTTTTTGTGTGGTTTGATGTCTGTGCTGAACGCTGAGGAAAATGGTCAAATTAGCATCCATCATTTTCTTTATCACTTCTCTGCAGTCGCCTGGTGCAGACTCTGTGCTGGCGAACAAAAGAATTTTGATTTCTTGATTATTGGAAAAAAGCAATTGAAATGAGTGTTGGGGCAAATAGGCAGAAAGCAAGCAGGCATGACCCTTGTGCTGCAAGAGAGCTTTCTAATTAACTTCACCAGTTTCAATCCTCAGCTTCTTCTGAAGTGTATTAAATGCCTCTAATGCATATTTAGAGTATTCTTCAGTTTTTGCTGCTTGGTTTGAGTAAATACCATCACCTTCCCATCAAGCTCAGGGTGGAAGGATTACCAGTGTGATTTTCCTCAACAGCGCAAGCTCACCTACACCTCTGAAATATGACTTCCTGTTGCAAGGTTACTTATGAGGCTTTCCAGTGTGTCTGCTGACCTTCTACTCTGAGCCTTTTTTCCCATTTCTGGTATCACCTGTGTGGAAGATAGCTGTCTACCAGGGAACGGCCAGTGAAATGGCTCTGGTGCAACCCTGTGTTGGTGGCACTCCACCCTTCACTTTTAGTGTTCTCTCTCCTTTTTGGATCATTCTGCTCTCTCCTCAAGAGGCCCCAAACCCTGTGCTTCAGCACTTGTGCACAGCTGCTTCTCTTTAACTTTTTCTTTTCTTTCCTTTCTTTTTAGCCCAAGGAGGAAGGGGGGAATGTGAGTACCAGGAAAGCTCTGGGAGGCTGTCAGCCACTGGCCAGGCACTCCCTTCCAGCTGAGGCAGGGCCCTTTGGGGCAGCAGCAGACAGCACACCCAGGTACCTGTCAGGGCTCCAAGGTTGACTTCCCCAGCATTTCTCCGTCCCCTGCTGCTCCAGGAGTTCTGCCCTTCAGCCACATATACAAGCAGCACGGCTGTACTGTGGCTGTCACCTCTGCCTGCCTCTGTCCCCGTGCTCTTGCTACACAGCTTGTCCAGAAACAGAAGTGACCTCTCTAAAACCATTCAAGTGCTTTGGAAAGTGATCTGCCTCCTGCTCTTTTTCACAAGGCTAATTTTCACCACCACTGCATTTGGAGTTTGTTCTTGACTTTCAGATGGCGTTCAGTAAACTCGTGACTAGGGTTACTTGACCTGCCTGCAGTAGCTGATTCTCTGAATCAGTGAGCCAGGGAGTCCTTGCCCCTTCTGTCTTGCAGAGCTGATCCATCATCATTTGACTTCCCCCTAGCAAGCAGTTTGTTTTCCCTACAGCCTAAAGAGTTCTGCCAAGGTGATCCTTGCCTTGGTTTCTGGGAATGGTCATCGTGAGACCTTCAGACTGGTATTGGGATCCACTGCTCCTAGGACCATGAAAGTCCTCAGTATTCCTGCCTTTCCTCTCTTTACTGCTACCTCAGTTTTTGGGCAGTTCCTAAACTGATCAGTCATCATTCAGGTTCCTTCCCCTCAGAGTACATCCTTCAGATTTTTGCTTTTGGAGTTATTCTTAACTGTGACTTGAGGAAGGACCCATTTACGTGATCAAGCCCACCTCTTTTCTGTTTGCCAAGTGAGATGCCATTTGTAGAGGGCAAAGTTCCTTTTGGGATATCTACTGCACAGAGGTCTTGCCTGGCCTTAAATACTTATTTTTTTTTTCTTCCTTTGCTTCCAGAAAACTTCAAAGATTCACTGCTTGGAGACTTAGGCCATCATTTTAAATTGACTTTCAGTTAAAACTTCTTAACTTCTAATTTTGCTGTTAATACACAAGGATATATGGAGAGGGTGTTTTCTACACCCTTAACACTGCTCACCACCTCTTCTTTTCTCCTGCTTTAAAGAGCATGGTTTCCCTTGCTGCCTGAACTGGGAGTCCGGCAGCCTTTGTGTGCAGCTCTCTGGCAGTCCTGTGCTTAGAGTCAGCACAGATAACCATCTCGGGAATCTGGGCTATTGGTAGTTGCTCTGATGCACGGTCTTTGCCAACAAATCTCTGGATTTAATCAGCATTCTCTTCGTGTCCTGTGCTTCATTCCTGGAGCAGTCATTGATAGGGTACTGCTGCCTCTGACTTTTCAAACCGTTTGTGATACGGCCTGAGTTTTGTTTGGGCTCTTCTGCATCTCTCCGTGTCTATTAAGACAGATTTTGCTCAGGTGCCATGTTTCCCATTTCTTTGATGCCACAGTCTTGTCACTCTCCACTCTCATTCCTGTGAAATTCTGATTCCATGAAAAGAGGGAAAGAAAGCACCATGGCCAGTCCATTTCTTTGCTCACTGTCTCTGCTTTGGCTGACTCACTGCTGCATGTTGTTGGATGTAGCTGCTGTTCTCGGTTGTTCCTGAGCAGGATCCATCGCTGACTCTGGAGATGTTGCTGCTTGTCCCTGCTAGGAATTTCAGTGCAAGTTACTGACTTGCAGGTGCTGCTGGAGACAGGATATTGAAGCAGGCAGGCCTCTGCTCTGACACAGTACTTCTGTTCTTACGACTCTCTCAGCATCTGTTTAATCAGTGGAATATATCAGCTTGAGGGAGAAAAAGACTGAAAACTTACTATTTTTATTCACAAGAGCCCAAACTGCCTTTTTTTTTTTTTTTCCAGTTAGATGGTTTTCAAGGGGTGTTGCAAAAGCAGATGGACAAAAAGCTGCGTCATACTCACCTGCAAGCAAACAAATGGCAGCATTGCCAGTGTGATTAATTGTTGCTGCACTAGAGGGGCTGCTGTTGCTGCAGCACAAGCTCTAATCTCCCTGCTGCCCTAATCAGATAATTGTGCTCACACACCTTTGGAAGCACCTTAAGTTAGGTATCAACAGGCTTCCTTCCTTCCACTTGCTGCAGAATTCTAGGACCCAAAAAATGAGGCTGCCTCCTCCTTCCCTGGGAAGCTGTTGGCTGGATGGAGGGGGTGTATTGACTTTCCTTGCTGTGAGGATGGTAGGTAGGGCATGAGAAGATAGGACATGTAACAAGAAGTATTCTCCAGCAGTTCCTTTTTTAGACTCCTCTGTTCTCCTGCTTGCTCTATCTGTGTCATTTCTATTTACCAGTGCATGTCTTTGCCCACTTCTCTTATTTCTTTAAACATTTTCCTGTTCTGGAAACCATTTTGTCTTAACAAAAAAAAAAATAAAACCAAAAACCCAGCTCCAAACATGAACAGCTTGGGAGCTTGACTGGTAACATATTTTTACCTTATGCTTTCTGCTGTGTTGGACTAGCTGCTCTGGTACCTTCATTTTGGTTGTTGGTAGTATTGTGGTACTCACTTGCTCCAGGTTAGGTATTTTACCAATCTGGAAACAAAAGGAGCAAGTTTGTTTACCACCTAGCTGTTTAATACTGGGAAAAGCCTTTTGTAAGAGTTGTGTATAACAGAAATTGCACTGGTTTTAGTGGTGGTCAGCCATCAATGGCATCAGTCAGTGGTACATCCAGAGCCATGCATGTAGATAATGTCGTAAGGGAAGGTGTTAGCTGATACACATAGAATCTGCCACCTTGAAAAGAACAGAATTTTTATGCTGGAGAAAATTTACTGAGAAGCATATCCATGCTAATATTTTTCTCAAAAAATTTACCAAGATTAAGTGATAGAACCTAAGTAGTATGTGCACACACAAAGTCATAATGTTCTCTCCTTGAAGTAGTTTTCATTACTTTCGTTACCTGCAGGTACCTAAAAGAAATGTTGTAAACATTTGAAACCATACTTAAATTCCTGTTCTTGTTCTAAAAATCTTGGAAGTTCTGTCTTAAAGCTGAAACAAATTTGTGAGGAGGCTCCCTGCAGTCTATATATCAGTGCATAGCAGAATTTTTATAGGTAGCATGTTTTGGAATATGATGAAGTAGCTTTACCTTTCTCAGCATCTTTCCAGATGCTGTGCAAAGTAATCTACGTAAATCTAACTATTACAGATTAACCTTCTTAGCTGTCAGGTTGCAGCTTTTTATTTATGTTTCTGCTGATCAGATTAAAAATACTGCAGTCACAAGTTGTGTTTTTAATATTAAATTTTGTATTCCGGTCTGTAATAAATTACTTTCCTCTGTGCATTGGAAAAAGTGGTTAGTAGAGCTCAGAGTTTAATTATTAGGCTGTTGATGAGCCAGAACAAGGTATTGAGAGTCATTGTTCCAAATTACTGTGAAATTTGTTAGTATTGTTGTGGCTTTTCTTTTTTTGTGTTTGACAAAGGCTGAGGTACTAAACCTTAAATGTTGCTGAATTAAATCATTTAATGACAAAATTACCAGGGCTTTTTGAATTTGCAGTCAAACAGGTTTCAGGTATTGATGCTGCAGTATAATATTATGTCCTACTTCATATTCTAGTTTTGCAGAACATACTCTTGTTTTTCTCCGGCTTTATGTTCCTCTGCCATTTCCTTTGGATTGGAAGCATTACTGCCACCATTTCTATATGAAATGATTCCAGGTTTGGTGATGCACTGGCATTTTCAGACCCTAGCTTTGTCTTGGCCCTGTTCTCTGCTTGCTTCCTTCTTGTTGACAGAGTATGTTCTTGGCCTTTTAATAAAAATCTCTAAAATTTAACAAAAGTCTCAAAAATTGAGATTTTTGTTAAGCCAGGACTCTTTCCACTCTGCAGTTATGAAAGTAGGAACCTTGGTCTGTGTGCAGGCTCTGTCCTGGTTCTGTCCTTCGGCCTTTCTTCTACCACTCACTGCCATCATTTTCTAGTGGAGCTTCTCATAAGCTTTGACTCGGGGTGTCTGCCATTGCCCTTTTCATACAAGTTTGGTGCATTTTTACCAACACTCTGTATGTGGTACAGTATGGGCTCACTGCAGTCTGAACTTACTGTGCCTTTAGTTGAAGCCTGACCAGTGAATAATCACTCTGTTCCTTTTGGTTTGCCTTAAGCTTCTAGTCCATTGTTCAGTATTAAATTTTTGGTTGCATTCTGCTTTCATCTAAATTTCAGAAGTGCCAGCATTTGGGATGAAATGCAGGAGGGAAGATATATCAGCTGTAATGGAGCGTGTGCCTCTTCTGTGAACTGCTGGCTCATGCTCTTGGAGAGCCTTTTCTCTTTGGTTCCAGGCTGTGATTCTTTCTACTCTCTTGTAATTTCATCCTTTTTTTTGAGTAACAATATTAAAAGTAGCACACTTCTAATATTTCATCTCCAGTCATAGTCTTTACACATTAGAAATGTCTATAGGCTTTTGTATTTCCCTTTGGTCAAATTTCATCAAAGAATACCATAGCTTAGTGTTTTAGCACTGGCCACTTCTAAGCTTGTATCTTAAGTCACTCTTGAGCCTTAGGTCTTATTTTAAAAATGTGGTGACTGCAGAAATTTGCCTTCGTTTTATTGTCTTCCTTTTTTCTGGTACACACATTCCTTGTTGGAGTTGTGGGATCTTTCCCATTCTTTTTGTACTGCTAGTCCAGTGGTGCCGTGTCCTTTCTCCTCAGTGTGACATCCCCTGTTTGGGATGAGAACTAGTTCCCACAGCATATAATGCAATGACTTCTTTCATTGCTTTTGCAGATTTTTTTCCCACACTGCTGATAACCATTTTTATGTGCTGTTACATCTTTTAGGGGGTTTTTTCTGGTTTTTATTAGTTTTCACTTTTTCCTCACTGACTCTTGTTTTCAGTTAGCCTGTTTGTTTCTAATGTCTGCATTCTTGTGTTTAAATTGTCTCTTCAGCATTGAATTTACTGTTCAGGATAGACAAGTCATGGCTGTTTCTTGTCCATTCATGCCCATCCCCAGAACACTGGATTTTTATAGTACAGTCCCTGTTCTGTTCTGGGACAAAGCGGGGAGGAGTGCAGCCTTGCTCTTCTCAGAACAGCTGCTAATTCAGAGGCTGTGTGCTCCTTGAAGGAAGGGGGAGGAGAAGATGAAAAGAAGGGGAAGCAAGAGATGTCAACTGAGGGAAGCAAAATCCAAATATTTGTTCAGAAATGGGACTCACTTGTCTTGTGTATGTCAGGAGCAGTAGCTTTTCAAAACCTACTTAATCAGTTGCTTGCAGTAGTACGAACACACCCATGCTGAAAATCCAGTTTTGCATTTAAAGAAACTTGATAAAAGCGAGCAAACAAAAAAGAAAAAGGGGGATAATATATTCTACCGAGCATGAAATGTGTGTGTTGTTTACAAGATATCTCTAGCCCAGCACAACTCTCAATGGGCCAGTGATAAGGTTCCAGTCTTAGAGTGGGGGAGCTGCAGTTTTAGCTCCCTGTTTTAGTGGCTGTGTTACTCAGTCCAAGTTCACCCTGGAAATTGTGATGCCTTTCAGTTTTTCTTTTTCATAACAGGGATAAAAGTGCTTTCCTCAGTGGTGTTTGCGAGGAAAGGTGCATTTCAGAGGTAAAATGCTTCCATGCTGTGGCCATGGGAACCACAGAAGACTCCAGCCAAGTCAGCAGCATCTGTCTCAAACTGCCACTTAAGCTTTGCATGCAGATTAGTCCAAGTCCTCAAGCACAGCAGTGGCAGAGCTGACTTGGTTGAACTCTGTAGTCTTCAGGTAAGAGCAGAGCCTTGTTTCGGGTGAGATGCAGAACATCTGAAATGGTAGAAGCCTTTAGGACACTGTAAGATTTTCAAGAGCAGGTGTGTCTTACCTTGCTGGTGTGGTCAAGTATAAAATGGAGTAGCTGCATGGTTTTAGAAGTCCTCTTGAAGTTTCTGTTGGGGGTAGGATTTTTGGAAGGATCTGGTGGTGCTGGGCAGCAGCAGGCTGTCCAAGTGTGCTCCTTCTGTGTTCTGGGTTGGATATGTGGGGCCATTCTAAAGGGAAAACAATTACTGTATCTAATTTTGAGAAATGGTAGTTACTGTAAATTGCTATTTAATTTATATAAGAACTGCTTGTGGTTCAGCATCTCTAAAAATCAAGACATTCTATTACAACCATCTTGCCTTAAGAGATTTGTCAGAACTACAGAAGAGGATGAAACTCATGTAGTCTCCTCTGGCACTGCCTGGCAAAATCAAGCTTTTTAACTCAGGGTGCTGGATGAATGATACTTCTTTCTGTTGTGAGGAGCTTGTAGATGGGTTTGGGGGAGTCTTGCTTTGACTTTGAGGTCGCTGTGTCCAGGTCCTTGTGGTTCCCTTCCAGTGACATGTGAAGGTCTAGGGCTTAAAGTTACCTCACCAGCAGTAATAATTAGCTTTAGCTACATTTGTTTCCCATTTTGGGCAACGCTTCTTTTTATTCCTCTTTTTATTTTTCTAGGCTTGTTGTCATGGTATCTGGCACTTCCCATTCAGATATTAAAATTGAGTGAGTGGTGTCTGTATGTCTGGTTCATTTTCCCTCTCTTATCCTCTCCCCGAGGGAGAGTTTTACGTGGGATGTAGCACACTGTTTGCAAGGGCTTCCTTTGGGGGATTTTTTAATCACGTAGCAGCGTCTCTGTTGGGGAAGGCCTGGTGTGAAGAAGCCCCTTCCACTTGGGTTAGAGTTTTTTAAATCTTGTGTGCATAAGGCTCCCGTGGGACCTCATTGTGCAACTCGTGTCTCCCCTCGAGCTCCCCGAGAAAGGCCTCGCTCCTGCATGAATGAGCTTTTATCTGAGTCTCTCTGGCATTAAGGCAGTGGTAGGAATTTTCTCTGTGCAGATACCTGATGGAGAGGGCCATTGCTCTTTGGGTGTCAGGGCTCTATGCTTGGGAGGAAAGTTTGCTTGAGGGATCTTGTACCATCTGAGGATCTTTGTGTCATTGTGTAGCCTTTGCTGGTGCTCTAACTGTGGAACATAGAGGATTTTTCCCAGAGATTTAGGATAATCTTTACCGTTTTATTTTTTTGTGAAACTATAGGCATGTTTCTTAGGAGGGGATCTGTTGACAGTGTATTTTACTGTTAGTCTGCAACCTGGCTTTCTTCTCCAGTAGTTTTTTAAGAAGGATCTGCTGAACTCAGATAATGCTGATGGCTGTTCTTAACTGAGTACAAGCCATGCTTAATTGTAGGTTCATTATAGGAATACATCCTATCTGGGGCTCCAGGTTGGATTGCATCTAAATACGTTGACCTTTCCTAATGGAGAAGTGGGATCTTCTCAAAAGAACTAAGGATAATCTGAGTACAGTAATTTGATGGAAGGTTCTGAAACAAAGCTTGTACCCAGATGCCTTCCTGCAAAAGGCTAAAAAGCAAGTGATTTATCAACCATGCTTGTCTGGTTTTTGCCTTGAGAAAGGTTGTGCATTTTTCCCTAAATTCTTGCAAAAGTGAGAGCTAATAGGGATAGAATGCTTTCTTGCTGTTCATGGACAGCACATATGAAATAAATCCTAGTTTGTACAAACATAAGGAGTCTGTATTGTAAATAAGCTATGGACTAAATGGGTGCTGTGATAGAGCTGCACTAAGCATAGAACAAGTTACCCTTCATAGATGGGTTGCAGTGAATTGTGACAGTGACAGCCTTGGCTTGATTGTTTGGTCCTAGGAGCACTGTGTGCAGAAGATGCTTCCCTCCTGGTTTGCTTCTCCTGAGACTGCAGTGTGCATTGCTGGGGTGGCAGCAGGTGATTGTCCTTGGTAAAGAGGTGGAGGATGAATGAGACTGACATTACTGGTATTAAAAAGCGTCAGACAAGGGGCAGGTTTTGAACTGGTCTCATGATCAGATCTCATTTTCCCTTGATCTGAATTTTCTCTATAGCTTACCTCCTTTTTTAGGTGAACAGCTCTACTTGTTGATGACTGTTGTGGAAACAACAACAAGGAAAAAAAATGAAAGTCGTTTCACTTGACCCTCTTTGTGCATTATGAATATATCATCTCAAAGGTATTTATGTAACCTCCTCCAAAAGCCTGTACTTCATGCAGCTTTTCATATGAGTTGCAGTCATTCCTTTTTATCCCAGGAATGTGTTTAAAACACTTCTGAATTGGTTTGAAGGCTCACAGGGTGGTGTTCTGAAATGGACGTGCCAGCTGGAGCAAGGATTGCCTTGTGTGTCAGAATTCTTTGGTTATTCTTGCTTAAAAGACAGAAAGCAATCACCCTGCCAGCCATCCATAGGTGCTGTTTATTACAAACATTTCAATCTTGACAAACACTCGGAAAAGTGGAAGAGCATGTGCAGGTTTGCTTGGAGGAGCCACAGGTGGACAGCAAGTTGCGCTGAGCTTTTGCTATAGAGGGAAACTCACCCTGTGACCAGTTTCTTCCCTAAATTTCACCGAGGTTTGAACAAGGAAAAAACAGATCTGGGGAGCTGTGGAGAATTCGTGGTGAGCATTATTTATCTTTTGGTCCCAAAGGCAGAGTGACTGAAGGCTGTTGCTGTCTGACGGCTCCTGCCTGGCTGATGCGAGAGGAGCTGTCAGACGTGCCCTACTTCTGCAGGGAGGGATTGTGGCAGGGAACATCGGCTCTCGAGGGGCAGCTTTAATTAGGTTTTACATTTGGGCAGGGGACAACAAAACCACAATTTAAGGCAGTTGGGATCACTGCTGTCCCATTCTGTGCTTGTTCTCATGGGTGACTGCTTACAGTGCAGAGCACAGTCCTTCAATGTGATGTTTCATTCCAGAGTAATTAATTTCCAAATAAAAAGGATGTTTCTAACCTTTTCTTTTCTTAGCTTACCTGGTTGCAGGTAGGCAATTAAAAGTTATACTCATCTCTATGCTGCTATTAGAATAGTGTCCTACAATAGGAATGCTTCTGACTCTGAGAAAATAGTTTGCTTCTGCTTTGCTTGTGGCAATGATTGTTCTTCATTGAACCAGCAGGAACAGTGTATTTGTAGAGCTTCAGAGTACAAGAGATTATAGAGCACTTAACACATCTTGCCAAAATGTTTCCTAGATTAATTTCTGCTTGAGCTAGAGCATAACTTTCAGGAAAAAAAAATATCAAACCTTCAGAATTTCCAGTGGTAGAACTGACAAAATGGTTGGTAGGTACTTAAATTCATATTACCTTCAAAGTCAAAAACAGAGCAAATGGCTTCCACAGGAAAACAGCATTTGCTGTACAGTTTCTAGTCTGATTTCACTTGCCAAGCAATGGGACTTGGGATACGTTACTCCATGGGCAGACATTAGGAAGGAAAAAAAAAAAAATTTTTGTACTTCAGGTGAATACTAGTGTAGCAGTGTTCAGGTTCAGCGTCATACAAATTACTGTCAAGTTTTTTGATCAGGTAGGCAGATTGTCCCCTTTATCTCTTGTGCTGTAGTCAATTCTCATGGCCCCATCACCAAGGCATCAGTGTCTTGCTTGGAGCATGTGCACCAGGACTGGGCTGTTCCTCAGCAAAGCACAGGCACATCAGAAGCAGCAATTTTTCTTTCCCTTGCTGATTGTGTGACTTTTAATGGCAGGAATAGTTTTAACTCTTGTGTCAGTGTTGCAGGCGTGATGTAGCCTGTGTCAGTTTTTGATTTCGGCATTCCTAAAGCATGCCACAGTTAACGTGGTTTGTCAGGATGTAATCTTTGTGCTATGTAAGTGTGTGTATTTGTGATTTACTGAGGAACTTAAATTGCTTTTTACCTTCCCTCTGTCCTCTTTGTACTTATCCTCTCCTCCTCCTGTCTTTCTGCAGTCAATTTGCTCAAGGAAGGAGTTTGGGTTTTTTCCACTTACTGATGGAAATAAACAATTTAGGGCCAAGATCTGTTTCCTGAGACAGACCTGTAGGAAAGCATCTTTCTCGTGATTTCCTGTTCATGATTCCCAGTAAGAGATCTGTTGGCTTTTTTAATCCATTTAATATGTGCTATGTTAATTTTGTTCTAGTCAATTAATAAGCAGTACCAAATTAAGTCCTTTAGAGAAGACCAAGTATATCAATGTTGATTTAATGGCATTCTTAAAATTTATAGGTCAGACTTGTAATCTCATCAAGAAGGTTGTCAGTTTAGTTTGACAGCATCTCTTTTCCATAGACTTAAATTGATTGACATTGATTTTATTACCCCTCACTAATTCTTTATTATTAAAATCTAGTATTGAATATTCTGTAATTTTGCCTTGCTTGGCGTTAGACTGCTGGACCTGTAAGCACTTGGGCTATCCAGTCCTCCCTCTTTGGATTTCAGTGCAAACATTTTTCCTCCAGGCTTCTGGAATTTTTTCATCACAAAAGAGAGCCATTAGCCCTCTTTTTTTGTGGAGTCTGTTCTCTCTAAGTAATCCACATCATTTCATTTAAACACATATAATTCACCGTTCACCTGGGTTGCTGCTTATATCTTCACATGCTTCTTCAGGTATACATAATGCCTGATGTCTCTGTATTGTTACTATTAGTATCTCTTGGTGAGTCAAGGATGAGTGTTAAGGGATCTATTTTTCTGTAACCTGAAAAGAAATTTTGTTATTTCAACTTTTACTAGCCAGAGGGGTATCATGCCTTTTTAAAATCTGTTTTCTCTGACGTTTCTGTTCTAACTTACAGGGTTTTTCTATGTGTTTTCCCTTTACCTCTTAATGTAAATATGGAATTGGCCAAAACAGACTGGCTTGCAGAGGAGGTAAAGGAAGGCACAGGTCTTTGACACTGCCTTTTTCACAGTTGCAGGTTTTTGGATGTATGGATAAGTGATACAGGGTAAATTGATTTTTTTCCTATCTTTCTCATGGCTTCTTTTAAGCATAATTTTAAGCTCTGAAATGGAACTTTCACAAATGCAAAACACGTGTATTTCCAGCTTGAGCTTGGCTTTGCTTGTTTTGTTTTTTGGGGTTTTTTTTTAAAGACTGTGAAGACCTTGATAACATCTAACCCTGTTACTGCTCATTTTTAGACCTATTCCTTACCAGATTCTGGGAGGTCCACTATACATTTTCTGCTGCTAGAGAAAGCATTCAGAAGGAGCAGTGTGAATAGCAAGATAACAAGGTGTTGTTTTAGGATCATCTAGAAATATCTCTTTGCCTGACCTACTGAATCACAGCATGTGATGAACTATTGGATTCCAAATCACAGAAAATATTTACTATTTACGGTGCTGTTCCTGGGAAGTGTAGCATGGGAATGAACTACGGTGTCTGTGTGGGATCCCACTGAGAGGTCCAGCTGCCTGCTTTGTGCTGCCAGATTGTGTCCAAAGAAGTGTTACCCTTTTGGAGTACATGCAGTAAGAGCACATGATGAAGAAAATAGGGAAGTTCATACTGTTTACTGTATTCTGAAACAAATCCTTTCCTTTCTTCACCTGTAACAGGTTTTAGTTCTTTCATATCTAGTCTGTTTTGTCTAACATAGAGTAATACATTGCTCTTGAGAGGAATTTGAAAATCATGTTTTTAGCTGCATGTATAAAAATTTTTTGGCTTCTTAACTGTAAACGTTTAACACAGTAAAACTTTATGATGTTTGCCACAGTCGTCATAAAGCTTTTCACAGACAGAAATCTAATCTGAGTTTCTCTTTTCAATTTTTTGAGACTGGGGTGTTTGTGTCAATCTTCAAACGCATAATAGTATTTAGGAGAGATGGTTGAAAATACAAAGTAACCAAACAAAATACACCCCTGGAGTGGAAAGCTCTTAATGAGAAGGTTTTCTCCCTTCAGCTTCACTGGTACAGTGAGGTCTATGCCAGGAAGCAGCAGAAGGAATTTGCTGATGGAAACAACTGCACTGAGATTTCAACGGGCTGTGAAGGGTGTGGAGTTTGAGAGTTTTTAAGATAAAAGGGGTATTCATTGAATTAACAGAAATTCAGTACTCAAAATTCTGAGCATTCACCCTTTTTTGTGAGAGTACAGTACAGCTAATATAGCAATCAGTGTGATATGAATTCATAACCAAATGCTTCTGAGTAACAGGCCTGCGATCCTGTTACAAATTTCATATATTTCTTGATGTTCAGGAGTATATACACTAACAAGAAGAAATCGTGTTTCTGCAGACTTGTTATTTGAAAGAAAAATGGTATGGCAGTGTAATAGTTTTTATTAAGCCAGGTTCTGCAGTCCTGCATGCAGACCAAGACCAGCTTTATTTGTTTTGGTATTTGTTATCCTTCACCTAGGAGAAAATATATTTATCCATTGCCAGTTGGTAGTGAGAATGAGAGATGATGGTATCTAAATAACTTGAATGTTACTGGGGGATGCAGAAAAAAGGTTCTTTGTAATTGTGAGCTGATTTTCTTGTATTGCCGTTTATTTCCCTTTCCTACAGCTAGTGCTGTTTGTGGGCTTGCTGTCCATGGTCTCTCTTGTGCAAGTACTTACAGAAGTGAGACTGTTTCTTTGGGAGATTGTTGAAAAATAATGTATACGTTGTAGAGATCGGTCAGTCCATGTGCCTTGAGAATAGCAGTGGCTGGACATGGAAGCCCAGGACATAAATCCCAGTCTCACAGCAGCTATTCCTGCTCTCTGGGTACCTCTGAAGTCCAGAGATGATTAACAGGAAAAGGATATAAACACAGGTTATCCAGGCTCTGATCCTTGAGTCTCCTTCACCCCATAAAAAAGATTTTTGTTTCCTAAAGGATGACTTTCCTCTCCCTAGGATTGTTTAGGATTAAATGTATCAAAGATTTGATATGTTCAGAGACACAGGGGTTGGGGCTGTATAAAATACCTCAGGAAGGCATGACAGGGAAAGCATCTTTACAGTATTTGTGCTCCAGGCTTTGTGCTCAGCCAGACTTCAGGTCATTCTTGGTTAATGTCATGTAACTTGGGTAAGAATATTTTTGGTGAGATTAGTTCAGCTCTCCAGGAAGACCGAGTATGTTTTTATACTTTTTCCGAAGTTAAATTGATGGGATGAAATTGCTCCCTGGCTGCATTGTATGTTAAAACGGCCATTTCTTATCCTTACGCCTGCATGTGGGCATTTCAGGCATGAACTGCAGTGTTTCCATGGATTTTTAAAGTCTTCCATTGCATAGTTAGCAGCTTTTAGGGCTTTGATCTGATTTCGTAAGACAGAAGCGCTCCCTGTATTTGTGTTACAGCAAACGCTGTATTTTTGGTGGCGTCTGACTTTGAGAAACACACAGATGCTTTTTTGTAGTCCAGGAGACAAAGAAACAAAGCTTTGTGCTGGGAGGCAGGATCTGTGCCTCCAGGGGACATCAAGGCACTTGGTGTGCAGCTGCCTTCCCAACCTCCCCTTCCTCCTGGTGAGCAGGAACTGGGTTGCTGCTCGCTGCTCCCGTGGATAGAAACCTCCACAAATGCTGCTCCTCTCCTCGGGAGGGATTTTCACATGTTTTCTTTCTCACTGCCTGGGAGCCAGGAGCATTTTGATCCCCTGCACATCAGTGCTGAGAGACAGGTGGATTTCTGGCTTGCTGGGCTCTGCATCCGCAGAAGGGTGTACGAGAGGGAGCGTGGTTGGAATACACAGCCATTCACCTGTGCCTGCTTGGGCTCGCTGATTCTTGAAATGTGATTATCTGTGTGTGTTCCTGAGTTTATGGGCCTTAACCAAAAAAAAAAAAAAAAAAAAATATCTAAAAAGCTGTGTTCCAAACATGCAAAATAACTTCAGTAGGATGCTCAAAGGAAGGGATCTGGAAGCGGTTGTCTGTCATGTTGCATTAATAAAATCGGTGCCGCAAAGCTGCTACTTGGGAACTGGGAAAAGATCCCTGTGGAGTGGATTCTCCCAGCCCTGTGCATGTCCATGATCCCTGCAGTGCCGACAGCACGGCCCTCCCCAGCCCCGTGTCACTTTCCCCAGTTATTAACCGGGTCTGTTTCTGCTGCAAGCACATGCACGGGTCTCGCTGCTGAAACAGAAGCTGGTGAAAGGCTTTTGGCTGCCGAAGTGGGCTCCTGCCATCCCGTGCACAGCGGCAGTTGTTGCACTGTTTGGGTTTGCTGTCATCTCAGATACTCAGAGGGGAGCTTTAACGCCGTCCCTCGCCCGGCTGCAATTTGGGCTGTCCCTTCTCCTATTTACTGGCTGCTCACTGAGCAGTAAAACGAGATGTAAAGGTGATTTTCTGTTCCTCAGCTCCTTCAAGGTTAGTGTAACAATGCAGTTTCCTAATTTTGCGCTTTAAATGCTTCAAGACTTGTTTATAAATAGCAGCAAAATTATACGTGTGTGTGTTTGTTTAATTTGAAGATGTGGCCTCGTTACTGGCAGGTCAGCCAGTTATATTTGTTAGGAGCTCAGCACAAAACTATTACACAATTCTGTTGCTGTCAAGCCTCATACATGCTTTTCAGTAAACTCCTGGGGAAGACAGGGTGAGGGGTTGCTGCTTCTATTCCTTACAGAAGGATCTTCAGAGCAGCAGTTGAAAGTTCTGATGGCTCCCCCTGTATTTAGGAGATAAAGAAATGGTGAAAAACAGCGTAGAGACTGTAAGGGAAAGCAGGGATGAAATGAACAGTGTAAGAAAATTGTGCTTCCACTCTTGGAAGTTGTTCCTGTGCTGAAAAATACTGAGTCCTTTTTTCTTTATTTCTTGTGTTTCAACAGGGCAGAGTTTAGGGTATGGATTCGTTAACTACATTGATCCAAAGGATGCAGAGAAAGCCATTAACACTTTAAATGGACTCAGACTCCAGACCAAAACCATAAAGGTAAGACAATGCCTTTTGCTCAATTCAGGTAGGGGAGAAAGTAGTTGGAGCTGTTTCTGGCAATTTCACCACTATTTCATTCTCCGTTGTAAGGGGGTTAACGAGCTCTTCCATTGGAACAATGCGCAGACATGCAGAAGATGAAACCTCTCTTCTCCAAAATTGCTGCTATTGTTAAAGAGGGGGGGAGGTAGCAGGAAGCTCTTTAAAGTGTGACAGTGAGGCTTAGATGTAGAATGAAACAGCCAGAGTGAGACCATTATCCATAAACAGGTGAAGTTTGTGATGGTGTATTAACAAGTTATGTTTCCTTATGTTTAAATGGGAAATACTTTGTCACGGAGTTCTTTTAGTGACACTCCTGTCATTATCGGGTGTTGAAAGCATGTTTCTCACAAGTTAGAATATGTCATTCTCAAAAAATATTTTTCTCAATTTCCACATCCTTAATTTGATTTATTCTTTAAAAAGCTGGTGGCTTCCCACTGAAGTCTCTTATTTCATTGTTTGTAATAGACCATTAGTTATTCAATGACCTTCTTTAGTGGTCTCACAAGAAAAGCAAGCTTCTACACTGTCACAGTTTTAGCTGCATGGCTGATAAAGCTGTTCTGAAACAGCTTACAGAGGATTTCCACATCCCAAATTCTGACAAATAATGCAGCTTAAGGGATGTGAATCAAAAAATTGAAGGGGAACAAACAGCAGATCAGATTCAAATGATCTGAAACTGCTTTGATCATTTTTTTGAGTGCTGCCTTTTGATTTGCACCATTTTCTTAATTTTTCCTCTGTAGTTAATTTGTATTTCAAAGCTAAAAATGTTAATATAAAAATGGAATTTTTCCTGTATTGAATATTGGTACAAGTAATGTCAATGATGTTGTAGTTTGCAAAAAAGATACAATGTAATGTGGTCAGTAGTGTAGGTTTTGATGTTCTGGCTGTGGTTTGGACAAAGTGGTATTCTCTGAAGCAGAAATGTTTCTTGGATTCTGGTGTATTTCTAAGGATTGTTTCGCACAAGTTTTCCCCTGTTCTGTTCGATCAGTGAAGAGCAGAAGTGCTGAGCTGAGGGTTATGAAAGTGGTGGAGCAGCTGCACAGATTTCATAGGAAAGGCTGCTTCCAAACCTCCCTCAGACTGTCCAGATTCCATCCCACAGATAGGCATGTGGGCCATACATCAGAATGCTCACAACATGGTTTTGTAGAGTTAATGGAAACACTTACAGGAATCTGTAAGGCAAGGCAGCAAAATCTACCATCTTATCAACTGCTGCAGGTGGAAATGCAGGCTTGGACTCAGCAGTTTCCACTTAGAGTGAAAAGTTGCTGTCCAAATTGCTTTTAAAGGCACATTATTGGGGAAAAAATATTTTGAAAATACTTATTAAAAACTCAGTAGAACTTGAAAAATCTAGATCAGTTTTTCATGCAGTACATGTATATTTTGAGCATTATTCAGCCTTAGGAAGGAACTGCATTTCTTGTCCCTAAGTACCTCTGTTGCTTTGCCTGTGTTTTTCTTTTTTGTGAAACAGAGCAATGCTATTGCATTCATAATATTTCAAGGTTACAGGAAACTCGTGCTGTAAAAGGCTTCCAGAAACTCCAGCCCACACCGATTATCATTATACATTTCTCACATGCAAAATTAAACCATTATGTCTTTCTTTTATCATCTATAGTAAGACTTTAGTTATCTGGGAGCTTCCTCTGCAAAATCTTATTTTGTGTTTTTTTTTATATTCAGTATAAATTTTAGAAATTCAGTGATTTGTTTGTTTAGGGGTTTTTGTGTTTATTAATAGCATGTAGACTGGCGTAGAATAAAGGACCTTTTGGGGTGCTCTTGAAAGCTGTTAAAATTTAATAATAAGGCAAGAGATGAATCTAATCTACATGCACAGGAGCTGCATAAGTTCTTTTATGACTGGCAGGAAGCATTAGGGTTTGGGGTTTTTTTTTTAAATAAAATAGGGTTTATGCAGTTGCCTAAAATCAAACCAAGGGAGCCTGCTATCCCAACAGCCAAGTTTTGGCCACAGGGACATCTAATCAGCAGTTTCCAACCCAATTTCTCATTGCAGAATTGCATGCCATTGCCTTACCTTTACCCCCTTGGGGGTTTTTTGTATTTTTAATTACGCATTACTTCTGGAAATCGTGATAAATGAGGTCTGCTTTCCCTAGTACTGTGCAGTGGGGATGGAGGTTTCCCAGTGTTCTTGCTGAGGGGTAAATCAGGTGTATTTAGTGCTGCCAGTGGCGTTTGTGTTGTTGAGTTGTTGGGCCATCTCTGGTTCCCTAAGGATTTCAAGGTGATGAGGAACAGTACTCAGCACTGCTGAACCTTCTCACTTGCCTGTTCCCTCCATGTGCTGCTTTCCAGCATCTCACTGTCGTTTTTTGTACAGTTGAAGTATTTAAACTTGTGGAAAATACTGTATTTAATTATCAGACCCAATTGCTTTAGCTACAGATGCCCTTTACAGTTACTAAAAATGCGCTGTTGGTGTGTTAAAAAAAACTCTCTCAAGAGAACATCTAGAAAGGAATTTGGTGGCATATAGTTTTTTAGGCTAAAAAATATTTAGTAGAGTAACATTGAGCTGGAAAAGTACTGAACATTACTTTGTTCTGCTTTCTTCATGAATGTGGCTGGGTTTTTTTTCCCCAGAATGAATCTGTAAATATCTTATTGATGGATGGGGCTGAACCTTGGCCTGTGTCCATCCGTGTCTGTTGGGTAGTTACAGTCCTGCAGGTTCAGTGTCTCTGGCTGCCTTTTGGAAGCTGTTTTGGTGGAAAGAAAGCTGAAATGAGTAATCTGTGAAAGCCCTTCTACAGTGGCAAATTACTTCTGTTTGCCAAGGTCACTGTGGTCCTGCTGGCAGTGTCCCACCTGTGTTGTGGGCTCTGCTGTTCCTTGCACCGAGACTGAACATGAGGTGGCTCTGGGGAGTTGCTCTCATTTTTTTGACCCCACAAGGCTTAATTCCTGTTTAAAAATAATATATATATTTTATGCGTGTGGCCCCAAATGCTGTCCTTTTCACTTCTGTAACGTTTTTGTGGCAGCTTAATGTTCTCTCTCTTTCCTGATGCCTTGCAAAAAACAGCCATGCAGTCACAGGAGGAACTGGCTTAATAGCAGGATCAGCAGAACAGCCAGGCACAGTCGGCTCTGATGTGTGGACTAAAATAACTGAAGAAATGTTCTTTTTATTCTGTCATTGTTATGATAAATAATCCCTTTTCACTCTAGCAGCTAAAATATTTATGTGCATTTTATTTAAGTCAATGATGCCCTTTCAAGTCAAAGTTGAGAGGTGACGATTTACAGAATATCTGTTTGGGAAAAGCATTGGAGGGAGTGTTGTGTTTGGTGGTAATAGGTTATACACATTTTGTTCCTCCTCAACTGATCATAGTGCATATTTTATTTACGCCATTGCATAGCAGCATCATCTTCTTGTGAGGGAGAAAAGCTTCACTTTATTTTTACAGCTAAAGCTTGACATAATTCTGCAAAACAGTTTAGAATGAGGGAAGAGACAGTGTGTTGAAATAAATATATATTCCAGAAATTGAATCTATTTTTAGAAATTAAATTTGCCCATCCATAAAAGCATATGAAAGGTCACTGCTACTGTTGAAGATTGCCTGGCAATTCAGTTGCATCAAATATCAGAAGGAAAATAAGATGTGTGATGCATGGGGTACAGATTGTTTAAACTGCTGCGTTGCCCTGAAAAAAGGACAACGCCTGAAAGGATGCGAAGGAAGTGTTTTACAATTTACTTGGGGATTCAAGTGACCTGGCTTCACTGGAACAAGGGCAGAGCAGTTTTGAAAGGAAGTTTGAAATCTAAAAAGAGCCAGTGACCCCCTGAAGTGCAGTCTTGTGCACCCCTCTCTTCCTTTTTCTCTGTTGCCTGAGAAATAGGTTTGCTTCTTCCTTCCCTCACTGGAGCAGGTACATGCTGTGACACTGCTGGAGCCAAGGGAGATGTCCCCAGAGAGGGGAGAAGGAATCTAGGTTCTCTGAGCCCTTGTTAACCTCCAGTTTTAAAATCCATTTTATCTATCTGATGGTAAAATACCAAGCAGATGATTCTTATGTGCGCAGAGGCTTTTTCTAGTTATTTTAATTTTCAGTTAAATTGAATAAATAACATGGAATTCTGTATTTCTGCTTTACTCTGTTTTGATCAATAGGTCTGGATGGTCCTAGTTTAAAATAGAGCAAATAAGGCTGTGGGAGAAAGTAATCCTGCTTTTTCTAAAATAAAGTAGTAACATTACTGCTGAAAGATCTTCCCATTTATCTTGGTTTCTGTGGCATTTTTCAAAATGCCAGCTATTTCCACAAAACTCAGGCTCTAAATCTGTCCATGTTAATTCTTGTAATTGTCCACAAAACTAAACACCATCCTGTCACTGTGGGGTAACCAAATAACAGCAGCCTCAGACTTCTCTGTCCTACAAAGTCATTTGTCAAAAAGATTGCCTTCCAGCCGTGCTCGGCAGAGGAGGCGGCGCAGGAAGCACGGGGCAGGAGGGGGAACTGCAGCAGCGAGTGCTGGGGAAGAGACCTGCATCTCCTGCACCCCATCCTACACTTCTTGGGAGGTGCGGGGGGAGCTCAACACAATTTGGGTGGCAGCCAGAAGGCGCTGGGCTGCTGGCAGTGATGGCAGCAGAGCTCTGGCGTTGGGTGCCCTTGGTGCAGTGCTCGGCCAGAACCTGGTGTTTTCCAACCTTGTCCTTCCATAGCCTCTCCAGGGCCACCGAGCCTGCTGGACGCTGCCTGCAGCCTCCCCTCCCACTGAAGAAATGGAATGGTGGGCAAGGCTGGGTGATAAGGAGAGAGGGTGTACAGAGAGATCAGGGCAAGGCACAGGTGGAGCTTGGATGCTCTGCAAGGAGGAGACGGAAGGTTGGGGCGTTGGAAGATGCGGGGTGTAGAGTAGTTTGGACTGCAGCAGGGAGGGATTTGCGTTTTTGAGTGTCTTGTGTGCAGTTGCATTGGACCTCCTTTTTTTCCTTTCCTGAAAATTCTCATTACAGGCACAAACCGAAGATTTGGGAGGTAGCTATTTTATAACTTCTTCTAAAATTGTGGTATTCTCTTTTATGGTAGCTCAGTTAGAGAGGGGTTGTCTGCTGTAGCTGCTGCTCCCCAAGACAAGGTCTTGTACAGGAAACTTTAAAGATGCTGCAGACCTGGAAAGCTTCAACTAAGTTTATTTCCGTTTTGCTCTCTAGGACCCTCTGTCATTGTAACCCTTTGGACTTGGTAGCGCTTGTTAACAAACCCCCCTCCACCCTTTGTGCCTGCAATGATACTGGTGCTCATAGAACCTTTCAGTGCTGCATTTGAAGGTTCAGCTGCTTTCAGCAGGCACCAGAGTCTCTGCCTCTTAATTTCATCCATCTTCTCTTAATTGTGATTTCTGTTTTTACTGCCTCAGTTTTGCCAGTGAGTCCTTTTCATTCCACAGAGCCAGAGCAATTATTTCTCTTAGCCTTGTTCTTGATATAGCCAAGAGTGTTTCTAGGTTATTATCTATGGATGTCTTTCCTGAAATGATGGGATAGACCATTGTACCTGCAATTATAATTAATCTCTGTAAAATGGCATTGAATTGCTCAACAGTAAAGTGCATCATCACTCCCCTCCATCCCCCAGCCAAGGGCTTAGGGAAGAGAAAGGACAGAGCAGTGCAGGCATCAGATGTGAAAGTATTCCAGATCCTGGTCTTCAGCCTCTGGACCAGAGGGTTTTTGTGTTTGCTTGTTCTGACAAAGCACAGAAGCTTTCACAGGAGGGTGTCTCAAATCTGGTTTTGCACAAAATTAGGACACAGTTGAGGGTCTGGAAGTGGCTGTGGGAAATGTCTCTTTCTGCTATAGCCTGTTCCCTGGTGCTAAGCAGATTTTACTTCTAGTTCTGGATGTGCATTAAACAAGTGAGACTGTGCTTTATTTATGTGCGTGAGGCTTTTGAGCGGTTGTGTTAAAGCACTTCCAGTCTGTACTGTCTTATCCAGTGGGATAAGGGGCAGCCAGGTGAGGGAAGGGTTGTCCCCATTTTAAACTGGACTTCAGGCAGAAAAAAGCCAAGTGACTCACCCCAAAAATCATACAAGAAATGCTGTATCTCAGTGTCACAAAAGGACAAAGCAAAGTTCTCTGTATTCAGGTCACCAAGAGGTCTGGTATTTTTGAATGTTACACAAACTTTTTGAAAGCTGCCCGGGGAGTAACTCAACACTGACTGATCCTCAGATGCTTGTGGCTGGAGAGGTGTCCCAGGAGCTGCAGGTGGCCTGGGTGGGTGGCTTGGTGGTCCTTGGGTGCCTGTGCTGCACCCTGATTCAAGGCTCCTGCATGGTTTCCCATTCTCCAGGTGAGGAATGGTAGATGCAGGGCAAGGCACATCTCGGAGAAGGTTGGTATCTGCAAGATGAGCTGCTTGGTTGCTGCTCAGATGTGTCCAGGGCAGGGTGGCTCTGCTGGCAAAGCATATCATTCCCAGAAAGGATGATGCAGTTCCTCTTCAGAGCACGCCAAAGTTAAATTTTACAGGGAGGGTTCTAGAAATGGACTTTGATGTTTGAGAGGTCCAGGATTAGCACAGGAGCTGAAGGCTTTTCTTACAGGCAGCAGCAGCAAAGTGGTTAAGTGTCAGTGTTCAAATGGCTGCTGTTGCTTGTTCCATAAGACAAATGGGATGCGTTCATGCCTCTGGGTGCCTTTGCTGTGGGCTCTGACTTGGAAAGGCCAGACCACTTCAATTTATGTTCTGAAGAGACTCGAGGTTAGTAATTCTTCAAAAAGTTTTCTATATCGGAAAACAGGTAGGAAATCAATAGGGAAGATAATTACTTGAACTTGGAGATATTTTCTGTGCACCAGAACAAAAATGTGCTTTGCCATGGAAGATATGAAATGCTGGACCTTCTCATGCTGCAGTGTTGTTGGGAGACAGTGGTGCAGCCTCTGGAGATGGCTGTTTATTATGAAGAAAAGCCTTTACACAGGCTAATGCTCAATGTCAGATGAGAAATGTCCTATTAAATGTTTTTCATAGTTATTATATATGTATTTATAGAAGCTAACATCTGAGGCCAGCAAGCCATAAAATGAATTGTACAATACTTTATTATCTTCCTTGCGCATTTGACCACAGAGTTCCTAAATGATCTTATGCAGTGAAATCCAACACCATGGTTCGACCTTCAAACGTTGTACAAGAGGACAAACATTTTAATGCTGAGAAATGCCTGGGTCAAACAGTAGTTTGGTGTTCTCCAGCTCATTATTTGAATTCTTTGTGGTGGCTAGGATTCCATACTCTTTTCTTTTTCAACGCACTGTTTCCGCACAGGGTGCTAACACTGCCGTGAGCAAAGGAAGGGGGGAAAAAAAACCCCATTTTTAAGTGTGAATATAAAGAATTAATGCAGAGTCCTCACCCAGCGCTTTGCAGTTTGCAGTGATAAAATGGGAGCTGGATTTTGCTCCCATTTTAACTCGCACAGCATAAGGAGCTTCTGGTGCGATGGAGGGTCAGGGTGGGCGATTTCTTCCTTTGATAGCTCACACACGGGAAGACATCCCGTCCTCAGCACTAACTGAATAATAGCTTGAAAGCAGGATGGCACACTCTAACCGATCGATTTGTCATTGGCTGACCTCAGAGGGAAGATGAAAAAGATTCAAAAGCAGATAAATAATTGACATTACTAGCCTTGAGTCCATTCAGCTCCGCAACCTTTTCTCCTTGATATTAAAGACGGCCGAGTTGCTTTTGGCAGCTTCTTTCTTTGGCTCAGGCTCCCCTGCAGCCTGAATGTTTGATTGCGGGTGGAAATAAAAACTAGACCTGAGCAGCCATAGGTGTTCACATGTGCTGAGAGTGGAGGGTTGGGAGTGTGAGCAGCCTCTCCTTCCTCTGCCTGCCTGCAAGGCCCATGAGAGCAGAGAGCCTTCTGTAAGTAGAAGTTGTGTGTGTGTGTGTGTATATATATATATAAAATGTCAGGCACTCATTGCTCTGGGAAGTAGTGTTTTTGCATATCCCAGTACTTTTCATCCTCCCTGTAACGTGGCATTTGGTTAATGAATGTGCCAGAGTGAGAAACCCAAAGGAAACCCCTGGCTGTTTTCCCAGGAACTTTATTCATTTTGCTGTTTTCAGGTTTGAGGAGTAGGTAAGATTGCTACCCTCACTCCAGAGAGGCTCTTAAATGTTTTTTAAACGTTTAAGATGTTTAAAATGTTTTTAACTGTTATTCCTAAAGTAGGTTAAACTTGTAGGTGCCTGAACTCTTACAGTACCATCTCAAGGTGAGGAATTTGCAGAGTGGGGAGGGAGAGTCTGCTTTTCTGAATGCCCCAGCACCAAGCCAAACTGTAGGTGAAAGCACCATGTGATTACTTACCCCTGGTGTCCCCTAGGGCCTGGATTGAGCTTTGTTACATAAAAGCCAAGCGGTGCCATCCATGTGTGTTCTGGTCCTGGATCCATCAGAGGAGTGTTCAGGACCAGCAGGGAAGTGATGGAAATGCTGTGCCCCATCAGGAGCTCATGGGCTGTGGCACAAAATAATTTCTATTCCAATATCCTTTCTTCCTTTCAGCACCTAAAGGTTTCTCAGCTCCTCATGTCTGCTTGAGCCTTTGTGCTGTGTGCCTGAGCTTGCCTCCATTGATGCAAATGTTTTATCTAACCTCTATTTCGTATTTCTTACCCTGAATTTTCCACTTCCTCTCTCCAGCCTTCTCTGTAAATGTTAGATTTAAAAGGTTATGGACAAACATGTAAGTTATAAAGAAATTGCCAAAAACCTTAAAATATAGAATCTTTATAGAGTTTGTCTGCCATTATGCAGAGAAGATTATGGAAGCAAATATTAGTCATTAACATAATTTTCTGTGTTGAGTCAACATCTATTTTTAGGTGTGGAGCACATAAAGACAACTCTTTGACACATAAAACACACAGACATGCATTTGACATCATCTGTGTTCAAGCTGAGGCTTGGGAAGAGGGAAAGACAATTGCCAAATGTATTGTATTCGTGATGGGAACCCCCCCACTTCCTTTCTAGACACATTTTAAGACATAATGCAGGAGAGTACTGATCGGTTTATATTGAAATAAAATGAAGTGCAGAATATTCAGCTTGGGTTCCAATGCTTTTTCAGATGTGCTGCAAAGTAATTCATGATCTGTGCTGAATATTTGCCATTAGGCTTTATCCAGGAAATGTTTTTATGATGTTAAATGTGTTTATTCTAAATGTATATAATATTTTAAAAGTGCAGAAGGCTTTTTATGCACCTATTATAATTATAAATCTGATTCATAGGTAGAAGAGCAGTTAAGAGGCTTGAATTAGTAATTTTCCAACAGCACACATGCAGTGCCACAGCTAGATTTTCTTGTTTGCTTGGTCATAATATTTTATGGTCTGGTTCTGGGCTTTATAATGCAAGGGAACTTCTTGTGATAAATTGCAGATCCGACAATGAGTGTCAGTCTACAGCTCCCTGAGCAGATGTTCATTTAGTCTAATTTCACCAGTACTTTACTGTTCATCCAGAACAGATCTTGCCAGCTCAGGATGCAAACACAAAGAGAGAGAGCACAAAAGATCACTCTGCAAATAACCTGATCGGTTTCAGACACTTGGAGGGGAAAAAGAAAAACATGCAGGAACTTCAGCATGCAAGGTTGGCTACGGCAAATCATCCACACACACCCACACCCAGGGGGGCAAATTCACAGAGCCGTGCGTGGGAAGTTGCACATTAATCCACCTCTGAACAATAGTTATTTTATCACTGCACTTCAAGAACCCTTGTGTCTGTTTTAAGGTCTCTTCCTTTGTTCCTCCAGCCTTCCCTGGCTCTGCTGTTTTTGCAGAACGGGTCCTGTCTGAACTGCAGGGTTATGTCTTGTGAAAGAACAGAACATTATCTGTCCAAAATGCCAAGGGTGGCTGTAGCTCGCTAACACTCCTCTCCTTTTCTCTCCCTAGGTGTCATATGCCCGTCCAAGTTCAGCATCCATCCGGGATGCCAACTTGTATGTCAGCGGCCTTCCCAAAACCATGACCCAGAAAGAATTAGAGCAGTTATTCTCACAATATGGGCGCATCATCACCTCACGGATTCTGGTTGATCAAGTCACAGGTTAAAAGAAAACTTTCCTTGATACATGCATGTTTTTCTGGAAGTGGCAAAATTGCAAATGTCTGCAGCTGGGGTTTTTTTGACTTTTAGTGTAAAATGCAATGCCTGTTTCCATATAAGCGTAACTGGAGATATAACTACTGCCTCATTAATGAGGAACTATCAAAATGCAGAATATTGTTTACTGAAAATCATTGTTAAATACGGTAGGGGCTGATTTTGGAGATTACAGATGGGGAAGAGGATTTTTCTTTACAGGACTTCTCTTAATTTGCAAACCACCTATTGTGTGAAGTCGAACCAAACATTCAGTTCATGTTCGTTTCACAGATGAGACTGTTCCTACAGATATTTATCTCTTCATGTGTTTTTACTTCCCAGGGGTTTCTCGAGGTGTGGGATTTATCCGTTTTGATAAGAGAATAGAGGCAGAAGAAGCCATAAAGGGACTAAATGGCCAGAAGCCTAGTGGTGCTACAGAACCAATTACTGTGAAGTTTGCCAATAACCCCAGCCAGAAAACAAGCCAGGCACTCCTTTCACAGCTGTATCAGTCTCCCAACAGACGCTACCCTGGACCACTTCACCACCAGGCTCAGAGATTCAGGTAATTACCTGGAAAAGAACTGAAGTTCCACCAGCGACAACAATGTGGGGCAGGTGCTGTGCAGGAAAATAAGCTTTAGTTGCGTAGGCTGACCTGATTTTCTTTGTAAAATTAAATATTCTTTCCTGGAGAATGAGGAGGAAAATCTGCTGACAGCAGTAGTCATGTTGTATTTACTAAAACAACTGAAGGTACTGTACAATCAGATCTCATGAAGGCTCATAGAAAAAGGGAGGACAGAATAGAGTTACACTGGTAATCAAATGAGCAGTAACTGTCCTGTTCTTTCTCTCTTTTTGGGTAATGCTTTTATTTTCTGCTATATTATTACAGTTTTGATGCAGCTTAGACTTTGATGTTAATGGCTGTGGATTGGTAGCAGGAAAAAAGCTGAGTCTGTCCCAGTCAGCAGGAGTATCATTAAATTTATTAGCCTGAGATATCTGCTCTTAGTATAAAGAGCCCTTGTGTTAGTCTTTGGTGTGAGCCTTCAGATGCTTTTGGGGATGTTTTATGCTTTGCATTTTGAATATACTGTTTCCATCTGATGCATAAGGCAGAGTTAGCAATATATGATGTTCCTATTACTTTTATACTTAATGGTTCTCAGGCAATCCACCTTTCAAATAAAAAAAAATCTGCCTTCAAGAAAAAACTTGGACATATTTGCATAACTGAGTCGCACACTGGCTTTAGAGAATTATTCAGATGTAATTTTAGTTTGTCACTGATGAAAAGTGCTAATGAATTAAAGATCATAAAAAGTCAGTCATTGGATACATTAAATTTACACTTGTTTTTGTGTCTTTGGCACGCAGCTGTGTCCATTGAGGTTATCACTGAATCATTCCATGGACAGAAGGACTTTATTGTGCTGCCATGGAAGGCAAATGATTATATTCTGCAAAATTTGGTGGTCAATTTAATTTGACATGTCATGAAGGATTAATACTAAATAAATATAATAAAATGGGGGAAAATTATTATATTAAAGCAGATTATCAAGAATTTTTCCAGTTCCAGCAGTTTTGGACTTGACATTTTATTTCTAAGTTAACTGTAAATATAAGGTGTGAGCAGTTGAATTACCAAAAAAAAATTTAATTACTAAAAAAAAAAAGACAAATCCTAAATGGATTTTTTAAAACCAAGCTCTGGAGTTTAAGCTTTTCTGTAAGACTATAGACAAGTTTAAAAAAAAAAAGGCTTTTAAATGCTCTGGTGGAAATTTAAGCACAACCTCAGACTTAACAAAGCAGACTGGGAGTTGTTAGGCTCCTTAGATGTGTGGGAAACTTGTTGAACGTTTCTTCTTTGAAAATGGAACACTATTAATAATAGTTCCATTGAGCGATCTTGCCATCTGTGAGACATTAACCCAAAGACCCTCCTTCTCTTTTCAGGCTGGACAATTTGCTTAATATGGCCTATGGCGTAAAGAGGTAATTAGAATTCCACAGATTGCCAGATGTCCGTGTTGGCACAGATTGGTGCTACAATTTATTTTTTTTTAATTCACTAACTTTATTTTTTTTATCCCTTCTTTTCTTCCACCAGCATGTCAAATTCTTTTTTAAGTTTGGACTTCAGTTGGTTTTGTTACTTTAAAAGGCCTCACGCACAAGTTCTGTGGGGTTTTTCAACCTTTTTTGATTTACAGGTGGGCTTCTCAAATGGTTTAGGTGCCACAGCTACAAGCATTGAAATTGCAGTTGCCTTGATAAGTGATGCTTTTTCTTCTAGAATCAAAACTATTAACTTGAGTTTTTAACAAATCTCTGATCTGATAATGGAAAATTTAAGTCAAAAATCAGAGTTAGGCTGCTCTTGTGTCTCACAGTTAAGACCACCTTTCTCCCCATCTGGCATCATAAGTTTGACTTGAAAATACAGCTGTGTGCACCTCAATCAGCCCGAAGTTTCTTTTGTTACAGGTTTAATACTTTGAATTTTTTTTTCAGTCCTTGAAGTTTATTTTTTTTGTTTGTTTAAAATAGCTGTGTGTTTGTATGTGCACGCATGTGTGAAAGCTCAGCTGATTTGTCAACATTTCTGCTGTTCCATGAGTATGTTTGGTAGCTAAAATGAGATGTGTTGTTAGTGTTTCCTTCAATGGCAACATCAGCATAAGCTACCCTTGCAGCAAAAGAAAGGTGTAGTCTTACTCCTGATGTTACCCTAAAATGTCCAGATTAAGATGAGAAAGTACTACTTACTCTTCTGAAATGGTCTCCTCACCACACTTGAAAATTACTTGAGCTTTTTTTTGAAGCTCATCCTCTAAAAAGGTATGGTAAGTATATCATCAGACAGTAAGGTGGGGTTTAACTCCTCAGTAACCCAGTACAGATCTAAAATCCTGAGTACTCACAAGAGGAAAGTCAAAACAGAGCTTCTTCCCAGAAGCACCAGTGCTGGTGCTCATGGGCACGTGGGTTCTGTCAGGATATTCTTGGTGATGATGGGGATGTGGTGAGTCAGAACCCCCTGCCTGATTTTATCACACATCCCTTCTCCTGTGTTCTCCCACCTTATTTGTTCTTGATATCTTTTCAGAAACATGGAAAAACTCCCAGTTGAGTGTCTGTCCAGGTGCAAGTCAGTGTCAGAAGGATGGGTTCGTTTTGGGAGGTTTCCCTGGGTTTTTGCTGTTGCTGCTCCTTCCCTGGAATTGGGCTGGCGTGTGGTGCAGGATAGGCTTAGTCTGAACAGAGGAAAAGAGCAATTACCTGCCTTTATAGGTTATACATCTGCTTTCTCAACATTGTCTGCAGTGTTACTCTAAAAACACAGCAGTGTTTAAAGTCGTTTTGCAGGCATCTTAAATTAGTTCTTATCTCCTCTCAGCAAACCTTGGCAATCGTACCTGCACTAGCAAAACCTGAATTTATAGGTGCAGGGTCACAAAAAACACCACACTGATAATTTCTGAAGCTGCTTCAGAAGCAGAAGATTGGCTCTCCCTGTGCTAACTGTGTGGTACTGATGGAAAATGAGACATGCTGATGTGGAAAAAAGGTTTTATTGAGGCTAATTTCAGATCACTTGCTAGTAGCAAAGCTCCTTATGCGATAGGTGATCTTGTATTTGTGTCAATACACTTGCACCAGTTTCGTGCATGTTTTGTTGGATTTAGAGCAGCTGCTGTGCTCATGGCACATAAATAGTTGAAAGCTGCCTAGCTCCTAAAGGTTTCCAGGGAAAAGCTGCTCTCCAGTGAACTGTAGGAAATGTTAACCCTTTATATCAATGCAGCATTTCTTTAAAATGCAAAGCCTTATGATGCATTGTGACATGCACAGCTATGCATTGTACAGGTTTTATGTCATCCCTACCTAGAGCATGGTATATCCCTTAGTATTGTATTTCACATTAAATTCAAACATTCCAGAAAAGCAGTGTTTGCTGCCTTATGTATATTACTGGCACAGTTAGCACTTGCCAGCGATGGGCTTGAAGTCCCATCTTCCAGATTTCAAAATGAGCTGTAGCTGTTGGCTTCTACAAGCCCTGGCTGTGCCTTATTTCCAGTCCTTATTTCCACCCACTGTGGAAGGAGCAGTAGAAATTGGCCTTGTCCAGCTTTTCTGTGCTGAACTGTTGTGATAATGTCACTGGTTTCACTGTGCGGGAGAGAAACTAAAATGTGTCGAGATGAGGATTTGCAGAAGTGAAGTTGAGTTGGAAAATTGCCATGTATTTTTAATAAACTGTCTGCAAACCTTCCTGAGGATCTGATGCTGTGAGCATTTGTGAACTGCTCATTTACAGCGTAGCTACACCCCAGTGATGATCCTCAGCTTAAGATGTATATTCCAAGTGTCTTCTTTTTCCCTGAATGTACATAAAAAGCGCCGTCAGGCGTCAACAGAACAGTGAGCAACCATCAAGTGTGTAGTTTCCTTTATGGTTATTTAATATACACTGCATAATACTGTGCGGATTGCTAAAAGTGTGTGAAAATTATTACAAGTGTAAAAAGTTTTGGAGAGCACAAGAGCTCGCTCAGCAGCAGAGTCCCTCCCTCTGCTCCCTCAATCATCGCTCAGAAAATCCTGAGGAATTATTATTCTGTTCTGGTATTAAAACTCATCATATTGAAGGTACACGTGAAACTAGATTTTTAAGACGTTTCCACTGTGCGGTTGTTATTTTAAAACATATCCCAAAGTGTAGCTTCAGAAAGCATGTCAATTTTTTTTTTCCACACTGATGAAAGGAAAATTATGTTGATCCTGAGGGCTGATACTGCTTAACATCTTCATTAATAACCTGAGTCATGGGCTGCGCTGCGCCCTCCTCGCATTAGCGGGTGACACTAAATTCGAGAGGAGCAGGGGCTGTCACTGCTGCTGGCCATGGCTGCCACTGGGGAGACCTTGGAAAGCTGCAGGAACGCGCTGAAATTTGGGAAAGGCAAATGTAGAGTTTAGCCCCTGACTGCTGCCTTCAGCCGCCTACAAGGGGCTTTAGAAAGAAGGTGAAGCCGAGCTTTTCCGCAGAGGTCAAACGAAGGAGGACAGGAGTCAGCAGTGACAGGCTGCAGCAGGGGAAGTTCCACTTGAGGAAAAGGGAAACTCATTCGCAGTGAGGATGGAGTCCTGCTGCAGGGGCTGCAGGAGCAGAGTTCGTGTCCTTGGAGATTTCCTAAGCTTCCCTCTGCAGGGCCAGGAGCAGCGGCTCTCATTTGAGAAGTTTGCCTTGCTTGGAACAGGAGGCTGATCAGATGATCTCCATAGATCCTGCCCAGCCTTTATCCCATGATGGATCTGTGTTCGTTAACACCTGGCTTTATCTGCTCTCTTTGGATACTTGAGGTAAAGTCCCAAAGGACAAGGAGGGAGGAACAGTAGGGTGCTCTATTGAATTCTGGGAGTTAGTCCCTGCATTGACTTCTTGAAGAACCTTGAGCCTGTCATGGAAATGAAGCCTCACAGTATGAGGGTATCAGTTGATGTGCTCATTAATTGTATTTATGTTCAACTTATTCTACAATTGCTGCATAAACCTTCTTTGATATGTGGCTGGCTTTAGGACTTTTTATTACCTGGATTTTTTTCCCTAGTGTATGTCAATTAAGGACCGTGTTAGGAGGAGAAATAAAATCTTCCACTTAGAGACATCTCTCTAATAGTATTTTTAGCTGAAGAAGCTACCGTTACAGCTGAATCCTGACAAAGGCATTTCTTATTAATCTTTAAAATAGGTCTTGAAGTTTGCTTGAGTTTTTTTCACTGCAGACTAGTAGGAGATAAAGCATTAGATCTCCGTTGTCCTGAAACTTACATCAGTGCTGGGAATAAGTGGCAAATTTCTACAGGCCCTTTTTACACGAGCTGTTGTTTATCACAGCGTGTGCAGGCCCTCTCTGACTCAGATTGTCCTCAAGCATTTCTTTTCTGAGGTCTTTGTACACATACATCTAAGCAGGGCTTATCCTCGGAGGGAGATGCATTTATGCCAGGATTTGGCGATTTTATTTAGTGCAGCTCCCCTCCGCTTCAGCAGGAGTTAGAGAGAGCAAGGGTGGCTCTGTGGTCATCTTCCAGGGACAGGATCCAGAACCTTCTGTACCATTGGCTTATTTACTTTAAAGTCTTGGACCCCTGTAGCTCGTGCCAAGAGATATATTTAGAATAGACCCCTCTTTTTGCTCGGTAGGTTTTCTCCGATCACAATTGATGGTATGACGAGCCTTGTGGGAATGAATATCCCTGGTCACACCGGGACTGGATGGTGCATCTTCGTCTACAACTTGTCCCCCGACTCGGATGAGAGCGTGCTGTGGCAGTTGTTTGGTCCCTTTGGAGCGGTCAATAATGTCAAGGTGATCCGTGATTTCAACACCAACAAGTGCAAGGGATTTGGCTTTGTCACCATGACCAACTACGACGAAGCTGCCATGGCGATTGCCAGCCTTAATGGATACCGTTTAGGAGACAGAGTATTGCAAGTTTCCTTTAAAACCAATAAAACCCACAAATCCTGAATTTCATATCCTTACTTACTAAAATATATATATATAAATATATATACGAACAAAACAAAACAAAAAAAAAAAAACTCTTCAAGGCTTATATTCAACCATGGACTTTATAAGCCAGTGTTGCCTAAGTATTAAAAACATTGGATATCCTGTGAGGAACAGGAAAGGATTTTATAATGCTTAGAAAAAAAAAAAAACCTTTGATGCATTGAATGTTCTTTCATAGCTGTCGTTGTTGAATATAATATACATAGATAACAATGTGCAGGGATTTTTACCCGGCCAGCTAGTTTTACTACCTTCCTTGAAGGTGGGTCTTTTTAAGATGACCATTCACTCATTTGAAAAAATAATAAAACAAAAAACAATTTTTACGAACTAATGGGATTAAAAGCGAGAAAAAAAAAGATTTTTGTTTTCTTTTCTGTTTTTTCAAAACATTGATTGAATTAGATTGGTAAACCCCCCACACAAATTAAAGAGGAACAATAAAAATTGCAAAAAGAAGAACATAATTTTGCAACTTTTTTTATTTTTCCTTTTTTCTTTTGTATCATGTGAACTAAACAGTCTTCTGTTAGGGAATGGGGTAACGGGGGATACCTGATGACATAACAATTTAAATAACATTAACAATGTTGCCAAAGAGGTGGTCTCTTTGCTGAAAATGGGTTTCAAGAAAAATCTATTTTTATAAAATATAAAGAATTTTTACAAGAGAATCTGGATTTGAGAAAAAATATTTTGACTGGCTAATTTAGGGGAAATTGACAACTTTGTCATGTTCATACTGCACTGGTAACTTTTTAGAGATCAAGATGTGTGTTTTAAACTGGATTAGTAGATTGTTTTTTGAAGGATGGGCTACAAACAGATGATCTTCGTATCTTTTCATAGCATGTAATAAAAATATTAAATACAGTACGGGAGAGTGTTCTTCCCAGGCACGCAGTTACCCACAGTCAAAACCCAAAAGCAAGGAGATGAGTTGCAAGACGGTTTTTCTTTAAGTCATCAGTATGGGATATCAGCAGAACAAAAGTTAAAAAAATTAATTTTTGATCAAAAACTTCCTTGGTTTGAGCAGTAGGTGCTACAAAATTATTTACATATCTTAGTATCATAGTTAAATGTAATGTGTTTAGAAAAAAATACATTTGCTTTAAATTTGTTAAGAATTTTCAAATTCACTTTATAGCCCAAGCTAATATAATTGGGCTGTGTTGGCACATTTGGAACACTGTTTATGTTGCTTGAAACACTTATTTATTTAATTGCCGATGTGATGCATATGGCCAAAATCAAATATAGCTAGTTTGGCTAGTCTACTTATTTGTTTACTTAAACTATGGGAAGAAGCATATTATTGTGTCATTTTGTTGTGTGTGTATGTGTATATATAATATAAATATATATATATATAAAGTTATTTTTTCTTTTGGTTAATTTATTATAAGTTGTAACACTTTGCTAGTTTTGTTTGTATATGTCTTAAAATGTTTTCTTATGATACTTAAGTGACAGAGGTATCAAGGTAACTTGTGTAGAAATATTGTTTGATATATTGTCATGTTTGTTGTGAATATTTTTTCTTACTGCACAGTAGAAAAGAAAACAACTGGGTCTTTATTTTAATGTAATTCAGATTGGGGAAAACAGAGCTAAGGGAACAAAATGACTGAGGGGGTGCTCTCCCATGTCCAGTGCACTGATCATTTTAGTATGTTTGTGCTTTGTACGGTTATATATTTAAAACAAAAAAGGGTCATGCTCTTCCCTGAGTACTAGAAACAGTTACTCGCTATGCATAATCTAGTTGATAGTTAAATTTGCTATTGCTTTTCTTGTCTTGTTATATAAAATCTTTTCAATACAAGTTTAGTCTTAATGGTAATAAAACGTTATGGTTATTTATAACTTGTGCTTATTTTGTGCATTTTTTCCATGCTATACCCACTAACTGCATGTAGACTAAGTATTGTTTTTTCACACTGAAGAGGCAAACTTTTGTAGTAGACAAATAACTAAAAGCAAAGGCTGCATCATAATTTTATCAGTTTTTTACTTTAACAATGTTAGATTTTAGTTTAAAGGAACACTCATTCAATGTTCAGGGAAACCTTTATACATCATCTGCTATGAATGAGCGCAGTTTGCTGGGAAAGTTTTGATGCATTTGCTAAGCATTAGTGGGGAAGGCATGTCAGAATCTTTTCTCTACGATGTGTTTTACTATCTGAATAATAATAATAATTTAAAAAATCTTTCTTAGGACCAGGCAGTTGTATACTTTAGTTATAATGAATGACTTCATGTTAACCTTGCTAGTTTAGATCATTTCTGAGGGAAAGTATTGTAAATGTTTTTTTCATAACCTTGTTGTGTTTGAATTATTTGTACTTTAATTGTCCAGACAATAAATGAAAGTGTGTAGAATGGCTATGGACTTTCCACCTTTTTAAGTGTGTTCAGATGTTTTAGTATTCCCAGCCGCACCTCAGCCGAGGTAGAGGTTTAGTCTCTGATTCCAGAAGCAAGGTCTTCAAGAGAGAAACGTTCTAGTCAAACCAGATTGAGCATATTCATGATTTGTTTTTCCTTCCGAAGGCCAGAAAGAATCGGCCGTTTAATTTAAGATGTTGAACACCAAATACCAAACTGTAACTTTCATTTATTTGAATGTGGAAGATGCTGAAGGGTTTCTACTATATACAGTATTTTTACACAATGAAAATATTAACTCAGTCAATATCAACACTTTAAAACATAGAGAGCAAATTTCAGTGATAACAGTTTTTAAGCCATCATTTAGTTTGACTTTTCTATGAATATGCTATGAATGTCATGCAATATGAAACAGTGTACATATTGTCTGATGTACAACAGTATATATGATCACATTCCAAATTTGATTCTTTTCACCATGTGTTATAACTATAGTTGATACTTCTTTCAGTTGACTTGTTTGAATCTCATTAATACAAATATTCACTTCATGTTTATGTTCTGTAACATTCACTAATTGAGAATATGTACCTTGTAAAACTGCAGCATTGAATTTCGTAACTGAGATTAGGAAACTATCAGAGGGCTGGATGGACTGTGTGGTTCTTCAGCTCCTTCACCTATTAATAAACTCGTGTTTTTGTGAGATTAAGTTACCATGTTGGTTATAATAATTAATTTCAAGCCACAGAATGAGTTTGTTCTTAAATCTACAGCTTGCTTAATTTCATCCTTAAATCCACCTCACCATGCCATAGCAAAAAGCAGAAGTGGTTAATTTGGTCTGTTTAAAGACTTGGCTCTGAAAAACATCATCCATCCATCTACCTATATATGTATATACACATATTTTGATTATATACATATATATACACTTTACAACATGCACCAGCCCATTTAAAAAAAAAAAAAACAAACCTGCACTTTCTGTTTAAGAAAGTGACATTTTATAACCAGCACCATTTACTGTGGTTCTGTCTGCTTTATAGTATTTGTTAGGGTTGTCACCTAATTTTTTTGCAGTCCTTTCTTCAGAAGGTGGGGAGACCAAAATCACTGTACGGTCTGGGTGCTCTTAAGACAGGACACAACAGGCATTTGGGGTCACCTTTGATTCAGATTCTCCCCACTTCCACTTAAAGGTTGGCTCCTTGTATTTTCATCCCGTAAGGTACCTGTTTCTCTGTTCAGTAGCTTGGTGAGCTCCTATGAGCTGAAACCCACCACTAACATGAGAGAAAGGACTCTGCCAGCTTTAGGGATCTGGGATGCAAAGTTCAGTCCCCCTTTTGAGAGTATCACAAATGGGGATGGGATAAAAACAGTCACAGACAGGTTCCCCGTGCTGATCCTATTGGGAGCGTTTTCAGAAAGTTTTACTGAAACACAGTTTCTGCCCAGCTGGGATCAGAACCACATTTCACTAACACACATTCAAAGTAATCAAGGTTTATATTTCCTTCTTGAAAGGGTAATCACTCTTTCTGCAATTAGTGAGCCTGCTGCATAAATGGAAAAGCACTTGGGGGAGGGTGTTTCAAGTGCATTCACTTTGTGTTCCACTTCAGCTTACCTTCGACAGGGAGCTGGGCTTGGAATGCACTGAGAGGGAACTCAGTGTTGGGAAATGATGGCTGACAGCTCCAAGGGAGCAATGAGCTACCCTTAAATTCATATTGGGGCCATTCAGCTTTCCTGGTGTCCCTGAACTTGCAGCAGCCAAACACACAAGCGCTCGGTGCTCCCGCTTTGCAGTGGGAAGGGTGGGGAGGGGGGTCTGGGTGCACTGCATCAGGCACAGGCAGCTGCCTGGGTACTTGGATCAGCCTCGGGATCACTGAGGGGAGAGGCAATCCCGGGGCTGGAAAGCCTTTGTCCATCAGCGGAAGCCAGGCAAGGCTGTTACCTACCACATCTCACATGGCTACAGAGAGATGAGGTAAAGCCAGGTCGGAGTGTGGTGACAGTAAAGATTTGCTCCCTGCCCTGGAGATCTTGCAAACTGAGCTCCCTGCACAGAAGTCATTCATTGTGTATACAGAGCAAAATGAAAGGAAATTAAATCCAGCATAACTTCACGAAAGCTCTGACATCGCAGACTAATACAGTATCGCTCTTCTTAAAATACCTGACTTCCTAAACCCAGGAGGTGGGATGGAGCCAGTCCAGCTGCGCCTCAGCAGCTCACAGGGGGACACGTCACCTGGGCACAAACAGGGACTGCTGCAGGAGGGGAACATGCGGCCCCAGCCACACACAAAGACACGCATCCTGTGGGATGCTGCACTGGGGCATTGCGGCAGGGCGGACCCTGTCCCCCTGCTCAGGGCAGTGCTTTCATCCCAGGTGCTTTGGGGGTACCTTCAGTGCCCAGGGGAGTGGTGGTGCTGGTGCGAGAGGCACTTCTGAGGCCTCTCCAAGAAACACGGTGTGCCACTGGCTGTGCTCGAGGAATTCCAGTGGGATCGTGTGCAGTGCAGCACCAGGGCGATCAGGAGAACAGAAACTCTGAATCGGAGTTACCAAGCCTGAATTGTTCCTACTTCCCATAACACAGAACCTGTGTTTTAAAAAGCCTGTTCCTGTAGATCTTCCAGAGCTGAGCATGAGAAAGGGCTGTAGGAAGAAAAGTGCCCAAAAAGAGGGGTCATACAAAGGCACCCTGATTTAACTCACCCACAGTTAAAGACAAAAAATCAGACTGCTTCTTCCAGATTAGCAATTTTCTGAAATACTCTTTCTACTCCTAGTATAAATAACTGGGGAAAATGGATACATGCACACATGCAACAGCTGCTTTTCTGACACAGTTGGAAGTTTACTTGCCACACTCCTAAGGTATCACTGATATTTTTAAATGCCAGTCCAGCATATTTTAAAATATTTCATCTTAAATTTCATTGAGATTTTAAATGTTGGCTGCAATTTTTTTCTTGTGCAGTAGCAAAAAATAAAATCCTAAAACCTCTATTCTGTTAATTCCACAATAAACCTCCTGTCTCACATCATTGGGGTTTGGAGCTGGCAGCAAGCAAGACCCAGCTACTGCTGCTTACAGGCAAACACAATCTGAAGCAGGTTCATATTCCCTCTCCCACAGAGCAAGCAAACCCGTGTGCTAAGTGGAGCACAGTATAGTCCAGAATAAGTCCAGAAGCTTGTTTTCATCACCAAAAACACATGTCTTGTCCCCAGGCCCTCCGGCCAAGCCACCAGCCTCATGCTGCTGAGACCCCTGGGCCTTGTCAGGTGTGACATCCTCATCCTGCCACTGGGTGATCCTTGGGGTGAGCCCAGCCTTGCTCTGGTGTCTGAAGGAGAAATGGGACAGGATTTACTGCTCTGTCAGTCCACCCCATGACAGGGTCCCCAGCACTGGGGGCTCTCCCTGCAGGCTGTTCTCTGGCCCACAGCACCCACTGCATCAGTCCCTCGCTTAGAATAACCGAATTCCCTAAATTCCATTTCTGATGAGCCAGCCAGTGTCCCAGGAGCCATCACTCAGGAGGAGGAGCAGGTGAATGACCACCTCTGGCCTTGTTGTGTCCATCCTGGACACCTGCTGGACACCACAACCATTCAGGCCCTGGGTTCCCCCCTTTCCAAGGCCACCAGTGTGACCCTGTCCTAGACAAAGCCCCACTTTTGGTGCCACCTAAGGCTGCCTGAACAGGTGATGCCATGGGTCTGGTGAGTCTGGCAGTGCCTGACCTCCACTGAAATGCTCCCAAGTTCTCTTTCTCCTCCAAGACCCAGGCAGGAGCCTGAGATGCTGCATGGCCAAAGCACGGGTGTTTCATAGTGACACAAGAGTTTATCAAGTTAGAGGAAACAAAAATCCCCTGAACTCTGAAAATTAACATAAGCAATGCTATTGAAAGAGCAATCATTTACAAATAAATCCCTGCTAAGGAAAAAAGCCCTGCCAAAGGACAAGGGGTTCAGTTTGGAGGCCTTGTCTGTGCTGGGGTGTCACCGTGTGTGTCACTGTGCATGGCTGAACTGCCCCAGAAACCTTCTCAGGCAACATCAAGACAACCTGACAGTCCCAAAATACTAAATGTTATTTGGTGACTCTTAAACACACACAGTCATTACCTCCTCAGTCTGAACATCAGGACTGACTAGAGCTGCCACTATGAATTTGTTTTAAAGCAGCACTTAAGACTTTTCTTCCCTTGCATTTTGTTGGAATTGCACAGGTCCCAGCAAAGTGATATGCAGGAATTAGCTTTTTACGAACAATACAATTCTGATTTTAAATCAGCACACAAGACAATTAATTTTGTAAGATAAGGAATCTGTTGCAAATATACAGCAGTACACCCACACATCACCATCTGCTGTGGAGAATTAAATGTACAACTCACAAATTAAATCCTGCAAAGTTGGTGCAAAAAGGTCCTTGCTTGAATTTAAACAAGGCTGTGGAAACCTGCAAACACATTGCAAAAGATCATGAAAACAATAACAAATTTGTCCATCTGTGAGTCAGTTCTAGCAGGGTTGGGGTTTTGTTTTGTTTTTTTATATTGGTGCATTTGCAAGAAATGTTGCAGCTCACAATGCAAGTTGTGCAAACTATATTTGAGCTCTCCCGGCCAGGAAAAGTCACTCTTGGAGGTGCTCCTTACAGGATCCTTAACTTTATTCCAGGTCTTCTATTCTTACAGGGAGGAAAAACAAAACAAAACAAAACAGAAAACAAAATTCCTTTTTTTTTTTCAGACTCAGTTTATTGAAGAAAAAAAATATTGGCAAATCTGGCAATTGTTGTGGATGTTTTATTATTAGATTTATTAACAAACACTGTTCCACTGAAGTGAGGAAAAATAAATATCAACAATTACTGCTGCCATGAAAAGAATCTGACAAGCACAAATATCTGCATCCCTCTGACTCCTTTGGAGCCAAGCCTTCATTCTCTGATTTTGCTTCCCATGTCCTTCTAACACACTGCTCTTAATTTTATTTTTTTTTTTTACACCTGGCAGAACCACCTGAGCCTAAGTCACATTTCCTGATCTCCTGCACTGAGGAAGTGGCAATGAAATCTTGATGGCCAAGAGAGGCAGTGAAGCCTCTGGACACAGCAGTAAAACACGGACTTGGCTGTGAGCAGGAGGCTGGAGCAGCCTGGAAGCCAAACTCTTTGCACCTCTGCCTTTTCTGGGTTTGGCTTTGACCCCCAGGTCTGCTGGGCACTCGCTGGCTCTAAATGAGCCTGGGACCTGCCCCTCACACTCTCACCAGCTGTGCACCTCAAAAAAGTTGTCTTTTGCAGCATTAGGATGACCAAAGCTGTGCTAGTGATCTCTGAAATGCAGGTGCCCTTCTCTTTTCTTTTTTAATGGGATGCTGGGAAAGTGTCCTGGCATTTTCCCTGGTTACTCCTTGATTGTATCAATAAAAGAGCCATAAACATGCTGTCTCAAAGCACACACTTATGCCACCAAGCCCATCAGCATCTGGAGTTCTACCTGCACATCCCCAAACCGTGGGGCAGGAAATATGAGATAGAGCATTCCCCTGCCACACACAAAAAGTGCTCTGCATTGGTGTTCTCAGGGATTTTAGCAGGGTGGGCTGTTTTTGAAAATGAAATTATTTCCTAAACCTGTTCTGAGATGCATGTACTGCTTTAGCACGCACTTATCCTCTCACACACCTGGGAAGTGCTCTCAGTACACACACCCCAAGTGTAATTTATGCTGAGGGGCCTGCTACGTGTTTAACTCAGATAAAGTGTATCCGTAATTAAGGAATGCAGCATCAGAGGTACAACGTGCACGGAAATTTGCGGAAAGGATTCTATCAACGGAACAAATGCTGCCGAGGACTATTTAAAACCACAACCTAATCAGAATACTACGCCTCTCTATATATTTATATCAATATCACCAACCCTTTGACATCCCCAGCACTGCTAACACTCTGCCTGGAAGCTGACTTATCGCAGCTGCCTTGGGCACACTCGCATGCATAAAAAATCAAGTGACTTGATTAATCAGTGGAAGTTGCTGAATCATGGGCTTGCAGCCATGCCTGCATAGCCCTGGCTATCGATGGGAAACCGGCAGCCTGGGATTGAGATTAATCCCTATCAGCTGGTCCACAGACCTGTGTGGCCCTTTGCCAGCGTTTTTATGAGAAACAGAATCTTAAAAATTTCAGACCTGAAAAATAGCCGTGTCAAAGGGGTGGGGAGTGTGTGTATGAGAAGAGACCCCAACCGCAAGTGTCAAAAGGGAAGTGGAGCTCAGGAGAGGAGAGAGGAAAGCTGTGAGCAAGAAAATCCTGACTCCACCTGGAAGCTGCCTCCAACAAGCACAGCCAGAGGCAGCAGCTGCAGGTGTATCCCAGCTTGAGCAAGCCCTGCCTGAAATTTCAAAGCCCCACCGAGGGAAGAGCGGGAAGAAACGAGGGGTGTGTGATATGGGTGGGGATGGAAAGCAAAAGTAGCCAGGCTGTGACACCAATGCAACCATACCAGGAAAATGGGAGCACCTCTGGGTCTCCTGGGCATGAGCTCCCTTGCCTTGGGCTTTCAGCAGTCAGAGAGGCTGGGGAAAAAATTCCCTTAACACATAAAGAGCAAAAGTAAAAAGATAAATGTCTAGGGGATGTGTTTTATTTGACACTCCTTGTGGAGGGTCCTTGCAAGGCTTACCCTGCCTAGAGTCTAGCAAGCTCCACCTGCTCTCAGGACGGCTGGAGGCTTTGGGAGAAGGAGCTTCCTTTCTGTGCCAGCCTGTGTCTGGGGGAAAAAAAAAAAAACCAAAAACCAAAACCAAAACAAAAAAAAAACAAAAAAAAAAAAAAAAAAAAAAAAAAAAAAAAAAAAAAAAACCACAACATCCCCCCCCCCCCCCCCCCAAAAAAAAAAAACCCTTGGAAACAATTCACTGAGCCCTGCAGAGATCATGTGCAGCAGCCCTGCTGTCTGGCCACATGCCCCAGATGGGAATGGTGCTCTTTGTCGTGGAGTTCAAACCCTCCGATCCAAAGACGTTATCCTTTAGTTGGATCTTCAGGTGAGAAAAACAGCCACTGCTCCTCTGAAGGACCCTGCCCCAGCTGGTTTCTGCTAGGAAATCAAGAAACTTTTTGTTTAAAGAAACACATTTGCCAAATCTTCACTGCCAGGCAGCTGGTCAAGGCTTTTGCTTTGCTTTTTCAGAGGGTAAGTTAAGTGCCCTTGAATGAGTGTCTGGAATAAAAGGAAAAGGAGGGCAAGCACCCTTTGTGCCAAAGCTCTTATGCTTCCTCCAGTGTGACTCTGCTGCACTTGTGAATAATCATATTAACATATATTAGAGGCGTTGTGTGCCAGTAATGGAAGAGATTGCGAAAGCACAGTAGCTTATCTATTAAAATAGCCAGAGCAATAATATCATGACAGCTAAATTAAAAAGCAGAGAAGACACCAATCAGGTTGATCTCTGCCTAAACCCAGTGTATCTTTGGCTTCACACATATATATTTCAATACAAACTGACTCCGTGTGTATTTTCAATATTAAGAGATAAAATACTGTTCTTTGCCGTGTTATAAACTAAGTTTGTGCAATGGAACAGATTTTTAAAGGTAAGTTAAAACCTCTTGAGACTAAGGGGCTTATAATGGAAATGCTGACAGACTCTTAACTGGAGCACTGGGATCTCTCTTGCTATTATGACCAGATAAACCAACAAGGTAATTCAATGTAGTGTTCCAGCTCCCAGACACTAACACAGTCCTTCTGGTCCCAGGTGCTGAGGGGAAGTTAAATATAAAACTTAATGAAACTGCTGTGACTGACTACAGGGCTGGCTGGTTGCCCCTGCACCAGGGAAAGGTGAATTTCCCTCCTGGGAAGGTGTCTGAAAGGCAGGCAGTGACCAGCTGGTTCAAGTGCAACCTCTGGCTGGAGCCTTCTAAACTTCACAGAAGTCAAATGGCTTCCTAAAGTCTAATGGGTGGCTAAAGTTGGAAAGCTGTGAGAATCAAACCCAGTCTCTGCACACACACCAGACCAAGAATTGACCAGAAAAGCAGAGCGGGTCCAGCATCCCACCACACACCACACAGCGATGCTGGGGGCAGATCTCTGCTCGCAGGGGCTGGGAGATGCAGACCTGCCCTCCCTCCCTGCAAAATTGCCTTCAGTCTAGCACCTCAGATGCCAGGCGATTCAGCTCTTCTCTCAAAGCAAGAGGATGGGTGCTGTGCCTGGCCCCAGAGGCAGGAGACAGCAGCGGGGTTATGCTAAGCTGGCACAGCAGCTCTCCAGCTTCTGTCCAAATAGATGGCAAAGCTACCAGCATTAGGAATGCCGTCGATGCCATGCTTTGACACCCAGAAAACTTTGCTACTCCTTTTTGTGCCACTTTTAATATTACCAAGACTACTGGGAGGTGCACATGCTGCCTCTACCTACACATGAAATCCTGAGCAAACTTCCCGAGGTTGGTGGGCTGGTAGCACTGCCTACTGTCAAGACCGTCTGACATTTCCAATTACAAGACTCTATTTTCAGCTGCTTATAACTGTCATATTTTGACCAGTAACTTGTCATTTTTCCATCCTGGGCATCTGCCGCAGGCTGAATTTTTTTGGAAAGCTTCAGCCAAAACAATATAGCTATTCCCAAGGGCAAGGCCAGGGAACAATGCACTGTTTTGTAATGGTAAAAGAGAAAAAAGAACTGACATCCTCTTCTTTAAGATGCGCCACGACTCCTCACAGTTTGGATAGGGGAGTAGAAATTCAGTCGATCTGTGACCTTTGCATTAAGGATGTGCCTTTTTGTTACTGCCATGAAAATCTATGCAAGTGTGGCCAAGTGAAAGCATTTGGAAAAATTCCAACCTGACTTCTTCAACGAACACTTTTCTTTCACTGAGAATCCTAAAAGCTCTGAGGATCTTCTTCTGCTGGACTCATCTTGCCCTCCAGCTTGTGCAGAAGGGAGTAGCCCCATCCCAAAGGCAAAGAGATGGGGAGAGAAAAGTCAGAACGGGAAAAAGGAGGAGATGGAGGGCAACAGGCAGAGTGATTTGCACCCACCGGAGTTGCTGGCTTTCCAGGGCTGGGAATGGGATCCAGGATCCTGAGTCTCACCATCAGGAGGCTGCCAGGAAGTGCTGTGAGATCCCACTGTGCCCAGTTGGAAGCGGCAGGTTTTACAGCTCAGAGCTCGGCGTGGCTTTTCCTGGGTTCACAGCCCACCAGCAGGAACTGCAGCTGGAAGTGCTCCACACTCTGGAAATCAGGTGCCAAAATGAGCAGCAAACATTTAGCAACCCCACGCAAAGCGCTGGGTTAAATGCCCTTCCCAGGCCCACAGAGCTTTTGGCAGGACCGTGCAGGCGGCTGAACTGGGACAGCCTCCCGTGCCCAGCTGCATTCCCACAGCCCTCTCAACCTCGCAGCAAACAAAGCAGGCACCTGTGGGAAAAGCATCCCTGACTCACCTGTGCTCCCAAACCCTTCCTGAGCACCAGCCTCTCCTGCACCCAGGGTGGCAGAGGGCACGTGTGACACCAAAATCAGAGCGCGGTTTCCACACTCAAGTGGTGCGGGCGGCTTCTGTCCATGGATTCCCTAAATTCGGACTACAGGAATACAATCCTTCATTATGCTCTTTGAATATGGAAATCCAGGAGAGAGAAAATGGAGGGTGCTTTCTTTCTTAAGAGTTGTCTTTGACTGGCACGTCCTTCCTCTACAGAAAGCTGATGTTTACTACTGCAATACATTTATTTTGAAACTCAGTTCATCTGCTGTAAGAAATTACTCAGACCATTAATTTTGGAAGCCAATGCTGAGAGATCACGAATGTTAAGAATTCTAATTATGTTGGGTCTGGAAAATTTAATGAATAAAAGAGACTTTTCATAAGCATCTCAAGCCATAATATTTTAATGCTATTGGCATTAATTAAAATATCTGGAATTTTTAAAGGAGCCCTCTCCTTCTCCCTTTAAATATTTTACTTCTACCATTAGAACAGAAACAGAATTTTGCTAAAGCCACAAAAAAAGTGTTCTCTGTGGCTGATCATCTCATTTATAATCATGTCATGGCGGGAACAACCTTTCGCTGAAATTTTGTTTATGCTTCAAAAATTTTCTCCTAATAACTTCTTCCCCACCCCCCTTCCCAAGCACTAGCAGGCCTGGATTTGTCTTCTGAGCAGGGCTAGGAAGATAAAAGTCCAGATGATTTGGCATCCTACAAGGGACTGAACTCTCGGTGCCTGATTAATGATACTATCCATCTCAGAAGGTAGTGATTCCCGCCTTTAGAGCTGAGGGGCAAAAAATAGCCTAACCTTTGAATTCATATTTCATCATCTCCCTCTGGCATTTGTGGCTTTCTGCAGGACACAGGGCTCAGTGCTGCCCTGCTGCCCACACCAACCAGCACAGCAAACACCCTGGGGAAGAGGGGGGCACCTGCTCCTCTGCTCTGCTTTGCAGGCACCCTGGGTTCCCTGGAATTTGGTGCCGTGTCCTGGTTGCCTGGAAAAAGCAAATTTCTAGGGGACACCTTTGCACTGCAGGGTGGGCAGATCATGACTGCCAAGGTCTCTGCTGCCTGTGCTGTGGCCAGGGGCAGCAAAGCTGAATGCAGAGGTTAGACACAGCTCTGGCTCTGAGGTCTTGGGAAGTGGGCTCATTCCCTGACTTGAGAGCTCAAATGAGCTCAGAAAGATAAAAGGGGCTTTTTTGTCTCTGATCTTAAGCTCACGGGTTTTTACTTGGATTTTTCTTAGTATCTAAATATACAGTCAATTGCTAGTTAGTAATAGTGGGACCTCACCTTGTTTGATGGTGTTCTCAGTTTTTAGAGTGTCTAATTAAAGGAGGAACGCAGGAGCTGGCAGTTCTCAGCCATTGGGAAAATGGAGCCAGTGGGTTTTCCAGGCACTGAACATGCCAGGAACTGCCTCAGTTGGAACCAGCACTGTGCCATTGCCTGGGCAGGGGAAGGGGAATGGAACATTAGGGGCAGTGAAGAAGCTGCCATTCCCTCAGACACATTTAAAAAGGCATTTTTCTCTTGAAAAGGCCACAGCTGTAGTTGTGAAATTGGAAAAGTGAAAACAGCCAAAGAGCATTTTGCAGTGGTTGGGGGGAAGCATGTTTCCACAAGAACAGCAAATAACAGAAGGAGGAGGTTGAGCTTTATTTCTACCAAATTGGGCACGGTCTCCTTGAGTCCCAGGTGAGGTGAGTCCCAGAGGTGCTCGGCACACAGCAAGGCTGCTCCTGTTGGGACACTGCACATCATCATTGCAGAGGGGCAGGTCACTGCTTCCTGGCAGCACTTACTCCTCCAGCACAAATATGTGGATTCAGCAGGCTGCCAAACCTGCCTGTGCTTATTTCTGTGCTGGGCACAGCCAGGTGTCGCACAGGTGAGGTCGCACATAGACATACAGGAGGCCCAGAGGGCTTTTATCTGTTTTCTCCGTGTGGCTGAGAGAGCACTCAAAGGCACCTGCTGATTTTGTGTGTTTGGTGCCGCGGAGAGGAAAAATCGATGTGGGAATTACAGATGGCTGCAGTGGTACAGGGCATTCCAGCCTGCTTTCTGATGGAAACAGAACTGATTTACTCTTAGTGGCTTAACTTCACTGACCATTATATTTTGTTTCATTATTCAAAGGCAAACACTGAAGAAACATGTTGTGAACATGCCCGGTTCCTTCAGGTGGAAGGAGGTGAGAACCATTTGTGTAGCATTTCAGAGACTTGTTTTAGTGACTTCACATGGTTTCAGGAAGCTTTTCTTCTAATACTGAGCTGCCTTTAGCAGGTCTTTTTTTTTTTTTTCCTACACCTTGGGATCCAGTATCATTTCCTTGTTTTTTCTGCACTCCAGTGCTATCAGCAATCCTCAAGTGTTTGTCTCATCACTTTCAAGACTGCACCCCTACCCAGGAAAACAGTGAGGGAAAAACTTTCTGCTCTCTGCAGGCTTTTCTCCCAATAAGCTGGAAAATAATGTTTGTTTGGCTCATATTCTTAGCTAGCTGCGGACTCCCCACTGATACCCCCTGCCCTGTCAATTGCTAACTAATCGTGCCTGCAGTAAAAGTAATCCAAACTGGGGAGTTATTCAGCAGCAGCAGAAGGATCCATTAAAACAGATTATGCTCTGTGCTCCATTTCTGTCCTCATCCTCCGGGATCACCCTGCCGAGGTCCTGCCCCAGGGCAGACGCACCCACGCTCTGCAAAGTCACCCTGGATTGTCCCCTCAAAGGGCTGCCAGGTTCATCTCAGAGGGACAGGCAAAATCCAGGCCAGGGGCTCTGTCCCTGAGGGACCTGGCTGCAAGGTGCTGTTAACAGGCAGCCTGTCCAGGAATGCTCAGGGGCAGGAAGCTCTCCAGGAAGCTGCTGCGATGGTTTTTTGGCTTTCTTATCCTTGACACACAGGCAGCAAAGCAGCTCTGTATTTGGTTTCGTTGAGGCTTCAAAGGGAGCAAACCCCCATAGTATTCAGGCCCTAGAGAGACAAAAAAAAAAATGTGCAGTAGTGATGTCCTGGAGCTAATTCAGCCTTGAAATCCGGTGGCTGCTTGGCATCAGGAGAGACCCCAGCCTGGAGTGAGGAGCAAGGTTTCTGAAGGCCTTTGGAACAAGCCTGTGGTATTTCACAAAATCATAAACTCAGAATGGTTTGTGTTGGAAGGGACCTTAAAAACCACTTTGCTCCAACCCCCTGCCATGGGCATGGACACTTTCTGCTGTCCCAGGTTGCTCAAAGCTGCATCCAGCCTGGCCTTGGACACTTCCAGGGATGGGGCAGCCACAGCTTCTCTGGGCAACCTGTGCCAGGGCCTCACCACCCTCACAGGGAACAATTCCTCCCCAGTAGCTAATCTATACCTGCTCTCTATCAGTTTAAAGTCTTTCCCCCTGGTAAAAAGCCCCAATCCATATTTACACCCCTTCCCTTCACAGTGGATTGGTTACAAGGCCTTTATGCCTGTCCTGTGGGTTTCGTTGCCCCCGTGTAGACCCACCTCAGGCTCAGCCCCTTGCTTCCCACACTGGCTTTCTGGAGTTCCTGCTGTGCAGAGTAACAAATACAGTCCTGTTACAACCGTGAGCTCGATTCAGCCACCTCCAGCTGGGATATAACCTCTGCCAACAACACAGGAGATGGCCCGTGGCATCAGGAGGCCCCGGAGCTGGATGATGCGGGACGCTGATGCGATGGGGTTACCTCAGCTGGGCACGGGATCACCCACCAGAGAACACTGCGCACGCCTGGAGCCACACGGCTGGACCTTGCTGGACTTCCTCTCCCCACTTCGTTTAATTGTGCGACATTAAAGCTACCCCTAAGCCAGCAGGACAGGCGTATGCAGAATGTACCTATTTACCTTGCAGGTTTTTAAATTCAAATGGGTTATGTAAAGCAGCACAGTCTACACAATTTAAATTGGCCTGAGTTCTGAAAGCTGCAGGTTCCAGGACCTGAAAGAAAGCCTGCAGCTAGGCTGAGTATCCAAGGGAGGTCCTCTTGGCATACAAAGATCAAGCACAATCTGAAATTCAAACATACCTTTACGCTTAGTTTTTATCTTATTTCAGTTCACGCAAAATAATGTTGCCCTAGAAATGAAATTTCCCCACATGTCTGGCACAGCTCTACAATGGCCATTTAGTGGAGCAGTAAAGCAAAGCACCAGGTACTTGACAGCTCTTTTTGTGTCACTCGCAACATGCCTTCTAATTCTAGAGAGCTACTGCCATGTACTCCAACAGGGTTTCTTTGCTTTCCTGAAGCAGTTACATGACTTAAGAGTTCGGTCATCTTTCCTGCTAATAGGAATTGAGGAATTGTACACAGGAAGAGCACACAGGTAGAAAGCCCTGCACATTAAAATCAAGATTGCTCAGGACACCACTAATATGATCCACGCAGCTCTGCAAGATGAATTTTTATTATTTTCCCATCTTAACATGCTAGCATTAATATTTCATTACTAGATTTCACTATGATTTTAGTCCTGTTACTGTCTCAACCAATTTATTGCTTGAGAAGGTTATTTTTAATCTTCACCAGTAACTGAGAATATACCCTCAGAAAACCTTTCCCAATGTGAAACTTCTTTGCTGTTTCATTATAATTGAGGTGATGCTGTATCCAACAGCTCTATATGAGAACAAAATATATTTTAAGAGAGGAGGGAGGTTTATCAGTTTCTAGCTGAAAGTCTGTATTGCCCGCTTGTCTTAATTTGTAATTACAGAATTTTCAGACACCACGAATGAGGAGAATGAGCTGAAAAGATGTGATTTGATACAGAAAGGCTGGGTTTAGCACTGAGCACTCAGGCAACCGGCTTCTGAGTGCTACAGTACTGGTGCTCCAGCAGTTTTCCTTTGGAAAAGGAATGTGTTTATTTGGGTTCTGATTCAAATACGGTTAAGGGTGTAAAAGAACAGGCAGCGTTAGGCCAGGTTTGTTCCGCTCTAGGTTTGTTACTTAGGGCCGTTCTCAGAGACAGTCCTGGCAACCAGAGAATGAGAAAAGGCCAAAGACTGCAGAGAGACCTTGGTCTCAACCCCATCTCCCACCAGAACAGGGTTTAGCACACAGGCTGTGCACTAGCTGTAAGAGGAAGAAAACAGGTCTCAAAAAGAGGTCTCTCAAAATCTGCTTCAGAGTTACAAAATGTTTCTCAGTGTCAAACACGAACAATTAGTGTTATTTATTCATCCCCTTAAAACATCTCACTCCCCAGTTCCAATTCCCTCCTGCCAGGTACTGCCAGCGATATTGCACCTCCCCTTAATTCCAGCCTGATGGATTTAGGACAGGATGTGCCATTTTGGTCCCTTATCCTACCCTGGGGAGTCTGCTCTCTTTGCTTTGTGGACAACTTCTTTGTCCTAAGTGCAGAGTTATTTTCCCTGTTGTGGGGATGGGGCAGGGATGCAGGCAGCTCTCTACCAACCACTGGCATAATGAATAACTGACCCTTCACCAGCCAGGAAATTCAGACTGTTCCCAAAGGTACATAGAAAGGCCCAGGGATGCTGGCCTAGACACACAACAAGCAGATGACTTTCCTTTTTGTCCCCTTGGACATAAACTCAAAATATCCCCTTGTATATTGTCACATCTCCTAAGGGACTCTTCCTTCCCCAGCTGCACGAACCCTCCCCTAAATTCTACCTGGAGTAATACCACCGTCCATGTGTCCCAAAACACCCATGCTGGGGTTCCCCTGGGCTGCCTTGTACCTCTCCAGAGTGTATCCCCAGTAGTTCAATCCAAAGAAAACACGGATCTGTGCCTGTCTGTGCAGCCTGGCACAGCATTCACCTTCACAGGCGCCTGAAAGCATCACTGAGGTACAAATCCCCACACCAGCCCCACATCCCAGTGCAGTCTGGTTAGTGATAGTGGCACAGGTCAACAGCTCTCCAGCAGACATCAGGTACCTGCATTTTGAGGAGAGCAGGTACCTGCATTTTGAGGAGTTTTACTGCTCAAGTGCTCATTCTGAAACCTCTTCTGGGGTAATCATAGCATAATCATCTAATTTGGGGAACTTAAAACCAATTCAGAGCAGAACCAAAGGACACAAATTTTCACTCTGACTTTTTGTGGTTCTCAGACCTCTCCCAGCCTGCTGGTGAGTGGCCCAGACAGAAGAGATTGAATGAGTTCATCAGTACTTGGGCAAGTATGCTTTGGGGAGAAAGCAGGAGGTGGGCTCATACTTATCCCTTTAACAGACTCCAGGAATGAGTAATCCAAATCAAATGGTCTGTCTTTGACACAGCATCAAACAACTCATAAAAGCCTTCCTGGATTCTAAATATTGGGTACATTCTTCACAGGGAAGATGAGCAGCAGAGCAGATTTTCCATTGAAAACAGGTTTTTTCTGTAATTTTTCCTGATCTGAGGATTGTAATGAGTGTATGGAAATTACAAGCTACTATAAAAATTACAGAGACTAAAACTACAATTTTATCCTGCATTAGAACAATTTTAACATTGTTAGAGGAATATATCTCTGCAATTTTAAAATTATTTGAGTCATGACAGAAAGTCTCACAACTGCAATATTTATCTTTCAGATTCATCTTAGGATGTTCCTGAAGACTTGCTAGATGTCACATAATATAGCATTTTGTGGGGACTGGAGGAAGTCACTTTGACAAGCAACACATGTAAATGGGAGCCATTGATTACAGGGAATTTAATTTTATCTATTCTGTATTCATGGTACAATAAATAAAAAGACTTCAGTGGTCACTGTAGGACTGCAACAACTTCTACAGAAATGCAATTTATAGTTGCATATTTTTAACAGTGAGCTTCAGCGTACATTTGATTAAATTCTGCTTTCCAGTGCACTTAATGAGAATTCTAATTCTCTAGAGATTTCTATAGGCATGCCAGGTAAAGAGGAGTCTATCAAGTCAGAGCTGTGGTTGTTAGTACAAGGAGCTGGTTCCTTTGAAGAGAAATAAAATTCATAAGCATGCATGCATATATTTTAATATTGCCAAGATACATATTGGCAGAGCAATAAATAGTAAGAAGATTTATTACCCACTCTCTTTCCCAATGTATACAAATGCAAGTGATACTTGTGAGGTATAACATCTTTCAGGCATGTGTTTGAACTTAGTGGCTGGAGGAAAGCTTATTTCTTTTGGGTTCTCAGAAAATTTGAGGTAGATTCAGCCTCTAAATTTCATCAAGTTACCCTATTGATTTCTCTGCCTGCCTGACGAGGAAGGTGAAGGACTTCCTCTAAGAGATGCAATGTCAAGTCCTGACAGAGAGCCATCTACTTCTCTAAATAAACAGGGTCAAAAAAATAAAAAAAAAAACCCTTTTTTTTACCTGCCCCCATTTGGAATCTCTCTGCTCCAGCTCTCAGATCATGATCATTTTTATGAGGACTATCTCACTACCACAATCATCTTCTTATAACAACTTGGAAAATAAATTTATCCTTCCTGGCAGGAGTATTGTCCAGACAGGACAGCTCCTTCCTATATCAATCTGTAGCCACAATCTCACCTCAGGTAAATTCTACAAGAGATAGTTTAGTTTTGGCAAGTGTTTTTTCTTGGCTGCAGAGCTGGGAGAAGAACAAACCCTGCTGAACACGGGGGCAGGTTTGCCTTGTTCCAATCTGCCTTGTTCAAGCCTGGGTGAGGGAAAATGTGAGTGAAACCCGGGACACATTCACCTCAGTGGTAAAACCCTTTCCATGGGAATGGGACCACGATTTCTTCCATGAACGGATAGCTGTATCAGCCAGGTCTGTAAAAATTATGATGCTTGTTTGTCTTCAAACTTGTTCTGGTTTCGCTGCAGAGTTTATTAATTACTGGGTGTTTAAGGCATTTTTTCATGTGAAAGGATGAACAAGATTATCTAGTTTTTTTATCACTTTTAATATGCCTATTTCAAATTAACTGAGTTCAATAAATTTGCACCGACCTTTCTGATGTGGACACAGGGATAGATGCTATTTGGGATAGCAGAAGGGGGACGCTGGCGAGACAGGGTGAGAGCAGAGGGTGCGAAGCTGTGCCCCAACACCACAGTCATCAGGTCACAATGTTATTCCTCAGGTGACTTTTCTTGCTGTCACTACTATTAGTCCTGGAATTAAACTAAAATCAGTGTCCCCTAAAGAAAATAAAAGAATATAAAATAATATATAATAATAAAATAAGCCTTGCTTTTTGTCCTCTCAACTGTTACACTCTGAACCAGTGGGTTATTGTAATACTGACCAATAGTCAATTTCTCATTCTTCCACTGGAATTTAAAAAAAAAAAAAAAAAATAGGGAGGGGAAAAAAAAACCAGCCAAGCAAAAAAAACAACAAAACTCAAAGCGCAAGAAAAGAACAAATTAAATATAGCTTGTGCTTATGCTGATTTTCAGAAATAGGTTAATAAACATTGCTTAGATGAAAGGAGCCTCAAGCGTTAAAGAAAGAAATCAGAAGGTCTCACTTAAGTGATTTTTTGGCAGGAATCAAATTAACAAATATAATACAGTTTGCTGACAAGGTGCTTGATCATTCTCAGCAGTGAGGATTTTTTTAATGTATATATTATATTTATTTATATCGAGATATATATATGCATTAGTTTGTGTTTGAGTTGATTCCGTTAACACTTCATTTGATAATGATAAATAGCATTTTTATTGAAAAAGAAAACGTCATGAAGTCCTGATTTGCAAGAGCAAGTTAGAACGTATGACATTATTATGTCCTGCTGCATTTTCTTTCTCTTTAAAAAACACAATCCTTCAATGCTAAGTACAGAAGAACACAAACATTTTATTTAGTCCATAGACAATTTTCCTCTAATTCGATCCGCAAATAACAAAAAAAGTACTTTTTTTGTAAGACGGTGGAGGGCAAAATAGAAAGGGAGACATAAAAGAGACTTAATTAGATCATGGAACTCTTTCTTAAGCAGTTCAGCATCTTAATTTCTGGTAAATTCAAGCAACATCCATCTGGGGGTTGATTCTGTCAGTGTGTATCTATGTCTGTCTGCCTTTATCCATCTCTCTAGGCATCCATGGCTGTGGCTCCCGAGCGGCGCCGAGCATCCCGAGCTCCGCACGCAGCGAGCTGCAGGATCCAGCCCCTCTTTGACAATGATCGGGGCTGACACTGACGAGCACTCACACCCCGTTCTCGGGCTCTTTTTTTCTTTCTTTCTTTTTTGTTTGGCCTTAGATACACGTGTCGTCTGGCGAAAAGTTAAAAATAAATCGTTTAGGGCTAGGCTGTGGTCAGTTCTGCTGTGCCTCCGCAGTGCGAGGGGGAGGAAGGGGAGGGAGAGCTCCGCGTTCTGCACCACTCGCATCAAGGTCAGCCAGAACTGCTGCGAGAGCAGAGCCGGAGACACCCAGAGCACGTGGTGTGCCGCAAAAAGAGCTTTTCCTCCGAGAACTAATCACCTGGAGGTCCGGAGAGGCCGAGAGATGCTCAGGCATCGCCCCCACTGATTCAGGCGGTGGATTTAGCTGGCCACACCCCGATGCAAGCAGCTCCTGAGCCTCAGGGCTCTTTGAAAAATTTTTCCATCAAAACTTTCAGGGGAAGTATCTGATTTCCTTGAAAATGTCAGCATGTTTTTATTTCATTCTGCTAGGCAAATTAAATATGGAAAATGGAAAAGATATTAGCGGAAACCCAGAAACCCTAATGGCAAGGGAAGGGGGCCGTATTCATTTTGTCAACGAGAAGCTGTATTTCCAGCTGAACATTTTGGATTAAAATAGTGATGGCCTGACTAGGCAAAATAATATCTGGACAACCCCACCTCTTATTTATGAGGAGCTCTATTTCAGATATTTATGCAGTAAAGTTGACTGCTTCCCACCCCACCCCAACCCTCACATTTCTCACAGCCAAAGAGGTGGATACAAGCAAAACATTTTCCTTTCCCCATTTTCCTGAGGCTGTAGGATCTCCTTGCTACCCCTGTCTGCCAAAGCTGCAGAGCTGCTGTAACCCTGCTTTGTATCAGGGGTGCTGAGGGGACTGCAGGGGGAAAAGCTGAGTTGGATTTATGTGAATATGGGACCAGAATGAACGAGGAGGATGGGGCAGAGTCCCGTGGTCACAGAGCCCAGTGTGCTGCTACAGCAGACAGACATCTGCTGCATCCCTCAGACACAGACCCATCTTCCTCACAGAAATACCGACAGGGTTCTCCCCACTGCTGCTGTGGAAAGCTTCTCCAGAAACTTCCATCTTTCTTAGAAACCTTCTTCTAAAATACAGGGTCACTTACTGATGACTACCTTACGGGTTTTTATTGTCTAATCTTGAAACAATCCCCTTCAATCCTATCATGTTTATGGAGGATTCTCTGCAGGCTTTAGTCTGCTAATGCAAAATCCCTCTTCTCTCATTGAACTATTCACCATTCTCTGCTCCTGCTCTAGGTTGAATTTCTTTCTTCCGAACACAGGTGGCTACAACTGGTCCCTACATTCCTGAAAAAGTCTTACTATGACCTTCTAAAGGGTATTAATTTTTTCCCAGCTTGAATGGAAAGCTTCTTTTGATATAGTGCCAAATACATGCCCCATTCTTCTGTATCTGTCCAACCAACAAGCCTCACCTCACATTAGAAATTGTCATTAGTTCCCAGCTACCTGACCTTGCTACTTGAACTGTTCAGTGTAATCCCATTTATATCTTCCTGGTCCCTGAGGATATTCTGGTTTTCTTTATGCTGTCAGCCTCCTTGCTATTGACAAACCCTCCCACCTCCAGCCATCAGCACATTTCTCTAGCAGGTTCTTTTTGTGCTGAGTTGATTAATGAAAATATTAAGTGATATTGGTCCCCAGACTGTGCCTTCAGAAACTCCACTTTTAGCTCTCTCCAGCCTGGTATTTCCTCTTTCAGCATCATCCGTTATTATCTCCTTTAGCCAGTTTCTATTTATTTTACAATCCTGGGCCTAATCTTCATCATTCCCAATCAAACAATTCTCCATGTAGCTCTGTGTCAGATGTTTCTCTCACAGTGTACACACATCACATCTAATGCCATTTTCTTTGTCTGAAAAGATCAGGATAATCTAAAGATTATCAAGTTAATCTCGTAAATCTGCTTTCGGTAAACCTATTCTGTGTGTTATCCTACTTCTTCCATTTGCTATGCCCTCTATTCCTCTGCTTTCCAAAGGCCCTCTAATGCCTTGTGTACTGCTGATGTCGTGTTAATATGCCTACATTTAACTAGAACACGGGGTTTTTTCCCATTTTGAATACAGGAATCATATTTGAATTTTTCTCTTGCCACTCCTACTTTTTAACACAGTTCTAAATACCCTTCAAGCAGAAGTGCAGTTGTGAATGCCAATTCCTTCAGACAGCTGGGACACAGATGCTTGGAAACCACTCCTTGAATTTTACTTCTACCTCAAAGGCATCATTTTCACCCTTCCAAACTTACTCCCATAAAGCCAGTTTTCTCCCATCCAAGCTCAGAGCCATTGTCCAAATTGAACACTGAGCCACAAAATCATCTCAGTTTTGGAAAGCAACTACGCCAATCTTAAACCCATCCTCCCACAAGCCAACCTCACTGTTACTTTCCTTACTGTCATCTAATTTTGATGGCTGAAAACCTCAGTGCTTTTTTTAAAATTTCTGCCACTTTTGAGTTGATTTCAATTCCCTTTTTACCTCTGTGATTCTGGATCTTGCGCTTCCTGTTGATCACTGTCTCCATTCCTGGGAGACTTCACCATTTTGAAATTTCATAATTTCCTCTCAGTAAAAATACCTGCAATGGAACAATATCAGAAGAACGTTATATTCTAAGGCATTGCCTATATTTGTTATTATTCTTTTTACAGTATAACACAATTTCTTTATATTTATTGACTTCAATCATGTCTTATATTTGAAAGCATTGTTCCACACATTCAGCAGATTCACTGAAGCTGAACGTGCAGGTCTGATTGGAAAGCAAACTTCTGATGCTGTGAGCAGTAGGACCAGGGCTCTGTATGGCCCATCCATCAAGCATCTTGACTCAGCTAAACCCACCCATGCAAAGTGTCATTGCAGCTGGAAATACCTCCCCATTAAAACAAAGCTCCTGGATTTAATCTTTCTCTGATTCTGCGTTAAGTTTGCAAGTCGGAAGAGGGTTTCCCTAATGTCACCTTTAGAAATCTCACTTTCAAGTCCGCAGTCAAACCCTGCCTTTATTTCCTCCTCCCTAATCACCAGCACCAGGCTGCAGGATTAGCAAATGAATGACAGTTCAGGACCCACTGTAAAGCCCAAAGTGTGAGTTTGTTTGATGATCAGGCCCTTTAAATGGAACTGCAGAAGGGATATGGCAATCCATCCACTTCTCCACAGCAGTTTTGACTTTGTAGGGCTTTGAACTTAAAACTGTACTGTGGAGTCTAATGGAGACTGTGTTGTCAGAGGGAAAATCAACTCTCTAGAATACGCATTTGTCAGAGTTCCAGGTTAAACACAAGGTTCCACGTGTGCAGAGCCCTATCTATGGGCACAGGACCCCCCAGCAAGGTGCACAGTTCAGGAGGTTTGCAGGTTTGGGGAGTGCAAATGTCTCTGCAATGCACAAAGAACCACGCTGTTGTTCCCACCATGCAGTTTAGTCTCCAAAGCAATCCCATGAATCCATAGCTTATTTCTATCAAATCAAAAGCTAGAATAAAAAGTTTTGAGTGCTCCTGGCCACACTTGTGATCTTGTCTCATAGAGAAGCAGATGTATTTCAAATAATATTTTGTAATACCAAATCAGTCCATTCCTCATATTTCGTATGTTAGATATGCTCAGGGATGCCTGATTGTAACTGTTAGTACCTGATGGAAGATTTCATGTATAGGAATGGAAACATACAGATTCAATGATTTATCTAATGACAGGACTGAGATTTAGCTGCCAAGTCAAAACTGAATTCACCATTTCAGCCTCATGCACATGGTCAGCTCACTTTAATGTGAGATATGTCTGTAACCCATTTCAAGACTAACTAAAATCCTACCCTGCTTCATAAATCAGATTATAGTTTCTCTGTGAAGTAGGAATTAATTATTAAACATGGCTCCAATCTTAATTTTAAGTATCTCCTATTAGTACACAGTTATATCCTGGATTTGGTACCACTGAAAAGGCTATTCTTGTCTTAACATCTAGAAATAATGATTAATGTCCTATACCTCTGGTCCTGTGGTATTGATTTGTTGTCCCACTTAACAGGAATATGTTGCTAAGGTAAACGACTTATTTCTGTCCCTTTCTTTATTGAATTGTCCCCTAAGTGAGGAAAGCCGGCTCCCCTATACTGAAAATTGTCTTGCTTCCATTAACAAGATGGCAAAAAATAATATATTATTTCATGCTTCAACATTTCAAGTAAACCTTTCCATTTTGTTCATTGGCACAGAAAGAAGAATATTTATTCAGATAACCACAAGGCCATATATAATAAATGGATAATGTGACTTTTAGCAGTAACTTTTTCTATCATGAATTTTGCTTTGATACTTGTCTTCTGTTTCATTTAGAATTCCCAGCCCTTCATTATTAAATTATAGCCTACGAACTATTAAAATTTACCAATTAGAACTGACAGATACTTTTTTCAAAGTGAAGATTTAATGTTGATTTATTGCAAAAAATATTCACATCCTTCATGCACAAGCAGCATTTGCCCAGCTTGCTCACAGTACCTGCTGGATTTACCAGCCCAGGCTCCCCCATGATTGCAGGTACTGTGAGGTGTCAGAGCAATGCACTTGTCAAAAAGACAAATGCAACTGTAGGATGCATCCAGGAAGGTATTTCCAACTGCAAAGGACTGACACCACTGTACAAGGAACTTGTGTCATCACCTCCTTTGAAACCATATGAACCTTCCCCCTCCTCAGAACTGAGAATAAAAAACCCGACCAGGTGCAAAGAAGGACAACTGAGACAAGAAGAATGAGAGGTAAAAGCAAGAGAAAGAGGGATGAACGGTTTGACATGGAAATAAACCTTGGAGAGAAAAAAACATCTCTGCTACAGGTGGTTGTTGGCACTAAAGCAAAAAGTATAAATGGGATAACTTAAGGAGAAGGTTTCTGTAAGAGCAAAGCTGTTCTAGAAGAGATTTCCATAAGAGCAGTGCAACAAAAGAAAGTCCAACTACCTGCAAGATGGAACTCAATACAAATGAACAGGATAATGTGATTTGAGCACCAGTAACAACTGGGGGTTTGACTTCCTGCTTGTTTCCATTGTGAATAAACAGTGCAACAATCAGACTTTTACTTGAACTGTATTATCAATAACAATGTGTCGTTTTGTGGCTTGTGTATTGCTACAGCTCAGGTCATCTTCCAAACCCCTCAAAGGAAACGCAATGAGTGCAAAAGCAGCTAACAAGCTGGGGAGTTTGAAAATGTGGTTGAAGTGGAATGTGTTAAAAAGGAATGAGGTGGAAAGTGACTGGATCACAGCTTAGTCCAGGTCCAGGTCCAAACTTGTCTGGAAAAGCAAAGGTGGCAAACCACAGCAAAGCAAAATCTGAGATGACTCCTAATGTAAAGAAAGCAAAGAAAGCCATCCTCACACATAACCAGGAAGGGAGACAGAGAGCCCTCCAGGGAACTATCCCAGAACTGGGCTGAGAAGGAGGGAGGTCACAAAACACTCATCTGCAGGTGAAGCTCACATGTGAAGTCAGGTACCTGAGAGGGAGAAAGCGAGGAAAAGGAATTGTGAAATTTGGTTTGCTTTTACAAATTATTATAGGTTTGCAGGCTGAGGGAGAATGGAAGAAAGTTTTAACATCTAGATCATTGCTGGTGGCTCTGTATCTTGAGTAACAGCACAGTCACCTAAACACAAATGGGGCTTTGAAGAATAAACACATGATAACTCTGAAAAGGGGTCAGCACCTCTATTTACCTTCAAAGTTTACAGTTGAATATTTTTAAATCCTGAAAGTGACCCATAAAGATCCTTTTAGTTCTAGCCCTATTTGTATGATAAGATTATTTTGACATGTTCTGAAACCTAGAGGCAAGTGACTAAATCTATTTCCGTACAATTTAACACCTGGTTGCATTAATCTACATTCCCACCTATAGTATACTTATTATTTTAAATAATAATTTCTAACACTTTTAAAATTATAATTTCTAAGTGAAAGGTGACACAAATCAATATTCTTTTCAGTGTGGCACGGAAGGCTGCAGCTACCAAAATCCATGTTCAAAGCAGAGATGGAAAAGACGCTGCTTCTCTCATTACATAGGTATGGAAAAGGAGGAAGTTTGTCACTGAGATCATGTTGTATTTCAGCCACCGCAATGTGGTAACAGGATAATTAAGAGGGCTGTATTGGTGTGACAGCCTCGTGGTAGTGGCCACCATCATTTGCCATTTTTGATCACACCAAAAATTCAAATGTGAATTGGAAAGCAGATACTTCTAGCTCTTTATTCCTGTGATCAAGCTTCATATCCATCCTGGTATCAAATTAAAGGAGTCAGGTTTTAGGTCTTTCACATATCTGTAACATTTTGTTTTCCCTAGAAAAATGTGTCTGATGTCAATCTCTGCATTTAGTGTAAATGAAAAGCCATTTTCTAGAGGAGGGTCACTTCTGCAGACATGTCCACGCAGGAATTAAAAGTTTCCTCTCGTTTCAGACAGCTATTGCAGCCCACCCAACAACTACAGTCAGAGCAACCTTCTAGGTCAGTCAAATCTTGGCCAAGTTTCCAGCAACAAGCCTGCTGGTAATTAATTATTTTGAGGAAGCTTATTAGGAAAAATTAGAATCCATATATAAAACCGTCTTATGCCAGGCGTGAATTTTGTAACTAAAAGTGGCAATCCTCATACTCCACAAAATGTGCACAGAGGTAATAAATCCAGCATTAAATAATAATTTCACTATGCCTTTGGCTATACAATGATTTCAACTGCCTTTCTTTTCCACATTATAACCAGTCACTGATCTGTGTTCTTTAGATCCATAATGATGGCAAGGAGTTAAATTTAGGAAATGTAAGGAGTGGATCTTCATGACACTTCCTTTGGCCAGAAGAACATCATAAGGAAACTTATCTTGCATTTCACTGGGACAATGTTTTCCTATCATTTCACTCAAATTATCATTCGTGTACAGTATTTATTTTTCATTTAAAATTAAAATGCTGAATAATTAAGTACCATAGAGAATACTGATGTGTGGAACAAAGTGGGACAAATAGACTCTGTCTACAAGATTTCTATGATCCTCTCTCCATTAGCATAAGCATGAGTTCTACTGGGTATTTACATATTAGATTTGGCAAGCAATAATACAATGAGAAGTAATTTCTGCATTAATATTTTTCTTTCAAATAAGACAAGTTCCTGAACTTGTCAAACATGAATGCAAAATTATGAAAAACAATCCTAACCAAAAACTCTTGTTATTAAAATGCATGGCAACTAATTATTGATCTTATGCTATTCTGCATTAAGAAGACATGCTTGACTGAACAGAAATATTTTAAAATCATTAATATACATGTGTTTATTTTACTGAGTCTAAATTGGAAGTGGTAGATTATTCTTATTGTCTAACGAATTAGGAAGTGTGACAATACTGCTGTACAGCACTGATGTACGATATCTTTCTCCTTAAACTTATTAATTTCTGTCAAATTAAAACTAAAACACTACTGCAAACCTTGAACAGCCACAGTATGAAAATCAAATGTGAATTGCTATTAGAAAAGCCATCGTACCTTAGATTGCTTGAGGCAAACACACAGAGATACAATACTAAACACTGTCTTTGTATAAGAAAGGAAAGGAAAAAAAATCTCTTGTGGGACGTGCTGCCAGTTGAAGCTGAAGCCCTGTCAAAACTGCAGTTCTTCTGTGGGAACATGGTGAAATCGAAAATCTTTGTGCAGCTGGGGTTTCTCTTCCCTTCAGCTTTCCGATTAAAACAAAAATCCAAGTGAAATTCAGTTCACTGCAGATTTGCCAATGCATCATTTCACTCTAAGGACAGATTAATAATTTCTGAACTTATTTCAACTGAATTTCATGGTCAAGATATCCCGTAATTTTACACCCCCCCACAATGACCTTTATACTGTACTTATTTTACAAAATATCACTGGTAACGTTTTTTCCATTCCAACAAGCTTCAGGATACATATATCTTGATATTACTTTGGAATTACTGTGGTGTGGAGTGCTCTGTAAATAATCAATGACATGTGGCTCGTTTACTATAAAATTCTGAGGAGCACAGGACTGAAGACTGTTCATCTTTAATGCATTTTTACAAGTCAAAGTTAACCTTTATGGAAGGTACAAGCTCATTTCGATGAATTCCTAAATCAGCCCCTGCTAATCTAACTCTGGATAATCACAAATGTATAATATAACAAAAGAAACATACCTGCTGCACAGTGTGACTTCCCCACAGAAAGTGCTGTGACTGAACAACTCCTCTCCATAGCCTGAACTCCCCAAAAGTCCTTTGATAATTTCTCTAAAAGCAGGTTCGGACACCCTTGGCATTTCCTTTCAGTTATTCATGGAAGCAAAGTAGCAAATGCTGCTGTCACAGCTGAAAGTTTTTCTGAGTTTATATCCCAATGCCAGAACACACAAAGCACCCCAATGGTACATGATGCACCCAAAGGCATCAAGTAGTTAAACAAATCCCCCAGAGCCTTCTCTTCCAGAGAATATTAACACATTGACACACTGCCTGCATATAGATATCCTGTCTAAAAGTGCAGTGTTACATTTCTGGAAAAAGATCCCAACATTCAGACTCCTGTACGTCCCTGATTTTAGGAAGAACTGTTTACCTCCTGGGAGTAGTTGTTGTTTTGCACTGCTGGGGACAATTAGGAAAGTTTTTCTAGAAGGTGAAATATACTCTGGATTATTCTGGTGATCCAGGGGCCAGCTGGGTGAAGGACTGTCCGCTGTGTCCATGAGCCCTTGACTTACAAGCCTTTCCTTTGCCAGCATAAGGTGCTGCCCTGGAGAACACAAGCAATGAGTACCTACAGAAAATATACAACTCGTGTCATTCATTAACTCCTGGCTTAACAACTCTTTAGGCAAGGTATTAATTGTTCTAGACCTGTCTCCTCTTTGCAATCAGACCTCTTACCCTTCCCTGTGCCCTGTTCCTGCTCCTTCAGTGCTAGGTGTGGGACGTGGTGCTGCTGTGACCCACTGCTCCTCACCAAGGTTCCTGCTGCCCAAGGCTCTCCTGGCAGAGGCAAATTGCTCTTGAATTGCTCTTGCTGTTCTTCTGCTGAGGTGTTTTATTGCTTTTGTAGATATTGACCTGCTTTTGGAAATGTTGGAACCAAGCATCTCTTTCCATGAAAATGTCCAAGAGAAGAACTTCTTCAGGAATGATAAACTACAAAACTATTCTCTTACAAACTCCCTATAAGCCATGGTTTTCAGAAGCACAGGAACGATTCATATGGAACAGGCTACCAATAAAGTCTGGAACAAGCCGTAGTGGCTCACTATAACATTTATGAAAAGGGATATTCAGAGTTTTAAACCAGGATCTTCACAGTCTGGAGCCTCTAGGCTATCTTTGGGATGGGTATCTCCCATCTGCTCTCTGAGAGGAAAGCTCTATTAGAGTAGAGGTGTGACAGGCAGTACAGTGATAGTTTGTGTTATTTTGGTGAAGTCACTTTGCCATGTCAAATGTAAAGTCAGATTTCCCTGGAAAGTGCTCACTAGATGTGAGCACAATTTTCTAACTTTCCGTTTCATGGGGATGCTCAATGCAATAGGAAACACCATTTTGAAAGGAATTGTTTAATTTCATTTACAAAACAAGACTATACTAAGATTTTCTTGCTGTTTACTCAGTAGAATATACTTTTGACTTTGGCAAATACGGTTTCTTCAAACTACATCAAAACTCCATTACAAATACAAAGCAATCAACAAAAAAGGGCTGATGCAAACACATCACCACAGTACTGAGGATTTGGGTAAACAATTGTCCAAACCCTTTGCTTGCCTTCTCCCCTGTACAGTTATTCTTTCACTTTTATTACCTGCCACTGCTAGATGAGAAAAGCAAGGGTTTTATTTGTGTTGTGGTGGCACAGGAGAGCTCATCTCATAAATGGCCCCCACTGCTTTATGTTATATAAATCTCACAGTAACACATTATTTCTACAAATGAACACAGTTAAAATTTTAACAATTGGTCTCACATTGATCTACTCCTTCATCTCAACCTTTCCCATCACCGAAAATTGACCAGGATATAAACATGCAAAAGCAGAAATAAAGATTTTTAATAGGTCAGATCTCAAGGAACTGGAGTAGCTTGGAGGAGGTCAATAGAGTTGTACTGATTTACAGCCGCTGAAAATGCATCTGCCACGGCATACTGGCCCCATATGAATGCATGGGAAGAAAAACTGCTACAATACAAAAGAAAAAAAATACAGCAATACTTTTCTAATGTTTTACATGAATCCCTAATGTAAGCAGCTCAATAAATGTTTTGAATCACTACTGTAAGAATATAATGAATAGTGAAAATGGTGATGTTCTTTTGATGTATTAAGTTGAGAGCTCTTAGTGAATCAACTTTATAAAAAATTCTTTCAGATACTGATGAAAATGGTTTCCTTACTAAGGAACTTAGCTTGATTTTTAAATTATTGTGGTAATTTCAAACTACTTCGGTAAAAAACACATAATGAAACCTGAAAAGTACAAAAGATGGAGGTTCAATGAATGAAGCATTTGCTCCTTCTGCTTTCCAGGTTTAGCTGATGGCTGAACAAGTGCTGTTTTCCAGGACTATTAGTTATTATCCCACAACAAATTGGTCGAGTTCAGCTCCTCATATGGTGGGAAGAAAAACTACATAAAAACCCCCAAATAAACTCTGGCTGTGAGGAAAGTGGTGGCAGAACTCCATTATTTCCCATGTTCTCAGCTTGCTTCCAATCTTCATAAACTCACTATAATGGCAAAAACTGAGCAACAGAAATGGTGGTAAACTGTGGACTGCCAATTCTTTGCTATCTCATATCCTAGAGTCACACAAAACCGCAGTATTCACTCTTGATGTCTAAAATTATCAGCAACGGGAACATGTTCCTGATACAATGTGAGAGATGACGACAAGCAGAGGATTGTTTTCAAAGGTTTGGATTTGGTCATCAGTGAAAAACTGTTCACATGACCACCAACAATCTAATCTTATTTTCTCAACACATGAGGAAATGATTCATTATCTAATCTTATTTACATCATGGGCATCCTAGTCATTCTCTTACTCTCTTTTTTAATCCTTAAATCCCAGCTAAATGGATTATGCCAGTACAGTTTGTGTTTCGAAATCCTACCTCTGATTGCCTTCTGGGCAGAAATAAATACCGTCATATGTATTCAGTCTAAACACTGGAGTCAAGTCCTCATGTGAGCTAAATTAGCAGAGCTTTGTCAGATGTATAGCAAGTTGCATCTACTTTATTTGTTTACAGCTATGGAAATATTGGCTGGTACTGTAGGCAGAGAGGAAATTAGGGCTCCTCAGATACTTTCTTTACCACTTGAATGTAGTTAAGCATCATATTTCAACAATTTTTCCATAACTATTAAATATCAATAACAAAAATCTGTAACTATTAAATATACATTAAAAATAGCTCTCAATGGCACCCTGTTGGTACATAGGTTGAAATAAATGCAGAATGTGAAGTCTGAACAGCAGAAAGGAGTGGAGGAAGATTCTAGATGGTTAATGAAAAACTTTACATGTATATCTACTCTATTTTTTTAAGTGAACAAGTTATCCAAACAACCTGGAATGTTTCCATTCAAAAGGCATACTTTTTCCTGAAAGTCTTCATCACAGCTTTGTTCTCAGAGGAGACAATATCTTTTTCAGAATACAATGTCTAGTTACAATACAAATCTCCAGGGAATTTTGGCCCATGTTTTTAGCCCTTGCAAATCCTCTTCATACCTTTCTGGCTGCACTTGTTTACAAGGATTCATGAGAAATGTGGAAGTCACTTTTTTTTTTTTTCCAGTAAGTGCAGGAGACAAACTGGCTTAATGATGTGTGGCTGCTCCAGAAATCACCTCTGTCCTTCCCTCCAGCTTATTTAAACCCAGGCAGGACTCCTGGCCATGTCTCAGGATTTGGTCATCAGGAGCTTATGTCTAATTGCTGCATAAAAACATTGCCCTTGCTTCCGGTAAAATGGGATTAAAATGTGCTTGTCATCTGAGCCCTTTATTTTGTTATATGGTCTCTATAACTGTGGTAGCCAGTGCACTCAGCATTTACAGGGAACCTGTCATCAGGGAGAAACTGAGGCAAAGATAAATTACATGACTTGCCCTGGAACTGAACTCAATTGAACTCAGACTGAACTCAAATTTCCTAAGTCCCAACCTGACAACTACTGGAATCATCTGTCACTAAAATAATAAGAAATTTAGAAGAAAATGGTATGCTCTACCCATGCTCCTCTCCACTTACCTTGTATGGTGTTTCATTCTGTTTCTTCACTCTGGATCAGTATCTTATAAATTTTTAAGAGCAAAGAGTCTTGATTTATGATAAGGTTCATAATTCTGAATCTGTCTAAATACAAGGTTCCGTGAAATCCTAGGAAGATTACGTGACAAAATGTTCGAGGGAAGAAAATTAGGCTTGGCTTTGTCCAGAAAACAGGATCGTCCATACCTAGACAGAAACTTTGTTCGCATTGCACATGAATTCGGGGGGTTGTTGGTTGGTTGGTTGGTTTTTTGCTGTGGTAGTATTTTCTTTGGGTATTTTAGGAAAAATATGAGCTTCTACATCTGAGAAAATCAAACCAGTAATTTAGTCAGGATTTTTACCATTCCCTATACCCCTATTCTGCTATCCTCAGACTGTCCCTTTCAGGAATTTTCTCTGTATTTATTAAATAATAAAAATTATGCTAAAATAGGGCTGGACACTGAAACTCTGAGAATTTATGTTTATAGAATAGCTTTGATAGCGCTAATGGAAATCTGAAGGGCATAGAGGAAACATGAAATATAAAGCAGAAGAGAAGACAAATTCCAATTAAATCATCCAGGTTTTGGAGAAAAAAAAAATCACTGATTTGTTTCAATATCCTCACATCATATTGCAATGTCCTCTTCTTTTCTCTTCACAGAAAAGTTGTACATACACAGTGAATAATGTTGGTATCAACTGAGATGCACTAAACTAAAAAAGGATGAGTTAGCAATGAAGCAGTTAATATGAAGAGGAAAAAGCCCTGGGTGTATTTGCCTGATCCAGTTCATGCTCTCCTTCTTCAGCAGTGAAGAAGATTGGTGAGATGCTAGTACACATTCAGAAAGAGGTCTATCTGTAACAAAGCCAATGAAATTACACTTTTACTATGTAAGACCCTGTGGTGGTAGACCAAATCTGGAATATAATGTCCAGTTTTGGTCATGAGAGTGGAAGACAGATGTAAATAAAATGGAGAAAGTACAGCAGAGGGCAACCAACATGATTAATGTACTGGAGAATGCTGGCAGAGTAGCTGAGAGAATGATGAAATGGGAATTATTTAGCCTCAAGGAAAGGTGATTAGGAGGTGAACTGACTGAAATATTTAAACTACCTATGGGTTATTATAAAATTAAGCTTGAAGGTGAATTTGAAATTTTTTGACAGGCCAGAAATAAGGGAGGTAGGATTAAATACACATTAAATTAATGACCTCACAGGTCACTGGGGTACACATGTTGGCTGCATGAGATGCCAACTTGTGGAAACCGCAATACAGGCATTGTGCCCCAATATGTGGATACCCAGGGCATTTGAACAACCTGGCCTTACTGGTGAGAGCTCAGGGCTCAACCAGTGACAGCATCAGCAGCAAACTCCCCTCTGGGCAGTGAGATTGCTCAGTCCAGACCATGTCCATGTGGAGTGGGCCGGCCTGCTTCTTCACATACCTGCACAATGCCCGAAAGCCTGGATCCCAAATGGACCAGTCGGTTCCTTGCCAACAGGACCGGTTTATGGGGTGACATGTTCTGCATCACTGGATGCCATGCTCTGAACCTGAGGGTGGGATTCATCACACCCACCTTTGGCCACCAAGGTAAGGCAAGACACTGACTTTGGTCACCTGAGCTCCCACTGCAGCCACTAGAGAGAGGAAGAGAAACTGCCAATGCAGAGCTTCCTGCCTGGCCTAAGGCAGGAGCCCAAGATAACATTAATTGCTGTCTGGAGGTGTTTTTCTCTTTCCATTGCCTCTGCTGGCAGCCTCGCACAGAACCAGGCTGGAATCCCAGTGCTTTTTGGTACCTTTCTGGCAACCACTGCCACGATGCCTCTGAGCTGACGTGAAGAGGTGAGTCCATGAGCACACAGAAAAAAAACAGAAACTACTGAGAAGTGGGCGCCAAAATTCAGACCAGGTAGGTGGCATTGAAAATAAGATTTAAGTCCCCAGGAGGAAGTGAGGGAGATGATGAAGAGAGGTAAAGAGTTCAAGCTCACTTACAGTCATTTAGGAATCTGGGAGTTAAGCAAAAATTTTTGATGAACAAACAGTTCAGTTTGTCACTGATGGATGAAGGCTCTGAATCTGCATTGAGGCAGTCCTGACATGGTACTTAAACAATGCAGACTAAGAAAAATAAACTGTACATGAACAAAGAAATGAAGAGGACACAGTGGCTATTAACAGTGAAATATGGTGTTTTTAATTAGCAAATGCTAATTGTGGGACTGGATATACAGTGAAATGGAAACATTGAATCTCAGGTGAAAGTAGGTGATAGCAAAGTACTATTAATCTGGAAAGGTATAATGAGAAAAACAAAGTAAGAGAAAATGGAAAGGCTGATTGCTCCTTCCAGCAAGAAAATGTTATTATCAATAAAAAAATTAAGTGAAGCCTATTTTTTCTGTATTGGAACAAATTTTATACAGTATGTATAATGCTTGAATTATATTTTTTGCATTAAAAAGCCTAAAAATGGATAAAATTAATTTCCAAAATAATATAGACTCAAGTAAATCATGGAAATCCAGTAATACAGAAAAAAATCCTATAGATTGCACAGCAGTGATATAAGCAGGAGAAAGGAACATATGAAGGAAGAGCTTGAAAGAGAGTTAGTATGTGTCTTCAAAATAGTATATAAATGTGTGGATAGATTTAAAGATAACAAAAAAATTGTATCAAGCAGGATTACCAATTTTCACAATTTGAAAACCACATTAGCAATAATTGGGGAGGCAAAAAGCAGTAGCAAAACCATCATTTCTGATGGACTCCCTCTGTTTCAGAGTCTGTTGGGTTTATACCCCACCTGCATGAGATGCAAGAGGATCATGATTGTCCTGGGCTTTGTTTCCAAAAATGAACAAAGCTGAGCAATAAAACACACAATTAGAATTCAGTGATCACACCATTAGACCTGAAATATTTAAGGAAAAGGCAGTGACATCATGTGATGCTGTTACACCAGTCAGACTCTAAAAGAACATAGGACAAATTTTTAAAATGTCTTGAACAAAGTGTTCAACAGAAAAGAGATTATGGTGTGCTGGTAAGTATTTAAGAGCAGATAAAGATGATAAAATCAAAATTAATTCCATCAGAGCCCACCAGATTGCAGCTGAAGAGTCTGGAAGCTGCATACAGTTTTGCTGAAGCATAAAATCACAGATAAACAGGAGTTGTCACAAATACTGGGAAAAGACATTAACATTAATGTCTGCACCATACCCAATCTATTGATTTTTTTTTTTTTAAGGTAACATAAAATGGTTTTATTTTACTGGCTGGAAACATAAACTGAATGTGAAGAGAAATTGCAGATATTGGGACTATTTACACTAAAAAAAAAGATTGAGAGGTTATGATAAAAGTCAAAAAAGCAGTTTAACAGCCCTGCTCAGTTCCTTGTGATTGTGTTTGTCCTTCCAGAAGTACAAGGAAAACACAATGAGACTGAACAGTTGCAAATTCAAAAACATTAACTTGACAACTCTGGTACTGCTACCTCACCAAGACTCTGAAGGTAAACTGCAGCAAATTGGCAGTATGCCCAAAATATTTTTTTTTCCTTCTTTCAAATGGTTTTGAAGCACTTTGCTTCAGGATCTGCACCATCCTTCATCTATCAGGACTGAAAGGAAAAGATGCCTGGCCCCAGTTATCCCATAACTGCACCTTTGCCTGCAGGAACTGTCATAGATTGTTGTTAAAGGATTGGACAATGCAAATCCTTGTGAGTCAAATTGGGCAGTCAAATCTTCTTCCTTGTGTGTGTTTTTTAGGGGGGAATAAAGAACAGCTTAGAGAAGAATGAAATAATCCATTCATATTTCAAATACAAAAATTGCACATATGAGTGTGTTTCTACAATGTAGGCACATTTAAGAAACACATGGGGTTTGCTATGGAAACATAATTATTATGGACTTAAAAACATCTAGACAGAAAGATATGACTCCTGTCCTTACTTTCACCTTCCTATCAGAGAAGAAGGATGATGGACTGGCTCCTTTTGATAGCTCCAGAAAAATGGCAGCATGTTTCTGCTCACACACTGACAGGGAAGGACTTGACTGCTCGAAAAAATAGTGGTTGCCAGCTGTGCTCTGAGTAAAACTAGGCCTGGTCTGATAAAACTGGCAGTCCAAGTGCAAGATAGGAAATGAAGCCTTGGCAACACCATGTAAGGAGAGACTGAAAATTATTTCATATATTTTATCAAATATATGGTCTGAATATGGTAGGTGTTTGCAATGGGTGGAGGCTAATAACAGGGTGCTTCAAAAACACAGACCCATGGCTGTGTGGTCCCTGGGACAGACTCTCTCTTTCATCTTCCACAGGACCAAATGTGTACAAGGTGCTGCTGTAGCAAGGGTTTTCTTTTTTTCCTCAGTCCATTTGCTCTATGCCTTTTGGAGGAGCATGTAAGGGGATGTTGATACTGGAGACATCACCTGAAATGCTGCAGTGACCTGCAAGGCTGTGCTGCTCATTCACACAGACAGTGACGCAGAGAGGGATGAAGGCCCTGGGGTCCATGGGCCAGGTTTGGAGATTCTCCACCCTCCTGTGCCATTGACTTACAACACGATGGGAGGGATGCCAGCTAAACACCGTGCCTCGGTTTCCCACTCACAAACGAGGAGAGCAAAGCATTTCTGTTGTGTAGTGTAGGGTAACCCTCATCATCACAGCCTAGAGCATGTTCTGGTATCTCAGGTAGGTAAACACAAATGAACTGCACAGCATTATCAATCTTAAAATGGCAAAGAGGGACTTAGGCTGTTACAAGGCTTTAACCTTTTTCTCCCACTTTGCTTTCCACTCAGAATGCCCCAAACACACAGCGAGGAAATAACACTGTGATGGCAGCTAAGGAAGGGCCAGTGGGTACTGAAGTGTGGCTTTGTCAGTTTAATAAGCTGCTGCTCTTGCAAAAATGGCTGCAGTCTCTAAACTTAACCCCTGAGAACTTCAATTATTTTATCTACCAATCTTTTGGATTACTGACACCCTCTAAGGGAAAAGCTGTTGTCTTAGATTAGCCAAAGCAGCTACAATGCTGTCTTCCTTAGAGACGGAGGATGACTTAGCTGTCTTATCCTTGGAAAATCTATATAATCCGAAGATTAATCCAGAAGACCCTGATCTCTTTGCAGCAAAAGGCCATTCCTAACAAACTGCTTTCTCTCTAGCAAAGCTAGCTCTTCACTTTCTCTTTCAGCCTAGAGTAAAAAGAGCTGTAATTGTCCTAATAAAAGCATTTTAGTGTCACGGATAGCAACTGTCATAATACAATTTCTTGCCTAGATAAAATTTATCCAGAGAATAAAATGATTCCCACATTCCTTGCTATAAAAAAAAAAAAAAAAAGAGAGAGAGAGAGAGAGAGAGAGAGAGAGAGAGTTAATTGCTATCAGTTAAATGAAAGCACAGAGGAAACTGAATGAACAGCTTTCCCTTGGATCTCCTACAGGTGTCTTCGGCTACTAAATACTTGGTACCGTATGTGTGTTGACTTTAAAATCATTGTGGGATACAAAATAATGCACATTGCCTCTCTGAGCTGCTTCATTAGCCTGATTTACCTCCAAGGTTCCTGTTTCAGGCAAGTCTGCTAGTCTTGCATACAAAAGGATCAGCCACAGAACTCTGCAGCGTGAGCCGAGCCTTTTGTCCTCCCAGTAAGAGGGAATAAAGTACAAAACAAAAACAAACCTTCCCCGCAAAAGTAGCCTGTCAAATTAGCAGGGCATTTCAAACACAAAGATCTTCAAATCCTCATTTCTGGTCTATTTTAGAGACAGAGGAGAAAAACCTTATTTAGCAACAAAGCACAGTCCTTGACACACGGCTTTTAAAATAACTAATCGATCAATCTCCCCCTCCCTCTGTCCGTCTTTTACCAGAGAAGATTGAATGTACTTTGAAAAGAAATGTCCAAGAAAGCTCATCGGTGTGACAAGGCAAAAGGCAGACCAAAAGCAAACGCTAAAAGCTGAAAATGTCCCTGCCCCTCTGGAAAATGTAGGAAAAGAGGCAGAGTCCTGGGGCAGGGTGTGAGAGCTCCAGGGGTTGTCGAGGTGTGCTGCAAGTGAAGCCACATAAAGTGTCTCACCTGCCCCTACCAGTGACTGTGGGACATAGCAGAGTGTGACCTTTCAAAATGTACATAAAACACTGTAGATCTTCTCCTCTCCTGAGGGCATCTGTAGCATGAAACTGAAGGTGGCCTCACAGTTGGCAGAAAGTGTGTGGGGCTTTCTGTTTGCATTTATTTGTGTACAGACACTGGCTTGTTTGCTGCCTTTTCTAAATTACTGCCCTCTGCATTTCCTTCATTTTACATGCACTGCTGTTAAATCACTTTTTCTGATAAATACGGAAACTTGATGAGTTGAAAAAATCCTTCCATGTCAATTCTGCAGTTCATATTCATGCTGAGATTGTATCTAATTTTGAAAATCTTCACACTTGTGCCCTGCCATCATGTGTAATCTTTTATGCATGGCTACCTCCACTGCTGCTGAAGCAGTTGCTATGCGACAGATGAACCTGCTCCGTGGGGCCCTGACATTAGTAAAAGCAAATTGACCACAGGAGCACTAATCTAGCATGAAAAGCAGTTGGTGCCGTGCATTTCCTAGAGAAGGATTATCTAATCAACAAGCAAAACCTCCTTTTAAACGTGAGCTGAATTACCTGGGTCTGGATTTCCCTGTTTCGCACCTTTTTGCTACACCAAATCATCCTGAAGAGTGAAGCCTGCAAAGGTACATTACTCAAGAGGAACAGAGACTCATCTTGGATCAGATTCTTCAGCTCTCACCCTGGCCTGCTGGCAAATTTGTCACCTGGGCTGATAGTTCCTGTAACTTCTTTCTCCAAGGTTACCAAAAACTGGTAATGAAGACAAATAAAGACAAAAGATGGTGGGACTGCAGTGAATGTCACCCTCTCATCACCTCACTGATAAGCCACCTGAACTTTAAGTGTCAGGAAAGGGTTAGATGAGAAAGCGGTCACCTAATCCACACGGAACGCAGGGTATAATGCCTGCTCAAAAACCACCACAGCACACTGCTGCCTTTTCTGGAGAAACTGATCTCAGGGGAATTATACTTTGCCAGCCAGATCACTACTAACATCATTATTAGTGATTTAACCCTGCAAGTACTGGGCAATTTTCTTTGAATCCATCACCAAACATATGATTATATTAGACAAAATGAGTCCTGACTCACATAAAGGTTCGGCTGACCTCTATGTGGATGTTTCTGAGGAGGATAAGGCTGGTAATCTACTGTTTTCTCATAGAGGGAGAAAGGCTTTTCAACCCTTATCTTGCCACAGGAGAACGGAGTTGTTGGAAAAGAGTGTCTTCAAAAGCCACTTTTGAAGAGGCAAAGATTTTATCGAGTGAAACTTTTTCAGGACAGTCACAGGCACTCCTGGAGGATCCTCCAGATTTGGGGGATCTAAATTTGCCCAAATGAGGTGTCTGCAACTTCATTACACCCCAGTGAGATGTGATTTTTTTTGCATAGAAGAGCTTCCCCCTGCCTTCCTGTTTCTATTGTGGTGCACCACAAAGAAATCCAACAATCCAGTGTGCAACGTGCCAGAATCATGCACCTGGATTTTACAGAAACAGCCTCTCAGGTAGAAGACCTGGGAATACTACAGCCAAGGTTAAAGTCATGTCTTGACTGCATTTTGACTACAGCCCAGTTTGTGCCAATAGCTCAACATGCTTACCTCTAAGTGTAGATAAAGAGAGAATTTGATGACATCTTCATGGGGATAATACTGAAAACTATTGCATCATAATCCTCAGAAAGGGACGTCAGATAGGAAAACAGAAATCACCTCTTACAATATCTCAATCTCTTCCTTAACTCTTTTTTTTCCTCAGCCTCTGAACACAACAGCAACTCCAGTACTTGCTGTTCTTAAATTACTCGTTTCATTTAGTTCATGGAATGAGCTTTATTTCTAGTGGTGCTACTGCTCATGACTAACTCTTATTAAGGCTTGTGGCACAAGGGTTCCTGAGTGACGTGAAGGGACTTAGAGGAATAACTTCCATTAACCTTGATAGGATCCACACAGCTAAATCCCCACCCTGAATATTTAACCCCCATGGTCTCTGTCTCCTCTGGTCTGTATAAATTGCCTTGAAGAGGGAAATAACTAAATGCATCTATGCTGCCTTTGGTGCAGTGCTTAAGCACACAGAGCAGAGATTCAGCACCCCTGCACCTGTGCTCAGGTGGGTCCTGCCCCACAGCCCCTCACTGCCCCACACACACCAGCACAAGAGAATTCTTCCTACCTGCTAAGCTTCTCTCGTGCGCAATGCCACACTAACAGCCTCCTGTGCAGGACTGTCCCCTGCCACAGGAAAGGACCCATCACGTTCTGTGTTATAGGAGTTTTATTTGGACCCATCACGAATGAATCAAGACCACGTGTAGGACTGGTGAGAGCCTGGGAGGTGGGAGTTCAGTTCACACTCATGCAGGAGTTATTTCATTCACACCAAACCAGTGCTCTAGCACAGATCTCTGGGCATCAGCAGACATCAGCTAGTGGCAGCATCATGCACTGGGTGAGTTCAATAAAGAATTTTACACTGTGCTTTTTGCCATATACACTGATGGTGAAGGAACTTCTTCACCCCAGAACCCAAACCCGGTGACTAGAACTTGGTCTCCAGAACACCTGCAGTTTTACCCAAATCTTCACTTCCCATGTCCAGAGGTTACCATGTGCTGTAAATCTGTTGCCACCCAAGTTCTCATCAACAAGGGGCTGAACAACTTCAGCTGGGAGTGCTGTGATGTCCTTTAACTTGCTGGTGAAGGCAACAAACATCTCCTACGAACCAGGTTCAATATTCCTGATGAAAACCAACTGCAAAACTGCTCCTCTGCCAGTTGGAGCTCCTACTGTTTTCATGATTATTTTAAGTACATCTTTTCTTGACTCAGGTTTAATTAGCTCTTCTTTTCCTCCTCCACTCACCTTTCCCACAGTAAGCATGCACACAATTCAGTGTCTATCCTTATGAAGAGAGGAATTATACTCATCTGGTCTTGACTTCAGTAGGCTCAGCAAGATTTTAGGCTGGGTCTTACGGCCCAAGGAGAAGAGCTGCGCGAGCCTATTCCAGTTCTAGGAAGTTGTAAAGGTGCTTTAATACCTCATTCCATCTGAGCAAAGTATTTATGCATTGCAGGGTGCTTCAGTGGAGGTTCAGGGCTACACTGAGGCTGCTATTTCCAGATTTGAGTGCACCATCTGGATGTAGGAGCTTGGGCAGGTGCTAGCTCAAGGCTTTCTTTGTACTTCAGTACACAGAATAGACACATCCCCACTTGTCAGGCAGGCTCTCCAGTTCCCCCTTGTCACCCCACTGTGACAAGCACTGTCCTTTCCAGCACCTGTTTCAGCTTGACTTTGTTTTCCTTGAAGGAAAATTAGGAGAATTATAAGGGTGAGATTGTTCTGAACCCATCAGTGTTTTGTACAATGGTCCCGATACTTCCCTCTTTCTCCTGGAAATACCTGTCTTAATGGAGCCTGTGACCACAGATGGGGCTTCTGCCCATTCATGTTAATTTAATCTCTCCCATTGTTCATCAGAGCTTTTTTTCTGCCCTAACAGCCACTTCTTTTTTTGGAGCAATGACACAAATTATCATTAAGCAGGGCAATGCTCAAACCCTCAAGGGCTACAATTAGGTTTCAGGGTTCCGTGTGGGAGGACTGCACCAGAATACTACAATCCTTTCTTTATTTTTTAATGATCATTACACTCTCTATGTATTAATAAAACTCATTTCTTATCCTTCTGGATATGCAAGAAAAAAAGTAATTAAAACAAAAATTAGGAAGATCTTGGTGTATCTAATAACAGCAAGGGTCCAAATTCAGTTTTCAGTAAAACTCTGACAGCTTGATTTTGTGCCATTGAAAAATCTCATGGAATCAGAGAATGGTTTGGATTGGAGGGGACCTTAATGATCATTTGGTTCCAACCCCCCTGCCCCAGGTAGGGACACCTTCCACTGTCCCACGTTGCTGAAAGCCCCATCCAATCTGGCAGTGAGCATTTCCAGGGATGGGACATCCACAGCTTCTCTGGGCGCCCTGATGCACAGTCTCACCACCCTCACAGGGAAGAATTTCTTCCCAGTGTCTAACGTAAGTCTACCGTTTTCAATTTAAAGCCATTGCCATTTGTCTTGCCTCTCCAGACCTTTGTCCAAAGTCCCTCTCCAGGTCTCTTGCAGCCACTTTAGGCACAGGAAGGTGCTCTAAGATCTCCCTGGAGCTTTCTCTTCTCCAGACTGAGCAATCCCAAGTCAGCCTGTCTCCACTGGAGAGGTGCTCCAGCCCTCTGATGATCTTTGTGGCCTCCTCTGGACTCACTCCAGCAGGTCCATGTCCTTCTGTGACCTTCTCTCATATTTTGGTGCCTCTGAGAGTTAAGTTTCTGTCCCTTTCTACATGGCTCACCAAGAACAAGGCTGGGAACAGAAATGCATGAACTTCAAAGTCAGAGATGGGAGGAGTGTCCTAAAAAATTTGAAGCCCAAACTTATATGTTTCCTGTGATGAAAACTAATTATAAAATCAGAATGCATTACCATAATTGTTTATATCTGTATTTTAAGGAATTTGCTGTCTTCTGAATCTAATAAACGAAGGAACTGAAGCTTGACTGCTACAACAGTTTTTAATCTGTTTGGAAATTAATCCAAACAATGAAGAAATGCTTTCCAGTACTACAAGAAAACAGTTACAGCAAGGAAAGAAAATGGAAGGGAAAGAGAAAGCTTTAGAGGGGAAAAAAAAAAACCTAACAAAACAATTATTATTTGGGGATAATTAGGGGCAGAGTGTACCTGCTTCTCCTGGAGTGCAGGATGGGAAACAAGGGCATAGGAAGCATTGTCTTTGGCCCTCTGACCCCACTCATCCCTGGCAGATGCCAGACATTGCTCCACAAGGAAGCAGGGAGCCACGGGCCCTTGTGCTCTGGCCAGGAGGGGTTGACAGGTTTCAGATGGGGTATTGTGATCCCACCCCTCATCGAGACTTGTGAGCTCCACAGTCTCCCTAAGGTTCAGCTGCAAATGAATACAGTACACTCCTGGCAAGCTAAATGTGAAACGTCTGTCAAATATCACCATCTCTGAATTTTCAGCAAGGTAGTCTTCAAGCACCTGCTCATACCTCTGCAGCTGAGGTAGATTAATTCAAAGGATAAAACATCAGATAGAGAATAATTGCTAAAGAGCAGCCAAAGCAGACAGAGGTTTAGTGTAACTATGTTTAGAATTAGCCCAGATCCTTCATCCTATTCTTAGCCATAAAAGAGAAATTAGTCTATTTCCCATATCTCTCACTTCTACAGCTGTTCACCTCATCACATTGTGCACACAGTTGTTAGAGCTGCCGAAGATTAAGCAAGTTTTTGGCAAAGATTGCAAGGTAGGCAGTTTTTTGTCAGATGGGGAGGACTGTGAAGAAGGTTAATAATATCAGGCACACCCAATGAGAGCAGTAATGGCACAGAGGCCAATAAAAGCCCTAAAATCAACAGCACTTTTGAAATTCATCTCAACCCAATTTTTCACAGACATGGTCAGGAGGCTTTCGTTTGCTTCCTCATGAGAACCTGTTCGTAGCACCTGAGCTCAGCTAATTTCTGTAGTTCAGGGTCAGCAAAGTCTCCAAGATCTGAATGAGCAAAGAGAGTAAATAAATTGTGTTTTTATCCTATTCATGACCTTCCAGGTGCACCCACAAATGCAGCAGTGGAGAGAAGCAGGCCAGTTGCTAGTGTTGTTACCTATGTCACTTCTGTGCAGGGCATCAAAATCCAGCTTTGGTTCCAATCTTTCCAAGCATGCACAGCTTCCAGCAGGAGCAAGCCTGCTAATTTCATGGTGCATCTCCTCTGCCTAAATCTGAGTTTCACTGATCCCATGCATGGATGCTGTGGCTCCCAATCCAATATTAACACCCACTTAATTATCAGCCCAGAGCATTAAACTCAGTAACTCTACACTGTAATATTGCAGGGAGTGCTCCAGAAACTCTCTGAACAAAAGTTCTATCTCTGACTCAGAAACAAATCCTCTGACATTTTGTCTGCAGAAACCAGCTAAAAATATCCTTTTTAATCATGATTTGGCCAAAATAATCTTTAGCAAGGGTAAAGCAGTGAGTGTCTAAGCCTTGCTGCAGAATGAATACGTCAAAAGTCCAGCTGGGGGCCCAGCTGAGGCAGCGGTGGGTGCTGAAGGCAGAGGTCAGCTGGTTATCCCCAAGGGAAGGTACAGTGGGTTGAATTTCTCACACTTTCTCAGCCAATGTAAAGTTCTCTCCCTCTTTCCTTTTGGAGGATGAAAGTAGCATCTGTAGTTTGCTGGAAAAGAAAAGAAGAAAAGAAAAGAGAAGAAAAGAGAAGAAAAGAGAAGAAAAGAAAAGAAAAGAAAAGAAAAGAAAAGAAAAGAAAAGAAAAGAAAAGAAAAGAAAAGAAAAGAAAAGAAAAGAAAAGAAAAGAAAAGAAAAGAAAAGAAAAGAAAAGAAAAGAAAAGAAAAGAAAAGAGAAGAGAAGAGAAGAGAAGAGAAGAGAAGAGAAGAAAAGAAAAGAAAAGAAAAGAAAAGAAAAGAAAAGAAAGAGAAAATGAAGCTAGCTAGAGGACATTCTGTTTCTAATCCAGCTTGTGTGCATCTCCCACATGTTCCTGAAATTTCTGCAGCAATAGGTGTTTGTTGCACTCCTGTATGGAATCCCAAATAGCTTTATAACAGCATCTCCTCAGATGTCTCATTACTCCTGAAAACAATGTCATGTTAGAAGTGTTTGCTTTCTTTCCTTTTTGTTTCAAGATTTAAAAAGGCAGCTGCCTTTTAGAGATCGATTTTCAGATTTTGAAACACTCCACTCCTAAATAATACAGCATCATGTGCCTCTCAGATGGAGATCACAGTTTGGCTGTGTGCTTAACCAAGCTGCTTTCCTTGGGAAAATATCACAGCTGGGATGTGACCTGCTTCTAGACTTTGATTTCATTCCTGCAAGAAAGCAGTCCACCACAGCTTGTTAGCCCTTTGAGCAGGATTTACGCGTTACTCACTCAGGCCAAGCACAGTGTTAGCCCTCAATAATAATAATGAGTTGTGAAAGGAGTTCATAACTGGACGTGTGAGATAAAGAATATTTGAAGAGCAAAGGTTGACAATATTCTCGGGGATAATGGCATTATTTCTGAGGAATCTCTCTAAGCAGCATGTCTGAGAGGAATTTGTTCCTGACAGACCACAGTGCCAGCCTGCACCTACTTTAGTTTCCCAGCCATTATCCAAACAACATTTCTTATTCAAACCCTTTGGGGCCATAGACCTTTTGAAATCACAGAATCCCAGGAGGAGTTTAGCACACCAAATAGAATAAAGTAATTAAAAACAAGAAAATAAAATATGAAGGTAACAAAGCCAGAGACTGATTAGCAATGCCTATGCAAACCTTGCTATTTGAAAAGCACGACAGATTTTGTTGCACATTCTTCCTGCTAGGATGAGTACTTTGTAAGTAATCACAGTTTTGCTGCCTCAGAGAACGTGATTTCAGCTGCTTCCTGCTCAAGATAGTGAACATCCGAACCAAAGTGGAAAAAATTTCAATCAGGAGTCTCTCAGTTTTCACAAATTTCTTCCAGGTGCTCTGCATAGCTGCTCACACAGTGTATTCTGCATGCTTTAATGAACTGTTCGTTGCTGCTACAACAGGAAGCACTGGTGTGAGGGTATGAACTCCCTGGCAATACCTCGTGCCTGGGAGGCAGTACTCTCTTGACCTCTTTCAGCCTCTCCATTTTTTGTATTCTCATCAAGAGATTTGTACACTGAAATCATGGTGCACAAACTCACCGTTTTTGCATTTGAATCACACGTAGACATCAGCTTTTCCTTCCTCCCCCCCACTTTCTTTTGTATGTCTTCCTGTGCCTGTAAATGCCCAGAAAAAGCTGTAGAGTATATCCTTTTGGGTCCCAATTAAGATTCTGAACTGCTGTTCTCTGTATGATAACAACCTGAAGTGCTGACAACACGCTACCTGTCAACAGGCAAATGAAGGCCAACCATCTGTTCTACTATAAATTGTCTCCATTACTCTCAACTTGAAAATCTGCTTTAAAGACTCCCCAATTATCTAGTAACCTGAGCCAAATGATGCAGTGTTATTTTAACTAAAATCGTCATTGTATACAAGAAAAATAAACATAAAAAGCTCTGAACAAAGAAAGGTTTTTGAAATGTTGGTTTATATCTGATTTTGTGTGTACAGCTCTGATGTTTGTGCTGGAGCAGCTCAGAATTGCAGAAGCAAAGAGTATCAGATTACTGCCGGTTGAAATCCTGAATTTCAATGGATAGGGAGCTGGCTATAACCTCCCGCTCAAAAGCTTTTTTTCTCACACAGGTTTGATTTTATTTTAGTTAGGTTGGGCTTGCATCTAGTCCCAAAATCTTCATGTCCGAAAGTAAGATCAGCAAAACCAAGCACTAAAGAAGAGTTCAGCTTCTACCTGCTTGCCTGTCCCTAGAACATTCCTTGTTGCTCAGGCTGTTTTCAAGCCCTTATATTGATAGCTGCCTTCTTTCTCTGGAGCATTCCCTGCTTGTTACAACCCTGACCCCTCTATGGGGAGTTTAAAATGGGACCCAGTACAGAATTTATGTTGTTATAAATGAACACAGGCTGATAATCTAACCCAGATTTCCCCCATTCAGTAACCAAAAACTCACATCAGCAGCTGGGGCAAGCAAGCGGGCCAGTCTTAAACGGTGCTCAGAGGATTCGTCTACTGATCACATCCATTGAACTACACGTGACAGCAGTCAGATTTTGAACCCAGGACTCGTTACACCTCCATTTTATTCACAGAGCCAGAAAGCTCAGTAGACTTCCTATGTACAAAGAAAATGTATTTTAAAACTATCCGTAGTTTTTAATGTCTAGAGATTACAGATAGCAAAGATATCATTGACCGAATGAAAAATGATAGAAAAGTACTTGGGCTTAACTTGCAGATGCAAGAATTAGGATATGGGATTCCACTGGAAAACCTGCCAGAACCATCCTAGGGTGCAGGTGGTAAATAGAAGATCCAAAGACAGCAAAGAAAAAGATCCAAAGCAGGACGACATAAGCATGTAAATATTTTTGTCACTGTGGTGACTTTTACAAGGCCATTCACCTGTATAAGGCCCTATCGACAAGACAGTGGCTGCAATTTGCAGTACTTAAATGACACAGAAACACTCCAAAATACTTAGCAACGAAACAACAGTACTTGATCCCATGCTATGGATCCAGCAAGATGAAATAACTGCTTTTCATACCTTTTCAGCCTTGTGCTGGAATAATAGTTTGTGCTCCATGGTATTTACTAGGGAAGTTAAGCACCAAGAAGAATAAGATGACACTGTTGCCTTCATTATGAATGGCTTTCTGAAGGCTCATATTTCTCCTTTCATACAAAAGAAAGGCAGGAATTTATAGACTGTACTGGATATTTCCAAGAAATTCAGAAAATGAGGCAAAGGTAAAAAACTGATTGAATGACTCAGAGCCATGTCAGTGTAACCACTGTAACGTGTAAAAGAATCAGACCACTGCCCTTCAATACAGGTGCAGCCTTCGACAGTGGTACAAATTTGTGTTTGTGTCATGACCCTTGAGATATTGTTTTCCATTTATGGACTTTATTTTTCCTCCTACAGATTTCTGTGTAAAGGAATGTCTGACTCCTATTTTGATACACTAAATTATTTGGGATTTTGCTGACTGGCTGACCTGATGGGAGTTTTAGTTTCCAGTTAGGTTTGTCATTCTCCTTTGCAAAATCTGTAGCCAAGATTTTGATCCAGTGCAGTTGTGTTTGCCTTTGCACCAGCACCACCAGGCTGCGCTTGCTGCTGGCATTTACAACTTTCCGCAGGTGCAAGTATTCCTAGGAATTGACTCACCCAAGTATTTCCAAAGAGTAAAACACAGAACTTTTTGCATTTCTGCACATTTCCTGTGGTATATAATCTGAAAATATGCAGATTGCTTAAATTTAGCTACCTGCTCTGGCAGCTATACCCAGTACATATTCCATGAGTTTTATATTACCCAGTGCAGTGGAGGACCCATCCACACACACTCCAGCCTCTGACCACCTCCCTGGAGTCTGGAAATCCTCAGTGAATGGTCAGTTGGTAAAAGCTCATTAAGTAGGTGACTCATCTAAGTGCTGGTCCACCTCCAAATAAATGCTGTTACTAACTTGAGCCGAATTGGAACAATATCACATTATCTTAAATTTAGAATTACATTTGAAACAAATCTGGACATAATATAGGAAATCCATCCTATTAAATTTGTACCAAAGTCCCAAACCAAGGACTATTTTACATTATCGAAGGGAAGGCATGGGAAGAGCATCATTTTTCTCAATGTCTCAAACCAAAATAAGACTAAATCAGGCACCAAATGTAGCCCAGGTCAGGTCTCACAGCCAGACACCCAGACTTCTGTGCTATTTCACACCCACATTCAATACTCACATCTCTAGTCATCAACTATTTGGAGATTTGGGGCAGGGGGAGGACCTCCAAGGATAAAAGTTTAAACAAAGAAAGCCAGGAACTTGTTTGCAACACACAACTGCCTGCTCTGTGAATTGCAACTACCTCTTTTCTTGTTGCTTCAGCAAGGAACAGTTCAAAAAGGACCTGGGTATCACCTTCTAAACAAATATGTCAAAACAGCAATCCAGCAAAAAGTGAAATACGTGATATATAAATACCTATTAGTTGATGCAATGTACAGTAGGGGAAGGAGGAAATGTATATTCAACTATGTGACAGGTATTTCAAAGCACCACATAATTAGCTTTGTTTTGTTATTTTAATTTTGTTTTTAATGGCAAGATGCAGCATAAAAAATCTACTAATTAGATAGGAAGTTCCCCTAAAGACATCTATCAACGGTTTCTATTAATACAGGCAACTGTGAGTAAGTAGGTAGGATGGAAAAACATTCAAAACCAACTTTCAGTTAATTAAATTGCGGTCTGGATGCAAAATACTTTCCCCCCATCAACAAATGTTCAGTCACATTTCTCAGAAAATTGGAGTGAAAAATAACCCTAAATCTAAGGAACCTGTCAGAATTTTGATTTCCATCTACTTTATTTCTCATAACTTCAGCACAGTAACACCAAGTATATTATCTCTATGGCTTGCGGAGCTCCACAGAGAAATGCACTGTCACCAGTAGTAAGAGCTGTGTATTCACTGTTACAGGGGTTACAAATGTGTAGGTAGAACTTTTTTAACACTTGCACTCCTTGGCCTTGCATAGTCACAGATCAATAGTAATGGCAGTTCCACCAACTGCTGAGTCTGGCTTCTCCCAGACTGAAAACTCAGATCTTCTATTTTTCCTTCCCTTGACCAGAAAAAAATGTACAGAGACCTTTTGTGATACCCAGGCTGGCCAGCCAGCAATTGGCCATGTTGCCGTCTGAGGGGTCTTGGTCAGCTGAGGTTCAATGGTGCAGGAATGCATGAACAGCCTTCAAGACTTTGTGGGTTTCAGTAATACATGGCCATAACTTGAAGACAGTGTACTCTGGTTCTAAGGATGCCACAGAGCAGCAGGGATGGAAGCAGGGCAGGAGCAGATGATTTAGTACACATTCGTTGAACATTTGGGGGTTTTGTGCTGTTCTGCCTGGGTAGAAAACAGCCACATCCTCTTCACTGTGCTAGCTGGAGCAATCCTTGTGGGGAGCCTGTGTAGACACATGGCATGGCTTAAACACCACAACTGGAGTGCACACTGCAGTTTAATCCTCACTGAGATTACCTGGGATGTTTCCCTGGATGTGCTGGGTGCAGGAACCTGCTGGGTCTGGAGAGAGCAGACAGCACGGGCATCACCTGGCAGGAGCAGAGGCACCTGAACAGCAGAGGTGGTTGTGAATCCCAAGTGCCCCTCCAGCCTTGTGAGCAGGGTCTGGGTGAGCAGGCAGCCCAACATGGAGCCTGGATCCATGTGGAAATCTGGGGGAGTGTCTCCTTCACACACGGAGTGAGGACACCAGTGAGCCAGGCGGAGCCCAGCTGCCTGGGAAGGGAAGGATGCAGATCCACTTACAGGAGATTGACAAGGCAAGGTCTGCTGAAGGACAGTCAGAGCCTGTTCTCCCTACAGATCTGGTGCTGAGAGGGGCAGGTGAATGTCCAAGATAAAAAAGAAACCCGGTTTTAATTCCTGCTGTACACATACATAATGCAGGTCGCAGGAAAGGAACAGCTGAGGAGTGGATTTGCTAAACAGCTACAGCACACAGTGCTCTGTGTAGCATTTCTCCTCACATTTAGAAAATAACTAGATCTCATGCTTATTTTGCTTCCCTTCTCTATATCTAAATTCATATTCTTTACCACCTGCGTGTGCAGAATGGAATAAATAATGATTACCACTGTGATAGAGAACTCCTGCTAAAATCCCAGTAAGTCATCAAATGGTTGTTACGTACAAAGATAATGCAGTCAATAGTGAGGCTTTTTCAGCAGGGTTAGGCAGCAACACTATATGTGCATGTTTTATTAGTTACAAAAATGGGTATTTCAGTATAAGCACCACATGTAGATCAAACTGACAGACTCCTTTGGGATTAAGCCCCATCGCCTTCTGAATGCAAGACAAGCATAAAACCACTGCAGCAATGGGGAAAAAAAATCAGCTTGAAAATAATTAAACAGCAAGGCAGCCACCCATAATGATATTCAGCAGAACACATTAGGGACAGTTTGCTGGGAATGCACAAGAGCACTCCAGTTGTTTAATTAACATTGAAACGGCGGTTCCACAAGAACTAAAAATCCTGTTAATTTATGTGTCTCTTAATGATGCTCATTTAAATACTGTCAACTTTTCTCCAGTTTAATATTCATGATTTTTAGTCATTAAAACACCACTCTCAGCTTGTGGATTCACCGAGAAACACAAATTGTTAGATGATGATGTCAGTTCTTAAAAAAGTTTTTTTTTCCCCTTAAAGTGTAAATCTCTCAATGCTCATCACGAGGGTCATTGTAGTCTGGTCTATAAATACCATTTTTATCATTTGTATAATATCATAAACCACAATGTTCTCTCTCACCTTCAAAGACGAGCCCTGCTTGCATAGTCAGGAGTTATTTATGTAAAGGTAGTTATCTTTTTATGACAGAGCATCTCAGCTAGTTAATGTAATGGCTTTATATATTGGGATACTGGGCTCAAGTCCCACTTTAGATTATAAAAACTATTTTCATCCAGGGTAGGAAACATTACATTAAGGATAATTTTAGTGCTGGAAAGACACTTGCAGCTGGATATTAAAAAGATACTGCCAATGTAGAGAGAAGTCAAATTTTGACCTCCCCAGAATCAGTATATCCATGGACTGAATGAACACTTGATTCCATGGAACCTTTGTTTACCCTGTCCTTTCCCTGGGTTGGCAAGTTTTGATAGTCTCCAGTGCTGCCTCTTGGGCAGAAACTGTGAGGAGCCCCTTGTGTCAGGGACTTCTTCAGAAAAATATTACATATTGATCTTTTATTGTCAGAGAAAATCCATTAAGGTTCTTATAAATTAAAAAAATGGCTTAATTGTACAGTCAATCTTTTCACTGTATAATGAGAATTTAGATTTCAAGGAAAAGCTGAACATTTTCAGCAAGACAGAGAGCAGGACATTTGGAACAGAAGTACGGATAACTACAGACGGACATTTAAATGATCTTCCCTTACAGGGGCATTTCTTCCATTATTTTTCTTCTAACTACCAGCCCTTAACACCTTCTTAATTCCTTCCTCTGATGATGCCACATTTTCCTGGGCAAGGTATATTATTCCTTTTATTCCTCTTTGTAATACCCAAACAATTGGAAGTGTCTCTTATTAGATACTTTATTTTTTTCTCTGAGTGGATTGTAAAAAATATTAATAAAAGACACAGGTTCAGGCTTAAAAGAGGTTATATACAAAGAGCAGATGAAATCTTGTTAGCACTCCAATTCCCACTGCATACTTTTAAAACCTAGCTGAGTTCCCCGTCTCAGGGTTTTTTTATTATTCCTGTCAGATTTCCAATACACATTGAAATGCAACAGTGCCATATAATTTTTCTGAAAGACAGTTTGTTTGGCATTTTAGACAGACATCCAACACAACAAAATGTACTTTATTATACAGAGAGAAAAATATTCTGTGAACCAGGCAGCACAGAACTTACACTACCTGATTAGTAGCAAAGCCAATATTTATCACCTACTTCTGCTCATTTCAGTTTTTTGCATTTTATTCTTTCCCTGTTGTTTCATATTTACAATCTGCACTTCATAACTAAATATCTTAATGTGGTTTACCTCAGAAAAAAGCAGTTGTAACTAGATGGTCTAGACATAATCTTAATTACCAAAATGCTATCCCATGTCTGAAGTGCTTTTTATGCAGTTACTGTTGCTATTTTCTCCCAGAAGCATTTCAATTAAGCAAGTAATCTATATTAACTTATTGTGTACACATTTTAATGTAATATACATTATTTTCAGCATCATTCATCCCTGAGGAGATCTTTCTATTTATTTTAGTAGTCTAAATGTTCTCTTTTTTTCAGCAAAGGATTCTTTTTTCATTATACCTTATGATGGCCTAATTATTAAATGCAATTCCTTGGGACCATAATTTTGGGATAAAGCCTGATACATAGTTCTAGCATGAAACATATGACCATCTTTATTCTGCTTTAATCCGTAATAGATTTTCTCCAGTAAAAATGCATTATAGCTCCAGATTGATCTATGAATGGTCTATGCAATTCCAATGGCCCTGTTGTTTTTCATGCTGATCACAGAAAAAAAAAAATTTACTAACATCTTAGGTTTTAATTTTTTTTACTAAAAACAAGGATGCAAGTCTTAAGGTGAAATATATTATCTCTATCTATGGCAACTTCATCTGTTTAAATCATCACAGATAAACTCGAGAACATAAACCTTATATGATAACTTACACAGCTCTTCCATTTTGGCATTTATGCTTCCATATCTAACCCTTTTGACACTCCTTTAGGAGGCACTTCAAACTTAGGCATTGCCTGTAAACTGGTTCCCAAGTGAAAGTTTCCATTACATTAAATTGGTATTTTGTATAGCCAGCATGAAGTAATCAGCATTTGATATCTATTCCCAGTACATTTATTTACTAAACTTTTTCAGTGTCCCTAATCTTTGGCACTAATGGTTCAATAATTAAACAAATTATAATGAACAGTCTTCTCTTGTTCCTTGTTTTTGAAGCACTTGAACCCAATGCACAAGGAAAGTCGTTTCACATGCTAATTCAATTCTGAAAGCATTTTTCATGTTTCTCCAACATCCCAATTAAACACAGAGATCCTACCAAGAAAAACAGAACACTTTCTCTGTACCTATATATGGTGAAAAAGACTCATTTTCAGAATCTGTGATGTGCTAAATGTCGCACAAGAATTTCTTGCATTTACCTAAGGGAATTCTGTTCCTGAAACAGAGATTGGTTTGCATCAGCATAAATTCTCTTGTCTCTGTCTCCACCAAGACCTAGTGGAACACCTTTGGCTCAGGAGGGAGGTTAATTAGGTTCATCCTGGTTTGGAAGGGGTTTCTAAACTATTTTTAAGGGGGGAAAGTTGTCAGCTAAGTATTCAATTTCCATCGAGAAAAGAGCCCTCTGTAAGAAGGAAGGTACTTGTGTAAGGAAATATTTCAGAGAGGCATCCAGCAGATCATGACTCTTCTCTATTTTTAATGTGCCTATATCATGTTTTTCAGATGTTTTGAAACCCTGCACTGTGTCAGGTGACCCTCCATGTTCCCATATTTATTAATATGGATTTGTTCAGAGTTATGACACCTGCAATTTACAAATCTCTTCATTTTGCTTCACCCTGTTTCTGAGCACTCCTTGTTCTTGTAGCTGTCTCAGATCACCTATTAAAATTAAATCTGGCTGCTAATGTGTCTAACTTCTTCCCTATGGAGAAGAAAAAATGCCAAAGGCCACTAGTCTGCAGATAGAAGCTCTTTCTGGGTTTTGGCTCTTGTTTATGTCAGTACTGGCTCTGTCTGAGAATGGATGTTTCACTTTTTTCCTCTCATGAAAGTTTATCTCATTATGGCTCCTGCAAAGTGTAAACTTGTTGCTCTAAGTCTACATGTTTGTGTCTATCTCATGTTTTTCCTAAATCCACTATGCTATCAAACTTATATCCCTTTATAATTGCTTTAAAGGCCCCTTCCTAGGATTCGGAAGATAAATTCTGTAAGAGATTGCCCAGTATATAATTATTGTGTGATTTTCTGGTTTGTTCACACTTTCATTCAGTGCTACTTAATCTCCCTCTTTTCCTCTGACATGGACTTTATTTTTATGAATACCAAGGCAGAGTCTGAGATACTGCTGTTCCTATTCTAGTACTGAGAATCTCACATAATAGACTTTTTGATATCAAAATCAAATCACCTGGGGTATGTATTTTGAGATATTTAGAGAAATAAATACATTCTGTTAAGTCATAGAGATATTCCAAAGTCCATCAAGTCTGGGGGTTTAGAAACTGATTCCAGCATCTGAGCTTTTTTCAGTGAAGCTGTTGGAAGACTTGTTTATGTATCCTGGGCTGGGCTGATGCATCAACAATTATCTGTGAATCCAGAGCCGCTGCAAGCACTAATCAAACACTAAAATTTTATATGGGTAAACATCAGTGACAAAGTCGTCTTCCTTCTGCATCTGGTTTAAAACATTTACACACCAGCGCTACTTGTACAGGCATTAATAAAAACACAATTTTTAATAGCAGGAAAACTCTTCTATAGCGAGCTCCCAATGGCCTTTTGGTGCCATTAATTTTTCCTTCAGGTGAGCTTCCTGATGAGTCACTACCCATCTTTCCCTGTTTTACTGGTTTTGATTCATGCTTTGGTGAAATTTGGTTTTGTTTGGGTATTTTTTTCTTTTTAATAAAGAGTATTTTTAATTGCTTGCTTTTGTTCCATACTTAAAATCCAGTGTGCCGATTTCTGTTTTCACTCTTTCCATGTTTAATAGCAATATTAAGCTTTATCTTTACTTAGTAGGGTCTGCTCATTATGCTTGTAGGGTTTTGGGGGTTTTTGTATCTCCCTGTCTCCTAATCAGATTTCTGATTATATTCAACATTGTACCAAATTATAGCATAACTTTATAGGTTTGCCCTATGCTACATTTTTGCTTTGTTCTATGTTTCCTGGTATCCATATTAGCAATGTTAGCTCTTGTAGTTGCTACTTGTTATTTGTTGGAAATTTGTTTCTTAAACTGTATCTTTATAATTTTAGCACAAAACTCATTATATACATTTTTTTGCCACCAAGGCAGTATTTTTTTACAGCACAAGCACAGTGTTTTATTACATTCAAAAGGCATCTGAATTCCCTTTCTCCTATAGTTAATGAGCCCTCAGGTGAAATACACTTAACTTGAGTCTAATCAGTGCCTATTTGTTCTTGCTTCCAGCAATGAGGTCAGGAACTTTTGGACTTCCCCTGGCACAGAGAAAGCATGGGTTTGACTTACTTGATACATATTTTGGGTTGTTGAGAACTCTGGAGCATAGTGCTCCTATGGAGATGTTTGCAGATCTGTGTTAATAAAGTCCCCTCGGTTGTGCTCTTCTGTTGTCTCTTTTGATGTCCAGAAAACTAATCACTATAATAATATAACTCTGCTATGCCTGGATGACTTCATTTAATGCATCCTCAAACCCTGACACTTTCTGAATTTTATTTGACTATAATAATGCCAAGTTTTAGGCATCTGCTTGTCAAGTGGCAAACGAGTTGTGTGTCTGTGGCCACGTTTTCAAATCCTGGTATTGTCCTACACTCTTGTTTTTCAGTTCTATCCGTTAGGTCATAGACTTCCCCTTGCTTGTTCCCTCTCTGTCCCCATGACTCTTGCATAATTGGTTTTACATTGGCCCACTTTCAGCTGGAGGTGTAGAAGGTATCCCTTGCTAGCACTGTAAAATAGCCAATTTGTGGATCGGAAGAATGTTCTCATTGAAGGTTGGAGGTGGATGTTTGAATCTCCTCAGCTGGAGCAAAATTTAACCTAAATTCCTTCATTCTGAGAACATTCTCATCACAAGCTTTCACCGCTTTGTCCTGTTCTTTCCCATGCCCCTTGTGCATTTTAAGCATAGGAAGTATTACTGTCTTTGTACCTTGTTCAGAGAGTTCACTGACTGCAGACCTCAAAGAACTCCTTAAATACAAAAGAGTCAGAGTTTTGGATGTTCCCACTTGCACTGCCTATTGCCTAGTTTAAGTTCCCTCCCATTGCTCTGTTTGTTGGCTTAACTCACTTTAGACCACGTGCAGAAATCTCAAGCACGTGACTTTTACTTTTTAACTCTAATCCCACAACTAAGAACCCAGTTTTTAGTCCAACACTAAACACCAAGAGCCTTTTGGCATCTATCCCATAAGTCTGGCATATTTTTGCCCTGGATTCCTGAATCTGCAGGAACGTAAGAACCATCTATTTCCTGCCCCAGACTTACCTCTAATCCCAAAGAAGCATGTCCCTGCCAGGTTCACCTGGGGACAGCTCAGCCTCTAGAAAAAAATTGACAGAACTGTGTTAGGAATTTTTCTTTCACAAAATAGCCAGAAAAAAATACATATGTTCTTTGAAACAGTAATTAAATAACCCTATCTCCATCCTCCTAACAGCCTAGTGAAGAGACATTTAAATAGGACAAGGCAAAATCCTAATACATCATATCATAATAATGACTTATTGTTTGGCATGGGCAGAGATATACTGGGTGCTACAGTATAGTGATTAAAGCATCCATTTATTAAAACTATTTCAATTAGTGCATGAGAAAATATTTAAGTCAAAATTCAGCAGTGCTTAGGCATATGTTTAAATCACACAGGGTATACAATAAGTGTGGTGCACACGTTCTTCTTGTCTACAGTTGAACGTTTTGTAATTCTTGGCATTAGTTTGTTTTAGTGGGTCAGAAACACAGAAGGAAATGAAGTGAACCTAAAAAGATGCAGTGCACAGTAGATTGGCAGCTACCTTTTTGGCAGGTATACCTTTTTATTTTCTCCCGAGTAAAATCAAACTAAGATTCTAGATTCATAGGCATGAAGGGAAGGAGAGCACAGGCTTTCATCTTCTGGATCAGCAACCAACCCCACTAGGACTTCCTTGCAAGAATGAACAATTATTTGGTCAGCAAGGACTTAACAGACATCATGTACTGCCCTGTACTTAGTTGAACTGGATCTTTGCGTTCATCCCGTTACAATACAAAGCAGATTTTGTCTAAAAAAAGGTTTAGAATGAATTCAAAACTCTTTGTATAAAGTGTTATGGAAGATGCCTCAGTGCAACTCCCTACAGCCCTTGTGAGGAGCTGGACTCTCAGATTTTCAGATGTGCTGCTCCTGCTGACAGCCAGTCAATGCCATACTGACTGTCAAGAAAATTTCAGTGCAGACCCAGTGAAGATTCCGAGATCAGGTTTTATAAGGTTTTCCCCATCTCCCTCCTCCCCTTCATGAAGCAGCAATGCTCTCTTCAAGAGTGAGATTTGACTGAGAGGTGCAGCCTTGCAGTAATTTACAAACAACACGGCGATTTACAAACATATTTCATTACAGTTATCTATTTAGAAAAATTAAAGTGAAATGTTTAGCCTCCTAATTGACCATAGGGAACCAAATACTTTGTGAATGTAAATTAAAACTGTGATTAAAATATAAGCTACACTTCCTTAATATTCATAGTGATGTCTGGTACAAGCAGCATTAACATAAATTCATATATTTTCTTATCTCTCCAAACCCATACTTTTATTCAAATGAAAAGTTTATTATTTATTATTCTCTTGGTGGGAGATGGGTTTTATGCTTTTATAAAGAATCTAAGCTGTCATATTTTCTTTATCCCATATTTTCCAGGTTGCCTTGTGGTTCATTTATTTGTTAAATGTATTGATCTGCTCCAGCCATTATGCACTTCATAAACAGCTGTGGACTAATTGGTATTCATGTGTTGGGAGCATTTTCTTATAGCAGCAAAGCAATACAGTGAAGTTTATAACCAAGTGATAGTTCAGTACACTGTTTTTGAAGTTCAAATACTGAAAAAGCCCAAGTTAAAAAATGTTGTAAGAAACATTAAGCTAATTTTTATAATTTTTTCTGTTCTCTGAAAATACAAGGAAAAGAACATGAGAGGAAAGCACCGCTGATCAAACCAGTCATTCAAGAACTACATAATTCTGTCTCTAGCAACGTGTATGCAAACAGCTGCACCCTTCTTGAACTCCCTGCAACTCCTCAAAACAGCTTAGAACAACTTCTATTTATAAATAACACTGCCTACCTCTCTTGAAACTCAGCTCTAGGTTTTATCTCTTTTCCCTGGAAAGGATGCTTAAAGCCAGTCCTGATTCTGAATAGATCCATGCAGACCAAAACCACAGCCAAGATTCAGGTTCTCAAAAAGAGCAATCTCTTGTTACGCTGGTTTTATATAAAAAAGAGTTTTCAAGCAGCAGTTTAGCAGTCCTTGCCTAAGCCTGTGACTTTGACCAGCACAGGCAGTGAGTTAAATACTTGAATATTCTGAGAGATCCAATTTACATTCTTTTATGAATTTACTTTTTCCCTGGGGCCTGGCAGCATCAGCTGGCAGCAGGAGCTATCAGGAGCAGTCTCACTTCAGTGAAGCCACATTATTTTGATCCTAACTTGTGCCCTGCTAAGTTGTTCGTGAGACAGTCCAGCCTCAACCCCTCTGCTGCCAGAGGAGTTTTATTCTTCCTCACCCACAGAACAAACACCACATCAGCCACTCCTAATGTGCTGGGTGCAGCTCTGTGTGGTGGTTCCTGGCAGCCACCTCCCTCCCCCCCAGCCTGACCGTTTCAGCAAAGGTAAATGCATTTGAAATGTCAAGATGAAGTCCAGAGACTTCTTGAATCACTTCTCAGCAGCAAGGAGGGGGTTTCCATTAAGGGACAGGTCAGCCTGCTTTCTGGGGTCAGGAGATGAGTTTCCTGAGTGTATCCACGCTGACATTTGCTGTTATCCATAGAAAGCAGCAACACAGAACAGAGCCATAAACTGTCTGTTGGCTGAGTCCAGTTTTACTCCTTGTCAATTGTGTGGCTTTAGCTGGTAGAAATTAGGGCTGAAGGCTTTTGAGCAAATATCGAACATCAACAAGTTTCCTGAAGTATAAATAAACCTTGTAGCTACACAGGAAATATTATATCTTTGTTTACTTCTGCTTTAAAGACGTCTTCACTGAAATCTGGGAATGAAAAATTGTCACCTTACTCTGCTAACATGATAGAGCATGTAGTGATCCTCCTGTATTGTGTTACACTGTCTTCTGTGAGAAATAGATTCATGTTATTATTTAAATTACCATCATATACAGCTTTAATCACGGACTAACATTACATTGTGGTTTTGCCACACGTGCACAGGAAAAAATTCTCTCTGTTCTACAAATGGTAGCACAGCCATAGAAAAACAAAGGGAACAATTAAACGTGCCGTGTTTATTTTTACATTAAATCAGTTAGGCATAAAAGGTTGATCCTAACAATTAAATAGTAACATATTAGCTGTCTTCTTTTTGTTTTTCCTTTAGCTTCGAAACAGAGCTCATTAGAGAAGTTCACCTTTGTTTGTACGTGGGCTCCAGTCAGTACCACTTCCAGGTTTTTACAAACCAAAATGATATCTGACATGTCCTTTACTACAAGGGAATCTTTCTACATCTGAGGGATTCCACAGAGAATTAAACAAAAGCCAACAATCACACTAATGTTACTTTAATTTTAACCTGTGCATACCTTATTAAAACTGACGTAGTCCTAGAGTTTAAGAAAAGGTGAATGCTTTTGAAATATGAGAGTTTACCTGATTTCTAGGCCCTGTTCTGAGCCTAGAGAGAAGAGTATATTTCACCGTCTTCATAGGCTTGCAAGAAAATCACTCAAAAATGGTGTCACCCTGTAGACTTAATTACTTCTCTTCACCACTCATGGAAATAGGGATGTTTCCCCATGTGACAGGCCCTGCAGTACAGAAGAAATAACTTCCGTTATTGTAAGAGGACTGAAACGAGACACAAGTAGTTTTTAGAGACATTACACATGAAGAAAAGCATTGGTTTTGACTAAGAGGAGGTGTTTTGTTCATAACCAATGCCAGCATCTGATAATAATCATCTGATTCACAACTGACTAGAAGTTCTGTGCCTGAAATCCATTAACTGGAGGAACTATGACTCAGAGTCTCAGAAGTGTTGAGCCACCTAACTCCCACAGAAATTAAGGTATCAAAATACCTACAGGGGTGATGGCCTTGTCACCTCTCAATAAGAGAAAGGCTCATAAGGCTGTTACAGGTTAAGTAGAACCAGAAGTTGCAGAAACCACAGTCAGCTAATTAATTGCTGTTTTGTGCAGATGTATTATTTCTCCTCACACCTTTGCTCCCAGATCTGCTCCAGTTGGTAGTTTCAATCATCAGCGTGCTCCCACTAAGGCTGCATTCATCAAAGAAAACTTGCAACTTGGATCTTGGATTCTGGACTCATGCCAGAGCATTAAAGTGCTCTGGGTGTCTTTCACTAATCAGAAGAGCAAGAGCCCCACTTCTACCCGCTATGTAAACTTAGCAATCAAGGCTGCAGAGAGGTCTGCAGTGTATCTCCTTGAATTTCCAGATGTGCCCATGTAGAGATCAAGGCCACACGCCTTCCACCAGAGTTTTTTTCTGTGCTTTGCATGCCTGAGATTTGTCTGGCATGACCTTAGAAAATCATCCATTCCTTCATTTAGGGAGGACCTAATTTATCTTTGTACTTCTCCTGCACCTCAAGTCAGAAGACAGACACATTCATAATGCATGGCTTTGTGATGTGTGCTCCATGACAGCTGCAATCTGTGAACCACACACCAAAACTCCTTGAGAAAAGCACTTGCTGAGAGCTGAGGTCAGTCACACATAACACCCCTCTCCTCCAGGCCATGCTTTACAGTGGTGAGGGTGCTGTTTTCTACCCTCCATCTCAAAGGCTTCACTGCTGGAAAACTCTTCAGCATCTGCATATTGAGCAATGATATCAACACACATCTGTCTCCAGTTCATTGCATCTCACCCTCTGAAACAACAGATTTGATTTAAAGATACATTTAAACAAGGGAGATTTGGAAAATTGCGTATCATCTTCAGGGTCAGTGAAAAATTTAACTGGCAACTACATTACAAATACATTTAATCCATTAGTCTGTCTCATGTAACTGAGATTAATAAATGCAAGGCTTAGATTTGTTCCTTCAGTATCCAGCAGTACATGTTTTCTGACGAGTCATCTTGCTTTTCTGATTGCTCTCATTACAGGCTCAGGGAAGAGCACAAGCCACTTTTTAAAATGCACCCACTTCCTGAGACTGCTTTCAGAATAGCCAGAACAGCAATCTTCTTGTGTTAGCAAGCTGTGGCTCTCCTGGAATGTGGATCTCCAGCTCTGGAACACACACCACCCAACCCTTTCTTCTCCTGCCTCAAAGGCACTCCCACCTGCCCAGCTTGGGTGCACACGTGGGCTCATTTCAGGTGGATGATCTCTGTTCTTCACCAGCTCCATGTCCCTTCCCAGCCTGCACGGAGGTTACAGCTGTGTTTAAAACCTCGAGCGGGGTATTTTTCCCAGCAGATCACAATGGCTGAAATCAATGGGAGATTTTACAGTAATGCTGTAACGGTCCATATAAAGAGGCCCAGGCTGGAGAATTTCTAGTGAAGGCCTGTGCCTGAAAAATTCTGTATCTCTGGCTTAAAATAAGAGGGGGGACAAGGTTTCATTTTTTTTTCCATGGTTCAGTATAAAATGTTCCTCTTAATTTGCACATTCCTTACTTGCAGTGGCTGTGGAATTTATGAATATTGTCACTCATGGAGACAAATGCTGTAAATAACCCACCTAAGAATGTGACTCTGAAAGAGGAGGAATGTGAAGCCCTTTTGGGTAGAAGAGATGTCCTTCTGGATTATGCATGTGACACTCCAGTGTTAAAATTAGGGACTATTCAAACTACATTTCTCTCAGATCTTTCTCCCTCTCTTGGCCAAGGCTTTCAGAGAGCCTTTTTTCCTTTACGATCCCCTCAGGAAATACCTCTCATATTGGGTCAGCATCTTGAGCTGTCCACAGCATTTTCAAGACTAGCTTCCGAGGTTTTGCCCTCTGAGGAAATCAGTAAAAAGGAAGGCATGATGTGATCATACATTAGCTGGCCACAGTCTCCCTGTTTGGCTGCTCTTAGTGCACTGAGTGGCTCCAGTGGAGCTGCCCTTCCTGAGCAACAAGAAAAGTCACTACACTGTGAGTGATGCACTACAGTCTAGCTCACCTGACAAAATTAATGCACTTGTATTAATATAAAATTTCAGACCTTCAGAACCATAGTTCCCTTTCCCCAGTTTCCCCTGAATGTTTCTCTATTGTTGGCCGGGATCAGTTTAAGCTCCTGATCACTGGCCAAGGGCCTCAGCTGGGAAGAGGTTTCAATCCAGGACGCCTCTAGTTCCCCAGGGTGTGTCTGAACAGCCCATGTCAATCCCGGATTTTGGTGTACCCATACTCCATGCAGAGGTGTGAGATAAGTTCTGGTTCATACCTGTTCCCTCGACCAGGGATAAAGTCTGGCCCACAGCATTGCCATTAGTCAGAAAACTAACCCAGGTGAGATTTTCTCACCTTCTTTCACTAATTTTTTGTTAGCAAGATCTCCAGAGTATTGTTCGTAATCCCTCCCCTCAACAGATGAGTCCAGGGCTTGGTAATCACCAAGTGATCTGTAGAAGAAATTAAAACTAAACCAAACAAGCACTTTCCATGGTGTGCCTCACCCACTAACAGCCCTGCGCAGGGATGGAAAATTTCCTTCCCAATGTCCACAAATGATCAGTTTCTGCCTTGAAGCACTGAGCTGGATTCGATTACACTGAAATCATTATTTCAGTCCATGTAACTCCAGACTACAAGTGATACCCAATGACTTTGGCACACTGGGAATTCAATCAAACATTTATACTAAGGGGGACTATTTACTTCAGCCCCTAGAGGTACCACTTAAAAAAAAATCCCCTGAATATCGCTGAAATTAATATTAAGACTTTATACCCTCATGTATTTTTGAGGATTTATATATGTTGAGATATCATTTTTCCTACCACTTATCCTCTTACATACTCCCACAATATCTCATCTGTGGCATTTTCCCAGATGGGGCCCACAGCAACGTTCTTGTAGCTTTTTGGCTCACTTAACACTCCCGCTTAAGAAAATCCTTGATTTGAGGAGGTCTTCTCTGCTACAACACCCAGCTCTACAGAACCTCAGGCACTGCCTGTTGGTAACTCACCACTCTGCTGCATGGAATCCTCTGTGCACAGCACATCCCAGAAGTGGCCACGGGCCTAATTCTCCTCTGTCCTGCAGTCTCCTAAGGAAAAGGAAGCTCTGGGAGCACCCACGCAAGCCAGTGCCAGAGAAACAGCAGAAATTTGGCATTCTGCATCTGTGTAGGCAACAAGACAAAGTGAAAGGCAGCAGATAACTGAGCTCTTTATTGCTTCTCTACCACAATTTTCCCGTTTTCAAAGGCGTTCCAAATGGAGCGACGGGGCTGACAGCCTGTGCACTGGCTTCGATGGGCTCTGCCTTAGATTTCTATTTCTGGGTGTGAAGACCTAATTTTCAGAGGCAGATAATTTTTGAAACTGAGCCTACATCCCTTTCACTGCTCTTGATTCACATGCGATTTGTCAAACAATTAAAATGTGCATATTGTCATCATAAGGCCAAAACATCTCTTCATCTCTTCTTCATTTTCATTTCCCCACAGCACGGTTTTCAACAAGTGAACTTGGCACTGAACAAAGCCTCCTTGCCACTCCTGACTGAATGGGGCTTCAGTCACCCTGCAAATGTTCACATGTGGCATTTCATCTGATTTCTTCTTTGTGTATTCAAGCACACACTCCCATTTTCTTCCTCCATTTTTTCCTCCCATCATGAGCTACTCTTATTCCTTAACAGCCCCTTAACTTGTACAGACTCTTCTACCTAAGCCATTTTCATATTTGTCTTTGAATTGAACACTAGTGGTGTCGTCTGCGACATACAGATTTTTTTTTTTTACAGGTATCTCACAAATTTTCAGTATTCCTTAAATTTCTAAAGTCAGCAAACAGGGCAGAGCACCTGCCAATTATTTCCCTGAACTAAGCCGGCTTTTCTAAGTCAATCAGTGTGTTCCCATTCAGATATTTAATCATCCTCTGCTTCTCTCAACGTGCCAATTCATGCTGCACTTCTGGCAGACCAAACTGATATTTAGATACTATTGAGCATCAATTCACACAATTGTTTGCACACAGGTGTGCCATGAGGTTCCCATCTCTTATTGCAAACATGTCAGGAAGCTAAACCACACATCTTATCTAGAACATTTGCACAGTGGAGATAACAATTCTGCCACTCTCCCAGGAAGGGCTACAAAAGATGGACACAATGGGAAGATTTGTATTTTCTGTACTGTCGCACACTTCATAAACTCTGTACCATACAACTATTTTAAACAGTGGTTTTAAGGAAAATTAAAAACTGAGAGGAAAGATTGGGCACCAGGAGAATCAGCTAAAATTTTGGAGAATCACAAATGATTTCTGCATATTAGACAATGTTCCTTTTACACTGTATCCAACTGATTTTTCTAGGAAATGTCAACATACAAGTGGTTGCCATGTGTTCCCTGAAAATTGATACTATACTTAGGAACATAAGAATTTTAAAAAAAAAATCTGCTAATTAATGAAGAGTTTCCACTGCCAATTACTACAGCTGAGTTCTTCACCTACAGAAACCTTCTAGGTTTCTTTATTTTGAAAAATCTATTAATAATAATCTTAAATAGTATCCGAATTTTGTGATGTAAGTAAACTAGGCTTTCTCAGATGTGCAAAGCAGGTTTGGTCCCAGACGTTATCTCAAAGGAAACAGCATTTCATGCAGTTTGTTCAAGACAAAGCTGGCTTCTCCTTCCTGAAAATCTTTCTGCAAGTCTATCTTCCATCTGTGCCTTGGCTTTGTCCTACAAATCATAGCAGCACAAGGCACTGATCTTCAAAATGGCAATGTTTTCTTATTTAGATGCTGAACATCTAATAAATAGCCCTCCTCTGTCCTTCAGTGATACCATGTCCAGCTTCAGCACAGAAGTGGATCACAGAGGACACTATCTAGACAGTGGCCTGTCAATGTTCCCACTTAACTGACGTGTAGTTGGTGTTTACAGAATACTTCACTCAACATCTGGTTCAGGTTTCTTTCCTCAGGAGGCGAACACGCTGCCTTAGGAGTTACAGCCAAGGTCACAGCTGCAAGTGAGCATCCTGCAATGTCCCAGGAGATCTACAATACAGCCTGTACAGCTCACACAAAGACAGAATTCAGTCTCTTCCCATTTCTTTTATTTTATTGAAAGTTACTGAGAAAACACTTGCCCAGGTACTGCTTTCCATTTATGGGTGTTTTTAGTCACTGGCAAAGATGTGTAATCATTATCTGTCCCTGGGTAAGGTGGGATTTGCTTACCCACTAAAAGATGTTTTGGATCCTGCATTTCCACTGTGAAGTGAGCTCTTCCCAGGTCAGACTGATGCAAAAAGGTCAAATCCCCAGGGTTCATAACCATACCATGTGCAAACAGGCTCCCAGGCACCTCCATAGATATTTGCATAAAGAAAAATCATCCAATGGACAAGAAAAGCAATTTGAAAAATGTGCTGGGATATTTGTGTGCATCTTCTACATAAGGACAGGGGACCATTCCCATTTTGTGGAACTGTATTCCAGTTCCACGAAAATCACTGAAATGTCAGCTGGCTCCTTGCCATACCTTTGTGTTCCAAAGATCTCTACTGAAAATTAAGCTCATGCCCTTGGTTACTGCATGGCCACAGGTGAGATGACGCAGCTGCCTCTCCAACTTCTCCAGCAGGTTATTCTGCACAGTCATTCTCATGGCAGGTGTTAACCTTTTGGGGTGCCCAGTGCCACACTGCACTACTTACCACTAAGGAAACATCAACAGCCTCGTGCACTGATTACTGCCTAACATGTCTTTGTCAAACACTTAATGAAGCACATATTGGGTCTGCTGATCTGACTGTCAATTTATTCTAAATGAATCCACATGCCAAAGAATTTAGGTGCCAAAAGCTGGAAGAGCTTTCAAGATGATTTTTTTAGCCCTGACCATGATATCTGCACAGCAATATGCCATCTGAAGCAATAGATGCTTGAAAACTTAGAATACCAGGTAGTTCAAAACCACAAATTTCTGTGACTTCCTCTGAAAAATAACTCTGGCTCTACCCCAACAAACAGAAATTATGAGCCCACTAGATCCCTTTTTATACTACAGAGCAGAGGTATTAATTCTGTGTTGTAAGCATAACCTGTGACCAGCCAGGGAAAGTGGCAATTACATTATTTTGTTTGGGTTTGTTTTGCTTCTGTCGCTGTTTTGCGCAGCCCACATGCAGCCGAGCTTAAGAGGGGAGTAAGAGCCCCAAAACAAATGTCACAAAGGAAAAAAGGTTGTGTTTCGCTGGCAGCAGATATATTTTACAACCTTCCCACTCCCCTCCTGATCTTACACTCTTGTAATGTGGCACACTAAGCCTGCCTCCCTGACCCTGCCCCGACTGAAGGGCAGTGATGGGGAGAGGGCAGGGAAGGGCAGGAGTGAACAAAGGCTGCCAGGAACGTGGGAGGCCAGGCTTTCTTAAAACAGCAATGAAAAGATAAACTAATTACCAAGTGTGAAATTGATAAATGATAAAGCAGACATCATTTAACAGTCCTAGTGTTGAGCACAGATGTTCTGTGTGCATGTATGAAACGCTGCTGCTGGGCTTCCCACTGCTGCTCCTGGCTTCTCATTGCTGCCCTGAGCAAGGGCAAGGCATTTATCCCAGCTCCTGGCCTTTCCTTTCTCATCGATTGAGGGAAGCAAGGTCAGCCACCCCAATCTGGCCTTTAAAGCAGAACTGCCCATCACTCAGAGCCTCCAGAATCAGAGGACAAAGGTTATTTAAAGTCTTCTCTAAAACAGTTCAGAGGGAATTTGCATATGGGAGGATTCAGGATGAAAGGAGGATCTCCAAGCACCTTAACTGATCCCAGCAACTCCAGCTTTGAGAATGCTGTCGGAGGGCTTTGGCCCAACCAGATGTTTTGCAGTGGTGGATGAACGTTCTCCCTTTGGACTGCATCCTGCTTGGCTCTGGAGCCACTGAACAGAGTGGGCTGCAAGGCATTTTCACAAACTGAACACCAGAGAAGCTAATATTACCTGAATTAAGCTCTGCACAATAAAGGAATCCTTCTAAAAATGTAATAAATACTCATTCAAATGACAGTGGAACCCCAGGTGCATGTTTAACACTAGCTCATGGTTATTCCAAATCTTTGTTAAAGTACTTCAGGGAAAGAACAGCACCTCTGTAGCACTTAGAGCTGGTCATCAGAATGATCCTGATAACCCAGACTTGTAAATACATGGAAGTAATAAACATGGAAAATAAAAAGCTTGCAAACTAATGTAAACAAACAAAAAAATGTCCTGAAGGGAGGGACTCAATTATAGGGCAAACCTGCCAAAGTTTCATTAAAAGACTCATTTAAAGTGAAAGAAATCAGGAAAACTCCAAAGTTGGGCCAAAACATCATCCCTTACTTATCCTCTTGTACCTGCACATCAGAGATAATAGTCTGAGCAGTGGGTGACCTTATGTACCAAGTGTGCTGCAATAACTAAATACAGCAGGGGTGAATTGAAGATGACATTTCAGCCTTTAACTGAATTTCCCACATTTCTTCAATTTACGCCAGACCCTTACATTATTTCAACTTATATTTTCTCTGTTAGCACACAAAGCCAGGGGTACAGAGAGTGACACTCACACACACACACACACAGAGGCACATACACACACCAAGCAATTATTGCACTGCAAAATTGTCCGCACAATCTCTCATTAAATATTTGTCTTCAGAAAGACCTGCAAGAACTGCTCTTTTCCACAGCCCTTGACCAAGGAACCCTGGAAGGAAACATCCAGGCAAACCACCTGAATTTGACTCATGCTGCACCATTAAAATGAGTCAATAATTTCGTCAATCCAGCCAGAAATTGCAAGTCACTTCATTTATAAACATGCCTTTGAGGGATATTTTTTTTTTTAGTAACAAAAGGACAGAAAGACTTTCTTTACAGATAAACGCTGCAGGGATAAAAAAGACAGTTTTTACAGAAATTGTTCAGTACTGTTAGCCTGTTGGTACAGAGTACACCTTGGCTGCACATCAGCTGTTATGGGATAGCAGAAGATGTATCCATCTGTAACTTCCATTAAAATAGAATGCCACTGTATAATTATATCTGGATTTTTTAAATTCAGGTTTTTTTGGTGGGTTTTTTTTTTCATGGAATACCAGTACATCTTTCTTTCTCTGTTGGAACACACGCAATATGTGAAATCTGCGTTTACAGCTAAAAATTGTTGCACAGCATCAAAGCATAGCATGGAAATTAAGCATGATAAAAACAAAGCAGCAAGAAACTGAAACATCAAATGGCTCTTACTTGATATTTCTGCCATTCATAGCGTCTCCAAATTTAAAAAAATAAAAGACTAGAAGAGCCACGTCTGTTTCAGAAAAATATACATATCAGATATTTCCATATGAAAACTATATACATATCTAATTCCAGGGCAAACAGGGATAATTCTGTCTTCCCCTTGTTGCACAGAGCACAGACTTCACAAGTGAACAATTCAGCAGAAAGCTCCCTACTTCAGGTAGTGCCTGGTTACCATCAGAATTGCCTTGATGCCTTAATATTGATGGCCGAGGAGTAGCAGGCAGACAATACTTCACATTTCGAGCTTCAGTCACTCCTGGAGCTGGCTCAGTTACAAGGAATAATTCTGATTCTCAGCAAGTTTAACACATGTGCATGAAAGAAATAATTTACTCTGTTGCACCCCCTAGTGGGATTATTTAGAGTAATCAGAACCTCACGGTTTTATTATTTTTCTATTCATAGTACATGTTAACTAAGGAGAGTCACAAAAGGATGTACTTAGGTTCCCAAATTAATTTACTTCAAGGTTAACTGACATTTCTCTCTTTTGCTGGTGGTTTACAATAACGAATAGGAAGGCATATAGTACCCTGTTGTAGGTAAATGTTTGATATAATCATGAATTTCTGGTTAGTGAGCTGGGTTCTATTTTCAGTTTAAACCCAGAGTAGAAAGACTTTCTATTCCAGGGAAAAATTACTCATTCTCTTTTTAAGGTCAAGCAATACGTCTAATAAGGAGAGATCCAAAGAGAGGAGGAGAAAATGTGGGGTTGGTGCATTATTAATGCCAGCTATCCTCAATACGTTCAATAAGTTCCTGCAAATTGGCAAATGGCAAAAAGTCACAGTATTGTTAACATCATTATTTGACTTTGTGTCCGTGTTGTTCCTACCTCAGTGGACTTACCTGGAAAAAAAATCAGACCCGTAATAAATGAAGCAAAGGGTGAAGGAACCAAATTACCAGGACTCAAATCCTGGAAAGAATTTTTTTGCTGTTGGGCTGATCGTGCTCTCGTTGCAAAGAGATGTGTGACAGCCACATGAGCAGGAGCCAGCCACAGCTCACAGATTCAGCATGGCCAGGGCTGACACCGCACACAAACCATGTACAGAAAGCTTTTGGATAAATGGGGCCCTAATGTTGCGTTCAGAGCAGAGACACCTGGATAGGACACAGGGCTGGTAACAACAGCTGGGAGCTCCATCCTTGCTCCAGCGTCCTCATGGCAGACACAGAAGTAGGGAGGCATAAACATGTTCTCAGAACCCCAAGCTGGCCATTGTTGAACTGGAGCAGAGGAGCACAGAAGCACATCCTTCTCTGCATGTGCCTGCCCTGGCCTACACAACACGTTAAGGACAGAATAAAGACCTGGTGCAGAGACAGGTACCACAGGGCTGCTGGAAGGCATTTCCCCCAGGCTGGCAGGTCTGTCCAGTCTTCCTGAAGCTCTCATCCTCCGAGGGTTTTAACTACACATATAAAGATGTACAGACGATCCCAAATTGCCTTCCTCACTGCATTATGATGTAAAATATCAGGGCACTTCCAGCAAGTCCTGACATCAGATGACAAGAAGGAGCAAACAAAGAGATCTAGCTTATCTCTTGTGCTTAGATATATTTTATACCAGAGTATAAAGGAAATCAATATTCCCATCATAAATCTTGCTTACTCTCCTTATAGGGATGATGGCTGGCTTCCATGTGAATATGTCAAAATAAAAGCACTTTGCTCTCCAAGAGACTTTGGTTCAATCAGGCATAATGCAGCACAAACAACCCTAATGCAAATAAATGCACTGAGAATGCAAACATCCATGGGAGACAGGACTGTTAGAGCCCTCTTACTTCCACTAGGGATATCTATCCACTGCCCAGGCAGACGTGGGAACATCTGCTTGCTGCCCACTAGAACGAGCACGAGCTTTGTCATCTGATCAGCCGTGATTTTCTCTCATTCGTTAACATTCAAAATCGTTTCTTTCTACTTCCTTGCAGCCCCTTAGATGGTTGACCAGAACATAAACAAGAAAGACCATTCATATTATCCAGGGAAGGCTGGCTCTGGCTGGCTGCCTGTGTAACTATGATAATAAGCCATTCTTAAAGCATTATCAGTGTGAACCGTCTTGAAATCCATACACGCTTTGGAAAACATGAATCTGTCCTGGTGAACCCTCATGATGCAGCTACTGCTCTTCTGCTTCCCCATGGCTGACATAGATCACATCAAAGCCATTATGACCAAAGGGAAGATTAATAACTTCTGCAATTTTAGCAATAAATGTGTTAACAGAACTATGTTTACGTATTTCGGATTAAAAAAGAATCAACGCTAACAAATAACTTGAGAAGGTCATTGCAATTTCACATTAGTGAATTATCAATAAATTATTTTGAGGAAATTGCTTCACTGTGAAACCAGGACACTGGAAAAAAACAATATTATGTATATAAAATTAAATTCTAGCAAACCTATCTGACAGAAAATAGACACAGAAAGTATATATTTCCAATAATGGGCATTTGCAATTCACAATAATTTTATCTGTGTATGTATCTGAAACGAGAAGAAAAGACAAGTGAAGATTTTGTAGGGAAGTGCTGATAACAGAGGTAACAGGATGAAAAGAATAAAAATAAAATTGCTTCCAGTAACCTGGCGGCAAAAACTAAAGCACAGCATCATCAATATCCGTGACATCTGTGAACAGAGCCATCACAATGCTAAAAAAATCATATTTCATTTCCTCTGTTAAGGTTAGCCCTGCGATCTGGCACCTCTGTTTCTCGTTATAATGCTGTCAGTAGGTGAAATTCACAGGACAAGGGCTGCGTGTTACTTATGTCCTACCTAAGCCTACATTTACTCAGGGTGTGTACCATAATATGTTACACCTAAATGCTTCTTTTGATCATTGATATTTCCTTTAAAATTATTTTGATCCAAACACTAGAGGCATTTTATCTTCTCCGTGATGCACGTGTAAAAGTAAAACCTTACAATACCACGAGTTTGGATTTAATTTTCCATACAGAAGGACTTTTTTTTCATTTTAGTGTTCCTCATTTCCTTACACTCATGCTGATAATAACACCTGTGCAAACTGAGTGTAAAACGCCATCAAATCACAATTCCCCAATCACATCAGCAGTGATATTTTGCACCCGCTTGGCACAGATGCAATTTATTATATGAGATTAAACACAGTGGTGAATCAGGCCTTCTGTATTTAAAACAACAGCACACATTTTCACCTATAGATACCATCTCCAGATCTAGGCAGGGGGGAAATAATGTTTTGAGTTCATCTTAAATTCTCATGGATTCCTGTAACTATCACCAAGTGATCCTGTGGCTGAAAGGCACCACTCAGGAGCAGCCCAAGAAGGAGGAAATTTTTATAAATCAGGCTGAAAATGCACAGGCATGGCTGTGTCAGTAAGATGTCACAGTGCATAGCTGTTACAGACTTCTTGGGTTTGAAAACATTACATACATGCAAAATGTAATGTCAAAATAGTCAAAATGTCATGATAGTGTAGTAACATAACTCCTTAAGGAAATACTGTAACCCAAATTTTACTGCCTCTTAAGGACTGCTAGTTCAAAGGGGAAAAGCAAGCCGAGTTCCCATCTTTGAAAAATAACCTCCAAAAGAGGTTCCCTGCGTCACATCAACATTGTCTGTAATGTGGAAATTGTATAGTGGGAGAATAAATTATCAGCAAATTAATTGGATATAAATAGAACGCTCTTATGTGTTTGGCTTTAGCTGTCAGCAGCTCAGCACTCAGAGCTGATCATGGGTGTTGTTTTATTCAATCAAATAAGACCCTTTCTATTATAGTGTTCTATATTCTGTAACTAGAACTATTATAATTTGAGCTGAAGCAGTTATCTTTACTACCTTGTGAATACAATCTGAAAGAGTTACAGAAAATGCTGATATACTTAGGATGACCTTCTTTGGTTCAGTGGTGTTACAGGCATACATTTTTTTTTTCTTTTTTTGTTACTAGGAAGGAGAAAATTACGTTGGGCTAAAATGAATACTAATGAAACTCCTTAGTTAGCTTTCTTTGTGATAAGAATAAAAAATTGGAGCTATGTTCCTCTGGAATCTCAAGCAATTTTTGTCCTTTATTCTGATAGAAAGATTACTGACAGTAGAGAAGGAGAGCAAAGTAATTTCATAAAATATCTGCATTTTTAAGAATGCTTTTGTTGCAAAAATGTTGGTGTGCAATTTCTTCAATCTACTTTTAAGGCTGTAAAGAAAAAGTACCTATTTGTTCTGCACTGCAACAATGCCAGCTGCATTCAATCAACTAAAAAGCTGCAAGCCATAAACCTTCCTCCACAGCTATAGAAGAAAAAAAGGCAGGGCCATAAAAATTCATCAGGATAATGTAGAGATGAGGCGTGTTTGAATCACCATCCCTGCAATCAACCAATCACTCATCCTGTGGCATTTACAGCACATCTCATTCCCCTGTTCCTTAAGGACAATTGATTTTCCTGATTCCATTAGCATAACGGCAAGGAAAATGACTGCAGTGCAATATTTCTGGAAACTTCCAACAAGTATGCTGTGTGCTGGAGTGTGACCATAATAATAAGCTACCTAGCTAGCAACTGCGTGTGCTGCTGCTGCTGCTGCTGCTGCTATGGTATCACATCCAAGGGAAAAGGACACAGACTAAGCAATTTTGGGTTCATGCATAGGGAACAAAAAAAAAAAACCTGTTTTCACAGAATATAAACCAAAAACTCACTTAAGCAAATAAACATAATTTCAAGGCGGGCTGATCAGTAGGCAACATCTATCAGGCCTTGAGCATTATTGTGTTATGGTTAATAATTCCATTTTCTGAAACATTAGTAATACTTCTGCATTCCTCGATGGCTGTTATACTCCTGTTTTAGCTTAGGTTTAAAACAGAAGAAAATGAAACTTTAATACCAGAGTTTTGTTATAAATATACAAGAAGAATGCATCAATGGATTCCCCAAAGAATTTACAACCATTCACAGCATTACACAGTCATCAGCACTAAGCAGGGGTCTCCACATTTTTCAGTTTTCTCTGTAAGTTCAATGATAATATCCACACTAGCTTAAATTATTCAAGATGATGAAACTCTATTGGTGAACATGCACTGCCTAAATTTAAAACTGTACATTATTATCTTCCCTTGTGAATGTATTTTAAGGATGTGTTAAGCTTTTTGAAGTGTAATTCAGAGACTACTGTATCTCAAACAACATAAAATACTTTTCATCTTGTGAAGGATCCTTTAGACTTCTAAGGTCCTATCTGTTGTACATTTTTAAGTCCCTTTATAGTTTCAAACCCAGTGGGTTACGCATGTTAAATTCAATCCCTAAATTGAATTCAAAGTTGATACGAGCCTGCCTGCAGAACTAAGGAAAGTCTTCCTATTATAAGAACCAAAAGTCAATATTTTTAACCCCTCATTGACATGGTTTTTTTTTTCCTTTATCCCTAGAAATGCTCCAATATTCTTTACGAAAGGCCAAAAAAAAAAAAAAATTCAATTGCATCCTGTGACAGGACTACCAGCATGGCCCAGACTCTTACAAGAATTTTTACTGTTGTGTTTTTTTTACTATTATTATTTTATATCCTATAATCTTTATTCATAAATATGGATCCTTTATTTTTAAGCATGATAAAGACATGGGACTTGCAGAGAACTTAAGGCTCACATACAAAAAAAAAAGGTATTGTAATAGAGGAAAACAGGAGAAAATTAAGAGTTCCATTTCAATTAAGAGCTACATCTCAGTGTGAAAGACCATAGGTTCACCAGGATCAGGCACAAGCAACCCACAGCCCCACCTCAGGCCTTGGTAGGACTGAAAATTCATAACAAGGACAAATACCCAACAGTGTCTCCTCTGTAAATCATCATCAAAACAAAGTGACCTCTAGAAATGCTGCCTTCAGCACAAAGGCACCCCATTAACCAAATTCCAGGCAGGGTCCTCCACTATTGGAGTACCCCATGGGGGATGTCAGGGATCCTCAGGGAACAACCCTGGGACAAACAGGAAAGGGATCTGGCTGAGCCCATGTCTTGGGACTGGTCCCTTGACCCTGTGATAGTGATGGCAGCTGCTTCTGAGCAGAGTGAAGCCTTGTGGCTACTTCAGCTCCTGCCCAAAACTCCAGCAAATCCAGTATTGGCAGAGAAGGGTGTTCATGGAACTCTGCGCGCTGCACCCAGTGTTTGCTGTTCACCAGCTTCCACCCTCTGATTAATAGCACAGGCAAAGCAAGCACAACTTCGGATACACTCAAAACAATTAGCTTTCAGGGAAGGCATTTGTCATCAATTCTATCTCACAAAGTTAGAAATTCCCTTGATACGCTGCCCATGTCACTATGCTAAATAACAGCAACTATTCTTAATTAAAAATGATCTCTGGGTGTAGCTTTCCATCTTCATGGCCGTCTACAAAGAATCACAGTATGGGGATCACAATGACAGAAAGGACTAAGCCCACATCTGTCTAAACTCTACAGACCTGGATGCTCTTCTCTTATATCAAAAATCAGTGTCTCCAAAAGCCAAGGGTTTGTTTTAATTGCTTGCAGCATCTGATTTTGCCCACACAGATTAGCCCATTTTGGCCCCAGGTATATGGTTTTAATTTCTTTTGTTTACATCTCAGCCCAATGTTTTACATACTGCTTAATGTCTGCCAGGAACCAAAGCATTTTGCAAGCTGAATGCAAACGTCAAATAACCTTTTCAACAGAAATAAAATGGTCTGAGGCAGGTCATGGGCTCCTGCTCTGGTAGATCCAAGTTTACACCCCTGGCTGATGAATCCTTAATGTACAGATTCAGACAAACAACACAGATTCTCTCTGCCTCCGTTTTCTCGTGTACATAATGAAAAGAAGGGTATACCATGGCTTTGGAGAAGTCTTATCAGATTAGCTGATATTTGGGCAGCAGTGTGACACCATGGTCCATCTCACCACTGAAACAGACATTCCAGAGTCTGCTTGAAAGAGAACAGCAAAACGCCCACTTGATACAAAAATAAATGAAAAATGTGTGATTTGAATCTCTTTTACCCACTGTAATCTTACCCCATAAAAATATCTCCAGCTCATGGGTATCAACACCATCCAGTGCTCCCAGTGACTGTCAGACCAGGCCTATCCTGGGTATATTCTGCAATTACAGTGGGTGGGGCCAGCCCCGCAACCAGGATAAGGAGGCATCATTTGCTACAGAAGGACTGTCATGGAGAATGGAATTAGCACAGCTCTTCCCTTAACGCAGATTTCCCCTCCCAAGGAGGATGAGGATGTCCATGTGCACTTGTTGATCAGCACCTGGGATCAGAGCCACAAGCATGAGGCAGATTCACTGGTTTAAAATTTAGACATCCCAAACACAAATTATATTCAAAGTAGAAGCAGCGCAATATAAAGAGGAAAGATTATTTTGTGAGGTTTTATAGCTGGTCAGGAACTCATCTTTATAGCTCCTCTGAAAAACAGCGCTATCAGCAAAGACACCCTACAGTGTGAGGGCATCAGCTCTAAACTAACTCAGAGGGAAATGCAAATCTATTAAGTCAACACCAGTTGTCTCTGACCTATTTAGTCCTTATCTGCCCACAAGCTTATTCTGATTTACTTAAAGCAGTTTATCCAGGATGAGCTAAGCCCCTGTTACTAATTGGCGAGCATCTTGTTTCACATTGGCCTAAATGTCTTAAACTCAGCTAAAAAACTCTAGTTTAGAAAGATCAAAGTGTCTACACAGCTATCCACATTGCTTTAACGAAGGTCTTTTTAAATTGAATCTTAAATTAGACTGCATTAATTGAATCCTTTTAATCAAGGTGCATGCTTGAGCCCAAGATAGTGCCTATTTGCGTGCTGACCAAAGACCTGGTTAACTGGCACGATCCGAAGAAAATCCATTGGGCAAAACACACCTCACATCCCAAATGTTTCTTTTCTGTTTTGCTCCCAGGCATCAGAACCATAAAGCCTCCAGGTCCACTGAAGTGTGCTGAACCTTGATCCTGGAAGTGCTGTCACACAGAGTGAAAATGAGGTACATGAGAGCATGAATAATATATATCACATTGCACTACATAGCTCCTTGGCATGCAAATGTCAAGAACTGGATCGTCAGCACAATATTCAGTCCAGTTCACAGGCTGAATATAGTATTAGGTGCTGTTGTTTATTTTTTAAACTCAATCAAAAATGTCCCTCAGACAAGCTAACCGTTTAGGCCAAAATAGTAAGAAATGCCCACTGCCTCAGGAGCCAAACCAGGGTCAGACTCAGCTGGGTCAGGAAACCCTGGCTCTGATATAAAGCCCTCTGTCTCACCAAGACTGATGTTGAGCAGACAAGTAGATTTACTTCTTTATTTCTGACTCCTTCCTCCTGTCTCCCAAAGCTGCAGCTAACAGCTCCTCAAACCACAGCATTGTCTTTTCTGCTATAAACCAGACACTCGGAGATCCTTGCAAATCCCTCAGCACCTGCACTCCTGCCCACATAAGGGCCTGAGTGGGGGCAGGGGGAATAAACATCAGAGTGGAAATTTTCAGGAAAAAAATGTGTGAGAAGGGGTCAGGAGAGGTTCCACATTTTTGCTGTTCCTTGTTTCTCTGATTTGATTTCTTCCGATTCCCAGCATGGCTTGTTCCTCATCCCAACTCTCCCTATAACCATTACTTATTCTGTGCTCACACAAACATTTCCATCTTGCAGGGAAAACTGACACTGGAGGCAAACAATATTAAGCCTCACACTATGAGAAATCCCAAATTATACAGCTACACAAGCCACTACATGACAGAGGAAGAAAAAGGAGCCACATCTTAGCCCTTGACCCCCGTGAGATGATGCTACCTTTGGTTGCCAGAAAAGGTCTTTTCTCTTTGTGTCACCTCTCAGTCACTCTGGGAACAGCTGTTTATATTTCTTCTTTCCTTGAACATGATCCTAAAAATCAGGTTCATATGCACAATGTCCATCTGCAGCTCCAGCATTTACCACCTCCTTTCAGCTGTAGAACCAGATTCCATATTCAGGGAGAAATTCTGCCTCCTCCCCTGAGGGCACCAAGAGAATCCAGAGAGAAATGTGAGTAAAGGACCCTTGTATATGTGGGATGATTTAAAATTACTGTAAAAAGAGCAGGGCAAACACAGCAGACCATCCCCGCACCGAGTGACAGCAGGGCTTGTAAGGTCAGTGTAGGAAGGGGGGACCAGAAGAGACGCTCCTAAGGTGACCAGGAGTCCATCGCTTTCTGCCTTGACTTTGGAAAAACTTCTCTCTTTAGAAGGAAGCATCTATCTGTCCCTGGAGAACAGATACAGTCTTCAAGACAAGGCCTCCTGTTTTCCACTCGTAATGTGCCTTTTAACAGCGTTAAATTGCTCTGCACATTAGCGAGGTGGATAATTAATAAATAATAGTAATAATTGCTTGGTGCCGGTTCCATCTGGCATCCGCCGGAGAGCGCAGCCCTCAGTGTGGCTTGGTAATGCTTTCAGCACTTACCAGTCAGACACCATCAGGGCACTCCAGGGCTGCTGGTAAGAGACAGTCTGGGCAGCACAGGGGAGGGGTTTGTTGTTCAGACGGCCACTAGATTTATTTAGTATCATATAAAAGCCCTTAGAAGAAAAAAAAACCTTCTTCCTTTCGCTTAATTCCCTGCCAAGAAATTACTTGGGGGAATGGGGAAAATGCTCTTTTAAAGGCTATTAAATGTTATTGTTAAAAGAAAAAGGTGCCCATAATGTAATGGCTTCCCCACAGCAGTTCTTTCCTCTCCCCAGAAAAGCATCTCAGTTTTCTGTTTGTTTTGCACCACCAAACTCAAGTTGACACTGTGGCTCCTGATGAATTGGTTCTTGATGTCATTGTCAATGTTAATAGTTCTCCAAAAGGAGACTATTTGGTTTTATAATTGCAGCAGCAGCTACAATTCAGGAACTCACAAAACAAACAAAAAATGTTATCTACCCTTTCATTACTAGACGATCTTTAAGGTCCCTTCCAACCAAAATCATTCTATGACTATCTCAGAGGAAGACAACTCCCTTTTTCCTTCAAGAGTTTGGGTGAAAAAACTTGGTAAAATATCACCAAAGTCCTGCTCATTTATCACTGTATGTGCAAGGAGAGCAGTGCCATTACCTCTAGGCAAGGGCTGACCCTGTGAAGATGGAAGTTTGAGGGCTGCCCAAGGTCACGAGCATTGCAGGCTGCTGCAGACCAAAACTTCAATGCAAACTTCCAGGATTACTTTTAATCACTGCCACCCTCCATCATCACGTCTGAGGAAATCTGAGCCTGATCTGAGGCTCGCATTCCTGACCAAATCTATTAAGAAAATTCTATGTCAAGGAGATTATTCAAACTACTATAGCACTGCTAAGATCACCAGTAAGACAGCAAGCCTGAGGTTTGTAACCTCTGGCAATTTTTGGCACTTGATATGTATGTGCAGAAGGATGCAAATAGTACACAAAGGCTGGAGAGGTTTTTGCCTTCCCAGCCCCAGATCTGAGTGCCCATCCTACAGCAATTCGTGAGCTGACATCAGCTGCAACACTTGACTCAGATTGGATCTGAATTTATTACACTGGTTTAAAGCAGACCAGAAACAAGAGCTAAACAAACAAACAAAAACCAACCAAACAAAAAAAACCCAGGAGGCCCTACTTTCACATCCTTGGCGTTGATTTGACAACAGGACGGTCTTTTTTAGCCCTGGTGTTCCTGTCTCACTGGCAGAGAAGAAAGAAGGAATTTATTTTTCAAAATTTTTTTCAGTTTTAAGAGCCTAGTAATGTTTAAGTTGGCACTTGCAATACATACAGCCCCTGGGTGACATCACAGCTTTGAGGTTCAATGTGGAATGTGAAGCTATTACAGTGGGAGGGAAAGAGGGAAGAAGTAATTTTAAAAATCAGACTGACAGCCAGCATTCTGAATGGCAACTACCAGCAGCTGTCCTGGCTTTGAACTGTAACTGTTTTATTTTAAAAAGTTAGGTCAGGAGTATAAACTCCCCATCCCACTTCAAGCTTTTTTAATAAAAATTCAAAGTGAAGAGTTGTGATAGCCCTGAGTAAAAGCAATTGAAAATGCTACAGTCAGCTACGAATCTGGAGAAAGGAAATTTTCTTGTTAAATTTCCAGCAGCAGTGGAAAGAAAATGAGAAAAGGGAAGAGAAAAAAAAGAAAAAAAAAAAAAGAAAAAAAGAAAACCTGGAGTGGTCAAAGAGTCAAGAAGAAAAAGAGAGAGACTGGTTCAGTTTGTTGTTGTTAGAGGATAGACGTAGTTACCAGTACGTTGAGTGCCTCTTGTATGTACAGTAGTACTGCTGACATCAGTACACTCAAGAGAGCAAATTCTGTCAGCCCTTGCACCCTGCAATGCTTTCAATGAACTTTCCCAATTCCACAAGAAATCCACAGAAACAGCCTACATCAGCATTGCTATTGGGATGCCAGAGAACAGAAAAAATTCCAGCCCCGTCTTCAAAGTCAGTTTTGCTTTGTCCTTTCCCAGCCCCGTCAGTGGCGGGTCCAGAAACAAGCAGTGTGAGTGATCTGTGCTGGGCACTGCAGATGCCTGTAGGACTGGATGGAATTGCATATTCTGAAGTGGGAATGTGAAGTGTAAATGGACCTAATATCTTCACCGTGAAATACTGTATGCTAAAAAAAGAGACGTAATGAAACCCTAGGGTTATCCCTGGAACAACTCTTTTTTTTTTCTTTATTTGAAAAACTTAATCAGGAATTCTTATTACTCCCAAATAGCGTTTTAAAATAAAAACCAATCCCTTCCATCCTGCCTTGGGCATACAGTGCTGAAACTTGCAGATGGAAGTCGCTCTTGCAGACAGTGCTTCCTAATCCTGCCAGGAGTTGGGATTGGGGACAAGGAAATCTTCAGGGTAAAATAACGGGAGCAGAGGTCCTGTAGGACAAGAGGATGATGAATTCCAAGGGAGCGAGGGGAGCAAAACATCAGAGAAAGAGATCCTGGGTTAAGGAAGCAGAACAGCAGTGGAGGGAAAGGCCTTATGGGAAAACAGAGTAGCAAGAGAGGTGAGGCATAGCAGAGGAGAGCACAGAGTGGCAGAGCCACAGGACCAAATCTGTAAATGGCTTTTGGAATGCTGGAACCAAAATTGCAGGAAAAGGAGAACAATATAAATGCAATGAGTCGGAGGGGAGGTTATATCTAGTAAATTACAAAATTAAGTTTACAATCAGGAGCACTTTCTAAGACAGCCTTTTCCACATGTCAGAACTGAAGAAAAGTCACAAATCACTTGAGATACTGCCCGTGGTGCTGAGTCACAGTCTTCTCTGTCTAGGTATCCTTCAGTGTCTTTGTATAATATGGAACAGGTTCTTGTACTGTGTCCACCACAAGTTAGAGCTAAACTGAGCAACTACTCCTGGAACAAGAGCAGGAAAAATTCCTAATTTTCATATACCAAATTTTCTCAAACTTTACTCTTCAGAGTTGGTGTTTTCTAAGGCTGGAAAACTTCCGTAAAAATTGTTCAAGTTCTTCTGTGAAAAGGCAGAAAGAAATGTATGTAACTACAAGAAGAAAAAAGATCCAGCCTTTAGGGGTTCTTTAAACAGATGTGGAACCAAACTAATCACCAAAGAAAGACGAATTCTGAACTGAAAAATGACTTTGCTGGTTCCCCATGGAGCCCAGCTCATGAGTTTTGACTCTCTTGGATCCCACTCTGACTTGGCTTTGAGTTCAAGTCAAAGATCACATGTGCAGTCATCTTTTGACCTTGTATTTTTGTCCAGTGTTAAACAATGAGTTCCAAAGATTAATTCTCTCTCTGTACCATAGGTAGAGTTATATTAATGGTTTTCTATCCAGATCCAGGGCTAGACAGGAAGCTAAGGCAGACACCAGCACAGAGATTATAGATAATCGCTGTTCATTTACTGATCCCTACCCCCTACAGAACTGTGTAAGTTAATGAGCTCTGAAATATGAGTTTCAAAAAAACTTTCATTTCAATAATATTCCACAGCCTCCGGCTCCTCTTAAACTTTTTTTTGCAACTATAACACCATTCAAACTAACATTCATATGTGAATTACAGTGATACTGCACCCCATGAAAAATGCAGAGAAAATTAAATAGAAATATAAAAGAAAGAAAGAAAAGAAAGAAAATAGGAAAGAAAAGAAAGCACAGTCTGCCAGCTATCTCAGCCACATTCAAATTAATCAGCAACAGCTCCCAAGGACAGGTGAATGGCCCCCAGTAAAACCAGAAACTGCCCAGCCTTCCACCCTATACTTGAAAGGTGCAGCTGGAAAGCAGAAAGATCACAAGATTTATTCCTCAGCATTTCTGCCCTGCTCAAAGTGCAGCAAGCACCACCCTTCTTGAGGGGCTTTCTATCAGATTATTGATACCATCACTCTCCTGAAGAGATACACACACACTCCACGCTGCTCACCATCAGAATTTGCAACAGCAGTTCCAAGGTTGACCTTGCCCCAAGCCTGCATGTGACCCACACAGCAGAGACTCATTCACTAAACTGCTAAAACTGATGTTTCCAGCTTCACCCTCACTTGCAGTGAAGCAGCTCCAGAGTTGCTACAAACACCGTGCAGAGATCTCCCCCAGGAAATCCCACGCGTAAGATTTGCAGAGAGATCTGACTCACAAATTTATGCCAAATACAGATGGGTGAAACTTGCCCTCCCAGCTCAAGCCAGGGCCTGTTTTTGAAGTCCTCTAGCAACCTGTGCAAGTCAGCTAACACCTCATGAAATTCCAAAAGCTCAGTGGAAATCAGTCAGAGGAGAGTGGCCGGGCACTTCAGTTTTTCTGGTGAGGCAGCTACTGACACCAGCACCATTCAAAATGTGGCTGTAGGGCTCTTTAGAAAAGTTGCCTTTCATGTTTTGTACCTCATTCATGTACACGTTGATTTGGATGCCTATCCAGAAAAGCTACAATCCAAAAATATGAGTTGCACGAGCAAAGAAGGCCAAACCCACAACACGGGACCCTTACATACTTCAACCCCATGAAGTTTGAATTCTCATCCCAGTCCAAATATAATCTGAATTCACCTCTACACATCTGTGCTGGAGTTTTTGCTGAAGCTTCATGCCATAATGCTCTAAGAGGAACACAAAATTTCCAAAAGCAAGAAGGGTAGGCCAAGATCACAGCAGGAACTGAGATCTGGCCTCATGTTTGTTCCTTGAATTTTAAACCTTCAGGTTACAGGTCTGTTTTGCCTCTGAGCTAGTAAGGAGTTCTGTCTGGTGACAGGAATTTGAGCTGTCTAGTGCTCATCACAGGACTCGGGTATTTCTCTCCTGTTTTCATTGTTTGGCCTTGGATCTCTCTGATTCATAGAATAAAGTAAATGAGACTAAAGCAAATTTTTTTCAAGGCTCTGTTATTTCTGTCTCAGCTAATTGTGTAACCCAGTTCTGTGCAATAACAATCACATACGTTTTCTGAACGAGGTTCAGCCTTATACACAAAACCTTTTCAACACAGTTCTTTTAATATCCCTGTGCCTACACAATTCCAGTGCAATCCAACAGAGTGGGCTGGCCAACTCACAACTGGTGGCTGTTGATTTTTTTGTTTGTTTATTTGCAGATCATCAAGAGCATGTGAAGAGTGGGTATGTGTGAAAAGAACTGCAGACTGAGCAGCTTAAAATTGGATTGCTTGAGCAAAAAACACTCTTTTCCTGTTCAAAATTGTTCAGGACTGAATCCTGACCTCAAGGTAAAGCAGAGAAAACTGAATTTGAAAAGGATGGGATCTTCAACTATTTGAAAGAAGGAGCAGCTTCTATTTATAGGAGCAGGTTGTTCTCTCCTGAGGCAAAGGACACAAGAAACATCATTCTGCACTGCAGCCCTGTAGCTGTTGGGGTAGCCTTTGTATCTGCACTATCGGCAATCACTCTGATCACCACTGCCTACACGTCTTGCCCACCCTATTTCAGAAGTTGTGCTAAAGACTTTACAGAGAAATATCTCTGAAGTTGACAGCCCCACACAGCTGATCCTGTCTGCTTCTGCCGGCTTCTGCAAATCCAGGGATTTGAAAGCCTCTCTTCAATGCTCACCTAGAATAATGGGTGGTCAGAGAAGCACTGCAGCTTGGAGAGAAAAACACAAAGATGTTAGATGCTCTTTCTTCCCAGCAAGGCCTGTACTAGCTTTGCAGTGAATGATAATTGCGATACCTCAGAACAATTACTAGCCAAGAATCTCAAAAACTGAAACAAGAGGGCATTTCTGGATGAGAAATCCTGACCAGCCTCAGTGGGCTTCAGCCCCACTGGTGGGTGAATCAGCATGGAGAGGCCCCCTGGGCACAGGGTGAAAGCTCTGAGCATCTCCTTTCCTGAGGCAACAGAGCAAGCCAGAAGCTGCTGTGGAGGAAGAGCTGGAGAACAAAGTGGGCCCTGGGGTCTCAGAGCCCCCACCCTGGTGACAAAGGGGTGAAGTCAGGCCCACAGACCCACAGCAAACAGGGCCAGGCTGCTCCCCACATCTGCAGAGAGCCCAGTGAGGCTGCGCAGGGCAAGCGCAAAGATTTACAGCGTGGGCAGGAAAGGGGTGAGGCTGGAGAGAGGGCCCTGACTACAATTAACTGAGTGCCTGAGGACTCTGGCTCAGCGAGAGCACGTTAATCCAATTCTAAAGTGCAGGAGTGCTCTAACAGTGCTCTTTAATCAGGCTGAGATGACCTATCAGAAAATGGGAGATGACTGTGGATAAATGGTCCATATGCTGAATACCAAGGCATTTAATGAAAAATTTTCCTAATAGAAAAATTTTCCATGCTCAATATTTTTCATTGACTACTTTTTTACAATTTCACCCATTTAATAGCAACTGTCATTAAGTTATTTTCTATGTAATATTAACTGAAAATCATTTATTTCCTGCTCCAAACAGCAATTAATGCCAATTATTTTACACAGCACCATGAACTGCTACAGATTTTTCAATTTTCCACTCAGCTTCTCTACATAATTTTTTTATTTTTTTAGTTTAGTTTCATATTTTTCAGCTATTTGAAACAAGAGGCTGAAGTGGTGATTCAATCTTCTTTGGCAAAGAAGAATTTTTAAGGCCCAACTATTACAGCAACAGGAATCTTATTTTTAAAATAAAAATACAAGAAAGATGCACCATTGTCTTGCTGACTTTGATTTTAACTTAGGGAATGTCAATATTCACAACAGAAAATCCAAGGCAGAGCTGTGTTATACTGCAATGGACATGGTGCCTTTTTTGTCACAAATACAACTTTCTTACATTGTTCTGTTCCTGTGGCAAGGTGGCAAATTTGAGATCCCAGGACTGCTTTCTCTCTTGATGGTGGTAAATGCTACACCTTAAAGATTTCTTGGTTGCCAGGCCAAGGCCAGAGCTCTGATGTGCAGTGGAGACTGGATCCAAGCGGTGATCCCAGAAAGAGTTAATTCCTTCCTTTGACTTATCTCTGGTCTAACATGCTCAAGGTGGAAGACAGATCAGCACCATCTGACAATTTCCTGAAAGTCTACTTTTTTTTTCCATTAAATTGATTTCATTGTTACAGGTAATGGAAGGGAACTTCAAGGTTTTGAACATTAACAAACATTAGGTTTTAATTTAATGGAGATTATTTTCATTTTTTATCAACTCTTTTAGAGAAGACACCTGTTTTCCTGGTTTGCTGCAGATGGATTTTGTGAATTCTGTTTCACAGCAGTTAATGCTTCCTTACACTTTACAATCATTAGGTCTGCCCTAATCTACTGCAGCCTCCCCTAAATCTGCCAGACTTACACGAGGACCAGAAGAAAATACTCCAGAAAATGTCTTACGCAGCAGAGCCTTCAAACTCAACACTTTCTCCTTAATCCTCATATTTCTTGCAGAATTTCACCCTCACTAACTAAAATAATGGAAAATCCCTCTTCAGAAAGTTTTTTTAATCAAATGAAATGATGGACTCATGTTTTACTTCCGTGGCTAAAGTCCAAAAACACACACTCTGTCAATGGTGTTGAATTTAGCATTTTTGTGATAAAGTTCTTTGAGTTCCTTTTCAAATAAACACGTACAGCTTTAAATGAATAAATCATGCAAATACATGTTAATGTATACATAAATTAACACAACATAATAAGGAAAATGAAGAAACAAGATTACAAATTTTCTGCACCTCCAAAATATGAGAGTGATATTTGCTTTAGAAAGAACAAACTCATTTAGAGAAAAAGCTTATATAGATACAAACAAACCCAAATCGCCAATGAAAGCTAATTTTATGTTCAGCAAAGAAGGAAGATGTACTTCCCTCTAAAACAGACAAAACCCAATTAGATTAGACAAACCTAGAAACACAGAACCAAAATTTCACTTAGTAAACAAAAACTCAGAGTTGCATTCTGTTGTCCACTCCATGTTCACAGCCCTCACAAAATGAGTCAGAGACTCTGGGGAACAACATTTGTTGTGCATTAAGAACGGGGGAAGTGGGCAGGAGAATCTGCCTCAAAGATTCAAATTCTCAGATTGGTTTTTCATGAAAAGCATTTATTTTCTTTTTCCTGAGTTACCATTTGAGTTTCTCTTTTTCAGCTTTGAATGTCCTTAAATTAAGAGCACAGAAACAGCATTTGGAGAATACTGCTCACAAAACACCACCTCAACATGCGTGCTCCATACATACACCCTCTGCAATGGGATGAATTTTCCCAAGTACACCCCCTTGGCCCAACCCTGTTCCCAGGACACATTTCAATGGATGCAGAATTACGCATTGCTGGGTGTTTTTTTAAATTTCTGCACAGCCCTGGTTTATGTTATCACTCTTACCAACAAGCTGCTGTTATTACTGGAGGTGTCACAAATCCGTGGTTTGCGAGGTTGCAAAGAACTTCTCTTGTTGTTCAACAGCCACAGACAGTAGTTTTCTAAGATAAACCCAAACTCCAGAACAATGCTGCCAAGTTTAAAAGAAAAACATCTCCTGATAGATAGCATGCATTGCTGCTTACTGCCACATCTTCGGGGGTTTGTTTATTAATATCAAGTATATTTTGACAAATGATGCTCGGTTAGCAAAGACCAGGTTTCTGCTGAATTCTGCTTTCTGTTCACAGGAATCAAACAAAAATAAAGACGCCTCACAGCTCAGAAATGTTCAACAGAAACATGTGCTTAAATCAGATGTCTTTCACCCTGAGCAACCTTCCTGAGAAGAGCAGAAAATTCAGCCTAAGTCTCCTTGATATTCATCTGAAGATGGAAGTTTTTATCACAGTCAAGCAGAGTATAAAGTAAGGACACCGATCTGATGCCTCTCATCTGTCTAATGCATTTGCCAGAGCCTTATCTCTGCACCTGGATGCCACAACTGACTCCATTTACCAGTCAGTTTTGATACACGGACTCATAAGATGATTCTCCACATTACCACTTTAAATATCTGATTGCTTATCTGGAATGACAGCCCTGTTAGAACCAATTCATTCTTCACAGTGTCCTGGACCTTGGCCCTTTACTCAAGCTGGAGCGAAGCAGAGCAGATTTTTGTTTGCAGCACTCCTATGCCCGCTGGTCCTCTGCCCTTCCCAGCATGTCAGCCTTTACAAAAATGCATATTTTTATTTTAGGATTCAATTCAGCATCAAAATAGAGCACGTGGAAAAATTCTTCCTACATGAAATGCTAGTTGTTCAGATTCTGGTCATTTTTCCACACAGTGGTTAAAAAATAAGCACAGCCAAGAACATACAGAACACCCAGCTTCCAACCATTTCTTCTGGGGAGTCCAAGGCTAATATTGCCACGTCAGAAATGCTCTGATATATTTCTCCTTCAGAATAAAGAATTTGCGATTTCCTGACAGACTTCAGTACAGGACTGTCAACAAAATATCAGTAGAATAAAGCTGCAAAGTTAACAACCCATTCTGTGGTTTCTGGAGATGTCAGTAGTTATTATAAATGACTTTCCAGTTAATTACCTGTTTTGAAAATTAAGGAGATTGGGGGTTCACAGCTGCTCCGATAAGTAGCTTCAGTGCCCGCCTCATCCCATTGAGTATGATAAATAATATATTCTCTACCACCCAGACTGCCAGACAGTGGCTGTGTCTAACTCCTCAGAGAGCACACTTTGTCTGCCATGTGTTATAGGCAACATTTATGACAAAAGTAGAAATTAGATGGTGGTTAATCTTGCTTCTCTGTGTCCCATGTGGGGCACAAGCACAGTTGTAGTGTGGCTTGCTGGATGACAGTCAGAAAAAATGATCTCAGCAAATTGTGTTTACATCAGGATACAGCACAAAGAATGGGCTTAGGAAATTATTTTTGGTGAATTGGGCAATGAGGTAGTCTCTTAAAAGAGAAACGAGGTGACAGAAGAGCAAATTTTATTTCCCCTTAAAAAAAAAAGCAAGCTTTACATTACAGTTAGATCACAGGGAAGAAGAATGAAATCATACCGCTCTGGGGTTTTTAATTTGCTTCTTATTGCTTCTTAGGCTATTTAGCTTGCAGATCATAATAAACTCTGTTATAATGACAGCATGAAAAGATGGATCCAGCTTATAAAAATACTACTAAAGTAATAGCAGTAAGTTCTGCATTTTAGTTCCTGTGAAATGCAAAAGGAACAATCCTTATTTCAGTTACATGCTTATAAACAAGGTAAATGTGATAGTCACACTGACAAATTAGGGCAAGTGAGAGCAGCCCTGGACTTACATTTAGGTCATCCTCACACTGTAACACAAGACAGGAATCAAAGTTTTGCCTGAAGAGAAACTCTGGGGGAGTCCTCAGTAAGCTTTACCTGCTTCTAAATGAGATTTGATGCAGCTCACAAAGTAACTTTAAGTCAACCCCCAGCTGTGACCTCTCTCTGAACACTTTTTTAAATATATAATTATAGCATGAAGATCATAAGAGGTAGCATAAGTTAAGAGAATCATAATTTTCTAAAGGAATTTACTGGCTGGAGTTAGAGATCCCTTCTATCAAAGCACAAGGACGGGTAACACTGGTATCACTTCATTCCTCAGCACCTCCTGTCTAACACACATCACCCCAAAAAAGCAGCACCACTCATGACTAGTGATGCCATTTTTCATTTAGACTCTTGCTTCCAACAAAACCATGCATTTGTATAAAGGAATTGGGAGCTGTGGTTTCGTTTCATATTGGAACTGTCCAAATTTCAATGTTTCTGCCCATGGTTGATATGTTTTACTGAAGCAAATAAACACAGTGATGGATCTGAACACCATAAGGAGCAGCCTGCACGTACCATGTTCTGTCTAAGACTGAATTAAATGTACAATAATGTCTGGTCTGAGAGGTGTTAACTCATCTTGGGAGTTTCTGAGAACTCCTGGGAATTCTTTTAGGAGAAGCAGAATTTTCACGTCACTTTGATGAATCTTTTATTTCCTCCCTGATTTTTAACGAAATGCAGGAACTTTAACTCCTAAAAGTTGATAACAGCTGGCATCCTTTTGCTTTCACGCTTCACATCTTTTCATTCTTAAGAGCCTTGCCAATCTTGTTTTGACCCCTCAACTCTGTATTTCTTTCTGTCTGTTGATGCAGTGACTGGTTTACCACCACGGAAGAATAGTCATATAGAAGATCACTTGCTGTATAATAAACTTTAAACTTTACATTTCTTTCCAGTTCTGTATAGAATACAGTAATTCCCCAAACATTCAACTTCATATAGACTAGGCTGGAATAAACAAACCAGCCTCCTGCATTCTCCTCTGAAGATTTTCAAAGGCTCTACAGCACTTGAATCAGGAATCACATTGATTTTCAGTAAATCCTTTCTCCTAATTCCTCTAAAGCGTTTCAGAAAACCTCCTGCAAAAAGCCTCAGAAAACACATGCAGTGCAGTCTCAGGGACATGAAATGGAAGGTGATGTTAAAAAAATGTTTATATTTGCTATACCAATAGCATGCTGACATGAATACCCAACATAAATTTCTCTGTAGAAAGATACAGGGTTACAGGGCTATAGCTTTACTAAAATGGCCTGCTCATTATCATGAAATCTATTGATCCATTTTCATTAGGGAGAGCTATATTTGCCTTCACTGGAAAGATCTAGAAATCATAATCTTTTTTTCTTTAATTTCATAATACAGGGCCTTCAGCTAGGATGACAATTTTGGTCTGTAGAACCGTAAATATTTGTCTATTCAAAGGCAGCATTTATCTTACAAAGGCACACATAGCAGTTTTGCCTCCGACAAGTTCCTTGTTTATTTATTACTCTAATAACAAATAGACTGTCATCCCTGCTGGGCCTCAAAGATGAACTAAATCTGCTGACACAACTGATTGGGAGCGGCTGCAAATTATTTTATTAAAAACTGTGCAATAGCAGATTCATAGTGGGGAGAGTGTTTAAATCATAATTCTGTTATCGGTCTGTATGTTCCGTAGTAACAACATCCAAAGAAGCCATAAACACTTTTGTAAACCTCGTGTTTATACTGCAGAGTTTGATTTTCATTTTGTCCAAACAGGAGAGAGGCAGTGAAGGGGAGACAGATTTCTTTTGTGTTGAGTGCTCTGTGTGCACACACACCAAGAGCAAAGCACAGCATCTTAATTAGATGGGTCCAGAGGCTCCAGCAGACAAGGGAGAGTGACAGTCACTGGACATGCTTGATAGCTCTCTCTAAAGCAGTGCAGAGACTTTCTGGGAAAAGCAAGACAGATCCATACATCTCCAATTTTGTAGAGCTGAGCCAACCAGAACGTGATAGGAAAGGACAAGAAGACGGTGAGGAAAAGATCCTCTGCACGGTAGGGGACAACAGTCCTAAGACACATTGTGCCTAACCAGGTCACCTCCAGTGCTGGCCTTAAGGCCCTTCGGCCTCTTGGATGGAATGGACACTGGGGAGAAATCACAACGGTACCTGGCTCCAGAGCCACAGGCCTGAGGCAGGGCAGCCCAGAAGAAAACCACCCTGAGACCCAATGAGCAGCAAGGCCCTGGCAATTGGGTAAGAGCAACAGTAAAGAGGAAAATTGCCCCTTTTAATCCCTTTTAAAGAATTACCACGTAATAGTTCTATTTAGCAGTATCATTCCCAGACCCTTCGAATGCAGGGCGCAGATGTTTGCATATATGAACAGTCAGGCCTTAAGCAAGAGCTTGTGACACTCATTGTCCTGACTGCCTCCCAGGCTTAATGCCTTCTGGGTTCTCACAAAGGTCTCACCCACAATGAGCCTATGGAGCAGTGGAGATTTAGGGGAGGCACAAGAGAAAGGGAACAGATTAGAAACACATAAAATTAACTCAGGCTTTTTATAAATCACCTCCTTGTCCCGCAGCTGTCACTGGAGCTCACAAAGCTGTGCACTAGGATGAAACCTCTCCTCCCACATAAGTGCCATAGGAGCAGCACAGCATTCCATCTCCTGGTACATACAACGAGGTGCATCCCCAGCTGGCTGCACACAACCTGGCTTTATTCACAGGCCCTCCACATCCCCTGCCACACATTACTGCCTTCTCCAGCTTGTCAGCTTGGCTACCATTTCAGCCCAAAAGAGAGCCAGGCTGGCAGAGATGTGCTGATCATCCCACTTCAGGGAAGCTGTGCTGTACGGCAAAGAGAAGCTTTTGAGACTGGCATATCTTCGATGAGAAGAGCACACGTGAGGACAGTGGGATTCTTGTACACCTGGATGGACAATTCAGAACCTGGACTGGAGGAACCAAATGCCATGAAAAGGCTGCTGTGCTGCTCAGCTCTGGTTGGGGGTGAGGGGGGGGAGAGACTTGGAACACTGCTCAGAGCCAAGGGTGGCTGCCTGACTCACCACCAAGACATTTCTGTGCAGAATGAGAGTGAAGCAAGGCGAGGATCGTGCGTCAAAAGGGTCTTTTCTGATGACAGAGATTTCCTGGGATAAACCATTCACAATCAAGGAGGTGCTTAACAGCACAAATAAACATTAACATCACTGAAAATGCTTTTCTAGTCCAGATGTTTAGGTACTTGCGGAGAACTCAGCTGGGAATCTCTGCAGCCTTTAGCTTTCCTTAAATGCATCGAGGTGCCTGAACTTTATGGTGGACTCTGCTCAGAAAGGAATTAGGTGGGACTGACCTCCTGGGCACCTTCTCCCTCCCTGTATTTATTGGCTCCTGAGCTGGACTGGTTCTTACCCTGCACTCTGTACTGTCATAGCTGTTGTAGTCATTTGGTCATGTGGTTTGAGGCATTTCCAAGGAAACCTCTCAGCAATTATTTCTGGAGATGGAAAGCAGTCTTTTAGTACATCTTACTATCTATTCCACATATTTTATATCATAACAATTTATTCTGCAATGTGATTACATGTTGGCATAGACTCTGATTAGGGCTTTAAACAGGAACTAACAGCAGTTATGTTGAATATGTTTTTCATCTGATGATGCACAATACCATTGATTGGATGTAGATTATATTCAGCATTAACTCCAGCTATATAAAAATATCACAAAGAAAAGTCTATCTCACGGCACAGAATACTCTTTAATTGCATGGATACTTAGTACATGTTGTGACTTCTGCTTTTTTAGAAAATCCTGTACGCAAGAAAAGTCATGCCTGTAACAGAAACATTAATCCAAGAAATTACCAAGCATTGTTTACTTTTCCTCATAATCTCTGCAGGTTTGTTTTTTTTTTATTTTCACCCACGCACTGTCATAAACCTAAAGTGATGGGGGGGGGGGGGGGGGGGTGGGAAACCTGGATATGTTGTTGTCCAAAGATAAAAGTTTAAAGTTCATCATGTCAGGATTCAGGAAATGTATTAACTGCTTCTTGCTGACTGCAGATGCACTGCAAAGCTCTGATAATGTTTTTTTTCTTCATAATACCCCTTGAAACTCATATCTTCACTGCACCTTATACTTTTGCCATCCTACAGACTCAGAGCATCTTTAACAAACCTGTACCCCTTGGAGATGAGAAATGTCACCAAGTGTCCAATTTATTTGCCCATGATCATGGGGTCTGCAGCAGAACAGAACTGAATGAGGACATATCTCTAAGTCACTCTTTCATCCCTGGAAACCTAACTGCTGTTGGCTTTCTAGGGCTGAGGAAGGAGGTTGGGAACAGATATTTCAGACTCTCTGACAGGATTTGATAGGATGTACATGACAAAAAACTGTGAAGAAGCTAACCATGATATCACTACAATTTCAAGAAAGACTAAGCTGTGAGATTTCCAGCTGAGTTCTCTACATAACCAAGAGGGAAGAAAATGCTGGAAAAGGTAAGTATTAAAAGGCAGGGTCTGATTCAGACCTTCCTCGGCACCATCAAGGACAATGAGGATTTGCAGGTGTGGAAAGTAGAAAGTGTAACCCTGGTATGTCTTTGGGGAATTTCTGTAACAAATTCTGTTCCATTTATTCCCTCATTGGACAGTTTATTCTTCATTAACTTGAGTGAGAATGAAGGAGGCAAAAAGTTAGGAGAGGTAGGAAAGAACTGATCTTATAGGGAGAGGACCAAGGAGGAGACATAGGGAGCTCCTGGTCAGTTTCTTGAGAAATACAAAGGGGAACTTCTGTTTCCACTGCAATTACCTACAGCCAGTGATGAAGCCTCCCTTTTCCCTCAGGCCAGATCTAGGGTAGAAACTTGCACCTGTGCTGAACCATTTGTAATTCCAGCTAAGGCCATGATTTTTTTAAATTTATTTTTTACTCTTTTTAATAACTTGAACTTCTAATATAATCTTGGCTTATATTGGTACACTTGTAGTTTTGCTAATTATATTATGGATCAGGTGTCCACCAGGAGTGCTTGGCCCCATAGTTCTATCAGCAAGCATTTTTACTTTAATTTAGGCCTTACAAGGTTGAGGAGCACATCTTTGGTAGATGGAAAATAGTGATTATCAATTGTCCTAGAGAATAGTCTGATTCATGTTATTATCTGCAGGTAGAATCAATTGCAGGGAGTCATAGGAATTAAAATTGAAATCATTTTAAAGGCACCATCCCAACTAAAAAATATTTTTTAAAAAGTTTAAAAATGTTTATGTCTTATGAGAAAGTTTCTCATCAGCCTAAGGTCCTGTACCCTACTGGTGGTGTTATTTTTGCACATATAGTTAAAGTAATTATCTTCTGAAAATTACATATAGCTGAAAGAGAGCAAAACCAAACAAATAAATGGATGGAGAGAAGGAAGCAGAAGATTCGGTGATGGCATGGAAAAAAATCTCTATTCATATAGAGGAGGATACAAGCAAGCTGGGGTTTAAGTAAAGTGCATTTAGGTCATGATTTCTGCAAGGAACGTTATGAAATGAATATGCAGCACCAGAACAAGAGAAGGAGGGAGTCCAATCCTTCCCCAAGGTGTGCCTAATGTATTAGAAAAACTAACGGCTGGTGAACAGCTAGCAGAAAGGAAGACAGCACCTTTCCACACAGAAGGTTTAATGCTGAAGCATTAGAGATAAAAATTTCAATACTGATTGGTGGCATTGTGTCCACTCATAGCAACATGGTCAATGGACCAGAAGGGAATATTTCATTGAGTTTTAACACAGGCAAAGAAATGCCTTTACTTTTTTTTTATATCAATCTCATCCAAGGTAATAAAAAAAGGAAAAATGTGGTGGAAGAACAGACCTTGATGTACCCATCAAGAACAGCCAAAGTGGGTTATTATAAATAGGGTTCTGCAAGGATTTTAACCACCATGAAGAGACTAAGCATGGATAGGCAATTGCAGAAATGTACAGACACTACCAGGATGATATTAGTAAGACAAGGACAAAAGAGACTGATACAATACACACCACAGAAAAAATAGAAGTACCATCAAAACAACATGAGCATGTGCACTTACTCTGTTGTTACAAGCCCTTGTTTAGAGGCTGAAAGCTGCCAGTTCCCTGACAGCAGAATGCATTGCTAATCATAGAGCAGGCTACGCTGGCGGGTTTTCAAATGCAAGTGAAAGTATTCATCTACAGAAGAAAGAAGGTCAAAAGTCAGTGAATTCTTTGCATACTTTAGTTCTTCAGATGTTTGCGTGTTTTATTTTTCCTGTTTGAACTGCAATCAGCACCAAACTGCACAGAAGACCACATTTAAGGATGATCTCGAAATTGCACTGACCTGCAATTTCTTTTAGAATTATTTCTTTATACTTTCAATATTCAGAGCAGAACAGATCACCAAAGACCACCTGATCTCTCTACTTCCTATAGTCCCATCACTTGAAGGAAGCAATTTCTTCTCCTAGTAAAAGCCTATCTAATAACTCTGGCTGCAATATATCACCTTATTGTTTATATACCATGCCTAACATAATAGTGCCTTGGAGCCTTGTTCATGATCTCCCCAGTTGTCCACTGTGACAAGCAGACTTCTGTTTGGACTTGGATTGAGTGTTGCCCCTTGTTGGCTGCCTGAAGATCCAATTGCCCTCCTCTTTAAGGAAGGGGCTCTCTAGAAGCTCTAAACTGCAGAAGAAAGTTGGATCCATTGTTCCTTGACTCCTTCTCTTAATTTTTCAGCCACAGACCTTTTGAATTTAATCATGTCAATTTCCTACTTGCTCTTTCCTGATCCGCAGGAGAAGTTTCTTCAACTGACCAGATGATAAAAACTGTATTAAATACTCTGGATAATTGATAAGCAAAATTTTAGTGTCTATCACATGTCCTGAGGTTCATCCACATATACCACAAAGAAGCATCAATCCACAGATTATGAATGGAGACACACATGGCTAAATACATACAGTATAGTGCATATATTCTGGAAAATAACCTCTGTGACAGGATACAAGAATTCAGACATAATGAATACCATTTAACAAATGTACAGGTTACACTGAATTAGAGAGACATACCAGACTCAGAAGAATTTTAGAAAGCTGCAAGCGAAAACAGTCTGATGTGTGAATTTATTATCTGACCTCTGCTTCGATTATGTCTTATCCCTGTCATTTCATTTTATTAAAAGACTTTATAATCATGAACATAATCATAAATGCAATGTTTAAGGAAAATGTGATTTGAACCTTTGTACTTGTGTCACATGTAATGTAATTCAGTTTTACTCTCTTCTAAAGTGATTCATATACAGAACTGCTACACAAAAATATAAAACATAGAGAAAAAAAAAAAACTCTGTTCCAAAGAAACAGTAAATTTTCAACCAAAACATTTAAAACAAAATGGGTAAGGTCACTAATCCCATCACAATACCACGTTACGTAGTTGGACCCAGAAATGCTGACATTTTGTAGGACTAGATTGTAGCATGCATGACAAAATCACATCACTCTGATGGCAATACAGGAGGCATAAGCCTTTTCTCAAAATTAAATAATTCTTTTTACTGAAATACATTTGACAACATCCCCTCGGCCTACTACAATAGCCATATAAGAAAAGCCTTGGAAGCTGAAGTAACTCTGACTTTGTTGTTGACTTCTGCTGTACTTTGCTGATGGAATGTCATTGCCCTGTGTGTGCTCAGATGATCATTCATGCTCATTTGTGATCAGTTAAAGCATCTTCACCATTTTAATGCAATAAATATCAGCCTATGCTGAACAAGTCAGCAGGGATTGCTAGGAATATATTATTCTGAATGAATGAGACTAATATTAATAACAGGACTTAGTACTAATCATTCTCCTCCCTTTACTTGCAGGACTGTTTCTCCCATTTTTTTTTTTCTACTTAGAGACATTGCTCTTATAAATTTTGTTTGTGCCTGTCTTTCAAAGGTTTGCATTAAAATCTGAAAACAGTTATTCTCTTTACCCAGCATTTGGTGTTTACAGCCGTACTTCACAAAGCTTTTGTTAAAGATCTCCTGTACCTATTACAAGTCTGTATGAGCACATTGTTTATGAACTTGAAATAATAGAGACACATCAGTGTGGTTTCCTTTTAGACAGCATATGGCACCTACCTGGATATACTGCAGTGCTATAGATCATTTGCTACAATTAATAGAGCTAGCCAATATAAAGAAAGGGCACTTGGCAAAAAAATATGTCTTGAAAGGTTTTGCTCCAAATTGGATTGAAATGAAGACTTGGGACTTTCCAAAAAATTGCATTTTGAAAGGACTGAAACACACCATTTCTCAGACTGACTGGGAAACAGCCATAGGAACCAGCAACATGAAAGGGAAAAGAATGGCCCTTGGTCCTGCTCTCTCTCATTCTACTCTGTGTGTTCATAGCCTTGTGCTTTGGGAAAGGTATCCTGGGCTCACTTCACTTGGTCCCCAAGTGAAATTCAAGGTGAACTGATCATTATGAAAAAGCTGAAAAAGTTGCTCTGCAGCTGCAGACTGGGAGTATCTCAAAGGACTCCAGGCCCCAAGCTGCAGGTCACACCTCAAAAGGCTGCCTTCCTAAGCAGAGTTTTCATACTCAGTTTTCAGGTGATGCTGCAGGAGGGTGCCAGGAAGTTCTGGAAGGCTGTGCTAGAGCTGGAAGTCCTGTGAACACCCCAACCTTGCGGCAGCCCCACTGCCTGGAGACTGCTTAGATCAGCCCCACGGTGGGTTGCTCAGCTCAAACCCACAAGCTGCAGCTGTAGCATTTCCAGAGTGTGTGGCTCTAGGACATGTTAAAAATTAAAGCACAGGTCTGTACCCTTGGAAAACTTGTTCTGCACAAAGGAGTCCTTGAACCTTAAGAGACAAGGTCTGAGCAGCAGCTGCCACAGCATACACAGCTCCAGAACAGCAAGCCTGGCGCTGCAGATGGTGAAAGCAGCTCTGGATGTGGGCAGCCCGCTCTTCCTCTATCAAATACAAAATACTTCCATCAGCCATGGACACTGGGACACCCCACCTGAGAGCTGCACTGAGAATGGCAGGGAGTTTTCAGCCCCTCTCTTGTTGCAGCTCATGAAAGGCACCTCGTTGTTCAGGCAACAAACATGAATCCCCAGCCTTCTGTGAGTAAACGTTTGGAAAATAGGGAACTAAATGCCTACTTTAAGACTTTAATGTTTCAAACATCATGATGAAAAATTGAAGCAACGTTACTTCCTGCAGAGGTGAGACAGAAATAAATCAGGGGAGTAATTTACTTCAAAGGTCTCTATGTTTACCTCTCCCTGTCTCCTAACTGGGACACCAATCTTACTGACTGAAACCAAGACTGTAGACAAGGGGAAAATGTCCACAAAATGCTCAAAATAGTCCAAAGGAGTGTTAAGTCTGATGGGTTTAGAATTGGTTCTGACAGTTTTGTATTACATGACAGCGTTAGGTGTTAATTTTCATTTTTGTTTGCATTTCTTGTCACAGTTAGGACCAAATTCTCCCTAAGCCAGAGCTGCCTTAGCAGCTTGACTCTGATCTGTTGGAAACCAATGGGAATCGGTGCTGGACAGAGTACTTCCGTCTCCCATGAAGAGCCACAGCACTTGCCACAGGCCCAGAGGGCACATTTCATGTCAGAACCTCTGGATAATCTGTGCCAGGTAGGAGAGAAATCACAATATAGCATGTGGATCTTTGAGAAACATTTGGGTAATGGGCTGCACTTGTTCTGTCACTTCCCATTCCTGAGTCCTGTAGTCATCCACACAATCTGCTATATTTTGCCTCACCCAAAAAGCAACAGGCTATTTTAAGTTGTTATATTTATTTCAGATTAAGAAAGCAATAAATCAAGAGAGTGGCAAAGGTTTTATAAGTGAACACAAAGTGAATTGCCGTGTAAGAGGGAAAGCCAGACAGCTCTGAAATGCAATAAAAAGGACTTACAGAGGAGATTGCCTGTTGCTTGTTAAGCACAGCAAATGGTAACAGTTTGCTTTTATCAAAATACGTGATTTTTGAAAAACGAAATCTGACAGAACCCTCGTAAAACGCCCAGAAGTGTTCTGCCCAGATTCCCTGCTTATGTCCACTATACACAATTATTGTCTGGCTCTGCAAGACAGAATGTTTAAAGATTAAAAAGTGCAGTGCACAGAAAAATGAGACTCAAGAATGACATCATCAAACACAACACAAAATGAGGCAGAATTACTAAAGGATTCCCTGGAGCAACCACAAGTCCTGCTGAGAACGTTCCTGCTGGGGCTCCCTAATTAATGTACCCATTTTCCACCTGTCACACAGCAGAATTAAACTCACTGCATCTCTGCTTTAATTCTCCACTCAATCAATAATTCGGATAACAGATTCAAAGTTCTGTAGATTCTATGTATTGATCTTCTCCCACTCTCAATTTGCCAGTTGTCTCCACTAACTTTGAGCAGTACGTCACTGAAAGTCCATTTCATTTAAAATGTAATCACTTTGCCGATGCTGAGCTGCTTGCCAGTTTTATTATTCTTCAGAAAAATTTCCCAAAATATGAAGCTGTGTGTAAACACATTGAGTATTGCTTAGAAACAGAAATCAGTGTTCAGTCCATAACTTCTCTCGCAATAAAAATTACTCTGTGCAGATACATAGACAGAAATTCCATATTTTAACCACTAACCCTTGCAAAGTTCACCAGAAGTAGTCTGCAGCTTCAAATACGCTTTTCTTTTTTTCTCTATGGCAACTTCAAACAATTTTGCATATTGCATATTGGGGGGAAAAAAAGTTTTACTTATAATATTTGAATAGAAATGGTTTGTAACCAAAAGGCAAATGATTTTAAAAAACCCTACCCTTATTCTGCTGAGGCAGCCTCTATCTTTTGCAACCCTGTAAAGATAGATCTCCAAACCTCATGAGGATTCATAGTAATTAATGCAAACCATTTAGATCTGATTCTGAAAGCTGAATGGACTAAACAATGGAAGGTAAATTACTTTTTGCTGTTTTACATCTTTTCAATTCCTCGGCAAGGGTCAGAGCTGACACAGGGAAGATTAAATAGCATACAGCACAAAACGACCCTTATCACTGCCTCTCTGGAAAATTTGTTTTCTGTGTATGTAAAAGGTATATAATGCTCTTGACTAAGAAGATACATGGGCATCATTACTATGTTTATACCAAGTGAATAGAAATAGATCAGAAGATGCTCAGTTATTGGAGGAGAGATAGCAGAAGAAAGTTATTAAAATACAGAGAAAGTCCTGTTAGCAGCATCCAATGCCAGACAGGTCCCTGCATTGTTTTTCTGGAGATAATACTCACTGAAAAAAAAAAATTAGCAGAAAAAAAGTAAGTTTCTGATAGCAGTAAAGTCAGACATGAGTAAGGATGCCAACCCCACTGTATTCAGCTCCTAAAGCTCAGAGTCTGGCTCCAGCAGTGCCACAGTGATGCAATTTCCAGAAGAATCTGTGCCCAGCACAGTGCCTTTCCTGCATGTGTGTCAAGGGGAAAAGGTTGATACATGAAGCCTGAAAAAAATCTCTTATTTGGTCAGCTCCCTTCCTTTCCCTAGTAAAGGCAAAGAGATTTTTGATCTGTGTAGTAGCTTTGAAGTTTTACTAGATAATAATTTTTCCTTGATCTACCAAGTTAGTACACCACCAGCAACCTGTCACCTTGGAAGAAACAAGGGAATAACTTTGATCACTTCTATGAAAAAGGGAGTGGAAGAGAACAAGAAAGGCTTACCAGCCTGGCAAAGCTCTTCCAGCTGGCCTGACTGTCAGCTGTACCCAAGAGCTCATGAATGTTTTTTTTTAAAAGTGGGATAGCCATACAATCATACATCATATCAACCAGATTTGGTTTCTGGTAAGTTAAGAGTTTCCAAATTCAGGTCTCCTGTTTTCCCAGGCTACTCAAACCTGTGTTATAAGTGAGCTCAGAGCTCAAATCTCTAAGAGATGAGATCTCACATTAAAGGTTAGCCTTGGAAATTAATGGTAGACTTGAAGTAGAAGAGAGGATTAGATTTTTATTATATTTTCCATTCTTTAAAAAGGAGTTGGAATATTATTAATTAGCTCCATTTCCTGGAAAAGTTCTCAAATTAAATAATCAAACATATTATAAGTGCCTGCAAGATAATAAGGAAATGGGTTACACCCAACAAAGATTTTGTCAGGAAGTCATCTTGCCAAGAAACCATAATTTATTTGTTAACGAGATAATAGGCTCTGTGGATAAGGGAGGAACAGTTAATATTGTACTTGAATCTAATAACATTTGCCATGTGATCTTACATGATAGCCTAACAAAGGCATGAATTAAACTGCTGCAGGTTAGGTACACAACTCTTTGGATTATCATGCTCAAAGAGAAATTACTTCTGCCATTTTTCCACACTTAGGCAAGACCACTGCATGGTTTCTGCAAAGGATTTGCCCTAAATGTTGCTAGGCTCAATACTTTCTGGGATGGCACAATCACAGGACATGTAGGTGTCACCCTCAGATGACAAACTTGGAAAGACTGACAGTTTATCAGGAAAACAGAAACAGATTTCAGAGTGATTGTGGCAACCTGGAAAAATGTTCAGAAAATTTGAGATACAGAACCTGTGAATTACCAGCTGTAGATGCATACAATGTAAAATCACCAAGTAGTTAAGAACTTAAACCCTAATTGAAAAAAAATAGTAAGAATTTCAGATTATTTGAGCTGAAGATGAATTAATAGTAACTTGCTGTTTCACAAAAGGCAGTCATGGCACAGGAACATAGAGAGTCAGGCCTGTAAAGACCATCCCACAATGATTCTGCTCTCTTTGCTATACTGTCACCATCTGCTTCAGAAAGATAGAGACACGAATCCACAGCAGAGCGCACTGTGTCACAATGTCAGAAAGGAAACTCAAAAATATGACCACTTAGAAAAGATAGAAAGAATTCTGATTGTTTCTATAGAAGAGATACCTGAGAAGGGGTGCAAGCATTTAATAAAAATCCCTGTGTAAATAAATAAATAAGTTAATAAACCATGCATAGAGGAAAAGATCAATTTATGCCCAGTGTCCTTGAGGAGAGAACAAGATATACACAGCTAATGCAGCAGGCAGGAGTCAAGTTAGACCAAGGAAGAACACACACTAGAGAAAAGGGCAATACAGCCCTGGAATATGGTCCTTAGGGCAGGCTCTGAGTTTCCCCTCAGTAGAGACCCTTGAGAAGAGGCTTGACAGAAAGCTGCCGGCAGTGACAGGACAGGCTGAGGGCTGGGCTGAGCCCTTCTCAGACACCCCAGTTGCTCTGAGCTGCACAGCTGCCTCTCAGCCAGATGCTCTGCAGGCAAGAAAAACACACACACACATGCAAGAGTTATCTCTGCCCAGCAGTGGAAAGATGACTGTGCAGATTTTTATGAAATACATTAGTGGTCTTTCCCAGCCTCACATGGACACTTGCAAACTTCTGCCTTCCTGAATTGGAAAATGTGCTCTTCCCATTGGAATTTCAGACTGCGTGAGCAATTCCAGCTACATTATCAACGAGATCATGACAAAAATGGACAGGATCAGTGCTTGTAGATACATGGCTATGCACAAACTGTGGGACCTGGGAGCCCTTCCGAGTTCTTCTGTCCCATTCAATGTTTCATTCACTTCCTAACTCAACACAAACCAGATGGGAAATGCTGTCCCGCAACTTCTCCGTGTTGCAGTCTCTGTGGGGAAGGCACACAGGTGTACAAGCCAGGGAGAAATTTTATTTGCCATCCTTGCACAAGGCTAAACCTGTAGATAGCCAATATTTAACAAACAGTGCCTGGCTTTTCAAACTCAGATCACTCTCCAGGATCAGATGATGATGTTTTCTCAGAAGACTCTGGGACTGCTTTTTTGATGTACTATTTTGTTGCCCTAACCTTGATGCATCGGTTCTCCAGAACCAAGGTCTCAGTGTTTAGCTACAATAAATATAAATCAGTTGTTCTGTTCTATTCATTTTCTGTGGGTCCAGTGCCAAATGAGTTGGTCTTGAAGAGAACCTATTTCACTAAGCTAAAACCAAAAAACCCTATCCTGACAATATATATTAGAAATGAGATCAGTAGCAAGTGGGGGAGAAGCCCAGCAGAAGTTATGTCCATTCTGCAGCTGGACTGAAGAAAAGGTCATTTCACTTACAAGAATTGTCACTTGTTTACTATTTGAACAGAAAAATCTCATAATATATTAACTATATTTGTAAAGCCTGCAAAGTCACAGTTGCATTGATTTATACCAACAAATGCACTGTCTAAGTCATTTATTTAAACGCTGTGAGAACACTTCCTTTTAGAAAAAAAATGCGCAGGATTTGACAAATACATAAAATCCTTCGGTTGCTGTCAAACAACAGACTTTTCTTGTGGACCCACTGAAAAATCATAGAATGGTTTGGGCTGGAAGGGACCATAAAGATCATCTCATTTTAACCCCTCTGTCATGGACAGGGCCACCTTCCACTAGACCAGGCTACTCAGGGCCCCATCCAACCTTGCCTTGAACACTTCCACGGACGTGGCAGCTACAGCTTCCGAGGGAATCCTGTTCCAGGATCTCACCACACTCACAGGGAAGAATTTCTTCCCAACACCTTATCTAAACCTGCCCTCTGACAGTTTAAAGCCACTAAATAAGTGCTGCAGTAGGATTTATGCAATCTACTCTGTGATACCCATTTAACAAGGCTTTTTGGAGAGGTGAACAGAGGAATCCATGGGAGGTCTTAAATCAGCCCTTGACAATACCACAATGTTACCTCAGATGTGGCCCAGAGCACACTGCAGCAGCGTAGGTTTCCTTCAGATCCTACATGTATAAACTCAATACCTATTTGTGCAAGAGCAGCTCACTCTTAACAGCATCTCTATTAAGACTACAAAGCTTGTTTTGTCCTGATTAGGACATTTTTGTCATGTAACCATTTATTATTGAATATAAGGATGAAAAAAAATGTCACAGTTACAAGGGTTTTAGACTGCAGTCTATCCTGCAATGATGCAAGGCTCCTGATAAGACATTTTAGTTGCAGACTACATCAAAACAAACCTTGAAAACAATACCTTCAAGCAGTGGTAGCAATGAGTTCTTTCTATTTCAATAAAAGCTTTCCATCTCGAGATCCTAAAGAGCTTTTTAAATATTAATCAAGCCTCTAAGCAGCCCTGGAGATGCTAAAATATTGTAGCCAGTGATCAATTAAACCATACACAGTTTATCCACTTTATAGATAAGGCATGGCACAAATGCAGGAATGCCCAAAGTTGCTCTGCACAGAGCCAGATGAGGCTCTCCTGAGTGGATGAGAGTCACTTTGGCATCTGAAATATCCTCTTTACAGTGTCCCATGATGACTGTGCTATCCAGGCTTGCCCATTTATCCTGGGGATCCAAATCCCTATTAGAGGAGAAGTGACTGCTACTTCTATTTTATCATAGATGAGTGACTGAGGTGCAGGGAGATAAATGATTTGCCCAAGGTCACACAAGAGACCTGTAGCAGAGAAATAGGGTATTGCTCAGTATTCCTGTTTCTTCCCAACAGCCCAAATAGTTCTTTCTTCATTTTCCTTTCTCTCTTTTACATCCCTTTTTCAGCATAGTCCAGAGGGTACTGAATCAGTCTGAACGATGTGTTATCTGGCAGCGCGGGGATTTATTTTTTGCTATAGTTTTGACAAGTGTAATGAGTAAAACATTCTGTACTTGTAGCATTATTTATCCTCTAGCCTTAACTGCAGTGTTCAAAAACTCCCAGTGACTGCACCTTTCAGAGCACATGCAAGGGTAGCCTGTTATTTGTCAAAGCTCACAAAGGCATTGCTGAGAGTGCAAGCTTTGTTCCTCAGACAGAACGCTCTTCCCCCTTTTATGCTGCAGATTTCTGGGCAATGTCAATACCCGTTTAAGAGGTCTCCCACTCTCTAGGCTCTTTCTGTCATGTGTTGACATCTTCTAGGAATCAGCAGATTTTATGCCTCTATTCAATTCACTTGACCTGCCTCTAAATATGTTCCCGGCATCAGAAAAGCCATTCCCCACACACACATATGATGAAGCCCAGATCAATAGCACAGGATAAAAACAAACAAGCTAACTAAGGCAAGTCTAAAGTCTTGAGAGCTATCCACAGATGCTGCTATCTGGACTGTTCAATATGATGTTCTGAATTGCACACAGCAGGGTTTCATTTGCTACAAATAGCTTTGCACCAGCAGCATCTTCAATAATTTTATCATGCAGTGTTCCCTAGATAGACCAATATTTCATTTAATAAACAGCAAATTAAAATAGCAAATGTAGTGAAAGACAAAGCATGAATAGATTTGCTTCAGAGTTTTAAAGGGAGAGATTGATTTTTTTATTATTATTTTTCTTTCTCCTTTTATTTTTTTAGTATTTCTGTAGTTGCTCATAAGGTCACCTTCATGACAATTCCAACAGGGGTTTATCTTGTAGTGCTCACTCTGACATACAGCCTGATGATTTATTATTGCTTAGTTCTTGATACTGTTCACTGCACAATCCAATCTAAGAGAGACACATATTTCTCAATTCAGGGACTTCTTTTATTTTATGAAAAATCAGCTTGGCGCTTTGTGGTAAAAACTAGACTTGGCATTTGATCTTAATTTTTTTAAGTATTTCCTTCTATTCTTTGTTTCTCTGCTGTATCTTTGATGTATTCCAGGATTATTTTTTCTATTCTTCTGCTTTTCTATTCATTTGCTTTTCTCCTCTCACCCTATTTTTCTGTGGCTACACCCTAAAGAAAAATCTGGCACAGCAGCAGTTTCTTACAGACACTCTTATCTAGATTACTGTTTCGTACTAGTGGGTGACATGGTGATAGATTTCATAGGTTTTCTCTCCTCATTTGGGAGAAAGAATATAATTATGCAAAGGAGGGCTAGATGGACAGTAGGAATATATCACTATTAACCCACCAGAATACATGCAGATTCACTGGGGTTATGTGCTTAGAGGGGGGGGGGGAAGCCCTTCATATGCTAGACAAGATTTTTTTTCCTCTCCTTGTATTAATATCAATTCAAGGGTAAGCCAACAATTCTCATCATGTCACTGCAGCGTCTATGGTGTTGTGACATGGGGCTATTTAAGCTCTGCTCAGCTGCAAGGCTGTCTCCAGTGTTCCCATAGACTGTCTAAGCCATTTGGAATCGTTAACCCACACGGACCAGGCTGCCCAGAACTCAGAGACATCCCTTCAAGGCTGCCAGTCATTAGCTGGTACGTTAAGTAGCTAATGAGGCTCTCAACAGTATCTGCTGCACCATGCAGGTGCACCAGAATAAACATTTTTTCCCACTGGTGCTTTGTCCTAAATCATTGAGGACCCCAATCCTGCAAAGATTTATGTCTGTGAATAACTTTACTCACATGAGCAATCCTGTTTCAACCCTCTCAAACAACACGCTTGTAGGGTCAGAGTCTTGATGATCAAAATATCAGGTGTTTGGCTAAAAGCTTATGGAAATGCAAAACAGCATCAGAAAACAGGGGGAAAAAAAAAACCCCAACACTTTCTGCTCCGTATTTCTTTGTACTGAGGAATATTTGCAGAAGTATCCAGCTCAAGGACAAAGATTAATAGTCACACCCGCAGTCCTATGACCCCATTACCTCCCCGCTAATTGACCAGTATATATATATATATATATATATATTCCTCAACAAATTGGCTGCCGGTAAGGGAGATTAGCGGAGGAAATGTAAATTATTGAAGCCACAAACTGCTTGTGGAGCCTCGTGGCTCTCCTGGGTGGGGTGGGAGGGATCAGCTGGCTGTCCCCGGTGGGGCTGAGCAGGAGCAAGGTTAAGTAAGCACCCCCAGCCCGTGTCTGCAGCTATCAGACACCTTTGCTGACTCGCTGGCGCCACGAAGTCAGGCACCACCCTCTCCCCTCAGAGAAGCGCAGGAGGTTGCAAATGGTAAATTTAATACCGCAGCAGGAGGTGCCATTTACAGTCCCAAAAGGAGAAGTCTCCCCCTCTTCTCTTTCATGCTCATATAAACAAATGGAGGCTGATGCAATTTCGAATCCTGTTGGCTTGTTTTGTTTTTAAATATGTAATTTCCTCCTTATTTTAGCATCTAGGCAGGGTAACATTAAAGGATTTTTGTACACACGACTGATGGTTAAACTGCAGTGAGGATTCGTGTTTTACGAATCCATTAAAGCATTGACAGATACAAACCCAAAAAAACCCAAAAAAACCAGTAAAAAATTTGGGACTTTTTAGTAATATGCAATTTGAAAGAAAAGGAGATTAAGGTGCCTGCGCAACCAAGCCTTACACAGAGTATTCTTTATCTTAGTTTAAAAGACAAACAAAATTTCCTGCAGAAAAGACTATCAAATATTTGTATAACGCTTGCATGCTTTGCTCCATCTATTGTGGCACAGACATTCTTGGAACAATGTCTTTAAAAGGTTAAAATCATGTAATATTTTCATTTTTTAAAAGTTACATATTATCAGGCACAGTTTGAAAGAATGAAATAGTATCTAGTGAAAACCACTGCCTTATCAATTCAATCCACTCATTTTATATGTTGCCAGAACAATGCGAGAAAACATCTTTAGTATGATCAAAAATTTTTAAAAAATAATTACAGTTTATGAATTAGATTCCAGTAGTTCTTGTCTGGAAAGATGTTTCGAATCAATATTTTTACAGAGGGTGTTTGAGATTAATGCATTAATTAAATAATTGGAAAAATGCAAGGCAGGAGAAATACACAGCTTCTAAAAACAGATACAGATAACAAAAATTATTACATCTGAGGAGAAGACTGACACATTTTCAGAGGATCCATGGACCACATCCATTCCTCAGTCCAGTTTCCTAAATAATATGGGCCAGAGGATTCCAGTTAGTGGCTTCTGAGTCATACCTGGTCATGTGAGGTTGGATGATCTCATCACTTTTAGAAGGGCACCAATCCTTCTAATTAGAGAATCTATTTCACTTCCTGGCAAACTCTTGCAGTCATCCAGTTACTCTCACTGCTAAAATAAATGGGGCAGCAGAGGCAAAAGAGCCTTGGCAGCTGTGAGTGGCAGGGTAGAGCAGAAATGGGAAAGGACAGAGATCACAGAATACCTCAAATTGGAAGGGACCCATAAAGATCATTGAGTCCAACTCCCAACAGGCCAAAAATACATCTAGAATTAGTAGACCAGAGGAGTGGGCCAGCACATTAGCAGGAAACATCGAGCATTTCCCTTGTCAGCATAAATTCCTGAGACATTTCAGCCATAAATTACAGGGACTTTGCCAGGCTGCAGGCTCCTGGTTCCTGTTCCACATCGTACTGCAGCACAGCCATCAGCACCGGGTGGGATTTATCAGCTCGGCCTCCAGGATGCCACAGAGCCCTGACCAGTGCTCCTGCAAGAGGCAGAAGTAGGATCTGCAGAGTCCTGACCAGTGCTCCTGCCGGAGGCAGAAATTGGGATGGGGCGCGGGGCCGCCGCAGCAGCGCTCGGAGAGCACAGGACTGCACACGCCAAATGCAGGCAGGCAAACAGTAAATAATTAACTACTACATTGATTCAAATGAGGACGAAGGGAGAATCTGAGGACACAAGAAATGTTTTGCTCTCCAACCTCGCACACAAACTTCCCAGTGGAGGCGAGGGCAGCGGTGAAGGCACGCAGCCTTGCTGGCAGCCCCGTGCTGCTCAGCACACACACCTTGGGCTCAGGCTATAGCCAGAGGCTCCCAGACAGCTCTACAGCCTTATTGCTACCACAGCCTCCATCTGTACTGCAGCCCTCTCCCTATCCATGAAACACAAATTTAACTCTGATTTTTTTTTCCCTTTTTTTGTCCACAGTTAAAATGCAAGATTCATCTCTGGTTCCTTATTAGTATAAGGAAAGAAGGCCTGCATTTGACTGTCTGACACATCACAAAAACATGGAACATTCATTAAAGATTTATGGCAACATCAAACGTTCTGCTTTACTTTCAATTTTGTCACATAATCCCAATAAAACAGTGATTTAGCTGTATATGTTAAAGTTATTTGTCAGTGCTGAGTCCTTCCTGTATCACTGCTGACACACAAACACGTAAGCCAGTGTAGTCAGCCTCCATGGGGTCTGCCTCTTTTGGGAGCTTTTTAAGGATGCTTCTTCTGCAGGAATATGTTCAGACTGGGCTCTATATTATTTAAGCTTTCCAGGAAAAAAAAAAGAAAAAACCCTCTTAAGTAATGCATTAGTGTTATTCTTATCTAGAGAAGGCTTGTGGGACTAAGTGAAAAGATAAAGGAAATAACAGAGACATGTAGCAGTGCTAATGTTAATATTTGATTGGAAATATTCCAAACAAGATGTCAAGACAAATTCAGCTCTTGTTATCAACACACACCCAGCTCATTGAGGCTGAAGTAGTGTGTTCAGAGGTACAGTTTAGAACTTAAGTTATTTGAAATTAGTTTGTGTTCATAAAATGCAAGTCTAGAAAAAACAAACAAAACAACACCCTAACCCTTCTAATGTAATGCTCAGAATTAATTAGCAAGGACAAGAATTACTGGAATCAAATTCATACCTGTTCTTCTATTATTACTTATTGCTTAATTTAGAACAACACCGTGTGCAACATCAAACCACTTGACTTCGTCTTCCCAAAGTCTTAAATTAAATAATGTAAGTGTCTAAAGTCCTCACACTTAACACATTTTCAATTCTCTCTTTGACCACAGCTGCCAAAGGCATCGTCTCCTGAATTTAAGTGGCATGACAGCACTCTCCTCTGCTACACCATGTCAGTTCACTCCCCTTTTCATACAGTTTCATGTATTCAATTGTTAATTGTAAATGTTTTTATACAGGACTTGTCTACTGCAGCAAGGAAGAAAACAATCTAAAAAAACAACCTGCCTCAGGTTGTAAGTCACCGTGATGGTGCCAATATTGTCATTGTCGACAATGACGTGCAAGGAGAAGATGGAGAAAGAAAGGCACACAATTAAGTCTAAGCTGATGGCATGATACCCACAAGCAATTGTCAGAAAGAGAAACAAGGAGATGGAATTGGATGCAGAGCAGTCAGGAGCAGAGGCATAGAGCTGTGTCTCAGTTGGGTAAGGATAGCAGGTGAAATTATACAAGTGGACAACATCATCCGGAGAGAAAGCGGGCAAATTTTTAAAATGGTAAAAGAAACAAAACAGAAAAACGGGGGAAAGGGGGAACTAAGGAAGGAAAGAGTTGCTGAGTAGGGATGGGGAAAGCATGGAGTAAGTACCAAGGGAAACTGGAATATTGAGAAGACTTAAGAACTAAGCGAAAGATCAAGAAGGCTGGATATGGCAATCTGGCCAATGAACCATTGCTTGAGGCTTGGTAAAAGCCCACCAGAACTCAGCCCTGAGCCAGGATGTAACTGCAGGAGAAAAATTCACAGCAGCAGCTCCTGACTGTGCTGTGGCCTTCTCAAAACACACCTTGGCGGGACTTAGGTAACTGGGTATATCAGAGGATTCACCTGTTCTCTCTGTCTGAACTCCCCCATTATCACAAGACTGAAATAATAATTGTTTCCTGCAAGGTGGTTCTGTACAGATTAAGAGGGGAGACAGTACTGGAGCCATAGAAAGGTATGAGATGTGTGAAAGCATTTCATGAGAATGGTTAAGGACACATTTCTTGATGATGGGCACAGAAGTCAGCAGCAGCCAGAAATGGGAAAGAGGGCAAAAGAAAGACACACCCAAGGCAGTGGGCAGAAGAGAGAATTGCCAGGAGCATCCAACATGGCCAAGGAGCACTGGGGGCGTAGGCCATGTTACTGTGCATCTGTTAGAATTACCTATGTACCCTTCTGCCATTCCCCCCTTTCTATAGCTATTTCTTGTGCTCTTCAAGATGACTTTCGTAGAAATTACGATTACTGTCATTTCAGGTATCTGCCTTTATTTCAAGATGTCTGCATGTACTTTAGCTCCTCTAGCAAAGGCGTTTCACAGCAGTCTTAAGGAAAAAGAAAGAGATCAGAAGCCACCATAACTAAGAAAGCTTACTTAATTAGACAGTATACAATTATTTTATGATCCATGAGGTTGCCTGCAATAATTCAGTCAATGAAACAAAGTACATGTTAGATGTTTTTTTCTATGAGAAACCACCTTTTCCATAATGTTTAAACAGCATTATGACCCAACCAGTAATAAATACAAGGCTTTCAAATACAGCTTCACAGGAATCCATAAGCTACAAAATGGTTTGTGTTGTATTTACTTCAGCTTGCTTCAAAGCAGGACTGCCTTCCTTAAAAAAGGGAAAAAAACCCACAACAAAGAACTGACCTTGGTTTTGCTGAAGAAAATCACTGACAACATTTCATGGGGAGAAGATAGACTGGTAAAACACAAAATCTTTTTATATTAAGACATGTCAAGTTACATCAGGAATAGTTTTGGACTATGCAACTGTATTTTGTCTCAGGCATTTGCTAAACTTAACAAGCTGAAATAGTCAACAGTAGAGTTGTTAAGATTTATTTCTTCAAAATGCCTGTGTTTATTTCTGAGCAAGAGGATGATTTTCCCATCCTGAGAAACAGTGAAAGAGACAGCATTTTTCAGTGTAAGCTGGGAGATGGAAATTAATGACAGATACTTGTAAATCATTCATCAGCCTTGGCAGTGCCAGGCATTTTGCATTTCAATACCTCCATGGTTCTAAGAACAGCATAAGGTAAGTTTATAGAAACCAGACTATTTCCCCAACAAATGGATCACGGATTTACCGGGAGAAGGATTTTCACCCCTTCCATCTCCTGATTAGGGAAGAACCGACCATTGTAACAGTTCTCCTCTGAAATGATCCTAGCATGCTGACAGACTTTTTTCCCAACACTATTGCATCCTAATAAGCAAGACTCCAGCCTGCTGTAAGAGCTGCTTCTCTCACTTACCACAAGGCTTTGTGCACATGTATGTGACTCTTCTGAGAATAAATTGTGAACACTGTGTTTTCCATGTACAAGGATTTCTTTTTTGAGGCACTGCATTTCCTCATTGAGGACAGTCAGCTTCTTCCTAAGGCAGCAGGATACTGGTTGTCACATTATGTTTCAATCTTCGATGACAGCATATTTTTCAAGTGTCCCTGTATTTACCTCAAAGTTTCCTCTCTCTTGACAAAAAGTTGCTCCTAAACAAACAAGGAATTGTGAACTAGGAGGTGATGCCTCCTTTCTAAAGCCCTTAGTAGGTCTTTGCTTTCTCTGATTGCCTTTCCTTTTCTTTCCTTTATAAAAACTCATGCTGTTTACCACTGTCAACATTTAGAAAGTGTAAATTTAATTTTTTGTGTTTTTTTAAAAGCGCATCTGTTTTGGTAGAATTACAACAAAAATGTGGAGAAGCAGAAATACTCCTCTTTCAGCTGCAAGAACTGTGGTCGAAGTCTGAGGGCTCACTTATCTGAGTTACAGCATATTCCATAAACGTGATTGTGCCCTAATGATACCACTGTCCTTTAGCACAGCCCTGGGGCCACGCAAAGTGTTCAGTGCCGTGGACAGCAGCTCATGTTTTGCACGCTGCCTAAGGCCTAAATAGGCCTTTCATATACAGGCCAGATGTTCACTCTTTCTTAGGCCAGCTTAAGGCTAGAACAAACCTTTTCAACCAGGGTTTATCAGAGTTTCTAAATTACATGCTGGGAAGAAATTTAATTGGTTTAATTAAGAAAGTTTATTTCATGGTAATTCAGTTTTGTTATGCTGCAAGACTTAATGTGTCCTCTGATAGGAGTGATTTGTTATAAATATTCATAGCAATCCTCTTCTCATCCAAGCCAAAAAAAATATATATTCAAATAGAAAGTTGCAAATTTTTAAAAAAAAAGAATATTTTCTATAGTCTGGAACATAACTGACCAAATCTCCTCACAGTAGCATCCATGACTATTTCAGTCAGGGTAATTGTCATCTCTTGGTATAAATGACACAGTGCTCACAGATTCTCCCTGTTTTCAACAGAAATGTCAAAGGCAACAAGGTCACATCCTGACTGATTTTCTCCCATGAAGTTTTAGTCATTATTTTTCTTGACCAGCTGCTGTGTGTTGCTGAGGTTTGGGGCTTTGTTTTGGATTTGGTAGGGTTTTTTCCCTGAAAACAATCATAAGAAACAAAACATTTGATATAATATTATTCAATACAAATATCACAAAGCTGATTTATTGTGTTTTGAAGTGAGCCCTGCCTGACAATGCACATTACAGCCAGGGGTAGAAAGGCAGTGTGAACTAGAGGCCCTGCTACCTGTGAAGGTCATGACTTAATCCTTCACACTGAACAGACACCATGACTTAGCTAAAAATCCAAGTTCACAGACATCAGTCACTACCATAATGAGCCTGCAGGTCAGGCAAGACAACAGGAGGAAAACTAATGTTGATTCAGTTGGGTTCTTCTGAGGCTCAGGCATCCTTCACACTGCTCTCTCTTTGCCCCTCACCACCAATCATTACCACGGTGAGGAGGCTGCAGGGAACATTCCCTGTGCAGGATGCAAAGCTCTCCAGTTGCAGAGGAGATCCACACAGATCAATAACGGGTTCATTCTTTCAGCAACAAATTTATTGCAGGCAAATGGTGCCTGGGGGACAGCATTGGTGTCCCCTGCCCACGTAGCCCTGCCCCAACACCACAACCACTGCAGGTCCCATCACTGACTCCCCAAACCTGCCAAACTGGGATGAGGCAATAGTTTGTCCCTGTAAATCAAAATTAGAGGGAAGTTTGCAGGAATATCATTGGAGAAATCCCTCAGCAGTTGTTATCACCTCTGTAAGTTTTCCGTTACACTAATCCATCAGCACAGGATTCTGGCTCTGTGGTTCAGCTGCTGCTCAAACACAGGTAGAAACAGCATTTCCCAAATGAACAGCTAATCCAAAAGAACACAAGAAAAAGTAGGAGAAAGAGACATGCCAGAGTGTTACACACTGAACAGACAGGGAAAATATTTTTGATTGGAGCAACCCAAGCTGCTCAGCTCTTAATATGCTGAACCCCATTTACTAATGTTTTTTCATTAAAAACAAACAAACAAACTACTAAGTAGTAATCAGGGCTTTCCAAACACTTTATTTGCCAGTCACAGCAAGACTCTAAGTCATTTATTTTGTGGGTCTCAGTTTGGCCCTGAGATAGAAGACATTTTTACACATATCATGCAGATTTGCATGATTTCCTCAAGGCTTTAAAAAACTGCACTTCTCAGATATGAAAAAACACACAGGTACATTTTCAAATATTTCTTTTCAAATACTTTTGCATTTCTGGCAAGTTAAGCAATGAAAAAATAGTGGGATTATTTACTAGGATCCACAGTGGTACCTGAAGTCAGGAGTTACACTGAACAGACATAAAGAGAGCACCTTTTGTGCTCCACGTCTATTTTGCCTTGTATGATTTGCAGCAGACCAAGCACAACTCTTGATTGGGGGGAGGAGGGGCTGATGTAGTACCAGACAACACAAAAAGGCCCTTGAACACATTTTAATAGATTTTAATCTGATTTCTCATGTTTAAAAAAAAATAATAAAAATAAAAGAATTATCTGTAAGAATTTCAGCACAGTATCTACAAAAGGGTTATTTTTAACATCTGTCAGTTAAAACCCCTTTACAGGAAAGGTCCTGAGCTGCTCTCACTCATATATATGGCCAAGAGAGACTCAGAATGAAGAGCAAGAACAATTATATTTTAAAGGATGTGTGAATTCTTTTCTTCTCTGTTAATACTATATTGTGCAGAACACTTTATCACCTAGTCCCTAGAAATGCTGCAGTGCTTTCAGATATTCATGCCAAAAAAAAATTAAAAAGGCAAAAAGAGAAAAAAGAAAAAAATCAACCTACAAATAACCCTTCACTCTTCAGCAAACAGATCAACTTTTTCTCAGCTGGTTAAATTATGGAAGTGATGAGCCTTCCCTAGGTTACTAAAACACATAAATCAGATATCTTGACAACACCTCTCTGCCAAATCATAACATGAGAAACAAATCCATTTACAAAAAATCCGATTGATACAAATGGTATTTTCTTTTCAGTTCCCATGGCTATATGAGTATTCCAGGCAACAAGAAGGTAGAATTAATCTTCTTTAATACTGCAAGGAACACATTTCAAAATAAACAGTATTATCAATCTATTCCTGTTTTATCAAAACAAAAAGGAAAAAGAAACAGCGTGGCTAAGTCTTATTGTGAGAGACGGGCAGAGCCAGGCATATGTAGCTGACACTACCACTGGGAAAGAAATAATCTGCCTTTTTAGCTGGCCTGCCTGCACTTGGAGGTTAGGTAAGTGCACTGAAGGCTAAAAAAGTGTAGTTTCCTTCCACAATCCAAATGTGCCAGCCTGTCACAGCACTATAGATGGCTGGTGACTACTTGCTCTCTGTCTGATTTTCTGCAGCTCCTGATGACAGCTCTTTCTCTCAAGTTTACCAGACCAACATTGCCATAATGGCTTATGACAATGCAGCAATGCAGGACTACCTGCACAGATGCACATTTATTCCTTCTGTTGACAGAAACTCAATTCATTTTTCAGAATCCACAAGATAGCTCCCTACAAAATGAGCTGCGGAGAACTCTCAACTACAGTGAATTGAGTAGTTTTGAGAACAAACCATTGGGAGAAGACATTATGTGACAAAAGTTTCTCAAATTCAAATGTGCTCTTTCCAGAGAAAGAAAAAAATCTTTAAAAGAAATCATGACCCAGAGAACTCAGATTCCATATGTGCACCGAAAAAATTTGTTGCCCTTCTAAATTTTCAGAAACAATTTCTGTATTTGAATGTAACTTTTTAATGCTTGATTACATTTGTAAAACTCCTAAGGAAAGGAAGTATACTTCCTTTTTACTGGCTGGTTGCACCCATATTCTTGGGTGAGATGAGAAATCCACTGAAAGGGTTGCAATAAAGGAATTGGGGGGGGGGGGGGGAAGAAGGAAGAAAATTGTAACACAAAGCTATAAGGCCATTATATGGATTTAAAAGAATGGTATAATGGACAGAGGCAGATATAGCTGGTGTGACAAGAGAAATAAAAGGTTTGAACTTCAGTGTCACGTGCAGAGAGGAAAAGCCCATCAGGAGCAAAGTGTTCCAGATGATGGAGGAGATCATTTCTGCTGTGAATTTTTTAATACATCAGAGAGAAATGAGCTACATGCCACACCAGCCAGATACAAAACTCACAGCAGTCTGACCAAAGACACCAGTACTTGTTACCAAGATGAACAGTTGGGCTGCAAAAATCTTAGCTTTTATTTCAGACAGACTTATCTGTTCTTCAGTAATATCCACTTGGACACCTTCAGCAAAATTTACTTAGTTCACCTCTCTGACCACAGGTAAAGTCCCTATGTTAAAAACTTGCTATTAATATTTTCTGTTCCCGTCAAATGCCTACCTTTCTTATGAATCACTGCAAGTGTGCTATACTCTAGCTTTAATTCACCTGCAGATTTATCTGGGAACAAAAAGATTATTTAAAAGAAGTAATTTCAACATTTCACTACACTTTTACTATTGCTTTCTATGGAATTTGGTATAATATATAGTTTTGGCTATGCATTGTGCCAGTCTGAGTACAGGCACACCGTTCAACCACAAATTATCTCTGCTTCTCATTACTAATGTTCATTCACTGCATGAATTCCATGCAGGAACTACACCTTAAAGCAACATCAGTCCTCTGTGAAATTAGAAACTGAAGACTGTTTCATTAGCCACCTTTTTATTTGATGTCGACATTGCACAGGCTTTAGACTGAAGTTCATAACCTGTTCATAAGCAGTATTTTTTCAGTTCACTTGCTACCATGGAAAAGAACCAAACCAATTAAGAATGCTAAAATTGCCATTTCGTTTTCACTAAGGAAAGAGAGAGATTCTGCTAAACTGACAATAAAGAAAAAATATCTCACTACAGGAATTATCCACCTTGACTAGATAGGTCATTTCATTAACTAAAAAGTAACAACATCTCTAATCAGTCTTTCTCACCTATAAATTACCATTTTTATCTCCTCAAATCTTTAATTCACTGTTGCTTTTCTTCCCATTTGCTAACAACTACTGCCTTTGAAACACTACCATCAACCACATCAAAGGCATTTTAAATAGAGGGGGGTTCACTTTGGATTGTAAAGCACACGGATCATTTTCTCCATTTTTTTCCCCCACTGGTATATTTTAATATAAATTTGCTTAAACTGGCCTTACAATGTGCCATCCATAACATTCACTAAGTGTCATGGGAAGTAGATGAAGTAAAACCTGTCCAGTGGACTCCTCTCCAAGCACAAAAAGCAACAAGAAGAATCTTTCATGAGCAAGGTGAATTCAGTCTCAAAGGAGCTTGCTGCATTAAATGGTGCAAAGAGGTGGAGGGGAGGACCACATCCACAAGGAAAGCACAATGCCAACATTGGATGGATGCATATTTTGGTGAACTAGTATGCATCCATACATATATACATATATACACACATACATGTGTAGATAAAAGACCAAAAGGCCAGTTAAAGATGCTTCCAGAAGTTCCAAATTTATGGGACTGATAACTCAGGCAGACATTCATCCCAGCACTGGATCCCAGCATCAAATACCAGACACAGGCCACAGCTGTCATCTCTTCAGATGTGTTCCTATCTTGTTAATTGTCTAAAAGGAAATTAAGATTGGTTAGGATAAAGCTGAGAGCAGGGACTTTTCAGTTGAGGGCCCTGTCTGGGAAATTCCATGTGTTCAGCAAAGCCCCTTCTTTGACCCTCTTCAAAGTTCAGACAGACTTTTCTACTGAAATGTTCCATATCTGACTATTTTGCCTTCCTTCTCTTTTCTGCTTCTCTTTTTGGCTATCTGTTCCTCACTCTCCTCACTAAGAAAGGTAGCTCTCACTGAAGCATTGAATCTTCCTCTTTTCTGAGGTTTTACTTTTAGATCTGTGCACTGTCCCAGATACAGACAGGCAGCACTTTAGACAATGGCAGAATACATAAGGATCTTCAAACTTTCACCAAGAAAGTATTTCACAGAATCCTCCAGCAGAACAAAGATGTGGCAAGTAACCACAGTTATCCTTTAACAACTTTTGGAAAATAATACTGAAACAAGTCAGAGTCACACAATCACAACATTGGTAAGTCCAGTCTCATACCATCACCAGAGACATTAAACATCACTCTCAAATTACTGTCAGGGGTTCATTTCTGTTTATTTTCACTGCAGAAATCAGTAAATCCACTGGTCCTCTGCCCTCTGACTGAGCAACTTCCTCTGGTAAAACTTTCCCCAGTGTCCTCAGCATCCTCTCCAGTGGTACAGGCATCACAACCAAGCAAGGAAGAAAAAGGCAGATTTCTCTACAAGGGTGAGAAAAGCTTTCTTTTTCACCCAGAAACTACTTGGGCAGAAGACACTATAATTTACATCATTGCAACACATTGGTTCCTGCATATGAGAGAATATATTTTTCAATTTTTCAAAGTCCCGTAGAAAAATGCATCATTTGATCTATGCAGTGCCTTTAAAAAAGCCTATGTACCAGTGATCTCCATTCAAATCAAATGAGATTTGGGCATGCAAATTTCCCTGGATTCACAAACTTTTACACATGATTTTTCTTTCATGCAATGAAATCACTACCTGTACCAGAACTCATAAAATAAATACCCATAAAGAACAACATAAACAAGTACTCATAAATAGCAGCCTCACTGTGTAGGTCCTAGCATGCTACTGAAGTGACCTGAATATTCCAGTTCGATTCCCAGGTCCTATTCTCCTTCTTCCAGAAGTGTCAGAATGCTGATGAGTTTAATCACTAATACAATAGATCATACACAGGGCACAGTCCATCATGTGGAAATGGGTTTAAAAAAAAAATTACTTCACCTATCAGGGGTCATTTCCTAAGGCTAGAAAGCTGCTCAAGCACTCTCTGGCAGATCAAAAGTCTATTTACCCTTCAGCACGGAATCATTTTTCTCTGTTCTCTAATCTCTTGAATATTATACGATATAACTGATGCTACGCAACAGGTTTTGTTGCTCTTACCATTGACCAGGTTTCCTTGTAGATATAAGGAAACCCAGGAAATCTGTATTTTTTTTTCCTGCTTTAGTCTCATTATTGTTTGCATGGAAGATTGTATGTAAATCATATGAAATAAACTGTTTCTGTACGGTTGTCTCCTACAAAGACACACCTTAACATCCTTTCTGAGCAGCACTAGTGTGCTATCTTCAAGCTACCACACCTTGTTAGCAATGCACCTTTTAATCTGTCACATTTTCCATTTGCTTTATTCTGCTAACAGAAGGGTTTTTTCCTCTAGCTTGAAGTACTTTCTACCAATATCCAAACAATAATTAAAATAAAAGCCTAACAATTAGTAATACCAACTGGTATTCCTTTCAGGTTTTTTTCCATGTAATTCAAACATGTCAAGACACTGAGTAACCGTTATTAACTGCAGTTTGTTACAGACAGAAAAAAATGACTGCTAGAGAACTAAAGCGCTCTGTCACATGCCAACAGGCTGCCAAAGGCATAATGAGAAATAAAACACTGAATTCCAGTCTCCAAGATCAGTGATTAATCCATGGTGAGATTGGGAATGGTCACTTGCCAACCCAAACCCCTAAAAAAATCTACATGTATCAATTTTTTGAGGAAGCATTAAGAGATCGGGGCTCTTTTCTGGCCCTTGGGGCTAATTAACTGTGATCTCCAACAAATAACCACTATGTGCCATGGTTTTTCTGACTGCATAACATGGATACCTCCATCCACAGGAAGCTGGTGAAACTGCTGTTTTCTGTTAGGTTTTTGGATAGAACATCTTGTCAGTATTACATTTCTTTGGACTACAGTGTGAAACTGTTTAATTCACATGGGATCTAGCAGGATGTGAGATACCGAGCTGAATTATCTTTCAAATATCATTCAGTATTACAAACAGCAGAACCAGGCTGCTGGAAATTATTACATTTAAACAATGTCAATGAAAAATAAGGAGCCAGCGTTTGTCTTCTTGCTTGGATGCAGAATGTGAATCAGTGCAGTGATACCTGACATTACAGGTCAAATTGAAAACAAATTTGCTGATGAAGTCATAATTTGCAGAAGATTTAAAACAAATTTTAAAACTTCAATTGTGCAAATATTTTAAATCACTCAGAGGAAGAAGGAAATTTTTAAGCCATTAATAAATATCAGCTAACATATTTGAAATCAGGTAGAAATGTATCTTCTCTGCTTCTGTACTTCAATAGAACTTTCCAGAGGTACCTGCTCCTCTGAATAAATGAATTTGACGGTGACAGCAGCTATCAGACAATTCATTGTATCATTGCCACCCTTACTTCCCAAAGTAGCAGTGAAAGACAAATTAAATCAACGAGGATGCTACCTAGGTAAAGCCTCTTCACACAGGGAATAGGTAAAACAACTTTTTCTGCTGTTACCAAACTTGCGCTAAAGAACCTCTAACACACTTAAGTGGCTTATTCTTCCCCTGCCTTTAAGTGGAACAGTTTGTTCCAAGTGTGAAAGGACTTGGCCGTTCCCCTTGTTCTGCTCCCAGTTCTGTCACTGCCTGGTGACTTTGTCCTTAATATTCAGCCATTTTTCATTCATCCTCATTAACAGATCCCTGGTAGCAATGTACAGCAAGCCCATGCAGATTACACAAAATTTTCAGGCACAGTATAAATTATCATTCCTATCTTGATACTTTCCATACAATTTTTTAAAGTGTGAAAAGAAATGCAGTGTATTACTTTGAAAACAGATTTTAGTGCTCTTTCCATCAACTAAACAGATAAAAATATGGTATGGGTAAGCCTAAGTTTGGGGGCTTTAGTCCTGCTCTGGAGGCAACTAAATCACAGATTTTTAGACTACAATGGGGTCTTTCATAGACTCATGTAAGATTTTGTTGGGTTTTGGTGGTGTTTTTTTTAAATAATGTCTTCTCTATGATATTAGAAAGCTCAATGTCACACTGTAATTTAGTTTCCGTTTGCTTCCTTTATTTTAGAATATTTCATATGGAGTATTCAGAGATAACTTCTTTAATTTCCTGCTGTTGTCAAATTCTATTTGGTACATTCATAAAAAGCAGTGTCACTTTTGGGGAAAATTAAAAAACCACACACACACCAAGTGCACAGACTTCTCACACTGTGTTTTTGTCTTGCCAAGATCTTGGTATCTTTGCTTAGGACCATGGATTGCCCCCATGTCATCAGTCCTAAACACTAGAAGCAGTTTTCTATAAACAGTTTTGAAATGTTATGTCTTTATTTTATAGACACATATTCCCTTGGTATAAGAGCACTACAGTCAAGAAGAAATTTTTATGTCAAGTACTTCAGTTCTGCATTGCTATATTTTTTTGACTCATCATACTCTTGATGAAAATTTAGTTTGCTCTGTGATTTAGCACCCAGACCAACGACTTTCATACTTCTCATTTGTTGAAGAGCACTATGATCTTGCATTTTACAGTAGATTCCCTCCGTCAAGCTCTCTTGTACTTTCCAAATTTTCTTAACCGCCATGGAAAGAATGAAAACTAAGCTCAGACATCCATCCTAAGGAAAAATCCATCATAAGTTGCTTTTCATTAGAACTATATACAGATTGTCCACCAGTCAAGGCACAAAAGTGTATTATTCAGGGTGTATTTGTATCCATTTCTGAAAAGAAGCCTGCATATATGTCCAAGTGCAATAAATTTCTTGTGCTCCAGTGTATTTACAGAACTGGGTAACCAGCACTCGGTTTGGAACAAGCCCTTTTTAATTTGACATCTTCCCCAATTTCATTCCAGCCTGTGCCAAAGAGGGAGCTACCCTGAACAACTTCATTTTGTCACACTGCAGCTGCCAGTGACTCAGTGGTTTAAAAACTTGCTGATGGGGACGCAGAGGGGGGATAGTACATAAAGAACATGGGGTTTTAGCCTGTATTTTAAAATGCCACAGGGTAAACATTAAAATTACAGAAATATTGTTATTTAAATATTGGAGATATGCCTATACTAGCTACAGCTGCTCTTCCTCCCATCACTCCTTTACTCTCAATACCTATAATCGTAGGTAATCATACCTAAAAAATAAGGCTTTTTCTTTCTCAGATGGGCAGAGCTGTGTTCACTGGAAGCAGCTGGAGGTGGACAGGACCTGCTGCCAGTCACCAGCATGAAACCCTCTCCCTCGAGGGCTCCTGTCTTCACCAACCTGGAGCTGCACTCCACAAGTGGAGAACTCCTGAGGCACAGCAAAATGCCACAGCTCTGCCATGCACAATAGCCAGGGAGAATACAGGAAACACCTCTGTTTTATTGGTTCTCCCTGTGCATTCCAAACAGGGATGCACAGACAGGCAAAAGCCTCGGGACTGATGCGGGAATAAAAGAGTTGCAGAACTTCTTCCAGAAATTACAAACTCTGACACAGAAATGCCCAGAAACAAAGAGTTCTTTCCTCCACCCACATGCCCACGTTCTGCAGGAATCCATTTCACTAACCTGTACTGCTGACTGGGGGTTTCCTCCTCAGCTTCAGCTTTCAAACTCCTTCTGAACAATGGGAATATTGCCACAGAGTCCGGTGTGTGTTGGCTCAGGCCCATCGTGCACAGGGAATGACTTTCTGGGAGAGATGGCTGGGCCTGTGAAAGGAAATGTGCAACAAATGTAGATTGCTATGAAGTAATGGGACTAGGAGCAATTGACCAAAGCGAGAAATCCATATTAAATGGAAAAATTATGCAGCAGGCAGCCAAAGGAAAGGACTTAGGGACAATTCCTAAAAGCCGTAATCCTAGCTTGGGGATGCAATTAAATAAGGAAAAAAATGAAAATAAAAGTGTGTTGGGAGACAGGAGACAGAAATGCACTCAGAGAGTAGAATACAAATCATTTAAGGATGCTGCTGCTTTACAAGCTAGCAGTGGGACCCTCAGGTGGAGAGTCCCCATTTGTCACCGGCTCAGAGAGGAGCCTCTGGCCGCAGCAGCATCCAGGAAGGACAGCACAAAGGGAGGGACACTGGAGGCACCTCCTCAAATATCCCCAGCACAAGCAGAGCACACACGTCCACTCATGCAGCAGAGGAGCTTTACTTTCTCATCCCAATTCTTCCAGGATCTAAAGCAATCAGGATTCCACCCAAAACTGAGAAAACAGGGCTAGGACCTCTCAGACTCTTTCTATACCTGACTGAGATAAAAATAAAAGAAACAACTCTGTTGTGCTAAGTGGCTTTTCCATTCGAACAATCTTCGTGCCCTTGAAATTTAGTTTGAAATGGAGCAGCCTGCTATTTCCACATCAAAAATCAATACAATCAACAGGTTAAAACATTCTCAGTTACAATGAAACCGTATCTGAGGAAACAGTACATGATACTTTAAGAAACATCTGAAAGCTTAAAGACCACGAAAAAATAGAAAATCTCTTTGTTTGCCCAAGGCAATGGCATGGAACTATAGATGAGCCCCACAGAGAAACTTGAGGAGATGGGGTGTCTATTCCCAGCTATCTGCTTTGTGACCTTGGGCAAGTCACTGAACTGACCCCTGCCAGAATGAAGCAAAAAATGCTTCCTTACCTACAGTGGCTCAAGATCTCTATGAAGAAATTGTATTTCTCTTAATAATCCTCTAAACATCCGATGTATGTGAACAATATAATAACACACGGCCATTTAACACAAGGCTGTAGCAGAAGAAAAGATCTTACACAGGCTCTGTGTCTGACTTGCACTAACTCATCCAAATGACCTCACAGAAAATATTGTGGACGTAGGGTAAATGTCTAATTTTTATTCACAAGAAACAAAAAGGAAGCAGCTTAGCATGCATGCAATCAGATGAATCAGAATGTACCTTTCCACAATCAAATTAAGAATGAAATTAAATTCACTAATCTCATGCTAAAATATTGACAACAGCCTGATTTAAATGTCTTTCTTAATGACCATACTCCCAAAGCATCCAGCTTCCTCAGAGGTCCAGGCTAACACACTGCATCTCTTCAACTGAGCATCAGCTCCTGACCACAGGATGTAGGGGGACATCAGTTCCCTCCCCTTGCTTTGAGATAAGAAGCAAAAGAAAATCATATTTTCAGACTATTTCTAAACATTTTTTTCATTTGACCCCTCTTTTTATGGAATGTCTAGCACGAGGATATGAGAGGGAGACTTTTCAAAGAGCCTGATAAGGTACAGATCATAAACTCTAGGAATTCCATATACATTTCTAACAGGGCGAGTGTGTGCATGTGTGTAAATAACATGGCCTAGTTTAAAATGTCCCTAATAACCAGTATTTTGCCGGGTTGAAGCACACGGCTGTGAGCTCCCCCTGCTGACTCTCGAGCTCAAATAAATGAATCGTCTTCAGATGCTTTTGCAAACACTTCTGATATTGGCTCAAGGTCAAAGGAGTGGACCGCTATAAGGACATTAATTTTAGCCTCACTAGCATCACAGAACAAAAACCAGCAATAAGGACATCATGTGTTTTATTTTGATTCCGCTGGGGGACTTTTATAGTGGCTACCAATTCAGATTTCAGTCATACTGCCCAATTTGCAGACTAATAGAATAAAACCATTTGATGCAATCTTTATGCCTCTAAAAAAATGTGCACCAAGAAACAGATTAAAAATCGAATTGGCAGGAAAATACGCACTTTCACCTTAGACATGAGCACCTGAAACAATATATGCCCAGCTACAGTCAGACACCAGCCGCCTCTTTGATCAGTTGTAACATCTGTATTACTGTACCACCTAAGCTAAAAAAGAAATAAAAAACATTATTTACATCCTTCACATTTTAAAGGCTACAGCAGGCTTCCAAAAATGTGAGAGCCATGTCATGGAGTGGTCCAATAATACAAGATTACACATTAAAATAGACTCTATTTAATATTTTATTATTACTACCAAGACCATGTTTTTCTGCTTTTGTTCATGCCACTCTCGCTAATAACTTGGGGGACACTGTCCATCCTCATCTGTTGGCTATATTTTATACAGTTCCTGATTTTTTTTGGCAGACGTTTATATATCACACAGAAGTTTGGATGTGAACAAGTCAGTTCATTTATTGCTGCATTTCCAGGTCCATTTCAAAAGGAATTGCTGACATCTACTGGTTCGAATTATAAAATACTCAAATCACAGTTTATCCTTTCAAATAAAACCTAATGGCTCTGACTTCTTACTCAGCTGATGGCAGAAAAGGCAATTCTGTTGAAATTAGCAGAAATAAACCCATTTTCTCCCATTTAGCAGTTCATCTCCTCTCTGTGCTTTCTGGCAGGCATAAATGTCTAGGATTATATCTGCTAGGCACCAACAAATTTTTGAACTTGAGAACCACAGAGAGCATTAGGCTATCATATGAGGCTGCTCCACCCAGTACAACACAAAACCTTCACATTTTGTGCTGAAAATCCTCAAGCAATTCTGCAAATCTGATACAACACAGGATTAGCATCCTCATCCTCCCCCTTCTCAGAAGAGACCCAGCTCCCACCCAGCGCTGTATTTCTGAACCTTAAGGCTGCTACTCAGACACTCCAGTGCCACACTGGGCACTCCAGCTCTCCCTGCAATGCCTGGGGTGCCAAAGATTTGGGGAAGGTGTGGAGGAGAGGAGAGGAGAGGAGAGGGGCTGAAGTGCCCCAGTAAGTGATTTAGTATTTCACACTGAGGGGTTCTAAACAAACTGTTCCCCTTACCCCTTCCTCGGGTTCATGCACTCAACACCCATCCTCACAATTCAACCCCTAGCCAGGTCAACTGTTGCAGGTGACCGTGTCTCAGCACACATAGAAGCTCTCTTATCCCATCTCTGTATTTATTCATGACTTCTTACTCTTTCTGGAACAGGAAGCAGCAGGCACAGGTGTGCTCTGAGCACACTTCTGCAGTGGCACACATTTACAGCACAGACCTTTCCATGTTGTGTTCTAGAGATCAAGTTTAGGAGCTCTGGGGCTTTGGCTTGAGCAGGAGCAGCTTGGTAGTGGTAGGATGGCATTGCATGCAGCTCTGCAGATGCCAGCCTGGGAAACTAGAGACACTCATAAGGCCAGAAAGCAAATCTGGCTACTTTGAAAATGTTTCTTAGATGGGAAACTGTGGCAATTAGAGAGGCAGACAGGTACCTGAGGGCATTTGGAGACACAGGTCAAGAGCAGTCCATTTAGCAGGCAGTAAAACTAGGACAACTTCCTATGCCAAATCCTAAGGTTTTATCTCAAAACAAGCTTTCTCTTTTTTATACTCCTAAGGGCAGCAAACCCAATTTTTACTTCTTCTGCAGACATCCAGAATTGTACTGCTGTCAACTGTATCACTACCGGCAAATCAGTACCTTTCACTTTCACTGCCAGTGCCTGGCCAAAGCATCAGACAGGCAGGAGGGCAATTAAAATATCACTCTGCTCCAAGAAACACATCGAAAGCCCACAGGCTTCAGCGATAACACTTCAGTAGGCTGACATCAAAATGCTCTAGCAGACCTGGCTAACAACAAGTATCAGGCAGCAAAGCCGAACTTCTCTTTCCAAGGGTTCTTTTTCCTCACCACAAATTAAAACCCAGATCTACTCTGCATAATGCAGTTATTGTTTCACATTTACAAAATCCTTAATTTTGTGTATTCTTTCAAAAATGTAATTCAAGAAGAAAAAAAAAAACACTTTTCACTGTTGTAGTTTTCAACACTTTGAACAAACTCTTGAGACAGTGCATTAATATAGGAAAACAGGAAAGCACCTGACAGCAGCAGGAATGCAGCAGGGCGTGGGATGACTAGAAAACACAAACAGAATAACCAAAATCCCACACAGAGCAAGATGTGAAAATAGATGCTGGAGAGGAGGAAGAAAGCTCTGGCATGACAGATGCTGATAACAGCTGGCTGAGATGCAGGGCACTGTCTTCCCAAGTCAGGTGCTCAGTACCTGCCCTGACAGCAGGAATGTGAGAGGCTGTGGTCAGCAGGCTTAACTCACCTTTGCAGAAGAAAACCTCCAAGAGAGGACCTGTAGGATAGAAGCAGTCACTATGCAAAGTTACCTACTAAAAATGAGAGGAACTAGCACAAGAATCCATCCATTTTTTCTTACATCCACAGGCAGATAAAATGAAGAAATGGTCAGCCCTGGCCCTCTAGAGAACTAGACTCCATTCAAGATGGGAATGTAAAAGTGTCTGAACGTTTTCTTGGAGAATTGAATTAGGAAGTTGTCCAGGTAAAGAGGACTGAAAATTGATGGAAAATGAGAGCGTAATTTTGGGTCAAGGAGAACTGAAGTTAAAAACAGTAAGAGATAGGCAGATAGACAATGAAGGCACTTTAATGACCACACAGAGACCCATTTCAAACAATGCTTTATAACCTTCCTGCTACTCATCAGGTCTCAGCCCGCCCGTATAGGATGTGCCTGACATGCTGCAGTGAACAGAAAAGTTCAAACATTAATTCATCCACACCGAGGTGGGCTCTGCCCTAAGGGAATGCACTTTAAATTGGACTGATCTAGAACATGAGAGGAGATACAGAAAAACAACAGAGAACAGACAGATGTTGAATGGTATTATCAAGGCAAGCCATACACCTTTTGAATGGTTTCATTTTTTAATTTCTGTGGCAAAGCGAAATAAAGAATGGATAACATTGAACAAATAGAAGGACAAAGACATGCCTGAGATGCCTGATCACATTACAACTCCAGATGATTTTGATCAGAAAAGCAAGTTAGCCACAGAGGAGGGAAAGGCGTGGGAGTAGGCATTTTAGTTGGTAAAACTACATTTTTTTTCATGATCATGTTTCAACAGCATTTTGTTTACCTATGGATTCAGCCAGTGCAAAGACATACAGCCATGCTAATTGAGCTGTTCAGTCACTTATGACTAGTCTGAGTAGGAAAAAAAGAAAAAAACGCCCAGGATGAAGTAGACACAGACTTTGCCAAAGTCAAGATCAATTTAGAATTTATGAGTAAAAACAGTGCACAGATAAAAGACCAGCTGTAAAAAGTAAAATCCAGACTTGCATTGCCCAAGACTTTCATTCAAGCCCATTCAAAATTCCAGGCTATTTGCTGTATGTTTCTATGATGGCAGTAAGAGAATATGGCTTAAGATCAGCCTTTAATTAGATAGATTGTCCTCTGTTCACAGGCCCATTAAGCACAGATGCTTTTGCCAAAGACAAAAGCAGAACTGCTAGAAATTTTGGAAAGGGATGAAGAGGGAGAAATAAATGATATTTTGGAAAACTGCATTTGGATTTAGTTAAAATAGAAGCATATCTCCTTAGTATCAATGTGCAAAATCTTGTGACTGTGGTGCATGCATGGCCAGGCTCTACAGATAATATCAGGTAGGTTCTGTTATTAATTGGTCATTTCAGACTTTTATTCAGTTGGTTTTGCAGACAAATGTTCTTATGCCATTTGGCTGCATCCACGGCAAGGATAGAAGATTGTCATCACTTCGTCATGCTAACAAGGCAGTAAAAAAAAAGAACTGGCAGTCTGGAATGAAACTGTAGAAAATGTTAATGGTGGAGCCACAGCACCGATGCCAAATATTTCCAGTAAAGGGATATAATTATTTTCAGGTACTTACACTGTGACAGAAAAGAAATTGCTGAGAGCTTTTGGGTTTGGCTCTTCACCCCTAAAGCTGCAGAGGCAAGATGTACCAAACACACAGAGCAATGATCCAGGCTGGGAACTTCTCCTTTTGGCATCCATAGCTGAAGTGACTTTAGAGACCAGGAGATTATAAAGCTGCTGAGCTTTTCACTTTGAATCACCTCATACTCAACACATCCTTTAAGGCCAAGCATATGGCTAGGAAAGTCTGAGCAACTCAAAGTTTTCTCTCTTAATCCTTTGGCTGACTGGTGACAAGTGTCTCAGGATTAATAGAACAGGACATTGAGGGAGAATCCACTGAATACAAATTACCTAAGGAAGGCTACATAACGTTTCTCCCCACTTTCAAACTAAGAGCTCAGCACCAGTGTTTTGGAATTTGCCTGACACTTCCCTGATTCACTAAGATGTTCAACTTCTACAAGTATTTAACACACTAAGTGTCTGTTGGTGACATCTGTACAGGAGGCAAGTTAACTCAGTGCCAAGGAGACATTCACTATTCACCCCAAGAGGAGATATATTCTCACAGCTGGAGGAAGAACAAATTCTTGAAATTCTGCATTCATATACAAAAGAAAAAAAAATCAGAAAAAGTACTGAACAGTAAAAAAAGATTACAAAGAGAAAGAAAAAATCCTATAAGAAAATAATCCTTAATTAGATATTATAGTTTCTCTTTTTTTGGAGCATGTAGCATGCAGATGAGGAAGTACCTTTCCAGTATTAAGGACCTTTTCTACTAGTTTTTAACAAGGTCTGCATTCATTTTCCTCAGCAAGGATGTTACTACATTTTCTGAAGAGAGAAGCAAACAGCCAAGTGAGTGCAAATCACAACAGCAGACCTAGAAAACCTCGCTCAAATGGCCTCGGGCTTAGAAATGGAATAATTCAGATCTCACCTCAGAGCAGCTCACATTCCCTGGAAATTCTCTACCAGGGACAAGGCTGAGTCTATCCTATGTTTAGCTTTGTCAGACTTTCTGAAATACCAGGCAAACCACTTGTTACACCTCTACTTCTCACCTGTAAAATGGGCACTTGTACATCCCACCTCAAGGCCTGATTCACACATTCACAAACATTGTTGGAAATACCAGAACCCCATTTTTTCAGAACACTGTTGTGCCTTAAATGTTCCATTTCCCATTTCTTTTCAGGCCATCTGCAAAAGTACGCATGGATATAAAATTTACTTCTAAATAGAGTGAGAATGGTTGTGTTCAGAAATTCATCTGCAGTCCTTTACTTGCTCGCCTTCCTCTACAACTTCCTGGAATAAGTACAGACTATGCCTCAGGAAAACAAAGCTATTTGAAAAGAGAACAGCTGCCATGGTGCTGAGTCAATACAGGCAGACAAAATAAAATAAAATAAAAAAACTCCACTGCATCTGTGGCAATGTGTTTTTCCCCCCTCCATCACAATATCCCCGATGCACAACGCCTTGGCAAGAGTTTAGCAAACAGTCCAAGCCTGAGCTTCAAATAAACGCATCCAAACCCTGAGACCATTAAAACAATACACCGGTTCCTGCAATGGGGCATCCACCCAGCTGCTATTGCAGCATATGCTTTAGAACTGTTTCCTTTGCCTCAGTCAGGTTCCTCTAAGCCATCCTCCTCTAAGGGATGAGCTATCAAAAGGTGCAGTAGTTCCTTATTGCTGTTAGCAGCAACAATAAAGGCAAAACGCTCCAAAAGCTCCACCACTTTTTGCTAGGCATTGGCAGAGAGGTGCTGTTCAACTCTCCTTGTGACAAGAACAGGTTCAGAGTGAATATTAATCTGTGCTTTCACAGGGGAGGTTTTTGTCCACTGCAGTTACTTTCACAACATGGTGAAAGATTTTCTACACTTGGCATTTATGCTGGTAAATTGTAACCAGGAGAATGCAAACCAGCGCTTAGCTCTTGGTCCTCACAGGGGCCACCATGTCCTAGGGGAGACGTTAGAAATTCTTGCTCAGTGTTGGAATGTTATCTGCAACATCCCTCATTTACTCTGTTAGCGGCTCTAGAACATACAGTGACATAGAGGATATAAAGTTACAGTAAATACAGCCTTGGAACCATCCAGAAATACTGAATAAAACAAGCAAAACAAGAAAAAACATTGGCATCCTGGCCAGGGAATTCACGATAATCCCTTCAAACTTTTACTTCAATTGAAGCTGAAGAGTGTTCTGTTTATTTAAAAGACACCTGCATTAAAAAAAAAATAAAAGAAAACCCACCCACCCCTACTTTTTAAAGTGGGAAAACCAAGCCATGTGTTCAAAAGCAAAGTTTAAAAATGGCAGCTTTGTGAATGTTCTGAGCCGTAAACTGGCTTTGTGAATATTATGAAAAGCAAAATGTACATTAGCAAATTGCCACATTCATACTCTGTGAAAGAGAATTTGTACAGCTGTGGACTGGTACATTTGATCTGCAAAACTTCAGTGGAACAGTTTTTCACAAGAACAAGCCAAAGTCTTTAAAAATCTTTCTTTGCTTTGGGATAGAGCCTTTTAGAAACCAATAAGCTCGTTTTTATTATCCTCCCCTTATTCTGAAAAACATTTTCATGGATGTAAAGGACTTTTCACTGGGGCATAAAGCAGAACTTCAGGCATGGCTGAACTAGCACCTAACAGCACTTCCACTTGTAGAGAATTTCTCATAACTTCGTACACGGTCCTTAATTCCCCACACCATTGAAAAGAGGGCAGGATGCTGCTTCTGTCTTTTCCCAGGAATTCGTTTGGAAGGCTGAGGGGTTTTTTTAAGGTTTCCACTGTATTCCTCTGCTCAGCACCTCCTGGCAGAAGGAAGGGTGGATGGGACCCTCCTCTCTACAATTCTGTCTCTGACTGCATGAGTGAGTTTTACACAAAAATCAAATTGAGAAGAAAAAAAAAAAAAGGAAATATATTTTATGGATACAGATTAGGAATCTTGACACTACCAATCAGCACTTTATGGGACAGGATATAATTAAAATGTCAAAAATAATAAATTAGCACCAAAATAGAGCATATTTAATAATAAAGCTTTCCTGTTCATAAAGAACTTTTTTCTATGGCACAAAAAGCTTCTCTAATACAAAAGAAAAACTACATTAGACTTGAATTATCATTTATATCAGCTTCTTTTGCACTTTTCTAGCAGCCTAAATGAATCTATACTGGGTACAAGTAACCTACATTTAGTCTTATCTGTTGATATTGCAGAATTCGTAAAAAGAGGCATTGTGGTAAGGATCATACCTGGTATGTTCACAATAGTTTTATCTGAGGAAGAACTTTACTAGCAGCAGGAAACTGAATATTATGTATTATAATGAGAGGAAATCACAGCAAGATGTTCAAATGTGCCTTTGTATGCATGTAGATCGAGCACCTCTGAATTTTCATCACGGTATATTTGTCAACTGCTACCTCCTAGGAGGCATTCAGTGGTGAGCACTGTGGGATCTGCATTCCCAGCTCCAGCCGTAAAAACAGAAATCTTCATACCAATGGAGTAAATGCTCAGCTTTCCTGAGCCTCTCTGACTGAAAACATTAAGGTTCTTAGGTAACTGCCTCTTTTAAGGACTTTTTGCCCACTTCTGTAACTAAACATGAGGATTACGGTCCTGAAGTTTTGCTTTCTTTTAGGAAATCACCAATTATCCACAAGGTTATTTCTAATAATAGGATGATATTAAAATATTTGCTTGAAATTTTTTGTCATTGGCCAACTGTAACTGAAATGTTTCCTTGGCTCTTGTTGCTTTATCTGGTAGAGAAATATTTTCCTTGCATGCTAAGTATCTCTACAGCAGGCTTGTTATAAATTAGCAACATTTCTATGTTCTCCTTACACTGGAAATATGCAAGCACAAGGAACTTTACTCATACAAGCAGTGCAAAAAAGTCAAACAAGACTATTCATCAAATATCTATACTGTGCATCTAATGCTTGTAGGAGTGAAAAGCTGATATAAAGTACTGACTAAAAATAGCCAACATGTCTTTGGTTTGAAATACAATAAAGCAAGCAAATAATGGATGACAAATCATTCAGCCATTTTATATATGGGGTTTCAAGAACAAAAAATTGGATTTTTGTTGTATAGTCATTATTGACAGTTTTAGAATTGTATGAAAATTCTGGCTAGGAACATATTTCCAAAAACTGAAGGAATAAAAAGCCTTCACTGATAGTACCTGAAACTTTTAATTAAACTTGACTTTGAAAGCTGTAGGAAAAACACACTGCCAAGAAACCACTTCATCATCACAGGCGTAGATTTGGTGTTTTACATTCCTACTCAGATGACCAAATCAGTGTTCTTTATGCACTCTTCACAGCAATTGTAATTGATTCCACATAAGCCAAAAAGCCTGGTACTCGTCATTTTCTTTGCATTGGTTAAATGCTGTCTTGTACCTATCGCAACTTGAAAGAAAAGACTGTGACCTGAAAAGGCTGGCTAGAAGCAAAAGTACATTATTTTGCTACACTGTCACTACCTAAACCATTCTAACAAAAATCTGAAACATTTAGACTCATCAACGCAGACAGAACGGAGCTCTTCTGACCAGCTCCAGGCTTATTCAAAGGTTAGGCTCAATTCAGTGTCAGTTCAAACTCATTTAAAACCCCATCCATAGATTGAGTTTTCTGTCTGTGCTGCTGGGGCAGCTGAAGAAGGAGAAAGATGAGATCAGAGCAGTGTTTCAACTGTCTTCATTCACTTTTGAATTAATGTCAAAAATGCTATATATACAAACTGGGTCTACTCCTGAATTTTTTTTTTTTTTTTTTTTTTTTTTTTTTTTTTTTTTTTTTTTTGTGGGAGGTGCACAAGGCCAGGGTAGGTTTCTGTTTTCAGCTAGGAACCTGTCTCACAGTGAAGCTAAACTTCGATCACAGAAGCCTTGGGTCACTCCAAAACCTCACTTCGCTGTTGTACATCCCCACAGACTAAGAAAATGTTCTTCTGTCTTTTTTTTTTTCCTTTCTTTCCTTGTTGTTTTGCACCCTCAAGAGCACAAATCCTTTTTAGAGCGTGCCTAGGCAAGGCAGAGGCAAAGCTTTAAGTCATCCTCTCCTTAAAACTAAAGCAGTGGCGCAAGAGGCATCATTAGCATAAGTGGAAGAGTCAACAACTTAAAGTAGTTTAAAAACCTTATAAGATCACCAAAAAATATTTCACAGGGAAATGAAACAGGCACATAAAAATACAGAAAGCCATAACAATGTCTGCCAAAATCTAGATGCTAATATATTTAGGATTGGTTCCACTTTATGTTTGTTTTAGTTCCGCTATAATGCTAAGCTTCGCCTGGAGCTGACTCATAGCGCTTCTGAAAAGAAACAAAGTTTAAACATCTCAATTGAGGAGTGCAATCTGCCCGGAGACAGCATCTCCACGGCTTTTACTGACCAAGGAAAATTATCTGATTTATAAAATGCTTGACACCTCTAAGAACTTCTCCGCAGGCCCAAATGCCTTGCCCAGCCCAAATTAGCTGTAGCAGATAATTCTGCAGGAAATGTTTAGCAAGCTTATTAGGCCTTTGCATATTAACACAGAGGGGGGCAAAAACCTTTTGCCATGGCTATTGAATCCTGCATGTAAAATATTTTTCAGTAAAAGATGACAGCAGACTGCCTTTCTGCTATTTGCTTCTGTCATCAGCCTCAGTTTAATTCAAAGTTTATTAAAGTAAGTGGGAGTCAGAAATGTATTAAGCTTATAAAATACAATTCTTTTATACATTCCCATGAAAGGGTACTTCAGGACATGGTAGAGACTCACAGAATCACAGAATGTTGAGGGCATGGAATGAACCCTAAAGGTCATTTAGTCTCAACCCCCCTGCAGGGACTCCCTCCACTAGACCAGGTTTCTCAAGGCTCCATCCCACCTGGACTTGAACACTACCAGGGATGGGATATCCACAACCTCCCTGGGCAACCTGTGCCAGGGCCTCACCACCCTCACATTAAAGGATTTCTTCCTAATAGCTAAGGTAATTTTCCTCTTTCAACTTGTACCCATTACTTCTTGTCCTATCGCTACACTTCCTGATAAAGAACCCCTCTCCAGCTTCCCCGTAGGCCCCTTCAGATCCTGGAATATATAGAGCTGGTATGGGCAAGCTGCATTGGTTCACTGTGAAACCTGCCTCACTCTGAAGAGTTCTAACTAAGAAAAAAAAACAATTAGAAAGAAAAACATACAAAATGAGAAGGGGAAAAATATCATCTGGTTTAAGGTCTAAAATAAAGCTTAATCAGACAAAGCACTCTCCTACAATTTAGCTACAGCGATCTCAGCTGGGCTCAGCTGTGTGTGTCAGGTCCCATCAGAAACGCTCTTGGTCTCTGTCACTTCTTTTCACGTTCACAGAAACCAGGGCCTTCCCCAGTGCCCAGCTCTTAGCTGTCAGCCCCCAAACTCGAGGTGCATTAAACCAGACAAGGCTGTATCTTCAACAGCTTTTTTGCCTGGCCAGGTGGGAAGGCCTGATCTATAGAAAGGTTTCCAGAGTAACATGAAGCTCTTTCACAGGGTGTCTCTTCCAAACACAAACCTTTCCTCATTTTTATTTTTGTCAAAAATAATTCTCGGACTATTCAAACTTTGGTGATAGTATCTGAAGGTGCAGATGGGTGCATCTATTTGCCTGCCATCACCACACCAAGGTTTCTTCTCCTGCTGAGGATCCCATTAACATGTAAATCTTCCCCATTCTTGCCTGACACCTGAATTTTTCAAAATAATTTAGCATCCCTGTTTCTCACCTGCAGGGCAACTCTCTTCCTTTTAAATGTTAATTAGGCATTTGGTGGCTTAGCCTAAAGTATTAAATTCAGAACCATTTATCAGTTTCCATCACCTCCTTTCACTCCCATTCACCTCTCAATCATCACTGTAGAGAAGATGGAACTGTCTTCGGTTCTGCTCCATCCAGACTTCTCATCAATAACCAAGGGTGTTAAATGGTGTAAGATATCCCATGGGTAGGTGACAGGAAGATTTTGTTGGTGCTCGTTGGAGATGGCCTGCACAATTTCATTTCTGGGTTTAACCATTCACAGCCACCAAGAGAAAACCTGGATTCTGCTCTACACTTGTGAAATGGCACCAGTCAGGGAGCTCCACATCCAAACAAGTACCACCTCCTGCAGACCAGGTTGTCAGATGTTCTTTGCACACCCTTGGAGATATCTCAGTTCTTCTGCTTAGCAAATACCCATCAACGTTGACAGAATCAGGATTTTATCCTATATGGCTTCTGCATTGCCATTAATGCCCCACTGCATCAGTTTGGATAGCTCCCTTTAATACATTAATGTATATTTACAGTGTTTATACTTTGAACCAAGAGACGCCAGGAGCTCTCATAATGTCATAAAACCTGACAGCCTGCATTTGAGTAGTGACAAGCCTATGGATGACTCTGCTGAAAAGCCTTGAGTAAGGCTTCCTTCAGCTTCAGAAGTCTTACTGCACCACAACACAACACAACACTGGCTAACCAAAATCAGTGTCATCCAGCTGCTCCTGCCTGGCAGGGGCTCCACTGCAGAAAACAGTATAAATTGAACAGAAAAACTCATGTTTGTTCTGTCAGCTGCACCTGCCTATCAAATCATGCTGCCCATTAGAGGTTATCCTCCAAAATTTCTTAACCTAATAAACTGAACGGACACAATGATACTTATGCTGCTACGAAATACTGCAGCCTGTCAGTGCTGGAATACTTAACGATCAAATCTACCAGTTAGTTCTCCTCTCCAGAGGATTTTAACTCATGACAAAAGTGAATTGGAAAGGCAGATGTTTTAATGGCAGTTTTGAGAGAGAAGCAGATCCCACACCAGAAAAGAGAGTTTGAAAACAGCCTTCCTTCTCTCCCAGTTTTGTAAGAATAAGTGTCTCCATGAAGTGTTTACAAACCCCATGATCCAACAGGCACAGAGGAATAGGTTTAAATAAACAAAACCAAACGTTTGTGCCGTTTAGTACCGTTGTACACACATATAGAGCAGGTTTGTTTTAGTCTATTACACAAAATAACTGCCTCAGATGCTGTTATGGGCACTCATCTCTGACATGGGACATTTAATTCCCCATCAGAATCAATTAACTCATGGTTGAGACTACAGCTGCAGGGAATACTAATTAATAACTATTAATTAGTCAATTAAAGGTTGGGACAGCCTGTCAGCCTCTGTCTCAGGTGAGTGTTATACAATACAGGGCTCACTGAAACAACCAGTTTGAAACTAAGGACATTCTCCGTCTGAGGAAAGCAATTAATCTGCTGCTTGTAATTCTGCTCAGTTTCTTCATTAAAAGGAGCATTTGTCCCCCTCTGCTGCAGACTCTGCCCAGCAGATAACCTTCCTTGCTGTGCTCACCTGCATCACACACCTTGAGATGCACAGCTCTGGTCATGGTCCATTGTGTGCTCATTAGATCCTGCAGCAAGGGGAACGATTGATTCAGCAGCTCCCACTGCAGGCTGCAGTCCTGGCAGGACTCTGGAAACCTGGTCCTGCAAGCTGGCAGGAGGATGCTGTGCCAGGAGTCACTGGTTTCTGTGTTAACTAAACTGGAAAAGGAATCTGCTCACTCCCCTTTCCCCCCGCTCCCAGAACCAGCTGACAGCTTAGGAACTCCAGCTGCAGAGCAGGAGGTCGAAAATCTCAAAGTGCCAGGTGAGGCCACCAGCACCTGGAGCTGCTTTTAGAAGTGGAAGCCACCTTCCAGAAAGCTGGGAGGAGGGTTTATGCACAGCCTTGCTCTCTGAGCTGCTGCACACCTGCAGAGCCACTGGAATGGCTTCCTCCACAAGGGTATTAAAATAGCTTGTCAGCATCTCAAAATAAAACAAAGTGGTGATCAAAGGATAAGCCCAAAGATAGCCAAGGTTTACAACTTGGGTGGGAGGGGAATGGAACAAAAATAACACACAACCTAAGAATATATTCTTCACAATTTATCCTGTGTGAGATTTCTCTAAAGCAGCCATGAAAATAGTCTTTATGAAATCAAGCTGGAGAACAAAGGAATTAAAACAGAAGTCCTGCAGAATTCTGCTCCTGCAGAAAATATATGTTAAGAAAGCAAGTTAAAGAATAGAAACTAATGAGTTCTACTAATTCTTTAAGAGGATATAATTCTAATAATTTTGTTGGAGAAAGCCATGTCTAGTGCAGTCAACGAGGCTGAAACTCCTGGCCCTGGATTAACCCATGTAAATATCGCTCGAACCACTGAACATCTACACAATTGCAGCACAGAGAGAAAAGATACCAAAACCACTCCAATAATAGCAGCACTTATGAGGTTTTTCTCCTTTTTGAAGGTATCTGTGCTGCTTCTGGCAAGAAAAACTAGTAGTGGCAAGACAACCTCTACCTCTTTGTGTGTAAAGGAGACAAACCAACTCATAGATTTTTTTTTTTTCTGTGCATTATTTGTCCACTGAATGTTAACTGTACTAAAAGAGAGGATGGCCAAGTTGCATATGTGACACCATTCTCTAGGGCCTTTCCATACGTTTCCTCCATGATCCTCATCAACTCTGATGTCTAAGAGTGAATGTTTCTGATCCAGACCTTCTGTCAAAATCATGTCAGAGGTTTCTTTGCATAATCTCCAGCTGCACACCCCCACTGCTTTAAAATGCTCCTTCTCCATTTAACCAAAAATCACACCTCCCCAAAGCTAATAACTGAGGATTTCAGATGTACAGAAGTGTGGAACCCACCAGCTTGGGAGCTCTGCAATTATCTGTCACAGAGAAATGCGTCACGGTTATTTGGATACAAAATGGCTAGGACTTCTCAAAATCTCTGGAAGTAATAAAACAAAAGCCTTTCTTTAAAGCACAGAGGCAGAGGAACAAAGGGAAGAGGAAATTGAAGTAAATCTTGCACCACTGAGCTGGCACAGACCACTAGATCAATGCCAGCACACAGCTCGGCTGTACGGGAGCTCTGCATGCTGATCACCAGCAGTCTGCATGCAAATGCATCGCTAAAGGAAGAACAAAGGACAAAGAGAGAAAGCAAATACAAAATCACATGCACCATCATGCCATTTGCGTTTATTCACAAAAGGAATTTCATTCCTTGCTTCCTCCTCTGAAATGTTGCTTCTAACGTGATGGCTCCTTCTGCACTTGCAATACAGTTAATTTCAGTAATCCCATTTACACATTTCCATGCGTGCAGCAGGGATGCTGCATCCACCTTTACTGACAAACAACAAAAATGAATGTTATAAGTTCAAAGACATTTCTCTAAACATACATTCAAAGGAAACCATTTCTAAGAATAAGTTTTCTCTTATCAGCATCACAGTATGCACGGGTGGACTGCGGTGGAGGGGAAGTGCTACACGTCTTTTTGAAATCTCTGAAGGATGTCTGCCTCCATTACCATTAATAGCGGGGCTTTCTGATACTCCCTAACGTCTGCAAGTCTTCCTCAATCACTCCATCAAAGGCCACAGAGCTTGATTTCTCAACAAGTTGTCAGCTTTTAATAGTCTCTCCATAATAGCAGGTTTTTTTAGATTAGTAAGATTAGGGAGCAGATTTTTAAAGGTTTTCCAGCACCAAAAAGAACAGGTAAGAAATGCAGCGGCATTTTCAAGGTATTTCAGGAAATTCAGCTACCATTTTGAAATATACAACAATGCCTGAATGCCAAGATACATACATGTCAGGAATGAACTGGACCCAAGTCAAAAAAAATCAGGACTACAGTTCATTCCCTCCAATGACCTTCAGGCCAGGTCATCCCTTTCCATGGGGCTGAAAGTAATGTAGATTGCCAAGTAAAGCCCAGCCCAGCTTTACACAGTATCTGTGCTCTGTTCCAGCTCAGGCACCAACTAGGAAAACAGTTCTGGGTCTCTAAGTCACAGCCTCCCACCTTTGGGGATTTTTCCTCCTGTGTCTGCTCACAGAAATCTCTGCAGCAAAGCCCTTCCTTGCTACACAGACACGGCCCATGGTACCAGCACAGCATCAGCCCCTCTGGCAGAGGCATTTCCCTCAGATCCTTTGGACACAGGCAAAAACACAAGGTCCTGCTCTGGAAAACACGTGGGGAATCCCTTTCCATAGGACTGGAGAAAAAAAACCACTGAAAGCAAATGTTTACTGAGGAGACTTAAACAGAGTCCGTGATTAAAGCCAACCCAAACAATCAGATGCATTTTGTTCCTTCCAATCATCAAACTGCTGTCCACATTATCCCTGACATGTGAAAGGAAAGGATTGAATGTTGAGTTTATTAATTTACTTCTTTAATAACTACCTGTGTGATGCCTCATTTGTTATATGTTTCTCCCTCACACTGTTCCAAGAGCAAATACAAGTTTTAATATTGTTTATGTTACTATCATCTGAAAATTAATAGCTTTTCATATATCTTTTGACTTCCTAGTGGCTACAAGGAAAAAAAAAATCTTAAATATATTCAAGGCTAAGTGTCATTTAAACTGCCTCTGATATACATGTATTATAGTAAATTACCATAAACATGCTATGCAGTGATGGAGACAAATGCCCAAAGAGAAAACCCATGTAAACAAGATAACAAAACTGTCTTATACATATTTAAGGGATCCATAAATGAGAGCTAGTCATAAACTTGACAAAGGCAATAGAAGATATATGTTAAACTTCATTGCTATAAAATTCAGGTTAAAAAGGTGATATAAATATTTTAGTCTTTTATCTAAGACTCCATCATTAAAGATTTAGTCCCACTTCAGCTGCTTTGGGGAGGTTGGAAGGGGTTGGGTTTTTTTCCTTTTTCACTTTGTTTTTTTTTTAACTTCTGCACTTTTTGTTAGTTGATTTGAGTACTGCTTGATTTTATCATGGCTTGGGGGATTTGGTATTTTCCCTGAATTCCCAGCTACTCAAACACAATATTTGCGTGGGAATCTCACCGCATGCAATTTCTAGTTCCCAGGGTTGCAAAAAAGTTAAAAATGTGGAAAAGAGACATAAAGGATGCCTGAAAGGTCCGGAAAAATGTCAAAAACTTCTTTTACAAAAAAGGAATAAATAAATAAAACCCCGACATAAACCCTTTTATTTGTTACAGTCAACCTCAAGAACTGTTACATGGCTTCTAATCTTTTATAAGGTAAACACACCAGCCAGCACTGGATGCAAACACAGAGCCTTGTCATAGGCTTGAGGGCTCAAAATCCTGACTGAGGAACAGAGCTGACGCAGCTTTACACCAACATCTGTCCCAGCACAACTCCTTGAAAAATATTTATTGTTACCAAAAAAAAAAAATCACCCTGAGGTGCATAACTTCCATGTGTAACATGGAAATAGCCGCTAATGCTCACGACATGCACACTGAAAAATAGGTGTTAATACTCATTGCAGACACATTGGCATTGAATGTCATGTAGGTGTTGCTCTTGAACTTAGTTTGCTGTAGCCGCCCTTAAATTTTTTTAAAAAAGGCAAGTGAGGTTTATTTATTGAATCTAACCCTAACCCGAATCAGATTCTGTGGGTTTTCTAGATCAGAAAGACATAGGAGCCTTTCCATTCTGGGGCCTTTCCAGGTTGCCCTTGGCATGTCTTTTCCAGCCACAGTGTCCCTGGAGGTACAGGCTCTTTGACTCTCTCATGCAAGACCATGTCGGTATTTCAGGTGTTGCTCTTTTGCTCTGTCTCTCAGTGATTTCCTCATGAAGGCAGCTCAATTTTCAAGTGTTTCCCCTTCTCACCCTCAACAGCCACTCCTGGAAATTGTCTAACTCTGAAAGCCAGGCAAGGTCTTTTCTGGCTTACACATTAGTAGCAGCAGACTGTGAAATCAGAGGTTAGCTAATAAGCCATCAGGACAGTCTGGACTGTCACTACAGTCCTGGCAGAAGTAATAACACTGATTTAGTCAGCAGAGTAACAAAATGTAGCTCTGAACATTCCCAGGTAGCAGAAATCGACAGACTGAAAATCCTTCCATTCACGAGCGACTGCTTTTGAGTCTGGAATCATGGGAAAAGATGCTAGCATTCAAAAATTGTCTGAGATATTGCTAATGGCGTTAAATTTCTAGTGTTTATTTTAGATCCTATGCCTCAGGGAAAGAGAAAAATTTTTTCACTTCGTGCTTTTCTTACTTAATTTAAGCAAAGGTGGGCCAGAACAAAGGTCCTTGATCCGAATATTCCCATACATTCTACTCTTCAAAAATCAAAATCTGACCTTGTGCCTGTGATCCATCTGTCCCCTCAGCACTGTTGTGTACCTTCCTACATTCCCCCTCTGAGCCTGCTTGCCATTTCTGTGCCTGCTTGCCAGCTGTTTATTTTCTCTTCATCAACTTTTTTGGGAAGAGGCCATTTCATTTTCCGTCAAGTCTCTCCTCTCTTTCATTGATTCTCATCTGTATTTTTCCCTTCTGCCCTCACCCAGCTCTACACACATTTTCTTCTCCATTAAGTTAACTCACAATTCATCAAGATTGTGCATTCCAGAGCCAAGCAGATATGGAGCATTTGAGAAGAGAAGGCAGGGATTGCTCCAGCTCACTAATAAAGGGTATCAATCTTGCTCCCATTTTAATGAAACAAGTTGTAAGCTTCTCTTAGTCACACTAATGAAACTGTTTTGCCAAGTTTAACCCTAGCACGAATTCCACAACAAAAAGTAGGGGAAGAAGGGGGTGCAGCATTGAGAATAATGGATGTATGTTTTTAGCTAATGGATATTGTGTATTAGAAAAACTAATAACATTTTGGGGCTAGTAATAGGACAAAAACATCCATCTCTGCAGTGAAGTGGAGGGCCAGGAGCCTCACTCTGAAGGGCACATATAGTGGCCATTATATATGTTCACAGGGTCAGTGTAGACCACATCAGACCACATCTATGAAAGTCTTAGAGAGGGGTGAGGGATTTTGTTCCATTATTGAAAGGGTTTTTCAGCATCAAAGCAGGAGACATGGGTGACTCCAGCATTCTTCTTCAGAATTCCTCTTGCATTTTCCCAAAGTAACCACTACTGACATTTGCCACAAAGCTCTGCCCTAACTGGATGGGGTCTCTCATCTCTCAGAGCTGCTCAGGACGTGCAGCTCCCACCAAGAGCCATTCACCATCCCTGCACACATGGGGGGAAAGAGCCTCTCTAAACTGCTCCAGGAGATCAGAGCTTTACTTCCAAGGATGGAAAAGGAGCTGTCTGCACACAGCTGAGGACTGCATTTTTGAAGTCACTTCACTTTCCTGGTAACATCACTTTAGGGACTTAAAAGCCATACCCCAACCCCAAATCAAATTCTACCTTCCCTTATCTCCTTCTCCCACCAGCACTTAGTGAACTTGGATAAATCTAATGCAAACTGTGCAGCCCTGAGTTGCTCTGCAGTCTCTGTGTATTCTTTACCTCATATTTCTCCAGGCAGGAACTGCTGAAGAGCTTTCCCCCCTTCTCCAGCTGAAAGGGTTCCTCAGCATGGGTTTGCTGAGGAATGTGCATCCTCTGCTTCTGCATCAGCAAATTCTGCTCCAGGCCATGTCAGGCCCCTGGCAAAGGGCTCAGGAGCAAAAGGAACAGGAAGGACTGAAAAAGTTCCCCACCCACCTCACTGCACTTTGGAATCTCTCCAGCACTCCATTCCCAAGCTACAGATGCATTATTGTGAGAAAGGGCCAACCACCTCAATCTGGTGTCTCCCCTCATCTCGTGTTAATCTTCCATACCATTACAATAACACACACCGGTATGAATACTGCTTTTAATGCTTTATTCTCCCTTATTCCCACGAGAGATCTCATTTGCCTTCATCCTGAAATAATATGACATATTATCACCAGCTATCACAAACTCTAATTTCTCTGTCTCTCCTGGGAAGTGTACTTTATACCTGCCTTCTCACCAGGACAAACCCTTAAGAATGAATGAAAACAGAGAAAATCTGGTCTACCTGAGCCTTTGTACAACAATGTGACCAAAAAAAAAAAAAGAAAAAAGAGCCAGTTCAGCATCAGAATACAAGATCGTAACATCAACAAGTCCACAGCTGTCAAAAAGATCAAAAAGATCAACTCATTGTGACAGGGCACCTCATATTTTGATAAGTACAAAACATGAGCTGTGATGATGATGTAGCTTGTTGTGGTTAGATTGGGGTTTTTTAATGATAAATTAACTCCTTGGTTGTTTTCTCTCTTGTGATAGTTCTGAAAGAAGAGACTGTACAATGGCAGAGCATAATTGAATTGTAAAGACAGAGGCACAGATGGATAACAACTCTCTGTCATTTGTTCCTGAAACTTCCTAAATGAAACTCACATCAAAATGTGAAAATCCGTAAAGCATCATTAATTTCAAGGGATCAGAGTAAGATTTTAAGCAGGAACTATGAAATAGTTTCTGTGTGTACTCTTCTGATGTCTTTCCTATTTCATCTAATTAACAATAAAACAGATGTCCTGTGACAAAATCAGCTTTTTCATCCAATGACATCCTGACAATCTAAAAATGCCAAACCCTTCACGTATGTAAGTTAAATGTCATTGGAGACAGTTGATGCAATTTAGAGACAAAAGCAAAGGGAATATTAACTTTGGCTAACTGTCTACAGGGGTGCAAAAAAAAGCTCTATTGTCTGCCCTTCAGGGTTAGAGACCTCCAGTGCAGTGATTTTTGGGGTAACCCTTTTCTTCAAATGTAATCTTCAAAAAGTTAAATTGGTAAGTTACAAATCCTAAGAGACAGATAGATATAGATATAGATATAGATATAGATATAGATATAGATATAGATATAGATATAGATATAGATAGATGTATGAGTTGAATATATACATCTTTATTTATATTATATTATATTATATTATATTATATTATATAAGGTGAAGTACTCAAAGTTCTTTTAAATGCTCATATTCGGAAGTAGAAGTGGTCTGTATTTCCTGTCACCCAGTTGTAAGAGCCAGGAATAAAGGAAGATTAAACTTCAACTCAAAAAAATAAACCAACAATAGAATAGCAAAAAAGGATCTGACTTCCTTTACGTGGCTACATAAACGTGGGGAAACTCCCAGCATTGGTATGTACTTACAATAAACAGCTCAAATATTCCAACACCACAAACATTCACTCATTGGCAGTCTGTACCTGCTGCTAATTTACCCCCTGCCCTCCTCTAGATGATGCACAGGTCGATCACATGCAGGTTGGCATCAAAGGCAGGCTGTTCTCTGGACAGGGAATTCTCCATTTGTTTATGTTTTCCTCAGGAATTACGCATGGAGGAAGGTAGTCGAGGCTGCTTCAGGTGGAGAAGTCTAATATAGAAATATTCACAGCCTTCAGTCTAAGAATGTCTCCTCCTCATGTGTGCCCTCAAAGAAAAATAGGTTATTTTTGGTATTCAGAAGATACCCTTTAGAGCAATACAATTATTCTGAAGATACTTCATCTCTTTATGAAATGTGATACACAGCACTCAGAGCGACTCTGGAGAAGTTAATCATAGTTGCAATAGTGTGTCTTTTCCAATTCACACAGTTGTGTGATTGACAGAAACTCCCAAAGCAGAATCCAATTAAGTATAATTTTGATTCTCATAAGACGAGTCTGCCTTTGTTGTAACACCAAAATCAGTTCTGAAACACAGATAAAACAGATATTAAATAATGTAATCTGAAGCTTCTCAGAGAGAATAAATGCCTCCAATAATAATGCTGCCCCTGTTCCCTTCTGCAGAATTCAGAGTTGGTTCTTTCCAAAATTGAAATATAAACATCTCAAGTTATAGGGTACGGGGGCAGAATTTTGAGGTTTTTAGGTGCCTGAAAGTGCAAAGACTCCCAGAGATTTTCAGAAACACCAGGACACCTACTCCCACTGAACCAAGAGAAGCTGCAAACTAATCCTCAGACTATCAGAATTATGAACATGTATTGTTGTTGTGTCACCTTTAGCAAATTATATTGTCTGTGATTCAGCTTCTGTAGAAAGGAGTGCTTTGATAATGCTGGGTACAAGGCTGATGGTTCAGCAATGTCTGTGGGAATAATCGCCATGATTTGTTATCCAAAAACCTTGAGAACTTCTGCACTGCCATACTACTACTGCTACTTCTCTTAATCCACTAAATACTGTCCAAAATTGGATCAATCCACCCACTATAACCTTTCTTGCTCCACCAAAACCCACTTCAGCTGTATTCAGTTTTTCCACACAACCCATAATGTGCCGGTGTTTTTCTCCTCCTTCTCTCACACACTGAGGAATAGGATAAAAGAGTTTGTTGCTTGCAGTGTGACCTCTGCCAGACCGGGGTCTGGAATTAACACCATCTTCTCATTCAGTGCCCGCACCATGCCAGACATGGGATGGTTTCCCATTTTCATCTACCTGCTGCCCCTGGTTTAGTGCTTGGTGCCACTGGCAGCCCCGTAATCACGGTGACAGCATTTTACAGGGGCAGACAGATCTGCTCCTTTCCAGCTCTTCCATTCTGCTCTTTTCACAGAGCCAACAGAAAGGATCCAAGTCCTTGAGGTGTCCTTACAGACCCACTGCAGGGATGGACTGGCCACCACCACAGGAGGAAAAAAAAAAATCACTCCTAATAAAGGGACACGTTCCAGAAGTTGAATTTGGGTTCTCAACAACAAAGGGTGAAGGCAGGGGAACGGGAGCAGCTCCGCTTTTGTCCCAGCGGGGACAGCCCGGGGGACAGGAATGACACCGTAGGGACAGCTGTGACCCCACTGGGACAGCCCAGGGGACAGCAGTGACCCCGCTGGGACAGTAATGACACTGTCAGGACAGCCCAGGGGACAGCAGTGACCCCGCTGGGACAGTAATGACACTGTCAGGACAGCTCAGGGGACAGCAGTGACCCCGCTGGGACAGTAATGACACTGTCAGGACAGCCCAGGGGACAGCAGTGACCCCGCTGGGACACCGCTGTGACCCTGCTGGGACAGCAGTGACACCGCCGGGACACTGCAGTGACCTCCCTGGGACAGCCCGGGGGGCAGCAGTGACCCCGCGGGGACAGCAGTGACACCGCCGGGACACCGCTGGGACACCGCAGGTACAGCCCGGGGGACAGCCGTGACCCCGCCGTGACCCCGCCGTGACCCCGCCGTGACCCCGCCGTGACCCCGCCGTGACCCCGCGGGCCCAGCCCGGGCCGGGCAGCGCCGCCCCCGCTCGGCGCAGTCTCTGCCGCCCTCTCGTGGCCGAACCCCGACAGCGCCCCGGGGGTGTCTCTGCTTCCTTTGGGAACTCCCGTCCTCGAACATTAACCTCGGAAATGCGGGAATGAAACGTTTCGCCCATTGCCCGCTCCTGCAATGGTTTAAATTAACCGTCGTGCGTACAGCCCAGCGGGACGCCGGAATCACGTCACACCGTCTTACGGGGCTGCAGAAAGCAACTCCTAAATCCACCCGTGCCGCAGTCGCAGCAGCAGGATTCAGAGCTGCAGGGTGGTTTACAAAGACCCAAAGGACAGGTTCGTTCTTCTCCACCCTTTGGCCTGCATTCCTGGATTAGGATCAGAGGGGGAAAAGGCAGAGAGTTTCCATGAAGAAACCTGTGCAAGGTCACCACCATTTATTTTGAGTCTGTACACACACACCCACCTTGATCATGCCATGCCTTAGGCCTGTGTCACCTTCACTGGGTGGCACAATGTTTTATTCCTCACACTAAACAGCCGTGAAATGGAAGATATTACATGGGACGTGATCAAACTTTCTTCAGGAGAAAAAAGATAAAATCACCAAAACCACCCAAACTAGAGTGATCCACATGATAAATTCCCTCTTCGATTCTCTGACCCATCTGTATTCCTCATGGCCACAACAAATTAAAAGCATTTCACACAACTTAGTGAAAGTATAACCAGGGTGCTAAGTAAACATATTGGCACAGACCCAGCATTAGCAGCTCAGAACATTCATGAATGGGCAAAAAGCCTCTACTAGTTACGACAGACAAGTTTGGCACTGGGAAGGGTTTCTATTTTTAGTCCAGATTCCAAAGGAAATGAGGTTTATGCAATCGTCGTATATGCAAGTGTTGTGTGCCAGTCATCTGTGCCACAACCCTACTATTGCTGCTCTGCCTGAACAGCCACCTGTAGCCTAAGACTCATAAATTATGGAAATGCGTTGGAACTTGATTCATTTAGCAAGTCTAATAGCAGAGAAATTCCCTGGAAGTGCTCTGACTGCAAAGCTTCTAACCAAGTTTAAGACCTACACAGAAGGCTGCAGGATTTGGTGCTGACCCCTCCTTTTGCCTGTGTTAGAGTAACCAAGTGCAGTCAAGAGTTTCCAGCAAGGATCTGCAAGGATTCCTGCAGTCCACTGCAGGCTTCACTCCACGAGCCAGATCACTGCAAAATAAATAAATAAATAATTTTTTTAAAAAAAATTTAAAAATTTATAAAGCAAAAATCAAATTTACCAGTTTGTGAATGGGTCAGCCGCAGACAAGATATGACCACAGGGGTCTGAAGAAGGGGATGGAAAGGGTCTGGGTGTGCCCAAGAGAAATCCCACCTGGGTCTGGGTCTGCACATTGCACAGACCCACAGGAAGGATCCCTTCCCCAAAGCACAGAAAGTGGGAGGCAGGAGAGAGTCACTTGCTGTTGAGTATAAAGCTGAGACTGCATCTGAGGTCATCAGATGGTTGCGAATCAGTTTAACATTTGTGGCATGTTTGTTTTTACCTAAATTAAATAAGGGCTTTGGAAAATGGCAGAAACGGGCCTTTTTATTTATTTAAATTGCTTTTCTTACTGTGTTAATAAAAGTATTGCATGACATTCTCAGCTGCTGTTCCCTTAGTAGCTGGAATTTCCTCCCCCTGTGAATTTCTGGTGCTGACATTTTACTTTTTTCCAATCTTTGAGCTCAAGGCAAATTTTTTTTCACCCAGATTTCTTTTGCCCCTTTTTGGGGCTTGCTCCTGCATTCCTCAAAGCCAGTGAAAATACTGAATGTGCAAGTAATGCAGAAGCAAACCACATAGTAATTTATGTTTTCTATTTCACTCTCTTTGAAAGTCCCTGAAGAGACATATCACTGTTTATTACTGCAATAAAACTTTCCTAATTCACTCAAGTGAGTTAATGACAGAGAAACCTCCTGGATATTACCAAATCGGCAAAACACAAACCATTACTGTATTATTTTCTAAAAAGCAACCCTAATATAAGGTTTTTTTCTTGTGAAGTACAACTGTATTTTACTACTTGTTGCAGTGCTTTACTGCTGAATAGCAAAGCTTCTGTGGTTTGCTTGAAACCCCAACAACGTGCAAGATCTATGACAGGATCTATGACTCTTTAACCTGAAAAACACAGGTTTCCAGAACTCGCACACACCCCAACACCTTGGGGTGTGTCTGAGCTGTGGAAATCACCTCAACTGAGATTAATGAAACCCCACGAAGCAGTTTTCCCTTTTTGCTTGCATTTCAAGCTAATCTGTCAGCAGCAGCTGTTCAGCAGGGCCCCGACTTCAGGCACGAGATTTATCCCTGCCCAGTCACTTTTATTTACCCGTTACACACAGGCAGAGTATCAAATTAAGAGCAGACTTAGGAGCTGTTTGTTGGTTTGGTTTTTTTTTTCCCCCAGCCTAAGACCCACCCAGCACCGCGAACCTTTATTGCCACAGGTGCCCCCGGCTGCTGCTCTAACACAAATAAAGAATCCATCAAATCCAGCGCTGTCACTCCTCGTTTACAGCGGCGTGGGGGAGAATCGCGTGTAGGATGCCAGGACTCTGCTGGCGCCTCACAGACCGCGGTGAGAAATGGGAATACCTGAAACACCAGCCCTGCTTTGACCACACAGTGGCAGCAGAACCAAGACACTGCTCAGACGAACCCAGCATCAAACCTGCCACAGCAGCGAACCTCCTACTGGCTCTGGGCGGGGGAAAGAGGGAAACAGTACTGCAAAAATGCGTTAGATGAGAGATACAACTGGAAGCTGTCGAGAATTTCCCGAAGTTTAAGGGCTCGATTTGCCTGTTTTAGGCAAGCGACTTTGTGATACCTCACTTTTCTGGAAAGATCCACTGTGTTGGATCCTGACTGAACGCTGCACCCAAAGACAAGCTCTGCCGCTGAATGACCTGTAGGCGTTCCAGGGAAAGGGTGAAGAAACTGAGGTTAAATACAGGAGGCACCAAATCCTGTCAGCATTGTGCTGGTAGCCTTCAAGCAACATTCCGGAGCAAATGGTTCCAACCCATTTATTGCAAAAAGGCAGGTTAATGGAAGTTTTGCTCAGTCAACAGAAGTAAAATTATTTAATAATTAATTAATAAACAAATAACAACAGGCATGAAAAGAGGGCTTGATCTGCTTCCCACTGCCATGAGTAATTCAGGAACAACTGTCTCAGTGTCTGAATATGTTTGTTTATGCCACTCTCAGCCAGTGGGATGAACAAACCAGCTTGGAACGGCAAAGGAGCAAAGTCAACCCCATCTCATTCCTGGCTGTCAGCAGGAAAAAGAAAGCCCAGGTCCTTCTCCCTGCCCTCAGATAGCCAGTCCTCCACCATGGAGTGATATCCCTCAGCCCGAGGCAGCAGCACACCTCAGCCATGGTACAAGAGCAAAACCTGATGTAGCTCCTCCCCAGGCTGCAGCACACCGCATCCACTTGTCAAAACACCCCTGCAAGACTGTCACAGGATACAAACGGAGCAAACAAGAGGCAGCACAGGAAAACAAACACCAGATGGAATGGAGGAGCAGGGTGAGGAAGAAGAAGAAGAAAAAAGCTCTGTGGTCTGCACAGATTCCACAAATCCTCTTTGAGGAAATGGGCTGAATGGTAGGGGTGGGAGGGAGGAGCAAGATAAGAGATGGGGAATTTTCCCTCTTGTTCCAGAGCCCTGCAGGGACACTGCTCCAAAGCCAGCACTGCCTTCTCCGCAAACCCCTGCTGGGCTGTTCCGACTCCCACTGGGATGGACTTCGGGGCCAGCAGGAGCATGGTCTAAGAAACTGCCACAGAGCAGGCAACAACTGCACGAGCCAGCAGGGAACATCAGCACCCACAGCAGCTGGCAAGGAAAATTGTGCTTTCTGGAGCTTCACTGCACAAGGGCACAAAACCCTGTAAATTAATTAACTGCCCTTCTGTAAACCAGATGCATTGCTGCAGCCAGGTGTGAGGCAGGAAAGGGTGAAGCACTGTCTGAGGGCAAAGTGAATCATCCACAGCATTAAACAAACTTGTCAGGGGCTGAGTGCTGCAAACTCAGAGGAGGAGAGCAGCATGTATGCACCACACACATTTTTCAGTTGGCTGTGACCATTTAACTGAACAGAGAGTCATCTGCCTTAATCATTACTATTAAATTTATTATTCATTAACCACATGAATTATTTAAATTTCAGACTTTGGATCCTGGAAGCCATTGAGAGACACTGGAGGCCTTCAGTTTCTGATAGTTGGCAAGAGCTTGTCTTCTGGTACTGCCAGCCTGGACTCCTAAACAAGTCAGAGCTGGTCTTGGATGCTTCAAACATAATATTTTAATAGCTGTGTCATTCCCTTCATTTTGTCAAACCTTTAGAGTTGATGACTTCATTTTTTCTTCCTCAGCTAGGTGGCTAAAAGTTTGCTTTAAAGCGTGATCTAAGGTTCTTGAGGAATTCCAGGACTTTGGGATTCAGATCTGACAAAAATCCTTTTAGTACAAAAGATATTCAGTAAGTCACAGACTTCAGCCAGCACTCACAGTCCAGGTTTAGATGCAGCAATTGCTCTCCTTTCTCTCTTTCTACTGAACAGGAGGAGAGTTTGGGCTGAGAAGGACACACAACACCTGTGCCCCAGGTAACTCCCCCTGAGCCCACAGGAGCTCCCTGCAGCACAGGAAATTTTACCCCAACCTGCCTCAGTCACAATGAGGTGCCCAAACCACATTTCCTTCTGCATTTGCTTGCACAGGGGACATCCCTCAACCTCTGCACTTCCACTGCTGGCGTTTGAACAAGAGCTCGGCGGGCACCTTAAAAGTTTTAGACACGATTGTTAAAACAAAGAGGATTAGGAGACACCACTGCTATTAGAAACAGCCTGCATTCTCCTAATCATCCCTTTAAGGCCCTCTCAGGAGAGAAGCTGCTTCCTGAGCCCTTTCAAGCATCCTGCAACACTGCTTGGTAACTGGATCTCAGGAAACAACAGGCTGAAGAAACAGCGCCCGGTAGGATTTTTTTCAAAGGGATTTTAATGGCAATGAGGTAGAAACCACTTTGAAAAGTACATCACATGCAGCCACAGGAATCTGCTACCTAACTTAGAGACAAGGGCTGCAGGTTTAGGAGCCAAAGCAAAGGACAGAGTTGATGATGAGGCTCTGTTAAAGACGGACATGACATTTAAAGTATAAAATAGGTGGAGAAGAAAATAGAATTGCTGTAGGAGGACAAAAATTAAACACTTTTTTTGCTGAGATTATGAGATATTCATAATATCTCGTAATTCTGGATGGAGACTTCTGTCCAGAACATGGCATACAGTTTCTAGCTAGAATATTCTCAGGACAACGATATTTAAATAAAATACTAAATGCTGGATTACAACTATAATATTCAATTATATATATATCTGTCTAGAGAAATTTTAAAGGGGGCTTACAAGAAAGATGGTGACAGGCTTCTTAGTAGGACCTATAGTAACAGTTTTAGACTAAAAGAAGGTGGATTCAGATTGGATATAAGGAATCTTTTCTTTTTTCAATGAGAGTGAGGAAACACCAAAACAGTTGCCCAACGAGGTTTTAGACACCCATCTACATGGATGGAGAGCAACCTGAACTAGTTGAAGTTATCCCTGCTTGTTGTAGGGAGAGGGTTGGAGTAGATGACTTTTAAAGGTCCTTTCCAAACCAAACCCTTCTGTGATTCAAGGATTTTTAAAATTTTTTTTTAATATTTTTGCCTTCTTTTTTAAATGGTATTTTCTGAGAATACAGTTTTCTGATTTTGTGATTCTTTCATAAAGGGAGAAATATGCAATTTATTCATTTAGGAAAAAAAATACTTCTAAACAATAAAAGCATAGTAGAAAAATGGAGACAAAAAATCCAAGGTGACTTTTTAACTTTTACTTAACTCAGAACAGATAAATTATAGGGACCAGATATGTCCAATACCTTAATTTTATACTGTTCATAACCACATGATCTTTTCATCTTATTGGCAGAAAACCCTGAGACTTGTATTTTATGATCTGTCCAAACTGTCACTTTTCCTCAGTGAGGAATGCTTCCCCCCTAAATAAGTCAGCTCTCATTTTGAAAGAGTTCCAGCTAATAAGATAAAATTTAATATGCATATTGTGCACCCCTTTTTGCAAGTCCTTATAAACTAGGGTGCACTTCTGGAAGGATAAAGAATTCATGGTTTACACTTGTATAAACCTGTTTGGTCTTCAAGAAAGAAGTGGAAGAAGGATGAGAGGAAATTGAGAATAATGACTTTCGCTGTGTGGTTCTCAGGTCTTCATCAAGGTCAGTAAGGCAACATGAGATGTCCCAGTAGAGATTATTTTAAAAAAAGACCCCACACCTTTTTTCTCAGCTATATTTCTCTTAATTATAATTACTTTCCTCTTGATCAGTGGCAATTTTACTGTGCTGAAATGACTACAGCCTTTCCATGTTCAAGCAGCATCTTTACTATGCTAATACCCACCTGCTTTTCAACATCAACATGAAACAAAGAGAGCTGTAACTCCTTATTACTGAATTTTTGGTGAATGCTTGGAACTGTCCAGGGCACACAGGAAAAAAAGCAGTTTTATATTTCATAGACTGCAAAATTTTTAAACATGGGAAACATGTTAGTATGAAACTCACTGAGACCATTCACATGGAATGAAATAACACAGGAGTTCCCAAGGTCAGGTCTAGCTCAGGTATGTCAAGTTTAAAAGTGGATCTCAGAGAGCCACATGGTCTACTACCTGATTTCATGTCTTATCTTTACAGTGAGGATTTTACAGAGCTCATACACATGATGGTTTTGGTTTTAATGTCTCATTCTAATCTGCATCCGTATCATTATCTTTCTAATCTACACAAAACAAACTTCATCACAAAACACCCATTTCTCATTGATCTCCTGAGAATAAGTTTGCCATAATCAGCAGCCCTGCTAAATTATCCTCAACCTTAAATCAGCACATAGTCAGCATGCGTGACATGATGCAGAGGGAACTGCTGTGTTAGAAAATTTAATTGGTAAAGAAACTACAAATGGTAAATGAATTCACAAGGGTAGGAGATGTATAGAAATATGTGCATACACTGACATATTTATGTGTGTATACATGCACACACAGAGATTACTGTCACTGAACTCAGCCACCACTTCACACACTGATCTGTGAATTGACCATTTGGTTAATAGTTAATTTCTTCAGACATAAAGCAAAAGCCTATAATGATTAAATAACTGCCACGTGGCTTAGTCAAAAAGTGGGGGTTTTCACCATCCTTTAAAGTAGTCTCTACTACATCAACAATTCATTTCTTCTCAATATAGAAAGGAAACATTGGTCTGAAAATTTTTCCTTAGTTATGTTGAACACAATCCAGGGAAAGAGTATTTCAGCCTTCTTCCTCCCCAGTGCTTAGAAATATAGCACAAGCCCCTACAAAACAGCCACGAGGCTAAAAACACCAGTGGTCTCCTGAGAGTAACTTGTGGAAGCACCTCCAGCATTTCAACTGGGCCATCAAGTCTTTTGCAAGGTCAAGTGGTACATGGATGGCATGGAGAAATTTGTAATATTTGAAAAACTAGGGGTAGACCTAAATCTAGGACCCTGTTCCCAATAAAAAAATAATTTTAAAAAAATGAAATCCTTGTGAAATTAATTGTACAGGATGTAACAGAAGTTATTGGAAATTGTATTTCCAACCCTACAGCTGGGAGTTCCATGTTTCATCATGCGAGGTTGGTCGGTTGGTTTGGTTTTATCTTCAGTCAGATTTGTCTCTCAGTTTTACCTGCTCATAAAATGTGGAGCCATCACAGACACTTTCTGGAAAAATCCAACTTTAACTTTCTATCAGTGACACACAACAGTCCCAAATCATTACTCTCTTCCATGTCTTTTGCAAGAGTTTTGCAGTGCTGCCAGCACCAGGGTGATGTTTTAACAGTGACTCTCAGGTTTCCACTTTCTTACACCATTGTCTCATTTCCTCCAGGCTATGAAGACAAGGTAGATGGGTTTGCTAGAATGCCAATGGGATTTTCCCCTTTCCAACAACATGAATCTCTTTATTGTTCATTAAATGCTGTTCTGCAAATACTGGCCAATGGTATTTCTGTAGCATTCATGTTAGAAGCACATAGGATTCTGCAGATTATATAAAAAAATATTTGTACTTTTGTATACCACCTCTCCATCCTGTTACGTCTATTGATTTAATAAAACAAGCCATCTAAAATTAGTCAATTTTTTTAATCACATCAAGGAATGCCGGTAGGAATAGCTGTTCTCACTGCAAGTTGTCTAGGCAGAGAAAAGCTCATAATTCACTGTCTGCCTAAGAAATTCTCTAAGGATAAGGTTTTTACTTCTTCATCTTGTTTGCTCTGTTGGTTGATTGGCATGTATCTCTGTATATAACTATATCTATGGCACAATGTTATAATAGCAAGGAAAACAAAATTACTACCTCTGCCTGACATTTCATCAGCACTGCTTGGGAAATATCATCCCTGAAAAACACAGAACAGGGGGTTACAATTAACACTAAGAAGTGTTAATTAGACAGAGCTGAAATGACTTATTATAAAGCAGAGGGTATTTTACTTTTCCATGTCTCACAACAGTACAGCTTCCTGAGTGAAGTCAGGGGCTCTGTTGGGGTAGCACAAAGTGAGGAAATGCATAACCCCTTGTTTGCTGTACTTTATCACTGCACAAGTACTTATTAACAAACATCTTCTTTGGCACATGTTCGTGTATATTCAGGATACAGGGTCTCTTTTGTCATTGTTAGAGCTCTCCTCTAAACTCTGAGGAATTTGACACATTTTAATGAATGAAGAGAGAGTCCAGGAGAGCTTTCCTGCTACAGAGATTGCACACTTAATTAGGACCCTTATTAAAAATAAATACTCAAGTAGTACAAAAGTCTGCAGTTCAAGTCTCATGTGTTTCATACTGAAACTGGAGACTGTCAATATTAATAGTCACTTCTTAAAAAATAATAAATTGTTTTGAGCAGCTCAAGGTCAAACAGTGTTGGTAAATCAGCAGCAGAATTTAGTACACAGACCAAACCTTCAGAGACCCATGTGCAGTTTTCACTACAAAACCTTGCGGCTTCCTTCATTTGCAAGGTCCCAGTGGTGCTCTGAAATGGCAATATCTCATTCTTATTCCATGAGAATAATCCAGTGAAAGTTAAACAAACCAACCTGCACAGATAAAGGATAATTGTACCTTTTGAAAGACTGGACATAAGAAGTTAGTATGCTTGACTTTCAGTGTAGCACACTCAGCTGAAGCACCTGCTTCAAAATCATTTCATTTTCAGATTAATCTCAGAGCTGGCCTGGAGCTCACACCCACTGAGCACCAGCAGCATGTTGCTACCCCAGGAAGCACTTTGGTTTGTGCATTATGCTTCCAGACAATATTCTCTGCTTGGGACTGTGAAGAAACAAAGGCAGCTTTGCCCAAGTAAGTCCAGAATCTGAGTGTAACATCTGAGAGCCCCTTACACCACAAACTAAATTGAGAGGAAAAGAGAGTCTCAGTTCATTCACATATGTGGCAAAATAAAACCCCAATAGCACCAACCAGAGTGATACACACCAATATTTTCATTGTTATTGTTGCTCATAAAGCCTTCAAAAGCTTTAAGAAAATCAGCTACAACCTGTTATTTCAAAACTGATGAGCAATGCTCAGAACTCAGATAACAAAACTGTAAAAGTAGTCATTTGTATGAAAACTTAAAAGGAAAAAAAAAGAAGAAAAGAAAAAAAAAAGAAAAAAAAAGGGCAAAAAAACCCATGACAGTAGCCTGGGGGCCAAAAATTTTCAAATATTTCAAATTTAACATTTGATCTGAGGATCTATCAAAAAAAAAAGGTTTAAAGGATAAAAATTTCAAACAAATTTCCGTTCTGTTATAAAAAAAAGTTAATCCTTGAACTGGGGGAGCATGTCTTTCAATTAAGGCTGGAAAAAAAAGATTTGTGATACCATAAACATCTGCAAAACAATAGAGACAGTCAACAAAGATGGCTCTGTGCAAAACATTTACTGAAAATCACCAACATGATCCCTTTTGCTGTTGCATTTTGGATGCCAGATGGCTGGAGAGAGTTCCAGCAGGCAATTTCTTAATGAGAGTGCCTCTGTCCAATATCATCAAAGTCCATCAGGTGCAGAATATACCCTGCTGAGGCTTCCAGGAAAACCAGACATTTCACCAATGACTTCACTAGGTCAGTCTTAGCTTTTCACAGTTTACCGAACATCATTTGCTGTTGTTCAGCTCAGCCCATTTTAGCAGGACTAACTTCCCTTAGACATTTCAGTGATGAAGATTAAAATGAAAGGCTGTGAGGCTCATTGAACAGCCTTAGCTCCACTTTTGGCCATTTTTAAGAGCGTACCTATCACTTATCACCTCTGTCACCACAAACTTCCAGCTTAGCAGAGCCATTCCCCTCTCAAGAGCTGAGTTCCCCATTTTGCCAGCCCTCATTCTAGTTAGAAACAAACCTTCCAGCCAAACAGATTGGTATCCTCATCTCACACAGGTCTGAAGCCCTGTCCAGATCCAAGATACACATGCCCTTGCTTGCCAAGACAACGAAGTTCTTCTTTCAGTGCCCAGGGTACTGAAAACTATCTGAGCCCTCTCCCAGCAGGGAGATCAGGGAGCCAAAGTGAAATGTGCACAGGGCAAGTTAACATTTCAGCCTGGCATCAGAATCCAGAGGCCTTTCCATGCAACCCTCAGGAAGTAACTCAGTAATGGTGACACATATGACAGTGCCTTTACCAGCTCCTCCAAGTGCCTGGCATGAGTGTGAGGTACATTCTGATCAGTTTAAAACCATTACACTCCCAAAAAAATTAGGGTTGGGTTAAGTCCTTCATCTGGTGTACTTTGAGCAACAGATTATATTTGTAAACCAAATGATGGGCTGATTTTCCCCCAAATCCAGCAAGTTTTATGCTACCACCAATTCTTATGTTCCCAGATATTTTCCAAAGGATCTGAAAACAGAAATTCAATTAGTGTTTTGATACCCTTTTCACCCATTGAACAGGAAGAACATTATAATATAAGTACTGTGGAAAAGGGGCCCTGAAAACACCTTTCTGATCCCTTCTGATGCACATGAAGCTTTCATGGAGAAGGGTAGAGATTTTTGTGAGAGGCTGGAGCCATGGTTTCCTTGCCAAATCTACTGAAGCAATTTCCCTACTCTTGGCCCCACTGCATCAAGATTACTCTCTCTGTGTCAAAGTAAAGCTTCAATAATGTGGATAAAAAGAATGATTAGAGAAATCAAACATGATTCATCCCTCTAAACAGGAAAAAAAGCCAGGCATCTCGTAGCACACATTCTAGCACACTGGACTGAGCATTGCAATTTTAGTCCTGTGTGCCTGATCATTTGACATTTACTCCTATTGAACAGGCCCTTAATTAGATTCTCCTGCCAGAATAAGATATCTGACTCTCCCCTTACAAAGCAAAGGCTCTCCAAGTTATAATCTCCACTACTTGCCCCATTCATTTAGCTGTAAATATCTATGGCTAACCTTGCAAGCAGGAGATTTAGAAAACTCGGGAAATCCATAGGTTCTACCCAAGGTAAACCATGGGCTTCCCCAAGCCATGAGAGGAAATCAATATGCCGTATCCCACTTACAAGAAAGTGAGGGAATGTTTTGATACCTTTGTTCCCTGCAAAGCTCTTTCACTGGTGAGTCCCTCCTGCACAAATCCCAGCTCGTCCTCACTGTCTTCTGCTGCTGTTGCTGCTCCTGGTTGAGACTTGTGGTCTCTGCCCGGATCCAGCTTCCCTTAGCAGGGGTCACACCCCTCTCCCTCCCCTGACTCCAGGTCCTGCTGACCTTTAAGCCCCTTTCAGGATCTGGTGAGCGGTTTATAGGGGCCCTGCCTTGCTGTCCCTGCTCCTGTCTTGCTGAATTTTTGTGAGCCTCTTCTATATTCTGGTCCAGGGCTAGGACCCCATTTCACTTCCAAATATCTGATCTTAGCAACAACCTCAGCATTTTAAGTCCAACCAGTCTTGTGAAATCTCTCTGTAAACATAAACCCCAAGCAGATCTTTTTAAAAGCCTCTGTAATTCATGCTTTCCATCTGCCTGTCAGACCACACGAAAAGATCCACTCTCTGTTTCTGGTTTCCTTTCCATCTCCCTCTTTCCCCCAGGAGCCTGCCCTGCTGTCATGAACCTACTAAAATTTGCACAGATCCTGCCCATCTATTGTATTTTGCCAGTTAAACAGGCAAATACTTCCTGAGTATATGTATGGCAGACCTGTAACTATTGGTGGGTAATAAGACTTTGTGTAACCTGCTTTCAAGGATTTCTGTATTTTTTTTCTGAAATTTATCTACGGTTTTACCCAGTCTTTTTTAATCTATGCATGTATTGAGGGGAGAAATTAAATTTTTAGAAACAACCTTAGCATAACTTTTATAAGGTTCACAGCACATTATTAAGATCCAAAATAAGAAAGGGGGAAATACAAAACAGAAAAAAAAACCACAAATCTCTCTGAATTCATACTAGCTGCAAGTATAATCACATTGAGAACATGCCAAAGCATCCACCCTTACCCCTCACAGATCTGCATTACAGAGCTTCTGTGGGAAGTCAGGAACCAGACTGTATCCCAGATCTCTTACAGAAAATTAATCCACAAACCAGCATATGACAAGATTTTGCTCTTCCAGCCCATGAAAACAGGGCTGTCAGGAAGCAATGCTTTTCCCCCTGTAGTTTAGAGTTTGCAAGGATTTAAGATAAAACCTAAGATAAGGCTTTAGCTCCCACATGCAGGTAAATCCAATACTGCACAAAACAGCATTCCAAACAGAATTATCCCCCAGGCAGGTGTCTCATCATGCCCTTGTCCACCTCTGCCAAATTCATACCTGGAGTGAAGAGGAACATGTGCTTATGCCAGCTTTTGGTTTGAACAGGCCTCAGACCTGACTTTATTATGGTTAGAAATGTTTACCAAACAGCCAGTTGCAGCTAAAGCTATCAGTATTAGTCTGGGCTTTCGGCATTTTCATCTCCCTCGATGTACTTGCTTCCACATGAACAATCAGTGAGTCACTGTTAGAACACCCATCACCTTCCTACACCAACAGCCCCTTGCCCAGGCCTTGGCCTGCACTTGAGCGTTGGTGTAATTGAGCCTCCTGACCTCTGCACAGCACCTGATAACATTAATCTGAAATTTGGGGGTTTTCATCTTTTCCTTGAAAGTGCAAATCCCACCATACAGGACCCCCTTACCCAGCCTGTGCAGAGCATAATCAAGCCTTAAAGGCTCCCTCAGGAAAGGCACACATATAGAGATATTATTTATATTATTATATTAGGTAATGCACTGCAAGTGACGGGTTTTCTTCTTACTCTTGTACCACAGACTCCAAGATCTTGCTTTAGTGATATCCTAAATATTTCCACAGCTCTTAATACTGCATCCCGGTTCTCCATTAGCTCTTGTGAGCCTAAGACCCCATCAGTCCCTTGCCCTGTTCTTCCATTCTGGAATTCACCCCTTCCCTCCTCTCCACCCCTCTTTTACCTTTAGGCGTTATCCAGCACCAGACTTTCTTGCCAAAATGCCTTCTCCAGCTATTTCAGCTCACACCGCCGTTAGCCAGGGTGAGCCAGCTCGTCCCCGCACCCTTTAACCTCTTCCTACCCCAGGGCAGGTCCCTGGCATTAACAGCACCTCCCCTGCAGCAGCACCGCACCCTCCTTCCTTTGCCGCCGCACTCAGCCATTCCCACCAAATCCAGCAACCTGCCACACAATTTAACGCAATTTAACAGGGAATTCAAGGCCAAGGTGGTTTGTCTGGGGCTCTGCCAGCCGAGCCCCGGCCGCGCCCGGGGAGAGGCAGCGGCAGCTCTCGCTGGACATCATCCGCAGCCCCAGCAGTGGCCGTGGCTCCCTGGGTCAGGCGCATCTCTTCCGTGGGTTACTGGATTCCCTAATGACATAGAAATGAGGGATACTGGCTAAAAAGGAATCATTTCCAGGTTAAAGTGTATGTTTAATTTTTTTTTTTTTTTTAATGAGGTGTTCTTTTTTTCTAGTGAGCTCGTTTTGGAGATGGGATACTGACCAGCTTTGTGCAGTTTCAGGGTTTGGGGGGGTTTTTTCCCCATGCCTTTTATTTCCTGAACTTACGGCTAACAGCGCATTTGTGGCACTTTGTTGTTGTTGTTGTTATCTCCCTAATAAAAAGATAGAGAAAAATAAAGGGGAAACTGGAAAGGAATAGTAACAGAGGGAAAACATTCTTTTGCAACAGTGTATTAGTATTTCCGTCGAAATCCGAGAGACGGAAATTGGAATGAATTTTCACGTGCCTCGGTTGGTGTTAAAGGCAGCAGAAAACGGTGAAACACTCCGTTCCTTTCCCGTTGTAACTCTGGGTCCCTCGCTCGCTCCATCTGTTGAGTTCCAGACGTGCCGCCGCTGCCCCGGGCGAGCTGCAGCCCCCGGGGCTCCCTGGAAGCCTCCGCCGGCTCTTCCTACGGAGCTGCTCCTCCTCGTTTCTTCCACCTGCTTAATCACATTTAAATATATTAAATACTTTCCCATTGTTGTCCTGGCATAGAAGTAATTGCCGCAGTTGCCATGGGGATGTTATGACAACACGGGGGGGATGCCCGCGCCGTGAGAAGAGGCAGAGGTGTCCCCTCGCCGGGGGACGTGGGAAGTTCGTGTGCCCGACACCGGCTGCGCTCCCGCCGAGGGGATCAGCCTGGGAGCCATGAGGGAGCCGTGGGGTACCCGGTGTCGCCCCCGCCCAGGGGAGCACGGAGGAGGGATGTCCGGGAGCGGGGGCGAGGGGTGGGACGGCGAGAGCCGCGTTCCCCCGAACGGTCCCATCGGCGGCAGCTGTGTTTGCTCAGCGCCGGCACAAAGGCCGCCCCTCCCGGTGAGGGGCACCCGGGGCCGCCCCGGCCCGTCCCATCCCATCCCATTCCATCCCATCCCATCCCATCCCATCCCATCCCATCCCATCCCGTCCCGTCCCGTCCCGTCCCGTCCCGTCCCGTCCCGTCCCGTCCCGTCCCTCCTCTCCGGGCTGCGAGGTGGTTTCCAGCTTGGGAAACGGGGCGGCGAGTCCCGGGACAGCCGCGATAGCGGGGCCGCAGCGCTCCCGTGGCCGCGGGAAAGACAGAGAGGGAGTCGGGACTCGCTCCTCAGTCTCCAGTAAAACAACCCATCGCTGTCCCCGCTGGAGCGACCCTGACTGCCCAGGGAGCCTCGGGGAAGCAGGATCACCACCCTTCCCTGTCGTGGGTGTCCCCCGGCCCCAGCAGCCGACGGGGGAGACTCGGGGCCGGAGCCGGGGAAGCGACACGACCCCGCTCCGAGCCTCCTCCATCCCCGGGGCCTCGGCGGCAAGCCGGGTGTGGAGAGGGGTGGGGAAGAGGCGGCTCTGGAAAGCGTGGGAGGGTAACGGGGATTCCCCCCTCAGGCTGAAAAATAAACCGGCCAGCCTGGAAAAGGCCCCCCGCTCCCCTGCCCGGCCCCGCTCAGCCCCGCTGGGCTCAGCCCGAGCCGGGGCCCCGCCGCCGGCCCGCCCGGCCGGGCTGCCGAGGCTGCCTCGCAGCGAGCAGGGCGCGGGGAGGTTCATTTTAGGTGAAGGAATGTCATTTCGCTACTAAATGGTTAGTCTAATTTGATCTTTATTATGCCGTGGATTAGGGCTGATTCATATTAAACACGAGTGCAGTTAATATAACTCCGGAACGTGTCCCGCTGTATGTACAGCAGCCGCTGCTGCAGCTCCGCCGCTTCCCGCGGCCCGTGGATTAAGATTTAATTAACAGAGAAGTTTGCGAGCGCTCGCCCGCAGCCTCTCTGCTTCACAAATAATTTATACTCGGTTCCGCCGATTTTTATTCAAGTGACAGCATTTTATTTTACTCTAAAAGGGACCTGAATATTTTATGTTCTGCCAGAGGCTTCTGTATACGAACCTCTCCGAGGCTGCTTCAAACCCAAGGGAATTTTTTTCTTTATTTTTTTAAATCTACTGGAATTACTTCAATACGACAATTTATAAAATTCTCTCACCCCCTCCCCTCCTCCTACTCCCCCCAGTCCAACTGCCTGAACTACCCATATGAAAGTTAATCGTCGTGATCCCCATTGTCGGTTGTATAAATCCAAGCTCAAGCCAACCTCCAAGACACGGCAACAATTCTGATAAATTGTCCTGCTCGCCTAACTACACAAGAATGGCTTTTATAATTAAAAGGGGAGCTGAGTTAAATCAACAGCTCCTAAGCCCTTCTCAACAGGGCTAGAATGGGAGAAATGTGGCGACCTGATTTCTTTAAGTAGCAGCTCTTTGTAGCCCGTTCATAATCCTAGATATGGAAACCCATCCTGCACAAAGTCAGCTGCCAACCGAAAAAGGGAAAAAAATAGAAAAAAAAGTTTATTCAGATGCTCGACGTCCATCTTTTTTTTTCCCAGTCTAACATAACCCTAGCACTTTATAACCAAACAGACAACTCCTTTTCCAATTAAAGTGGAATTAGGAAACTCAATCAAATTAGCTCACTATTAAAGCCCTTCTTTATTAAACCGTTTTATTGTAGTAATATTAAGTTTCACCCGCTCTTGGAACACGACACTTTAAAAAGTTTTCCTTGTGATATTGATTTGGCTGCTCCCAGGATGGATCAGGGTCAAAAGTATTTGCCTAGGTGTAATCTGTAATATTTACTTGCTTTTTTTGTTGTTGGGTTTTTGTTTTGGGTTGGGTTTTTTTGTTGTTGTTGTTGTTGCTGTTGTGGTTTTGTTTTTGTTTTTTGTTTTTAAGAAAATCTTAAAATTGTATCCAAGTGGATCAATCGCACGCGGGGTGGAAGAATTGCATTTTGATGCAATTTGATTTTACCCAGGAGCTTCCTTCCATAGCCGCGGCGGGACTCGTGTCCTCCCAGCCCCACCAGTATATTAACTGGTTGGTAGGAGCCGCGCTGGCTGCTCCCGGCCAATGTTTACACAGTTATATTTGAAGTGAGAAAGTAAACAGTCCAGCTGTGCCACGGAGCGGTTCGGTGGGATTAGGTTTCCATACCAACCAACTTTAGGAGCTTTTACAGTCTTAATTCAACCATGCACTGAACTTGTTCTTTGTGAGTAATAGTTTTCCTGGGCCAAACACTCCCAGGACTGGCAAGAAAGTCACGCTCCGGCCTTAGGCGGGATCGCCTCTGAGGATGCACCGGGGCACGCCCGCTGCCCCCCGCTCATCCCAGTACAGAAATAAACAGAGGCAGGAAAGCCCTTCTTACTTTTTGATCTCAGAGAACATTTGGACACGGTTGCCAAAAAAAAAAAAAATAGAAAAAAAGCCACGCTAGTAGCCTTTACTCTCGGATGAGGCTGAAGGAAGGACACGCAGCTCCAAAAACAGAGTAACGTTCCCTGCACTGATCTTAACTCATCCACCACTGCCTCAAACACATCTTTGCATTCTGAAAAACATCATGATTTAGATCCATTTGCTTATTTTGACACAAAAGCAACTGAAACGCGCAATCAGATTTCAGATACGAGGGGTAAAACCTTCCCGCTGCTACACAACCCGCGGCTCACAAGGTGGGATTTGTTTTAACCAGGCTTCTCTTTGCAACAATGCCAAATTTCCTAAATATGACAAAAAACAACTAGATACCAAAGGGAGAAAATCTGCTTAAATTTATACCTCTGTAGGTTTGTTGGGTTTTGTTTTTGGTTTTTTCCCCACAAGCATAAATAAGAAAAAGACCAGAATCAGAAATAAACGTATTTGACAATTTCAGTTGATAAGGAATTTGCTCTTGCTTGTACGCTTCATTTTTATTTATAAATTTATCTGAAGAATATCTAGTTTGACCATGATAAAAATGTAGTAAACATGTTTGTACCATTTGCATAAACTCCTTTAAATATTGACTGTACTTGTCAAATGAATTTTCCAAAACACACTTCCATCATCTCATAAAATACCACTTGCCATTCATAAGACCGACTTTTTTTTTCTTTTTTAATAGAAAATAACATTTATTTCTATGAAATGGGAACACAGAATTACCTGTTAGAAACAGCAAGAAGTTTGCTACATCGGAACAAGAAAGCAATTTTCTTGCAGATCACAAATGAAGGAGGTTTATTAAACCATCATACACCATTGGCGCCGGGGTCCTACGGACAGTTACAAATATATCTACTTTCCAATGTTATATACAGACCATAACGTTTCTGGGGGGCGGGAAGGAAAAGGTTTTCAATTTGACAATGTCTCATCTATATGCCTGGTAAGTATTACAATGCGCTGCCTAACCTTTAGCTTAACGTTAATATCAAGTTCACCTACGAGTTACATTAATAACTTAGATTTCCATTTTATAACATTATACACTTGCTAGTATACATATATATATATATGTATGTGTGTGGGAAAGAGCGTGTGTGTGTGTGTGCACACCCCACGACGCGCTGAGGAATATCCATGCTTATGGCCATAAGCAACAAAGAGTGACTCATGTCTGGACAATGAAAGTGCACCTTTATCACCTTAATACACCTACGCCTGTCCGCGCCGGGCTCTGCACGCAAAACCACCGCCTGCACGGGGGAGAGGAAGCCACCCGCGTCCATCCACCCATGCCTACCTAGCTACTTCTACACAGACGAGCTTTAGGAAGCCGCTATTGCTTCTCGGGGGTGTTGTTGACCATGGGCCCGTAGAGCCCGCTGGAGTACACCTGCTCCTTGTGCACGGCGGAGCGGTCCCGCATCAGGTCGCTGAAGGCGTAGTCCACGGGCGGCCGGAACCCCAGCGTGGGCATCAGCCCGGCCGTGGAGTAGGGGGTCATGAAGGCCAGTCCCCGGCTGTGCGCCGAGTAAGCGAGGCGCAGGGGGTTCAGTCCCAGGTGGGTGCCCAGGGGGTAGGCGCCGGCCTCGGCCCCGAAGTGCGTGGCGTTGGGCTGCAGCGGGGAGAAGGCGGAGCGGCTGCCCAGCGTGCCGATGGCCGGGGCCATGGCGCCCGCGATCAAGGGCCGGTGGTGGGCGGCGGCGGCGGCGGGGGTAGGCGGCAGGCCCTGCAAGGCGCCGTCCCGGGCCCAGCCCTCCTCGGGGCCCTTCTCCGGCCCGCGGTTGTTGAGGATCTGCTCGATGGCCTGTACCACGTCCCCGCCGCAGCCCTGCAGCACCAGCTCCAGCACGCTGCGCTTGTGCGCCGGGAAGACGCGCGTCAGGATGTCGATGGGAGTCCGCTGCCGGCCGCCGGCCGAGGGTGACGGGTCCTGCTCGTCCTTGTCCGCCTCCGAGCCCGAGTCCGAGCCCAGCGGGCTGATGGAGCCCGGGCTCTCCTCCCCCTCCTTCGGGCCCTTGGAGACGGGTGAGCTCAGGAAGGACTCTCCGTCCCCGTTCTCCGAGCCCGAGCCGTGGCGAGCATCTGGGGAGGAGGTGCCGGGCACGGACTCGCCGTCCGGGGAGAGGGGCTTCCCGCCCGCCTGCTGCGGGGTGACGGAGCGGCTCGGCAGCAGCGTCTTGGGAAACAGCTCGAACTTCTGCATCTTGGACTCTGCGGGGCGGGGGGGCAGAAGGAAGAGAGACCGTCACTGCGGCTGTCCCCGGCGGGCCCCGCGGAGTGCCCCGGCCGTCGGCGGGGCCACCCGCCCGCAGCTCCGCGCCCCGCTCATCTCCCGCAGCCTCTCCAGGCCCCTTCCCCCCCCATCACCGCGGCTCCGAGGGCTCGCAGCGCGGCCTTACCTGAGGCGCCGGCGCCTCCCTCGCCGCCGCCGCCGGCGCAGACGGAGCCGAACACCTCGTACGCGGGCCGGGGCGGGATGATGCCGTTGGCGGCCGCCAGCGCCAGCCCCTCGGCCGTGCCGTAGAGCAGCTGGAGCTCCCGGGCCTCGTTCTCCTCCTGCGCCTGCTGCCGGCGCAGCGCCACCTGAGCGGCCATGACGCGCTGGCGCTCGGCGATGAGGGTGCACTTGGCGCACATGCAGTCCTTCCAGCGGCAGTACCGCTTGTGGCCCTTCAGCGCCGACACCACCCCGTGGTTGCGGCACCGGGCGCACTTGGGCGTCCGCGGGTACTTCTCGGCCGCCCGCAGCAGCAGCGGCGGTGCCCGCAGCAAGCTCCCGGCCACGCTCACCGGCAGCGTGGCCGCCGCCGCGGCCGCCGCGGCCGCCACCGAGCTGGGGGGCACTGGGGGGGGCGCGGCGGGCACGCTGGGCAGCTCCGACCGCAGCTCCATCCCGGCGAGCCCGCCCCGAGAGAGCGGCCCCCCCTCCCCGGCCTCCCCCAAAGCGACGCGGGGCGGGGGAGCCCCTGCGCCGCGCCCGGGCGCGGAGAGGCTCCCGGCGCCTTCAAGCGCAATCACGAACGGGGGACGCACAGAGCCCCCGGATCGGGCATGCAAACCCCAGCGCCTGTCCTCTCGCCTCGCTCGACGCCCCCGTCCCCTCGCACCGGCACACGGCCCCGGAGCGGGGTTCAAGTGAGGAGGGGCCCGTCGGGGGCCGTTCCGCGCCCTCCTCCCCTCCGCGCCCGAAAAGCAAAGCTAACACAAGAAAATCCAAGAAAACTTAGATCACTCTCGCGTCCTTACTCTCCGTGCGCGTCTGGCGGGGCCGCACCAAGTCCATCGCGTCAGGCTCGAAGCCGAGCTCTCCCGTCCGCTCTTGCGGGGTCGCCGCTCCCCACGGCACCCCGGTGCAACCCGAGCTGCTCCCTAAACTTCGCTCCCCCGTCCCCCTTATAACTGCAGCCACAGACTAGCAGCGTCCCTTCAAAGAACAATCCGGCACCTTCAACGACAGGATCCCTCGCCACGAGCAGCAGAGGCTAAAATCCAGCAGAAAACAGAAAAAAAAAAAAAAATTAAAAAAAATTATATTTAAAAAAAATCGCCCCGTCTCCCACAGCCGGGCGGAGGAGCCGGGCTGAGGCGGGCAGAGGCAGAGCGGCGGTCGGGGCCGGGCAGGGCAGGGCCGGGCGCGGAGCCCCCCGGGGCCCTGGCGGTGCGTGCGGCCGGAGCGGAGCGGAGCGGAGCGGAGCGGAGCGGAGCGGAGCGGAGCGGAGCGGAGCGCGCTGCCCGCCGCGCCGCGCGCCGCCACTCGCGCTATTGTTGCGGCCCGCGTTGCCATTAGGCAACATTGGACAACAATGTGGCGCCTGCCATTGGCCAGGGCCCGCGCGCGCCGCGCTGATTGGCCGCCCCGCGCTCCGCCGCGGCCGCTGAGCGCCGGGAGCGTCCGGGGGGCACGGCGGGGACAGCGGGACAGCGGGGGTGTGCCCGAAAACACTGCCCGCTCCCCGCCACCTGAGAGATGGGCTCTCCTTGCCTTGCCTTGCCTTGCCTTGCCTTGCCTTGCCTTGCCTTGCCTTGCCTTGCCTTGCCTTTTCTTTTTTTTTTTATTTTAATTCATTGGAAACGGTACTTGCCAACCGTTTGATTTTTTGGGAGGGGTGTTACTTGTCAAAAGGGGAGGGGGGATAATGCTGTGGAAGGTGACAATTCAATTTCTGATCTCTCCCCTCCCCTTGGAGATTTTGTTTTATGATAGTACGTAGCGACGCCTCTCTCCCTCCCTCCCTCCCTTCCTTCCTTCCTTCCTTCCTTCCTTCCTTCCTTCCTTCCTTCCTTCCTTCCTTCCTTCCTTCCTTCCTTCCTTCCTTCCTTCCTTCCTTCCTTCCTTCCTTCCTCCCTTCCTTCCTTCCTTCCTTCCCTCTCCTCTTTCTCTGTCCCTACTCCCTCTCTCTCCACACCCGCAGGTGAATGTACAAGTGCTGCCGCAGCAGGAGAAGCCCGAGGTGAGTATGATTTTCCATCCTTTCGCTGCGTTTTAGCCTGGGGGAGCCCTGCCCGCCCTTCGTTCCCCAGAAAGTAAAGTTGGTTCTTTCTTTCTCCTGCCAGCTGTTTGCGTGACTACATGTTCAACAGGCGCCCTCCCCACGGGGACAATAAACCCGAGGGACTGATTTTTGAGGAGGAGGAGGAGGAGGCTGCCGGGCTGGTAACTGTATATTAACCCCGGAGCTTTTGTTTTAGCATCAGCCACCCGGGTTTGACGTCACCTTCGCTGGTAGCGGGAGGAGGTAGCACTTCGGTGGGAAATAACCCCGTCTCCTCTCCCCAGGGTTCTTCCCTCTCTTTCCCACGAGGGATCTCCATCCTCCTCGGCACTTTCTAAAGTTTTTTTTCGCGAGTCCGTAAGTCCTTGCCCGTAGCGGGAACCGACTGCGGGTATCAGGGGCCTCCTCCCTCCCCTTCAGCATCCCCACCTGCGCTCCCACACCGGAGACCTGTTCCCGGTGCCTTCCCGGGTGGGTGCCCCGGGCGAGCTGCGGGCCCCGAGCCGGCAGGAGAGAAAGCCCCGGCTGTGCTCGAAGCGTGCCGGTCCTGCCGCCGCTTCCTCGGCCGGCTGGGGACCGCGGGGCAGCCCCGCCGCAGGACACGCAGCGCTCGCTGATGCTGCGATAACTCTTCCCCTTGGTCACTCTCCTTCCGTGGTTGCGAAAAGCACAGTTGTAGAGCCCTTCAAATTGTCAATATTTTTGTTACACTTACATCCATCTTTCTCTCTCTCTTTTTTTTTTTTTTTTTTTTTTTTTTTTTTTTTTTTTTTTTTTTTTTTTTTTTTTGCTACGAAATGAGCGCTTTCCTACCCGATTTTCTGCGGGTGCAGCTGCCACCCACTCCTCCATGTGATTTAGGTGTTAAAACACCTTTATTTAATACAGCAGCCAAGTCAAAATATCGGATTTAATTTTATTCGCAACCACTAATTTTATTCTCCGGGGAGTATTACTCTAACTGCCTGATTTAATTGGGAGTTCGTAGAACACCATCAGACCTAATAAACATTTAAAGTATTGCTTTATATCGGTTTAGCATGGAGAAGATGTTCTCCCTTTTTCCTGGCAGTTTTGTTTGGGGTTGCGATGGGGGTTTTTTCTGCAAATACCTTCCCTTCCTCCCCCCCCGAGGTAGCCCGCCACCAACAACACCACAGGACGGGTTACGCCGATTTCCCCCATTCCCTTGTCGTTCACCTCTGACTTCAGTTAAAGGGCTGGGTTATCCTTTCCGGTTTTGGCGGTTTAAAACTATCTATTTTGGAAACAACTATGGGGAAAAAACCCCAAACAAACCAAACTAACTAACAAAAAAAAACCAAAACAAAAACAAACAAACAAACAAAAAAACCCCACCCAGGAGTGGGTCAGTAATCAGCCAGTGAAACGCGGTGGTTTCTGTTCGGAGCCTGAGGCTTTCAGTAGCTTTGCAAAGGGCGGTGTTGAAGTTGGAGCACACAATGTGTAGCATCTCTATCCCAAGGCTGTTTCCGTGGGCTCCCGCAGCACGGCCCCGCTCGCTGTGATGGACAGAGTTGGGGTGCAGTGTCCCAGAGCTGGGCACCTAAACGCCCAGTGCCTGTTTCTGCTGCTGGCCCAGAGTCAGCAGAGGACACCCCCTCGTCCAAAACACTTCGCCGTGTACTGGTTTTAAATCAGTATCAATCACTCAGTAGCATTCCGACGTCGTAATAGTAAGGGTTTCTTAAACAAAAACTTAAAAATGCAAGGTTATGTAACGCAGCTCCGGGATTCAGCAAGTTCTGAGGACATTTATCCAAATCTCCCCTAATTTCACGGGCTCTTGACGGTTTCCCCCGTCCCGCTCCTGTCCGGCCACCCCCAGGGCCGGCAGCAGCCCCGGCAGGCGACGGGAGGCGAAGGCGGCTGGAGGCGAAGCCGCCGCTCCCGGGAAGCGCCGCTCTTGGCAGGGATCGCTCCTGACCCGGAGCCGAGGCCTCTTCTCGGACTCGGCACCCTGCTCCGGGCTCAGGGAGACTCTGCCTTTCCGCTTTCCAGGAGGGAAGTGGCTGAAGGGGCCGCTTCCAACCGGGACCCAACTATTACTGCGTTGCTCTTCTCTTAACGAGGTGCGTTTAGAAAAGGAGAGCCCGGAATCACACTTCTCACCGGTTTGATATTTTTAACAATAATTTCTCCCCTCTCCTTATTTTTCATTGAAAACTTTCACTGTGAACCCAGACAGTGCGCACATTTCACAGATTTATTCAAACCAACCACCTCTGAGCTGTGAGTTCGCCCAGAGCAGCAGAGGGGCGGCCAGGATTTGCCGCGGGCTCGGGACTCTCTGCAGCTCTGTCCCGGCCTGCCGGAGCCCTGTGTGTGTGTGAGTATGGACGGGAGGCAGCGGGGAGGTGGATGTTGCTCTCCCCCCCACCCACCCCTCCCTTTTTCCTCCCTTCTCTCCTACTGCAATTCATTTCTGTTTGACGAGGCACAATAAAATCTTCTTGTACATCCCTGCTCCCGTGTCTTTCTGGGGGAGGGATGTTTGTTTTAGGCACGCACAGAGCAGCCGCGCTCCCGCTGCCCGGGCGGGACATGGAAAGAGAAATTCATTTCTCCAAACCCGGTGAAATGCGACTTTAAAGCCCCGGAGACTGGTCTCGCCCCCAGCTTGGCTCTGGGAGCAACTCCCAGCGTCAAAACACGAGAGGAGCTCCGGCTTGGACCCAGCTCCTCTCTCTTCCTCCCCGCAGGAGAAGCCCGGGCTGGCACCGGGTGTCTGGGCCGGCTCCAGGGAGCGGGGCGGGGGCCCTTCCCCGGGCCGGCCGCGGAAGCCCGCCGGAGTCACCGGCGCTAAAAGGTGCCAGAGGGAACCCCACCGTGGTCAGGGCAGCCCACGCCCTCCAGACGGGTGAAATGGACGCTACTTCGTTTCAGGCATGACCAGGACGCCGCGTTTCGTTGCGCGGTGCCCCGGTTGATGCGCAGTTATCCCCGCTGTGCGTTTGACTCTGGCAGCATCCAGAAACCACTCGATGCCCACGGCCCAGAGCTCACGTCTGGGTCAGCTCGTTAAAACACGACAGGGGTTTAATACAATTATTCTGGAGAAGCCCCCATTTCTCCCGTGTTTCTTTCTCTCCTCACTCCTCTGGATTCACCTAAGGCTTCCCATGTACGGCTGCTCCGGTGCCCAAGTTGAAGAGGGCTGCAGCAACGCTGCTGCTGCAGCTTCTCCCAATTGCAGTAGTAAAATCTTAATTAAAAAGCGCCCGGCTATTGGCTGCCATGCGGGGGAAGGGACACGCACGCCCGCAGGCAGCGCAGCCCTCGGAAGCATCCCAGAGAAATATAGTTCTTGATTAGTGTATTTTCATCTCGTTCTTAGCGGAAGACAGTTTGTAAGTACCTGCTAATGTTAGTGCTCTTTAAGGTTTCAATTGTTCTAGGGGGTTTGCCATTGACTTTTTCATTATTTACCTACTGAATCAAAGTAAGCAAATGCCATCTGTTTCCCTGCTGCTATCATCTTCACTTTTAATTATCCGCCCAGCCGCCTAATAGAGATGATATTAAACTAAATCTTTTTGACATTAAAAGTAATTATCCCCAAACCAATATTACAAGAATGAAAATTACCACCACCACTCCCCCCCCCCCCCCCCCCTTCAAGAAAAAGGCACATTCCTCCTAGTCCAGGCAACCTCTTCAGATCCGGAGCGAGAAAAGGGAGACGGAACTCCCGTTAGCCCGGACTTCTCAAGTATTTGAAACATTATTAACTCGATTTCCCGGCTCCCAGTGGGGGAGGAAAAAGCGACAAGGGAGGAAGATTTGTGGAAGAAAATAAGGGAAATTCGGGGCTCCGCGCACCCCTGAGCGGCCTCCTCTCCGCCCGCAGTCCGGCGGTCACACGGGGGGAACCCACACCGGGCCCGGGGCTGCCTGACCCCTCGGGGATCCAGGTACCCAAGCCCCGGCTTTTGGGGACGAGCACATCCTAAAGACACAGACACGCGGCCCTCGAAGGGCTTCGCACCATCCAGCGGCACCGGCCGTGGCCCCGCGCCGGCGTTGCGGGGACGGTCATTAGGGGGACATCGGGACCGGGGCCGTGATGGAGGGGCACGGCGGGTCCTCTGACAGATGGCCGCCGGCTGAATTACCTCCACAGAGTCATTTCGCCTACTCTCAGACTTCTCCGCCATTTCTCCTCCGACTCGCTTTAATATGAGCCGGAGCCGCGTCCCCCATTTCCTTTAATATGTGCTAAACTGAGCTAATTTTAATTGCATGTTTCAACTTTGCTAATTAAATAGAGTGGTCTAATTAAAAGTGACTAGGGAACAGTTTTAATTCAACCCTCTACTTTTTTAACAATCCATTATGCAACAAATCCAGGGTAAGCCCTCCCTTTAAAAAAGCTACAGATGATTGAGTTTTTACACCTTTTTACACGCTCACAATGGGGAGACTTGACCCAACATATGTAGCGCTGGGGCCGGGCCCCCCCGGCTCCCCGGCGGGGCACCGCGACCGAGCCGCCTCGCTGCTGCTGCCCCGCCTGAGCGCGGCTGGACCCGGGGGCTTCCCGGGGCCTCCCCGCTGGAAGTGCGGAGACTATTAGCCCAGCAGAGGTTAGAGTAGCACATCCCCAAGACAGCAGACCAGGATTTGGGAAAATCGGGCTCTTTACACGCTTCATCTCTTCACCAAGTGCTCATTAGGTTGTTAACCTCTGGTTCACATGAAAGGGGCATGTGATGAATCCCGTCCCGAACAAATGGGCGCATCCCCCTTCAGGCACTGAACAAAGCCCTTAAAATAACTGCACAAGAAAGCCTTTAGTTGTTACTCTAAAATTTCTTTTCTCTGAGAGCTTGCGCCCATCCACACACACGCACACCGACACACAAGAAAGAGGGAAAAAAGCTCACACACGCAAAAATCCATCCATCACCTCCCCCGTGTGCTGGAGCTAAAAATTTAAAATCCGTGGTCCGTCCCCAGAGCCTTCGACGCTGGTTGATGTCCCCCTGATTTGGCTGAGGTTCGGGCGGGGGATTCCCAAGTGAGGGGAAGGAAATCTTAATCGCTTTAGCGGGGCGGGCGGGGGAGCAGCCTCTGCCTGTGGAGGGGGAAAGCCACGCGTCCCGGCAGGGGACAGCGCCCTGTGGGGGCCCGGGGCTGTGCGGGTGCTCATGCCGGGCCCCAGCTCTGCTCCCCCCTTCTTCCACCCGCCAGCGAGACGAGCTCAGCGGGTCCACAGCGGAGGAGGGCGCGGGCAGGAGTCTCCCGTTCTCGCCGGGGGAGTGCGGCGAGAGCCGGGACTTCTCGGGGGAGCACAGTGTCCCCAGTGTCCCCAGTGTCCCTCTCCGCCCCCGGCCCCGCTCTGCCCTGGGAGCGAGAGCGTCGGATCGAGTCCTCTCCTATACCATACGGGCTCAACCTCCGGAGCCAGCGCTGCCTGCTCGGGGCTCGCTGCCCACGGAGGGCCGGCCAGGGATCCGAGCCTGGCTCCACATTCCCACCGCTCGCCTGTGGATTTGGGGCTCTTTAAGACCTTTGCTTTTCTCTCCCTCCCTCCTTCTCCCTCTCCCTTTTTATTTCCCAGCCCCTCGGGCACGGATTAAAGTGACAGACAATTTTCCCCTCGCACCTTATTGATGGTTAAATGCACTCTGAGTTAATGCGCGGGAAGCGGGGAGGGAAGGGCGGGGGGGGCTGTCCCGGCAGCGCCGCGAACCTCGGCCGGTCGATGGAGCGGCCGCGGGCCGGGGGCGGCTCGGCACGGGCTGCGCCGCATCCCCGCGCGGGCTGCGCGGCTGCGGAGGCTCCGCGGCCCCCACAGGGACCCGCGCGTGTGTCGCATCCCTCCGGCGGCCGCGGGGACACGCGCTGGCGGCGCCGGGAGCACGCAGGTACCGCGGGGGCAGAATGACTCGGGAAAGCCCCGCTCCGCTAATTTACCGTAGGGCGCTCCGAGAGGTTCATTAAAAAGGCTCTTGTCAGCCTCCCTAACGATCCGAGAGCTTTTTAATTATATTTTATATTCCCCCTACCCGTCTCCTAACTTCAAACACATGGTAAAAAGGATTTGCTGTTTTGTTTCAGGTAAAACCTAATAATTAAAATTCAGACCCCGTCCCATGCATCTGCTTCGCCTTTGCCAAATGAATTGAAGGGAGAGAGAAAAGCGATTTCATTGAGATCACAGATGGGGTGCAGGTTTTTGGAAGAAATTTGAGAAACACCATTGTCCAGAATCAAAACTCTATGTCTTGCCCCACAAAGGGGGCTGCTTTAAGCCCCTCAACTTCTATGGGGCTTGTTTTTTAAACTTTAAGTGTTCCGCACAATAAGCTGCCACCAAAATGTCACAACCACTCTAATTCCAAGTGTGTCTCACTGCAAAGGGTGCAGAAAAATGAAGGGAGCAAAGGGAAAGGAGTGTAATTAAAAACCCCGGAGCTCCCTCCTGCCTGCTGGGGCCCGGCGACCGGTCCGGGGCGGGGGCGGCGGGGAAATGCCCCCGCCCGTGGCAGCGACACGGGCACCCCGAGGTGCGGGACCGACCCCCCCGCGCCGCTCCCGCATCTGCCCGGCCACAGCCCGGCTCAGCACATCGCAGCGCTTCCAGATTTTGGAGGCTAAATTGTTTCATTAGCCCAAAGCAGAAGATTAATCCTTTTATTTTTATTCATGATCATGACAGCCCCGGTCGGATTTGCCAGAGGATTCCCCCCTTCAGTGTTTATTGCCCCAGGAGCTCAGGAGCCGAACAATCCTGACGGAACGCGATAGATAAACACAATCTATTATCGCTTAAGAGAGATATCGAGGGGGTTTGCGGAGGGGCGGGAGGGCCGCTGTAACAGCGTCATCAAAAACCACGCGCGCTTGGGGCAAAACATGATTCTTGTATTCTTTTTCCAGCTCACACGCGGTATTTAAGGGGCCCTTACACAAACACAGACTTCTTTCAAGTTATTGACGGACCATCCGCAATCTCCCACGGCACCGTCCAGCCCGGGCCGGTGCCATCAGCCCCGAGGGACCGCGCAGCGCTGGGGCGATGCCCGAGCATGTGGCTCCATTTGTTTGGTTGGTTGGCTGTTTGTTCGTGGGTTGTTGTTTTGGGTAGTTTTTTTTTTTTTCCCCCCGGAATGCAAAATTTTCCTTGCGCGCCCCTCGCCCAGCGCCGGGCTGAGCGGCCCCATCTCCGCCCACGCCCGCGGGGAAAGGCGCGGCAGCACCGAGGCTTTTCCCCTCTTTTGACTTCGCTTTAATTATTTTATAAATATTTTTAAATAATTTTTGGTGGAGGTGTGGGCAGAGCCGGGCCGGGGGGCGGAGGGAAGGGAAGGGAAGGAAGGGAGACCCGCGGGGGAGGCTCCGCGCCCGGCGGCGCCTCAGCGCTCCGGTGCCCGCGGGAATTCCGCCCAGACCGCTCCGTCCCGCCCGGGAGAGGCCGAGGGGCGGCTGCGGGTCCGGCCGGTCCCGGGAGGTGCCTTCGCCCCCATCCCGCTCCGCCAAGCCAACATCTCGCGGGGAGCCGGCGGCCGGGAGGTGCGAACGCGCGGGGAGACCCGCATCAGGGCAGGGATCACTTTTTTGGTGTTTTTGTTTGTTTATTTGGTTTGGTTTCCCCACGTTAGACGATACCGCAACAGCCACACGATGCCTGACTCACCTTCGTCTAAACATTGAAGAAGTATTTTTCAGCAACGGGGTGCTCTCTGAAAATCACATATTATACTTCAGTTGTAAAAAATATCTCCCCCCCTTTTTTTTTTTCTTTATTACATCCACAAAATAATAAATTGTTTTGTTCTTCTGCATCAGCGAGTTTATAGTTGTCATTAAAAAAAAATTCCTTCTCCATTGCCACCACAGTTAGGAAATGCTTTCCCTTACACAATCAGTCTCAATTAATCAGGACACATAAACAGGCAAATAGGCCTGATACAATGAAAAATATTCCTAAGTACATATCAGAGTAATTTTTAAGCTCCAAAAATGGCTGCAACAGAATGGGGGTTTTCAAATGACAACAAGTGAGGTCTACATGTAAATTTAGAAAAGGCAAGGTCCTGAGTAGGATGCTGTAATTACAAGGCATAAAATACTTATGAGTGATAGTAACTCACACCAACGGGGACTGTGACAGTAGATTAAATAAAGCATAGAGGCAAATAAAATTATAGAAACTACATTTTTAGGTGAATGAATACTTACTTATATTCAGTACTTTACAGAATTATGATAATTTTTAAAAATCACCCAAGTACCACTACCCTTTTAGAAGAAAACTGCATTAAAAGGAAGATAATAAAGAGAAATTAGTCACATGTAAAAGACTAAGACTGTAACCAAAACTTTTTGAAGACACTATCTTAGATCCTCAGAGCATACATGAATCTGACTTAAAGACTACAGAATGCCCACAGGAAGTAGTTGGGCTGTGTGGACCAGCACATAAAAGGATGTAATTAGAAGACAGACTCAAAGTAGGAAACTAGAAAAGAAAACCAGAAAATCCATGGAAATTTAACTTTTGGAAGACACAAATCCTAAATTCAACAGCTGACAGACTGCAAGGAACAACTACCAAAGATGCAAAGGATTATTAAAAATATCAGAAACAGGAAACCTGCCGGAAGATAATCGGACTAATATATTTTTATGGTGCAAAAGACCCCTTTTATTAAAACCAGAAAAAAAACTAAGCTAGTAATTTGTAGTGGTGTTTACTACTGTGAAAACATATTTTCTCGAGAGAAAAAAAAAAAAAAAAAAAAAGGTTACATTATCCGAGATTGATAGCTGGAAGCAGAAAACAACAATTTTCACAGTGAGAGGATTCCAGCCATGTCCCCAAGAATCTGTGCGGGAACCTGTGTTATTGAAGGTACTCAGACACCACTACCTGGAGAAAGTGATCAGTGCTGAGCTGCTGGTATTAATATATAACACAAACACATTCAGTTGAGTGGATCGAAAGGGAAGAGTGGTGAACTGTGGAATCCTGTGGAACACTGTCACAACATGGAGCTGGGAAAACAGTAAAGGAAACTCAGTGGTACTAAGTACAAAATAGCCATCCTGTTAACCAGTAGCTTTGTAATCACGGAACTAATGAAGCCTCCTTCTATAACCAGCAGTTGAGTGACATTTTAATTGAATTATATTAAGGCTGCAGTGTGACTTTGGTCTTTATTACATATAAAAGAATCCACAGAGGAAAGCCCTGACTAAGGAGCGGATTCTCTGTTATCTAAAGAGACATTAAAACCCTTTGAAACTTTTAGTGTGCTTGGGTCTGGAGTGACTCCCAAGAGCTGGATCTGCAGCGAGCCTTGCCTTCACTGCACACACTCAAGGGACCTTTCATCTGCCCTCTTATTTCCTGAATTTTGGGGCTGCTGACTTTGACAAGTTTTAAGGAAAATTCTGACAGCAAAACCTTTATAGCATTTAATTTGCTAGAAAAAAAAAATTAAGGAGTCTGATTGATTTCATCTCACATAAATCAGCAGTGCTGTCAGAGGGAGCAGCCTGGCCTTCCTCTTCTCTCATTTTCACTGACTCCCATCAGTGAGCTGCATCAGCTTCTAAACTGCTCCAGGAAAAAACAAAAATGGTCACTTTAATTAGTTTGCCTGGTTCCAGTGCAAGGTAGGGGCAGAGATGGCTCTGCTGGCAGAAGTATACATCTATATCAGACTAAATTGAGCATAAAACTGCCTGGATCCTGACATGTTTAGTGCTAAATTTGATATTCCTCCACCTTTGTCATCTGTGGGGGAAGTAGTTTCAGGTAGAGAACAAGGTCTCATGCTTTGTACAGTGTACAGTAATTTCTACTTTCTTTCATGATGCATCCAGAAAAAAATTATAATTAAGGCTACTGCACTTGTCTTTTGTGCAAACAGAGCAGTAAAACTAAACTCAGGTGCAGAATCAACATCCAGTTTCCACTCTCAGCTCTTTTGTTCAAAAAGACCAATGGCTGCAATGAACATCCCATGTCAAGGGCTGGATTGGCTCATCCCAGGCAAGCATCCAGATGCCAGCCTAAAGACCGATTTGCACCCTCCCTCCCAAGGACCTTAAAGGAATTCTGTATTTTGGCAGTCAAACAGCTTTGCTAGTGGGCAGCACACACACAAGGCAGCTGTGCTGGGTGGTGCTGAAGCAACCACAGAACGTTCAGCACAGGGACTCATTCCTCCTCCACCCTCACAATATCGGAAAAACCGAAGTGCGAGCTGCAATCAGTGAAGACTCCTCCTCTGGCGGAGGCCACCATCACTGTTTCCAAATAAAAATGTATCCTCTGCTTTGTCAAATGGTGGAAAGTCTTGGTGCTTCTCTTGGTGCCTGGCATGAGTGCTGAGGGCACTCAGGAGCAGGGCAGCAGAGGGGGAAGCCTTTGCCCCGGGGGGAAAGGCACACGTAAGACATCTCCATCTTTAGCATTTCCAGCTGACTGCTCCAGGCAGGTTCTGCTTCTGTCTGGTAGTGACTCTTCCATGTGTCTTGTGCTTGTTGTGGAAGTTGTTTTAAGGCACTGGAATCTTCTCATGCATTGTTTAGGGAGCCTGGACATAGGGCCTGGATAATGAAACACTTCAGTGCTGTGACTCTGGGATATTGTGATTTGATTTTTCCCCACATACGGAAGAGTGAAATCATATAACTATTTAGTAAAAATATTGCTGCAATTGAAAATTTATTTTAAGTTTCTAATGTCACCAAGTAGGTACACTTTATGAAAGCCAAAGTCCTCTCCTGCTACATTAAAAAGAATAGACAAACCCCAGCTCCACTAGAAACACCCTCAGCACTCCCACTGAGCTGAAGGGTGCATGTGCAGAGAGCAGAGAGCAAACACTCGTGTTCTGCATGGTCTCTAATAATGATTTCAAACACCACTGTCAACAGGCAGAAAGTTTCCCCCAGAGCCAGAGCGTGCCCCACCTTCACCCATGAGTACCAGAAGCTGATGCATGGCACGGGATTCCTTTCAGCAACAGTAACTCCTTAAGACTCGAAACTAATGCATTAATCATGTTAATGGTAAACCATTAGTGTGAAGAACCTGAAGATAAAAAAGGCAGAAGCAGGGATGTGCTCCATAGCAATGGTGTTACAGTTCTAAGGTAATACTGAATTACAAAATTCGAGTGGCTAGAGGATTATCCATGCCAGCAGAGCGTGTGAAGTGAATACCAGGAGAGCAGAAAATGACGGCACAGAATATTAATACTTCTACACGGGGATTTGTTCATGTTGATGGTGTGATTCAGAAAGGTGACTCGACATGGTTGCTTCTTGAAATCAGGCCCAAAGTATTTAAGGACCAAAATGATTAACGTTTTATTTAAAGAGCGATACACTTGTTTACGTCGTGGCAGAATGATCCCTGTATACTGATCTCAAAAACTTTGTATCAGAGGGCAGCAACGCCACCACTTTGAACACTTCCAGTTAATTATCACTAGAACATTTTGATAATGACAGTGTATTTTGCAATATGAACAAAATGAGGGAAAAATAAGAGTTTAGGAAAAAAAAAAAAAGGTCAACCAACCTTGGGAGCACTGACTTCAACAAGTTCAACAAATATTCAAGCCACATTTAATAACTTTATAAAACTAGTATCAAAGTAAAAAATATATAGTCAAAATACAGAAATCAAGTTGAGTGAGAGAAAACAGCCTGATGAGATCAAACAGAAGTTAAACAGAACATATTAATAAAAACAAGTTAGCTGAAAGGTCTATTTGCTTTGTGAAGCACTATTTCAGCAACTTCTTTCCTCAACAGCCAGCTTAGAAGGAAGAAAAAAAAAAAAGGATATGCATCACTTTAAAATCCTGCTGTATGTTTTACTGTGATTGTTTGTAGAAACAGCATCACCCCAATTTGCAACCCATGTTAATTTCTTATTTAATAAACGCAGTGGAATTTTTTTTTTTTGTAAGAAAACCAAAGTTCAGAATGAAGCGTCTGCATTCAGCTTTCCATTACACATACATTTATCGCTCTGTTGGCTAGGATTTCTTTTATTTGTGAACTGCAAATTATTAAGATTTGCTTACACTTCTAAACCTTTTTTTTTTTTTTTTTTTTTTTTGTCATAGATACTTCACTTCTAAAAGTGTCTGGTGTAGCACTCACTAATTACAGAGTTATAAAAGGTAGAATAAGGCTTTGCCCACTCAGAAATTCTCATTTTTGGTAAAGGTAACAATATATCAGCATCACTAACATCTTAATAATAGGCATACGTTTAATTTTATATCACCATCCTTCCAAAGGAAAAAAGAAAGACTAAAAGATGTGTGCAACTGGTTTTAGCTTAGTAAAAAATTTTCAGATCAGAACTCATTCAGCTACAGTAAACTCTATGAATTACGTATTAACATTAACATAGATGGAAAATAATGTGCCATGCTTTAAATGAAAAAAAAAAAAAAAGTTCAGCAGATGATGATCCTGTAATGCTGTTGTGCACTGTCCTGCAAGCCCAGAGATAAAACAAAAACAAAGCAAAACAAAACGAGAAAAAAAAAAGGGGGGGGGGCAGGGGGGAAGACAGGGTAAGAAAAGGAAAAAAAAACCCAGAAAAAAACCCAAACAAACCAGTTTTGATGCAGGTTTGGCATCAACTGCACATTATGGTCTTAGCCTCAGTATGCTCATCTATGGTGGAGAAATTTAAAGTACCAGATTTCTTCCACGTCAGGTAGCAGGTAGCTGGTGCAAACATTTCAGACAAGAGAACTACGATTTCTTTAATTTGAGATGGGATCAATAATGTATTGTTAAAACGTCCAAAGTGTGCAACAATAAGGCAGATTTCTTATTACACCACCCCTCAAAATACCCATTGTTTGATGAACCAAACAAGGTGCTTTAAACCAGCAGAGTAATAGGAGACAAGCAAGTACCAGAATGAAGAAAAACTGCTAAAATGGGAACTGCCGTTTCTTTCACAAGGAGAAATAAAGAACTTTTGTATCTGGTATTTGAAAGGTTTTTAACAGCTGATATTCAATATCAGCTGATTCCTGAAGTGTTGGCAAGATACCAGGTTTCTGGTACTGGCCATGTCTAATGTTATTTAAATATTCACATCATGCAATAAGCAGTTTCACACTGCAATGTAATGGAAAATACTTCCTAAACTGAATTGGAACTGAGACCCAAAGCAGAACCAGTAAATAAATATCTCGCATATATGTCAAACTATATTCTCCAAACAAAACCTTACATCTTATCAAAGAAGTCAGAAAGTACTAACAAAAATTATATGCTTTCTACTATAATACTGTTAAATTTCCATGGCTGAGAATGTCCCATTAATTTTTTCTGCCTTTTTAAATTAGTTGACCAAGTAGAAATTCAAACACAGAAATAAAATGCATATATATGAGAGCACTGGCTCAGTGAGATATCAAATATACAGCATTCTAGTGTCAAAAGTACAGGCAGAAATGTCCAAGATTTCTTGGTGAAAAAGGGGCATTTGAGGAGTAAAAATTCTACTTAACAATCACTCTACTTAACAATTTTAACAGTGCATTAATTATAACAAAAGCTGGATGATAAGTGAGCAACAGAATCATAATGTTCAGTGTTCATAGCAGAACTTTATCCTCTGCTCATTTTAATGAGGTTGGAAACATATACTCATATGTGAAAATTTAAGTAGTTATGTTTGTTTTTTCAATTTTTCAGGATTCTTGCAAGAGGCAAACTTATGACATGGAATTGAGCCGGGTGTCAGTACAAGGTGGTGCTCAGAGATGTCTTCCTCCTGATGCGGTGCCTCTGGCTTATCAAAGGATGATTAGTCCTACAATCTTGTTTGATCTATTCTTTTGCCTCTAGGAAAAGGGTTTCTTGAGGATACAGTTTTACCTCCAGTAATGATTTATTTGGATCCAGCTGGGTCACCTGTAAATACATGAACACAAAGAGACGTGTAAGTAGACTTTTGAATTGCTAATCTTCATAGTGTAGACTTTCACTGGGAAGATTTTTGAGTCCCTCCATCAATGCTAACTGAAGTAGTGAGTATTATTTTCCAGGATGCAGATTAAGAAATACATACTGTGTTTTCTGTCATTGCTATAAGTACTATTTTATAATAACAATGAACATATAATAAAAAAACAGAATCCCTGACATTAATTCCAAGAAGGTCTGGTTCTCTATCACAAACTAATGCACGAACCTGTTTTTGTCAAAGTTAAGAACTTTTGGAAGATTTACTAGAACACATGAGTTAAGGTGAAAAATAGAACTGCACTCCTAGATAACCATCCCAAAATTTCAGTCAAACTGATGGTGCAAGCAGCATAGCCAACCCAACAGGATCTCTCCACTGAAAAGGGAAACTTTATTTTCCTACTCCCTTTCTTGCTCCAAGTCATGTGGTGCAACACCCAGCTTTCACTCACTTCAGTGCTTTCCAGACACCTCAGTCATCCCAGGCTGCGAGAAAACTGTCTACTTGTGTGGTTACTACACAATGTATTTACTGATGTAGACAAATTAATGACAACAAGTGTCCCAGTGCCCTTCTGACATTCAAGTTTACAAGCTAAGCCAGTGCTATGACATCCTTCAGAATACTGCAAAACGTCGTGAAGAAAGACGAAGCATTTTCTGAAATATTTCAGTTCCATTTTTAAACTTATTTTCCCTGGTAATTCTGTTTTTGTTTATTTTGCTGTGTGAGCACAGCAGTTATCAGAAGTCTGCTTGTGAATAATACATTATTAGTCATATGCCATAGGTATAAATGCAGATGCATGCCAAGAAACATTTTTTTTCCAAAGTTAAATTTGTTTCATCTACGATCACAGCATGCCACTGCTTTCTAAAAATGTTTTTTGAAAACATTAAGGGTATAGCACATGATATGCTATGAATTAATAAGAAATGCTCATGTAATTTTCTTAAAAGACTAATTTACTAATCCTGTTACTATTAACAAAAATAGTATTGCTTCTCATTCTCTCCCAGCTAAATCAGGCAAACTTTAAATATATTTGCATTTCTATTGTCTTTTTTAATAATTAAGGAAAAATTATTCTTTAAACAAACATTCAAGGCTTATCACTCCTTAAGACCATCAGAATCAGTATAATTTCATCTGACTGCAGCAGATTTTTTTTTTAAATGACATAATTAAAAAACCAAACCCAACCAAAAACTGTACAGATGCATTATTTTTATTCCCAAAGCGGGAATGTATTTTCTTAACTTCATGTGCTGTGGTGAGCTACTGCTAAATGTCTGAAGAGAAAAATAATTTACAAAAACCAGACTCAATTTTAGATTCCTATTATCTACAGTCCAATTATGCATTCCTGCACAGATGCTGCCTGAATTATTGAAAGGTTATTATCTACGAAAGCAAACCTGTTATGTAAAAAACAGCCAAAGTAGTGCATTTAAGTTTGTGATTACAGAAGTATGCTAATTAAGTATCTTGTAGCATTTTTTAATGTTTTGGTATTCTGCTACAGTCTGTTACTGAACAGGGAGCAAGGTAAAGAGGGGTCTGTGCAATTCACAGTTTCTGAGGACACCTGAGAGAAGCAATTTTCCTTCTTTTCAGTACAAGCCCATATTAATTTAGACATCTCTGTTTTCAAATCCTGCAACCATTTTATTGGGGTTTTTAATTTGATCCCCCCCCCCCCAAGAAAAGGCAGGAAAGTCATAACACGTCTCTTTTACACTTGGGAAAAAAAATCTCAAAAGTATGCCTGGGCACTGAACACAACCTTCCAGGCTGTAACCATATGGAAATGTGTTATTCACTTGAGTGTTATTCAAGATACATGTCTTAGTCTAAGGTTTGCAAACTTCAATTGCCTTAAAAAACAACAACACATGATGCTCCTTCCTCAGTGAGAAGGTTCCAAGGAGCCTTCTGGAGTACCTGCAGCACAAGGACTGTGCAGCTTTTTCACCATAATTTCAGTGTGCTGCTTAATTCACTGAGGGACAGCAGAGTTTGCAAATGTTTACACCATTACCCAATTAACTAACAATATGGCTCCTACATCTGTCAACAAACAAAGCTGTTGTTGCTTTGTTTTAGCTCCTTGGCATTTTCTGTTCATATGGATCGCCATTGTACTTAATTATCACACCACAACCCTTCTGCAGCTTCTACTTTGTTATTTGTGGCTTGTAAATATGTTGTTTACTACGAAGAAAAGAAGCCTTATTAGTGAACACAACTCCTAACTAAAGAAATGGTTTCTCTTGTAAATATATGAAGGATAAGACCTAAGATGCATTCTAACTTACAGTATTTTAAAAAAGAATTAGAAACCAAAGAATGATCTGTAACAGAGATCAAAGGAAAAAGGGCTGTAGCCTTGCAAAAGGTGTGTTCAGTGTAGTGTTCTACTGAATCTCATTCCCTTATATTTATGTGCATCACTTCATAATAAAAAGTACAGAATGCCTTTAGATGTGTATCTGTGTGCCTTGTTTCTTCACCGTTAGTATAAATTCTGGAGCCCACTCCAGATCTGACACCCTTTGGCTCTATTGCCATTGCATGATGCTCTTTCCAAAACGGATCTGCACATGATTAAAGTTACACTGTCCCCAAGCCCTACACCTTTATTAGCTGAATATTTATTCTATTTTGTTAGCAATTACACAGAAAATCATTGAAGTACGCTTATATATTGAACCTGATTTCACCTGTTCCACCTGTGTGGCAGAATGAACACTTTCTTGATTAAGTTGCAAAATTCACTTTCAGCATTAGTTAAAGGCTTTGGGAAATGCTAAGGGCACATTTTTATCTTTATCTTCAAGTCCTACAATAACTGACTTTCTACCAGTCGTAAGCACACACTCAAGCAGTCACCTCATGCACTACACTGTGCAACCAGCTGAATGTATTTTTCAAATCTTTTGTGGGTTTGCTAATGCCTAACACTTTATATTATAATGGAACATGAACTAAAACCCCTTGAAAAGAGATTGGAAAGCGTTCCAAGCTTATCCAGTGAGGAGGGTGGCAGAGGAGGGACTCAGTGTCCAGAAGCTGAGAGTATAACACAAGTGACAGCAAAATTACTGACATTCAAGCTCACAGAAGCCTGCACAATACCATGCAGGTGCATGCAGGGCCGTCCCAACGCCCTGAACACAGAGAGTGCCCCAGGAGATTTTCTCTTCAGGCAAATGACTTTCTGTGCAAACCTTAACACTCCCCTCCCTTCAGGGAAGACTCCTTCGGGCGACATGACCAGAGGTGCTACAGGACTTTATTTCTGCCAGTGCCAGACCTTGCCATTGAGCTGCTTTCACTGAAATAGGTGTAAGCTGATAAAAAAAAACTTTTATTCCAGCTATGGATTCAGTTTTATGGGACCTTAAGTTTTGGTGCACTGGAGCTATGGCTTCTTTTTTTAAAGAGCTCTGTTACACAATCAATGTCGGTTTGGTGCCAGGGAGGTCATCATTTAAATAAGTATTTGTTTAAATGAATTCTGTGGTGATTATTCCAACTAAGCACTAGCTAGTTGAAGTACTTCCATGCTACTTAGAAGTTCAAATTATTTATGACTCTGCAAGGCACAAGGTAGTAATGTTAACTCTTATACTCCTCCTGCAAGAATGTAGGAGCTGCTTACACTTCATTCTGAATAAAATTAATTGGATTTCTAGCTAAACCAAACTTAAAAACTAATGCTAGTTTAAACAACATTTTTAATAATTTTTATAGCAAAGTTTTTTTCCTTCTAGAATAACATCACAGTTATTTCTGTCTTCACCTTTGCTGCCCTATGTGTTCTATTACACACTCACATCCTGAGCAGCTGTACTTTTACCACTTACAAGGTGTGGTTCCTTACCCTCCCTAACTCTGCGGGGAAAAGATAAATACCAAAAAAAAAATGGCTTAATGCCCAGGAAGGTAATTTAAAAATAAAGAATCAAATACACAATTATTATGACACTTACACAAGCAGTAAATATCACACCCTTCACCTTTCTCTCCACCCTAGGACAAGGATCTGATTCCCGAGTAGCACAGCCTCTATACCACTTACACACGCATGAATACATTTAATGAATCTAACGGACAAAGAGTTCTTTTACTCTCTTTCCTAATCCTCCTAAAGTATAAATGCAATAGAAATTACTTAAAGGCACACCTGGTAAAGTACCAGATCTGTTTAAAAAACTATATTTTCAGAGTGACATACAAACAAATACAGTGAATCCTTTCTACCTATTGAAATATCTCTGGGTTACACAGATAATACGCTCAACTTGAGCAACAAACAAAAGTAGAGTTACTTTATAGAAATATATGCAATTAGATTGGGCTTAGTTGAATAAACTTGGAGATAATTTACATCTGAATTGAAGAAAGCCATCACAAACAAGGAAAAATATGTCATAGTAAAAGACTTGTAGCCTCGATCCAAATACAAAGCTTTAATCCAATACATCACACTGACTGTCTTATTTCTCTGAAGAGGTTTTCTCAAAACATATTTTAGATTAAGCATATTTAAAAAGACATTTATGAAGCAAAATAGCAGCTGTTGATAAAATAGAAAACTGTGATGCTGTATCCTCTACTTTGAGCATGCTTCTCATTTTTCCCTTGGAAAGCCGTGCAGTGCTCCGAGATGCAGCCGACCTTGACGTGGAGTCTAAGTTTTCAAAGCCTTAACATAATTTATATTTAAAAAAAAATAATTGCTGCATAGATTTTAATCAGTGAAGGCTGGCTAGCCTCTCTTGCACTACTTGACTTACTTGACAGTAACTTAAGACAGCAACGGTGTTCCCCCCTGTTTTCTAAAACACTGAACATAATGACAGGGTGGTGCAAATAACAAGGATAAGCCCAAACTCAGTGTTGCTATATTTTCATAGTGGTATCTGGACTATCTGGTACTTTTGAAAAGTTCTAAATGAAAATCTGATTTTTCAGCTGGAATAAATACCTCATATTTGCAAAACAAAGCTTAAAAACCCCATAAAAGCAAATCTTTTTTTTTTTTTTGTCAAAACGAAATAAAGCCCCAATGTTAATGATGTTTTTAAAAATACCAGATTTTTACCCAAATCCTATAGCTTTTTAACAGTGAGTAGTGAAAAAAAAATACATAACTGTAGTTTATCTACTTTCCAACAAAAGGCCTTAGGAAGGGCTGTATACACCTGGGTAGCTCTGAGGCAGTTCTGTGCCTCTTTTTAGCCAAGGACCAGAAATTTTATTGAGTGATCAGTACTTGCCCAAAATATGGCCAAAATACATCCAGCTACCAACATCCCTGAACATTTGTTTTACATTTCTTTCCAAGAGCTAAGCTCACTTTAAAAAATCACTACAAAAAGGCTGCATCTCCCTCTAGCCTTTCAAACAGCTCATTTTCAATGACAACCAGTCTGCTCTTTCATTTTGGCAGAAGTGCAAACACTAAAGTATTTCAATTAAGAAAAGCCTCTCCGAATAATGTGACTTTTATTGTTGTGGTGCTAATGGTGCTGAAGTATTACACAAGTTGCCTTGAGAGCAAGAAGATGGAGTTGGAGTCAGTGGGAGTCACACGCAGGTCCTGACATGGACATTAATGGTCCCACAGTGGCAACAACTCCGAGACTGGAGGACTTCAGCCTTCAAGGAAGAGCGAGGCGGTGTAAAGCTCCCAGATTTTCTGCTTTCCTACTTTCTGGTTTGAAATCTTTGATTTATTTGGGAATTCCTTATGCAGTTTCTCAGAAAAAGAGAAGCTGACAGAAAACCCTGGACCTTGTCTTTTCCTGACAAAGGACCTGCAGGGAGAGGAGCTCCACTACCTTCTCCCTCACGCTATTTACCTTCATTTTTCTTGTTGAGCGGAGAAAGTTTAAGTTCTGGCATTTACAGATGAGAGCATCTGTATGTTAAGCATCCTTTCTGCTGTGCCAGGGAGCAAAACAGCTCATTACTTGTGGGCACTGCTGCCTGTGTGCTTATAGTGAACTAACAATAATTCATGTATTTAATTGTTTTTAAATGCGCCAGCTACACAGAAAAAAGATGACATCCCCAGAAATTCTACAGCTTTCACTCTGGAGATCGAGGAAGAGCTGAAAGGAAGCAAACAGCCACATCCTCTGGAAGTTTGAAAACATACAAATACATTCAGTGCTCCAAATCAACTGTAAGAACTTTGCTTTGCATACATCCCAGAGGGGAATGGATGGGAACACAGTCACTCACAGAAGAGCTACCCAGGATTTGATTTATGTGAGCTTAATTATAATTGCATGAAAAAACAATCCAAAAGGATTTTTATCACTAGTTCAAAGGATTAAGATGTTCAGATATCACAATGATATCTACAGTATAACATTGTGATTGGTAGATAGGTAAATGGAATAAAGAGAGTGCCTAGATCTGCTTTGGTGATTTAGTCTGATGCATTACTTAGGCAATTACCAAAACAGCAGGAGATCATTAAATTTTCTGGTAACCAGACACAGCAGTCTTAGTATCATACTAGTACAAAGGCTCTCTACTGGTATTTTATCATTTCATTTTCTTCCTACATGGGTCAAAAAAAGTCCACGAAATGGATATTAAACACGAATTCTGGAGAAAAAGTAAGAAATATCTTAGCCCCAGTATACGCTGAATAATGTCACGTGCAAGAGCAAAGCTCTACAGCTTAACTAAGGCATCTTCCTGCGAACAATACCGCGTCTCCCCTGAAATAAATGTTTTGTAAAATGGGGCAGCGCTGAATAAAAGAGCACTTTGGGTGCGAGGGATGTGCACTGAAGGGCTGTAGGGTGGAATATATTAATCCCATGGTTGGCATTAGTCACTGGGCTAACTAATGAGGATGATTCATGGAGAGCTTGTGCTCCGCATTGCGCATTCAGCGCCGGGTGAATGCTTGCTTACTCTAGCGAGCCCCGAGTAAAAGAGCTCATCTGAAATGCACACCTATTTCCTGAAACTGGTTAAACATTCCCTGTATTCAAATAGAGTTGCTGTGAGAGATCAGAAACTATATGGATCTACAGAATGCAATTCTACTTCTTTTCTTACAGCTGTGAGATGAGATCTCCTTTCAGTGACTTGATACACGGAGGGCTTTAATCCTTCACTTTGGATCAGTTACTTATGTAAAGACACTGGGTCTGAAAAAAACACATCAAGTCTGTCTTTCCTGGAAGAAAACATTGTGAAAAATCTTTCTGTAATGTTTACAGAATTTTTTACTACTTATATGGAAATTATATTTCCATAAAAGTAAACATCACATTTCAAGAAGCAAAATACACTTAATGTTCTCTCAGGTGCTGTCACTGACTTCACCACAGCAAGAATGTCACCTATTCCCTTTTTATAGGTGCTGGGCAAAAGACTGTGATACTGTTCTTTGTGAGCAACAGACTTGTTAAAAGCAGGAAAATCTGGGAGCTACAAATGCTTCAGTGTCCTTTCCTCTTGCACTATGGAAAGGTTAGTCTTTCCAATCCCTCCACTGTTACAAGTCATCAGGAAGAACAGTCAGAAATCAGGCTCCAAAAGAGGCATGGGAATATGCCAGTCTGGAATGGCCCATTTGCTTAGGCAACTTCTCAGTGTCTTAACTAAACCAAACCTAACTGCTTGAATAAATAAAATAACAACAGATCTTGAAAGGAGAGGAAAGACAAGGGCAGGTAGTATTGACTTAAGGAAAGCTGTAAATGATAGGAGGAGGGACATCTACCTTTGTAGGTGGCTGTGGCCTTGTGTAAACTAGATCAGAGTAAGCACATGACACCAATGAACAGAAAAATTTAAATTATGTGAATTGAAAGAGATGACTACTACTTTGTGTAGTAGGAAAGATAAATATCAGTAACTGAAATGACTGGGAAAATTACAGGTATCACATGTAATTCCCAAATTTTTTCGAACCTATCAGAAAAAATATTTCATTCATCTGAAATCCTCCTCTGCTATAAAACAGATATTCAAGCTACTTTCCTGATTTACATGAAATTACTAAAAATATTATAGGGTGTAGCTGTGGCACTGCATAAATCCTTTATCACAATAACATCTTCCATTTTTCTATCAAGATCATGATTAGGGGGAAGAATGTTAAAAGTCAAAGATGGTCCTGCGTCCTGGACATTTACATTAACTCTTACATGAACTATTTAGAGAGTTTAAACATGACCTAATGAGTTTAAAAGTAAGTTACCTGAAGGCAGTAGTTTGCATGGGGTGAAATTCAAAATAATCCTTACAAAGAACAGCTGCCAGAACTCAAATACAAAATTGTCAAACTACCTGGCATAACAACATAAGGACCATGCTCCCACATCACCTTTCTGGGAACATCAGAGGGTAATTCCCTGCTCAGAGGACTCCATACAAAGTGCTGCAGCTAAACTTACTATCCTGTGGCATTATTTTCACCACTGTGAGCAGCAAAGAAGATTAATCCTGCCAAAGCACAGGAATGAACAATCACATTTGGATTTGGAGGAATATTTTACTCTATATTCTCATATGCTCCCAAAACTATGAATTGCCTGGCACTAAATTTACTGAAATCCTGATCATATCTAATTTAAATTGACGTGCAATTTGAGTTAAATTTATCTTCTGCCCTTTCAAGGGAGATTTTTTGTTTCTGTTTATTTAAACTGCTGTTGAAATTGGTTAATTAAAAGGATTTAAAAAATCTTAATACTCTAAACAGAGCAAACTGGTTCTGAATTATTAAGCAACATTTTAGATGCATTTAAATAACCTTAAGTGACTTAACTGCCACCTGATCCTAAGCTGTGGCTCAGAAAAATAAAATGTGAAATACTGTAGAAGTCTTGGCTTACCAAGGCTTCCAGATACAGTAAATAAAGAGCTTAAGTCTCTAATACCATGTCTGCAGAAGGCATACTCTCAAATACATAACTAATGCTCCACCTCAAGGAGAAGCCAGCAGCAGAAATTATAGCTTGCAATTTTGATTTTTCATGAGAAATTAATAAATTCAGTCTTTCAAATATAGCTTTTAGAAGGAGAAATCATGCCTGGCCCTCCCTTTCTGAGAGACACCATAAAACATTCTCAAACATATTTACCCTAGTAGGGCAGCTGGAGCCCAGTTTGGGTCAATTTCTGCACATTCCTCTTATAGTTGCAGCTGGACCTGGTCCACTTCAGCTTCTTGCCGAAGTGGGGCAAAACGCCCACCCTGTAAGATGCTAATGGTTTTAGGAAGACTTGTGCACATCACCAGCACTGAAGCAAGTGAGGAACTGATTATCGGGAGGTCTCCAAGGCACTGGGAAAAGGAGGATCTTGTAGCTGAGAGTTCAAGAGGACTACCAAAGTCAGAGTTTGGGAAGGCTTTTAAGAGAAAGGGACTTAAGTACTGAACTAGAAGGTTGACTGAGCGCACTAATACACATAGAGTAAGCTCTTTTTGTCACAGTTCAATGTGATTTCTGGAAGAAAGGGAACTATAGCTCTGAAATCAGCAGATCAACATTTAACAGCGCACATATTTGCTTCCACAAAGCCTTTGCAGGTGTATTTAAGAATAATGCCAAGAAACACAACACAGCTTTTCACTCCCAAAGATGTGCTTGCCAACATTTCCAGAGTCTGAGGCACAAGCTCCCTGCTGGCCCAAGCTCACATTTGTGACACACACTGGTGGTACAAGCTGTGGTGCTGAGGTACTGAGAGAGGAGCTGGTTAATATCTCATTTCAGCACAGGTAGAAAGAACAACACAGTCAGTGACAAAGACCCAATAACAAGTCACTGCATGTGCTCAGCTGCTTTAGAATGTCACTGTTGATTTCAAATCTACAAGTAGTGTCTGGAAAAGGTTAATCTGTGTATTTACTCATGTGTAGAAGTTTGTATTTACAGTAGGGTTATGATACTAACTTTAAGTTAGCTAAGGATATCTGTGTAAGCAACTGGAACACAGGACTAAGAACTAATGAATTTTTATTTATGGAAGATGTAAAAATACTTCAACAACACTGTATCAGGACTGATGGCTTTGAACAGCAGGTAAAAATGCTCTAACAAGTTTAGCACAAGAAAATGTTGATCTGGTTGAAGATAATCTCCTTGTTTTGATAAGACAGAAACACTTTTGGGGGTGTGTATGTTATTATAAAGCAGATCAGGAAAGAAAAAAACCCACAAACTAACTTTAGAAGACATCTTATTTTTCATCTTACTGCATTTTCCTCTTATTGCAGCAAAACACCAGCAAAGTAATTCTGATACTTTCAAACATGCTTTTTCAAAAATGTTACGTATAGTTTAAATACAGACATTTTAAATGCTCTTGTTTTCTGGAGCACAAGCATCCCAAGTGCTCTGTCCTTGGAGCACGGATTCCTATTCATGTTTATATCATAACATACAGAAGAAGGGTCCTGATAACTTACAGTGTATTTTTAAGAGACTACAGACCACAAAGCCCAAGGCAATGAATATATGCTTTGACTGTACTTCTTCCAAGCCATTCAACAATGTCTTTTTTTTTTTTTTTTTTTTTTTTTTTAATCTATGGAGTTGCACGCTTCCAACTTTCCAAACCTGGGGAATGACAGATGTCATTTACAGTTCTCAGTGGTTAGCAAACCTCTGGGGAATATTTTTTGTCTGTCGTAGCTCAGGTGGTCACAATGGCAATGGGATTCATACATGGCTGAGTCAATCAGCATGAATCATTTATGTGACTCCTCATACATGGCATTATTAGGTTGGAATCATAGAAAAAAGATGACAGGATCTTTGCTTCCCACACAACCGACCAACAGCTCCAGACCCTGCCATTAAATTCTTTCTTTGCCTCAGCCTTTTCTCCCTGCCAGTTTCACAGATAAACTGACAATATCAGCCTGTTCTAATTTAGTAGTATTTTTTTCTTTTCTACTCTTTTTAAAACTTGCTCTGATGTGATTCACCTGATATATTTTTAAGTTTTTTTTACAGATGACTAATATTCATAACGATGATGATGTGAATAAGTACAGAAACAGACAGTGTAAAGTGAAAAACGAATGTAAAAAGTTAAGAGTAATATACCTGTAGGGCTTTTATACTAAATATATATTACGTCAGAAGTAAGTTACAGGTAGGGAAGCATGACTCGCAAAATATTTAAAATGCAAAAACCCCATTGTTTAGACTGCAAAACACTATTTTTCTTTGGTCAAGTTCACTGCACCATTAGTAATCCTGGAAACACAGGTGACTTCTAGTCTTTGGTTCCACTGGAAATGATACTGCATACTTAAGGAGTAAAGTTAATTAGTTATTAATGAGATTCCTTAAATGCTGCTTTTCAGTCTGACTGATTAGGATTCGCAATACAGGACAAAGTGGAAGAAGAGTTGCAAGCACTGCCATCCGATTCACAGTTGTGCCAAAAATGGGTCAGAAACCACATCCACTCACAAGGTTGTATGCTTGCTAAGGATGAGCTTCTTCTCCTTTGGAGCTCTTACAAATAAGATGACAAAGCAAGAGGTATCTGTTACAAACGGCTGTAAACATGTCCATCAGAACCTCATTCCTAGTGAACTTCCCCCAGGGGCAGCGATGGGAAACAAAGTGGAAAAGCAATCCAAATTCCTGAACTCCTTTGGTGAACAGTGGCCTAACAGGCTCCTGGAGATGCCTCCAGCAAACAAGACGCCAGCAGGTCCAGAGCTGCCCTACTCTCCTGCAGTGCTCAGGCAGTATGGCCAAAGAGCTGCTGAACTTCAACCACCACTGCCTGGCTCTGTCCTGAAGTCTCTGCAGTGTCCATTCCCTCCACCATTTAACCAGGGCTCCTGCACAGTTGGACCCACTGACTTTCACCTTTGCTGTAGCAATGACTAAATAAGGAATGAAAGCTAATTTGTGCAGAAAACACAGAGGTGGATTTTCAAAGAAATACAGGAACCAGCACAAAAATTATCTGTTGATTTATCAACAGAATTTAATTGGCTATTGTAAGCAGTGAGCAGTATTGATTCTGAAAATCAGCCACAGCAGGTTCATCATACAATCTCAAGGCAGGAGATGTAATTATCTATTGGTATTATGTAACGGGTGGATCAAATATTTATTAGGATGTACTTAATAGTTCATAACTGGGTATTATCTGATGCTGAGCCTTGTTCATAACATAAAGTTGCATCCAAATGGCAAAACCAGAAAGATCAGAAGTACCAGCCCATAACAAACCTAAACCATGGACCACCACCAGTGCTGATGCACCTTCCTTCAAAACAGGACATGAGCAAAGCTGGCTCAGTATATTTGATTTTTCATTGAATATGGTGCACAACTTTTTCTGAAATGTAGGATTTTTTACAATGTCACTGGAGGCAGGTTTCACAGTTCTGTCTGTAACATCTGAGAGCACTGCTCAGCCAGCACCTGGCTTAGAGCTTGGCAGCACTCAAACACACCCAGGCACACCTTTTACCTTCTATGCTATAACACCCCAGCCCATCTAACCTACAGGAGCAAGAAGCAGAGGTATTTATCCCTGAAAGGTATATTTACTCACATCTCTCCTCGGAAAGGTGCCCAGCAGCTTGTACTCCTCCCAAGGATATCCCTTGGAAGCTACAAAATCAAAGACAACCTGCAGCTTGCTGCTGGCCAGGAAACGCCGCTCAAAGAATTCTCCGCTGGGCGTCCGGATGCGGAGTTTGCTGACAGACTCAGTGCTCTCCTCCTTCGGCTCAGGGGGCAAGGACTGCTCCAGAGAGAGCCTGATAGCCTGGGGAAAAAAAACCCCAACAATTTCATGTTGTGCAGTGCCAGCAGCAGAAGAAAAAGGGCAGAAAAGCTTTTCATTTCTTCTAGAACTTCAAGATGTGTCGCAGTGCTCCAGAGCCTTTATGTCTCGATGACAAAATAATTTTTATTCACCCCTTAATAACAGCCCACCAGACAACTAATTAAAATAAATCCTTCTTTATAACACATATTATTAGGTCTACAGTTAATGCACGATGGGATACGTAATTTAATCATTTGGCAGAAAGCCTTGGAAAAAAATTGAATGAGGGAATAATTGTCAAGTGGCCAATTGCTTCCTTAAAGGGTATAAATTAAAAGGCAGTAAAAGTATTTCTTTAAAAGCACTTGTCAAATTGCCTTCCTCTTGCAATGGTAATTGACCATTTGAAGTAGACTGAACCCTTAATGGCAGTTCAGAGTGAAAAGAAATATATGCAAGAAATTTACTAGAAATAAACTGAAACACTGTTGAAAGATGCAATTAAAAATGCCACGAATGTACATTAGATACACAGAGTACATATAAAAGTAGGAATGATTAAAGAAGAAAACTGGGAGAACAGAAGTGGGAGCTTGAAGATTTAAAGTTGGTGGTAATAGTAGTAGTTGTAGTAGTAGTAGTAGTAGTAGTAGCAGTAGTAGTATTTGCAAGAAGATGGTTCCAAGTACAGGAGAACACATTTTCTGCAACAACTTGCATGAAACCAGCCCTCAAATTGCAATGACACTGCATGACAGTCATAAGTGTATGATTGTCTATGACTGTCTTCCTGCTAACACTGCTGATGTCAAGATTTTAAGGCAGGACCCAGGTCTGTGTTCTCTGTTCTGTGTCTCTGGGAGCTGCTACAGCACCAATCCTTTGATCAGATTTTTTTTTATTTAATAAAATTAATGGCTAGAATTAGGCTGCTGAATGAGGTGAGCTTGATTTTCAAGGGCATTTTTGGTATTCATGGGCAGCATCAGCATCTGTCAAAAATTTGACCATACTCAGAAGCAGCTCTCTCACAGTATCACCTCACTTAAAGTAGCACTTAGAGAGAAGGTAAATGGAAGTAGCACAAACACACTGCCTGCCCCAAAATGTGCCTAAAAGATGATTTTTCAAACTGAAGAGGCAGTCAGGCAGGGATTTACCCATTTTCAAGGAACTTTCAGTTTACACTGTTGCTATTGGTGCCTTTGAACCCTCCCCCCCAAGGTCATTTAGTAACAGAAACTGATGGAGGGTGATTACATGGCAGGGAAAGGGCTGGGCAGAAGCAAGATTATGAAGGCTTTTAAATAGTCTACTTCTTACACACACACCTCTGAGCAAATTATAGCTCAGTATAAATATTTATACATAGAACTTGACTTCATTTTTGCTCATCTACTATGAGATTATATTTTAAATAGATTCTATTTTAATTTTCTCCCTCTCCATTCTAAACCACCTGCTTACTATCTTGCTGTTTTGACATTTCCCCACACAGTATAACAACAGATGCTACATTATTTACTGAACCCAATCAATTATATTATAGAAAAATAAACAACAGTAGCTCATTAGAGCTCCTTCCTTTGTGCAAAGAGTGCGTCGCTCCCCAAAGTAACCATTCTCCAATGCTTCAACATCAAATGGCAATTTACAATGGATATTCTGTACCAGCAAACCAAGCCAGAAAACAATGACATGATGGATCACATTAAAAACTCTTGGGCCTGAACAAGCAATTTCAGTTTGTTGATAAAAAGATGTTCAGTATGAGAAGAGCTCAACAGTCAGATTTTAAAATACAAACTGAACATAAAGCCACTTCTGTAAGTAAACACTGTTGCAAAACAATTCAGTCCAAGTAATCTGTATACTTGAAAATGGGGAGTGTTAGTAAACATTATTGTTAAAATCCCTTTTGTTCTACTAGGCAAACAGATCCTGTTATTTTCATTACTGCACTCTGCATTAAAACAGGGAAGCCCTGGTATATTTTGATAACATGGGCCAGTCTTGCAGTCTTTGCATAAGGAAACCATTCCCAAGAGGCCAAAGTATCAGAAAAGGTTTGGGAGCAGATATAATGATGCAGAAATAATTATTGTTTCTATGCATGCAAAATAACTTAGAAAAGAAAAATATTTTTTTTGCTTGAGCCTGAGTGTGAGCTGATTGTGAGCCTGTTCTTGCTACAGAGGATTCATGTTCAGCTGCTATTAATCTCACAGAATTGCCATCCCACAGCTAGTCTAGACCCTGAAAGAGGCTGCAGGAGCCATCTCTGGGAGCCACTGGGACCTCAGCCTTCGCAAATTTGAGAGAATCTACAAAGTAACACTTTGAGGAACAGTACTCCTCACAGCACAGGGTTTCTGTTTTCTTACAGAGGCCTAGGGACATAAAGTACTTGTTAAAACACAATTTTTACTCTAAGGAGGATTCTGTAGAAGACTGTTCAGAAGTTTTTTAAAGTACCATAAATCCAAATTTCAAGATTCTGGATTTTATTTTCTTAATTTTTTTAAATAGGTGGATTGTCTCCCAAATTAAATTTGGCAACACGTTCAATCAGAATTGGAGGTAGGTTTTGTGCTACTTCCTGGAAAAAATGAAAGGGCTCCACGTTTTTAAAAGGAGTGGCTGCAAAAAACAGGTTAGAGCCTCCCAAAGATTCCAGCATTTATGGAGCTCATTTCACAGATCTCCTGTGAGCAGGTCCATCTAATATCTGGCTGTATTTGAGACCCAGATGATAAAACAGAAAAACTGTTAAACAGTGGATGAAAATTATTTAGCTGCACTTTGTTTCACAGATAATACAGTAAGAAATCAATAACATAAAGAAATTTGATCACACAAAAAGTATGCTTTGAATTGAAATTGCAGTGTGTGTTGAATGACAGTTTCAGTGCTCATAAGCTTCATGAATTCAAAAAGTTCCCAGAAAAGGTAAAACATCCCACCTCACGTTCCTCCTCCTGTTCTTTCCGGATTTGTTCCAGGCGAAATTGCTCTGCCATTTCTCTCTCTTGTGCTTCCCTCTAAAAAACACAAAGGGCAATCCCACATAAATATGAGATAAATACAAATGCAGAGATATTTCTCAACGTTTCCATAGAAATTAATACAAGAGATAGGATATTTGTTAAGCAATCTTTTCCTGCCATTCCTTTCCCAAATTCTATTATTAAGCAAAGCCAGGACGGGTTTAGCTAAAAGATGTAGCCAAGTCTAATCCCAGTGACTTTATCTGATGCCACTTTACAACACTGAGGATTTTAGGGTCTCATGTTCAGAGCACAACTGAAGGCAGGCAGTCCTCTGCACCACAGAGCATTCCCAAACTCCAAAGGGTTCCCATCCCATGGGCTCTCTCCCCCTGCACACACCTTGGCTCTGTCAGCCTCCAGCGAGATGCGGTACGCTTCATCCTGCTCTCTTTTCACATTTTCTCTGGCTTCACGTTCATCCTAAAGGTTAAAAAAAAGAAAAAAAAGGAAAAAAAAAAAATCTAACAGTGGACCAGTATGATAAATATCTTTATCTTCACCAGCACTTATCAATCCCAGTGACTTCAACATCACCCAACTACCGCTAGGAGAAACATGTTCAGAGATGCCTCAAGGGTGACGGTGGCTTTAGAAATTCTGGCTACCTGAAGCTTTGATTCAGTTGCCAGGTAAAGGAATGGCGTGTCCAAGCTCCGGCCTGAAGGCTCTGCACTGAGGGCCACAGCAGGCACAGAGACCTGGGGAGGAGCAGCCTCCAGGAGAGGGATGTGACAACCGAAGTGGCTGAGATGAGTAGTGGTTCAGCCTCTTATGGCTTATGCAAGAGGCTTCTACCTGAGACCACGGGAAGCAGGATACTGAAAGGGAGATACCTGGTTAGGTTATGGTGAGAAGAATGTAGCTGTGGGAGTTGCTATGTTAATGGAACTATTCCATAACAGGCCATGTTTCTAGTTCTGGTTCTCAGCTGGTTCTGGACCTGTCACATATAAGGTCATGTTCCTGCTCCGTGTTTGGGATTGGATCCCTGCCCTCAGATATCCCAATATATTAAACTGTCCACGCCCCTTGGTCTTTGGATGTTGCCCCTCAGATTGTGTGGTTTCTGTGTCATTTTCACTATAAAAGTTCTTTATTTTTGGAGCAACTCCATCACTCCTGCCCCTCTATTTTTGCCACACTTGCTCAGCCAGACCGGACTTGGGGTTGCAGTGAGCCAGACGGTGATAGAGAGGTCACAGCAGGGGGATAAGGGCTGGAGCTGGGGGGATTTCCCTCCTGCACCCAACAGCTTGGATGGTTTTATAACAGGGAAGTGTGGTTTAGATGCTGAGGCTGGATTCTCATTGACTCTCTACTCAGACTGACAGTGGGGAATGGCTGGTCCTGACAGAGAAAACGCAATCCCAGGTCCTTCCTGGGTCAAAAACCCCTCAGCAGGGTCCATCCAGGGTCACGACTATCAAACATCATCCAGAAGCCACAATTCACAGTGCTGAATATTATACAAAGATGGGAAAGTAGCAGGTCCTACGCTGAAGTATCTCAAATGGGCAGATGCAGGCAAGCAAGGACCAGGAGGTTACCATGCCAGCAAAAAGTATCTTATCAACAATCACAGAACAAAAAAATAAAGGTTTACTAAAAACACACGAATGACAAAGTGAGGCATCATCCCCCCAGTGGAGGATCAAAGAGTGGATATCCCCAAAAGCTGGAATAACTGCACTGGGGTGATGTCAAATAAAACAACGTGTACAATCAATAGCTTCATACTCTGCCTCTGAACCAGAGACAGTGGCTGCTCCCCTGTGCTCACTCATCTTACATCTCATAATCCCCCCAGAGCCCTGCAGAGGCTGCACTGGTCCCTACAAAAATCAATAGGATTTAGCTGTGAGACTGCTGGTGGGCTCAGCAGGGTCTCCCCTGCAGTTACCATTAACACAACGCTTGCACTGGGGCAATCTGTCTGTCCCCTGTGCTTCACAGAAATTAAAGTCTACTACCTACTGCCTCTTGAAGAATTATGTAATCTTCCCATTCAGCTGCAATATTTATTCCACATAAAAGCATCATTTTGCTAAGTGATCAATTTCCTCCTCAAAATATTATGTGGCAAAAACTCAATTCTGAATGGGAGGAGCTCATGCTAACTGTAATTATCACAACATACAAACATGCCAAGATGTTCCTCAAAAAACCCTCAAACATCTCAGTGGTTAAATCTCTACAGTAGAATGCAAACACAGGAGGAAAGGACAAACTGCAGGGAAAACGATACAACTTCCACTTGGAAAGTAGCAAAATCTTTTAGAGGAAATTCTTCTTCCTTACAGAAACAAGACCCAAAGTTATTCTACAATCAGTGTGTCCTGAATTTCATTCTGAGATTTAGAAACTGTCACTTTATTCAGCAGAGCCAAAACACAAGTAGGAGTAATTCTTGCAAAATGCTAAAAAGGACAATAACCACCAAATAACCTTTCTCCTTCCTGGCTACTCTGTACATTGATAAGTTTTAGGTACTCTGCTCATGGAACCTGAACCTGACAGCAAAAACTACCCTAGATGAATACTCCATTTTTGAGGCGAGGGGGCAGTGAAATCATTAATCAGCTCCCATTTTCATGTTTTCCAAATACGAGGAAAGCTTGTTGAATACACAGAGGTTTTCCCAATTCTTCTCATAGATGGAACATAACAGTAAAGAAAAAAATAATGTGCTATTTATATTTTATTTTTATAAACATACTGAAAACTGATCTTGGAATAGTGAGAACCAAATAACCTTTCTAAATCAGCTCACTAAAGGAAGATGACTTCAGGTTATTTGCCAGAGGACAAGCCTTTAAAAAATATTTAGAATTATTTCAGAGAGAACCTACTCAACTTTCATGTCTTTCCACTCCATGTATGACACCTAACTCCACACACTGAATTTCAAAGGTCACACAAGTCCAGTAATGCCCAAAAGATCTCTGAAAGATTAGATACAACTACTGCAACTACAGGCTCTTCTCCATCAAAGATCGCTAGCAATTAAGATAGAGTTACTATAGCTTATCAAAAAATGAAATTAAGAAAAAAACCCTGATGCTATAGATTCTACAACTAGAATTGAAATATGAAGTCCAGGCATTAAAAAAAGCTAAAATTCTTTCTTCCCTATTCATTGCAGTTATCATCATCCTAGAAGTGGATTATGAAAAAGATGTCAGGAATGTGAAGAATTACCACGCATGACTGCCTGGTCCTCATAGAAATATGTGAGCCACATCTAAAAGTAAATGACTGTGCCACCGAGCCCGACACCTCATTGAAATAATACTGTTCTTACTGAAACAGACCTTAAAAACAAACCTAGAATCCAGAGTGCTTTGGGTAAGCAGCAGATGTAATCCCATGAAATGCCTCTTTGTACCTACTTCTGTGTTAATACTTCTGTTTGCTAATACTGCTCACACTTAACAGGAAGCAACACCTCCACAGATTTTACGGCTAAACTGTGGTATTGTTCAGTTCAGAGTTACACCTTGGACAAATTTTAAACATTAGACAAAGCAATTCTCCCTTTTGTAATGCAGTTTCTTATTTTAGTCATCTCTTCCTCTAGAGAAGAATGAAGATGCCTCAAGTTCACCAGAAAGCAACAAAAGAAAACTCACAGTAGTGACAGGAAAAGAAAAAGAAAATATTTTGCAGAGAATCTTCCACAGCACTAACAAAGAACATGTCAAGAATAGTCATGCCACTAATAATTAATATAAAAAAATTCAGAAGTGTTATCCATCAATAAAATTTGAGGCAGCTGAAAACTTTCCTGTTAGACCCTACACAAACTGCAGTCAGGATTGACTGAACATCACTAAATGCATCTCCACAGTGCTTCTGCAATGAGGGCAGAATTGGCACCTTCCTTATTCAAGAAATCAAACTATAAACAGACACGGCTTATCCTGGGTCACTTAAAAAGCCTTCATCAGAAACAAGGCTTATACAGCATTTGTGAATTCCACAGCAGAGACTGAAGGCTGGTGTGAACGTAAACCATGCACATCTCAAGGGTCTGGGGCTTGAGACAAGGGGACAACACTCCTTTGCACCCAAAAAGGGGAGAAACCACAGATTTCTGCTTTCCTATCTTGAAAATGAGACAATGGGAGAACATAAATTTAATGGAAGGTGGGAAATCTGAAAAACATTGCTTTTATTCACAGAAGGTATTCTTCAGCTATGACTTTTCTTTGCTATTCTGCTTCTTAGAGATGCAGTCAACCCAAAAATATCAAACACTTATGAGATAGCTACAATTGACCAGAGAAAACATTCTTCTGAGTAGTATCCAGTGCATCAAGACTAAGAAAAACCAACAGATAAGATAAATAAGAAATTTAGGACAACTCTCTCATTTAATTATTTCCTAAACCATTTGTTGAAGTTAATCCTGAAATAGCTAGTGACAGCCATTTTCAGATGCAGGATGATGGACAAAGAGAGGTTTTTGATTGAATTTAGGACAGCAGTTTCTGCAAGTTAAAAATATTCAGCTTTTTGAATAGGATATTTTGCTGGGAAAGTCAACGTTGGCCCTTCTGTTTTTTTTTTTTTTCCTATTTATTATTTTCATTTTTAAAGTAGGATTTAACTCCAGGAATCAGCTTTGCACCTGATTTGTCTCAGGGACCTGTGTTACATTATTCCCCACTGCCCTTTGGGACCAGTTTTACTGTGAAGAAAATCAAACAAGACAACTTGAGAAGACAACCAGGACCAGAAGACATTTCTCAGAGCACCAGTGAGTAAAGGGCTATTACAAGAAAGAAAGAAAGAAAGGGGAAAAAAAAAAAGGTATATTTACAAGTGCTGAATGCCTATCTGAAAGACAGTTGATTTCACTGAACCACTCCTGAAATTAAAATCTGCAAATGCTTAAGGCTGTTCATGGGAGCGTTAAAGAGAAACACCCCTTTGTCCAAACAAACCAGTGCAAGAAAGGCATTAATTTGACTCACTAAGATGACAGACTTGCACATTGTATAACTTAAACATGCGTGATGGGGAATATCTGGAAGGAAAAAAGTGTACACAGAGTGTGTTGGGTGTATGGGAACGATGAGGACAAAGCAAGTGGATGTTTTAGCTGTGGCAGAACCATGGGAGAAGGCAGGGTGAGGGGCAGAACAGCACAGAACCACCACAGGATCCTGCCTGTCCACACTGAAGGCTGAAAGCTCAGTTCCAGATACCGATTTTTGGGAATTAACTCACGTGAGAAGAAGAAAACCAAACCCAAAACCTTCAAGGAGTCCTGCAGTGCCCTTCTGCGGGAAAAGAGCCAGCCAGTCCTGATACATCTGCCCAGCTGGGCACTGAATATTCAGTGACTGGAGCCACGTACAGCCTAAAATCAACATGTACAGCCTAAAAGCAACAGGGACTAAAGATATGTTATCTTCCTTCTTTCTTTCCTCTGCCATTGCCAAAGCTCTAACCATGCTGCAAACTCTCTTGCACCTACCTGGGTGTGTGCAGCCAAGTGCTCAATGGGAAGCCCATCCTCCGGGCTGCTATCGTATTACAAACACAAAATTGGAAAAATTCAATCAAATAAATTTTGATTACTGTAGTTTAATTAGTTATAACTAGTAATAATTAGTAAATGTGATAATTAGATTTTTGAGGGGTTAAATGCCAATCTTTGCTAGATGGCTGTCATCACCACAATGCTTTTGCGCTTTGGAATTTAATGAATTTCGTGTATTCTCATAATCTCTTGTTGTGCAAATACTATACACCATGATACACATGATAGTGTTCGATGGAACACAGATTATCCAAGGGATTCAGATGCCTGATTTCTACTGATTTACATGTGAGCTTCAGTCCCCAGCAGAAATTTCAGAGGCCTTTTGCAGAGCTCATGGAAGCACTTCCCCTACATTTCCCAGCAGTGAGGCAGAAAAAGAGGAAAAGACATGGTGCTACCAGGCTTCTCACAGCACAGTTATGAAAATATCACTTGGCCCCTAAAGCCCCAAAGCGCTGTGGCAGCGAAAAGAGGAAAAAGAATTTCTACTGCTGCTTTGGAGTTTTGGTTTTCCTTCATGTGTTTTTTAAATCCCCATCCAGATATTGGTGAGGAAGGACCTATGTTTTCCTCAAGCTCTGGAAGTATCTAGGAAAGAGATGTCACCCAAGAACAGAGAGGAAAGGTGGCGACTCTGCAGGCCTACAGTTTTCTACAGTTTATCTTCAGTCAGAGTCTATTTACAGCAGTTTCTCCAGTTTAAAAATTCTTAAGTGTCTCTCTTTTACACTACAGACCAGTGTGCTGGCAGATAGTTTAAAGTGAATGAAAGGTTTTAATTGGTATTTGTAAAAATAAGAAGGTGTCTGAAGCAACTATGTGTATTAGAATTCCACCTTGAAGTCTAATCCGAGAGCAGGAGTGCCAGTTTTGCATAACGACAAAAATAAACACGACCAGAGACCTACTGTTACTTAAATGTGGACAAGTTGGACCAGCTGTGTAACAGTCAGTGCTTCTACAGTAATAAATGTTGACAGCAAAAATAAAAAATGCATTACTGAGGCATCATCAAATGAGCCCTGTCATTACATGGAAACTCCGCCCTGTATAAGCTTGTCAAAAAGTGTTACTGTAATCCTTTGAGAAGCCTCCTCCTCAGGCAATGAAGAAAAAATGTTGAGGATCGGCCCAGAACAGGTGTGTTGTGCTGTAATGCCAAGATTTAATCCCAGATCTCTTCACATTAATCTCACAAAGGAACTAACTCGGATCTATTCGGGCCCATCACGCCACACTGAGATGATTATTTAACTATCCAATTAAAGCAAGCAAGCTCACAGGGTGTTTAAAAATGGACATTCCAGGGCGTAGAATATTTTACAACTATTATTTGTTTTCCTAAGCCCAGCACCAGGCATTGATACTTAAGAGGAACTGATACTCAAGAGGAACTGATACTACAGGCTCTTTTCAAAGTCAGCACCCGAAAAATCTCAGTGCACACCTTGATTAACAGTGGCAGAGGCATATTATTATCCCTGCTCTGAGATACTCCCTCTTGCTTACAGGAGAAATTCTTTAATGACATTTATTCCCACTCTGCAAAACCCCCCAGCCCCACTGCCTGAGCAGTAACTGAGGTGTCAATCCCTGCAGTGGTGACCAGGGGGGCAACCACGGTTAGAAAAAGAAAGTATGTCCACCAGATGGATGAAATCATTAGTGCAGCTGCAGAGCAAATCTGCACACACAGCGTGAGGCTGGACTTCAGTCCCCAGACCTGACTGCACTGGGAAAGGTGGGACTGTGTCCTGGCCAAGTGACTTCAGATGGTCACTGAACACACAACTGAATTATCCATTGGCCACTTCTTGCCAGAAGAGCCATGTGAGCACATCAGTGTGCTGCTAAACCAATTTTGCTATTTGTGGCTTGTTCTTACAGCAATTTTAGGAGCAAAATTATAAAAACAGACAACACCGAGACCACATATGTACAATTGCACATCAACAGCATGGTCCAAAAGAGGCGACTGAATATTCTCCAAAAAGAGATTTCCAAAATGTCATCTTGTCAACACAGCAGCAGCTCATGATTGACCCAGAACCCTGGAGAGGCAGGGAAAAGAATGGGACAGCAGGCTGATCTCCCTTTAAGAAAATTTGTGAGAGAAAACAGGTGCAGAAGTTACACACCAGGACAGGCATGTTGGGTTACTGTGGGTACACATGTGCATCCCAATGTTTTTAAGGTATTTCTTTGGAGATTATGTAGTAAAAGCTTAATGGAGTACAACACACAAATCTAAAAATTAAATTCAACTGCTAGTTAAGTGACGGTATTTCAGCACTTGACACTAAAAAAATATGCAAGAGATTTGCCCCATTAAAATGTTATGAGGCTAAACTGGTAAATTTTACCAGAACATGGATACAAAAGTACAGGATTTAACTAAACATATTATTATTATTATTACTATTACTATTACTATTACCACCAGCTCATGAGGCAGCTCATGTCACTCAGGTGAGGTAAGTTGCTAATGCTGTTCTGAGCATCCCACACACACATCCAGCTCAGTGACAGGGAGCTGCCTGTAGCTACAGCCAACATCAGCTGAACACCTGGACCAGCAGCTGGAGTGGTACCAGTCCTCCTGTACCCAAATAACCATCAGAGGGCACTGCAAAACACGCTGTGCCAAACGGGATTATGCAATGGCTGTGCTGGAAGCTTTCATGTGCATGAGAATTTCAGCTGCATAAACTCACTCATTACTGACTTCATGCTGTCATTTACAAATGTTTCCAGTTCTGGTTCTCTCTCTCACACACTTCTGTTTACAGCAACGCTACACTTGATGACTTCTCTTTTTAAAGCACAAAAGAATTTTCTGCTTATCTTCTTGTGGTTTTACGATGACTTATTGTTGCTATTAAGAAAACAGTAACAGAAACCGGACTCTGTATCCTGTTTGCTATTGTAATATTTGGGAAAAAGTTGCACCAACTGCAGTAAGATCTTAAAAAAGAAAAGGTGTTGATGTTTGAACACTTGAAGTTGTCAAGTACAAGGCTTACAAGAAAGCTACATGTTATGTAGCTAACCACAAATAGGCAGTATTTTGTTTTCTGGCTGAAGCCCTCTATTGAGTACAGACTGCTTGTCAAATACTCCCTTCTCTGGAATAGTAATTTCATAAAGCAAGGCTATTTTTTGTTTTGAAAACTTCCTGCTTCAAAGGCAGAAGTGTCTGAGATCACCTTTTCAGTGTGCTTGTAACAAGCGGAGCCATGGAGTAAGTAAATATCCTATTTTTGTATAGATCCCATGGTGTCTGGAAAGCTGCCCCCAAAGTTTATGAAATTTTCCATCAGTTTTTTGAATGTCAAAGTATGTTAGAAAAAGCTCCTGTTGGGGAAGAAATGTCACTGGTGCTTTCAGTGACAGAAAAACAAGAGACTAGACTAGTGACAAAAAACAGAAGAAGGCTTGGACAAAGGTAGATTTTGCAGACATGTAAAAGAATCAATTTTCCATTCTCCCTAGACAGGTAGAGGACCTGGGGAAAGAAGCCAGGAGACAACAATCCCATGTGGGGACTGGGCTGTCACTGTCACTGCTCTCGGCCACTCAGTGAAGGACGAAGAGCAGTCCAGGACAGAAACCAGTTCCTGGTCCTGTGTCCAGTCTGGTGTCCTGCTCCTCACTCTGTTCCCATCTTATCACTTCTAGTTTCTTCTCCTATCCCTTGTTTGCTCTTACCTCTCTGACTTTAGAAGCTTTTGATCCTCTCAGTCTTCTTCCTTTTTATCAGCTTTTACAGTTTTTAATTCTGAACCTCTCCTGCGATGTAAATTTCACCTTACTAAAGCATTAAAAAAACCTCCCATACTCACACACTCCTGTTAAAATGCAATTAAAAATTCAGTTATATTGTACCTTGGATTTTTGTTGTAATCCTCATATTTAAATTTGTGTTCAGTATTAACAAAATTAAAGTCAATTTCTTCACCAATGAATTACAGGTAGCATAAATAAGGAAGAAAAAGTGAATGACAGATATTGTGCAGATAATGTGCCTTCATATTATAGTCAGTAAATCTTGTACTAATGAGATACAAGATTTAAATGTGAAGAATGTGTTTAGTGAATTATTGTCAATCAATGTCTATACAACAGAGTGAGAATAATCTTGAATGGCAACACACCTATTATTATAAATTCCTAAGTACTTCATTACTTCCAAATGTCACTCTCAATTTATAGAGTAACAGATAAAGATCTTTCAGCTGCGTAACTCACTGTGTCTGCTTCTGTGTAATTGAAACACTGGTTTTAAGAAGTCTTGTCATCATTTATGCATTCTGCATCCTTCTGAATGCTGGTTCAGTACTGGTGTACTGGTTAAAGTTGGTTTCAGCCCCTTTTAAACCGACACATTTAAGATATATTAATCTATTTTTGTTTTTTACATATGACTTGGAGCTGGTCAGTGGCAAAAAGTCTGATAACTTTCCTTGTATGAGCATATTAAGCTCTATAGTATCACTGTAATGTAAACAATCACTGGTGACTAATGTTCAGAAAAAGGAAAGAAACTGCAAATGACAAGACCAAAAAGGAGGAGTTGTTCTGAGAGACTCAAATACACAAAGGAGACTTTACCTTTTTAACTTCTGACAATGGAAGAGACACTAAAACCCAACTCCACTGGCTAAAGAAACACCTGGTTTGTTTACATTCCCAGTGATTAGTGGAAGCCAGGAGGTATCTGCAGCAACTTTCAGTGCTCACCTCATCCTTTATGTCTTCCTGTTGCTGGGCACTGAAGATCTCCATCGCAGCCATCAGCCTCATCATTAGCTCATCCACTGTTGTGTTACCTAGCAACAAAGGAAGATAGCTGAACTTCATTTCATTAAAGTTATTAAACAAAAAAGAAGTCATTTTAGAATTAATCCATAAGAAATAGCCAGATTAAAAAAAAAAAAAAAAGACAAAAGAGTAGAAAATGCAAATATCTCAGTGGAATGCTTTCCATTCACCTTTTTATTGAAAACTCAAAATTATTTTTACAACAGTTATCACGGGTTAAAATTTCAGGTGCTGCAAATCTGAACAATTGCTTTTATGCTTGCATAAATTAACTGTATTTTGTCTTTTAGTCATTGATGTTAAAGGAAAGCAGTAGATCTGGGATTCCCTTATGTGAAATTGATTTTACGGCTGTAGAATTCCCAGGGAGACCGAAGCAACTGCTTAGTCAGGCAACAAAAGGTAGGATGCTGGCAGCAGCATCCAAGTGGATTGGTTTAAAACAATGGAAAAACCCAGAATACCATGATTGAATGGATGTGTGTGCAAATTTTATTTGGGTATACCTAGAAATAAAACTTCAAATATTTTATTTTCTTCAGTCTATTTACTTCTCAAAAAACTTGCAAAGCTAATGAAGTGGAAAATTATGTCATCTGTGTGTGTATCATGAAATAGAACACACACATAGGATAAGCTAAACATCTCCATCTTTTCCTTCCAGCATGCCTCCAGTCTTCATAAAGATTGAAAGATTACTTCAATTTCCTACTAAGTTGCATTCTTTGGTTTCCCCTTCTAAACTGAAGACTAGACTACCCGTTAAAGCCACTAAAAGGTCTTAATCCATGAGAAATGGTCAAAAACTATAAAGTCTTAACATCTGCCAGCCTAAACAGCTGTTGGAGCCCAGCAGAACAAGTACCACTAAAGACAACAAGACTGTCCCCATAGTTCCCAACCCCAGGAAAAAAAATAAAAATCAAAAGCAAACTTAGACAGTCTGCATTTCAATAAATGCCACTGGGGTCTTAGGTTTCTATATAGTTGTATCTCTTCTGTCAACATGCCTTCTGGCCCAGCCCTGAAAGGCCCTCATTGTTCCCATTTCTAACATTTGCTACCTTAGCAGAAAATGTTATCCCACATGCTACAACACGCAGGACTTCAGAGGCTACCATTCACTGAGGCAGTATTGTTAAAAGATACCAGTGTCCCCATTCCTGGGAAAATAACAAGCAGAGATCGTGTGATTTTTTTTTTTGTTAAAGGGTAAGCTTAAGTACGGTTACAATAGGTGATCGTTTTAGTTTAGTGTACAAGATTGCAGAAAACCTGACAAATCATTAAAACTTAATGCATGCAATTCAATAATCTGGATTATTTTTAAATAAAAAGATGCATTGCATTGTGACTTTGAATTGTTGTTAAAGCAGTTAAGTAATTTAAGTCAGGAGCACCACCAGTGGGATGGCAAAGGTTCTGCAGAGTCAGAAAACTATGAAGTAACCTATGAAACAGGTTTTAGAAGTTACAGGCATTCCTACTATGAATTAGTGCTGTGCTGTACTTTGCACTGAGGAGACGAAATCCATGCAAAAATTAACCATTTTGTCCACAGGAAGGAACATTGCAGATTCCTCAAGAAAATTATTAATCCCAGATGCAGAAAGAAACACCAATGCTTGTCTGCAAAAGGCAGCTTTTCTTCAGGCTGAATTTCCTCAGGAAAACAAGATTACAATAAAGATTGCTAGATATAAGCAATAAAAAAATCAGGACACAGTGTCATGAAGACAAACTTGTGGAGAAAGCATAAAAAATGAGAGGCAGCCATTCTTTGATGTGCTCTAACTTGAAGAGTTACTGAGAACAGCAGTCAGAGGGCAACACTCCACATCTAAGAGATCTTGCTGTCAGTGAAATCAGAGGAATGGTTACACCAGAAAGAACTGCTCCTGTGAAACAGAAAGCTTCGTTTATGTGAGATTATATTAGGAACTTAAATCCTGGTCTGACGTGGGAGTCTAGATGCTGCAGGCAGGTCTGAAAAAGCAACTCATGTCCAAATATTAGCAACAGGAGCCCAGGTATTAACAAGGAACTACACACAAAGAACCAAATGCATTCTAGCACTATGCAAAAAGTGCAGGCAAGATCTTTTGGAAATCAGGAATGTATCTGGATATAAATTTGGAAAACAGTGTAGCTCCTTATTTAGGAAATTAGGTTTCCACTTAAAAAAAAAGAAGAACATAAACTATAATTCAACTACAGTCATGGCAACTCCAATCTCTAACACCATGCTAATTAATGCATTTATGAGTACTAGATAATTATACCCTGGAAACTTAAAGTGTGTAATAAATGAAAATTCTGGACATCTTAAAAGAGAAACAGCAAAGACCTCTTATAACAGTTTCAATACTCACACATGGAATACTTATAAAGAACTGTACCTTGTATTACATTCAACACTTCATTAGATGATCGCTTTCCCATAATAATAAGGAAAAGTGGAAACTGGTCTGTCTTCTGAGTTCGAATTGTTTGGGCTACAACACTCCCAAAATGTCTAGTGCACATCGTCAGAAACCTTGTGGGGGAAGAAAAATAGTCAATACTGTAGAGGATTTTTTGAAGTTAAGTTTTAAAAAATAATTTTGCTAAATTCAGCAGGTTAACTGCATGTTACCTACTGTTTAACATGTTCTGCATTCAGTTCAAGAGCTCTTTATCTCTTTTTATGACTAAATTATTATAATATTTACAAACATGATAGGGTCCAGGTTATCTAAATTAAGACAATTAACAACTGCTTGAGACAGTGAGTTATTTCACGGAGAATTCCACTTCCTGTTACACTATGTGAAGACTGTAATTCAAAACTACCCCCCAAAATAATCATGCTGAATCAATTGTTCAAAACTTCTAAAAAGAAACTAAGTAGAGCAACAATGTAATAAATATGCTGAAGTATAAAAATAGCAAATCTCATACAAAAGCACAATTAAATAATGAAAGATCAAGAAATTGGTTTTATCAGTCACAGAATTAAAACACGGTACTTCAGAATTGTATTTTCTTTTGTACCAGTGCCCTGCCAGTGACATACTTAGCAGTGTGGTCTAAAAAACAATAATTCTAAGCTTTTGACCAAAAAAAGCTCTTAGATATTAGCATACAGAAGTCTAACATTAGTATTCTTAACACGATCTTGAATAAATGAAAAAACTGATAAAGCTTTTCTCTTCCATTAAAGGACTGTTTGAAATTAGCATTTCTTTCAAGAGAAAAGGGTAGCTTATGATATGTTTTCAGATCTGATGGTAAAAAGTAAATGTCATAATAATAATGAATTATGAAAGACCAAATGCAAATATAGAATGCTTTAATAAGATCCAATTTAATAAAGTCTGTAAAAATAATGGACTTTTAATAACACAGGTCACAAAAGGCAAAACAGTGGAAATTCTGAGGACTAGCCACTGGTACAGGCTTATTAATTCTTAATTATGTTCATGAAAGGCAACTTAAATCGTGTGTTTTCTTATGCCTTATGATAATATTTTAGGTAACAACTACTCTGAAATGTATGCTCTAACTGAAGAGCAAAGTCCCGTTGTCACATGCATTAGAAGCCAAATCTATTTGAAAAGACAAACTGCATTAAAATGTCAAGTGCTCCAAGTAATTTCTTCTCAAAGATACTGAAAAGATTCAAAATTGTGATTTTTTTAATCTATATATATATATTGTATCCAATACAATGGCTAAAAATGGATAGGCCTCAGAAGTACAGCACTGGGTTTATTTGGGACACCTGAAGTACCAAAAAAAACTCTCCTCAGAGAGAATGTGTCTTTGGCTGCAGTTGGATGGAAGGCAATGGGTGGGGGTGGCAAGCAAGTATTCCAAAGCCGTAAGCGTTACTCCTTGACTCTCTGTATTTTTCAACTCAGAACAATCACACACAAAGACGAAATCAAAAAAAGGTGAACAAACTCTGCTGTATCAGAAACAGCAACATGGACACCTAACATCTGGCAAGGACGAAAGAGCATCTGCAAAGTCTGGACATATAAACTCTTCAGATAAATAATGGGTTTTGACGTTTTCCTTTCAAGGTGGGAACAGGGTAAGTGAAATGTTGGCCTCACAGAAGTCAGTGGTGATCTTCCACAGCAAAATGACTTTTGTGAGTTCAAGGCTTCACTCCTGGAAGCAATAAAGACAGTGGATAATTGAACTGAATTCCTGAGACTAGTGTAGTAAAACTGTTTAACAGTCTTCAACACACCACAGAAGAAAAGCACTCAAGTTTCATAGAAAAACAAAATATTTAACTGAAAAGGTGCTGTAGAGAATAATGCTAGAAGGAGCAAAACTAAAGAGACTCCTAGAGTACTAGTTGAACTAGTCAAAGATGCTGGTTTGGTAATTTTTTTAAAATCTACTTTGTATTTAGTCAACCAATAACTCGGTCCCAAAATATGCTTTTATAGGTACAGGTTTTGCATGCAGAGAACTCTGAATGACGTAATAAAGTACATTAAGAAGATTTTGTAACTTTTTTCTGGGAGATGAATTTTTCTATGCAGGACTTCTAGCTGACTACACAGAACCTAACAAGTTATGACACCTTGGGGTCCTCTATAACCCAGGCTGGGACAGGTTTCAGCTCCCTGGCTTCAGGAGATCACGTGCCAGTTTGCTGTTAAGGGCACATTTCTGGTTGAGTAGCAGCAGAACAGATGCCAGATGCCAATATCTCCCCTCATGGCAGGTTGTTTCTTCATGGTGCCACTTCTTACAGCCCCTGGTGCCATGTGTCCTGCTCTTACCAAATGCCTCCTTTCCTGTGCTGCTGTCACAATCCACCCAGCTCACTCACCAGTGACGAGAGCAGCTCGTCCCAATTCTGGTGTGAAAGTCACAGACTTTCTTGGGGGAGGAATGAGAAACAACACTGAAAAACCAATGTCCAGACCACAGCACAAGCAGCTGTGATGAGAATGTCTGTGGGGGATGAAGGACCAGCTGGTGGTTTTCAGTGTGTACCCCCCCAGGACACACAAGAACACCTCACTAATATCAAAACACATCCTCCCCTGTGGAACCAAGTAGGACCCCACTAGTCTGCTGAACTGAAAAGTAGTAAAGTCAACAAGGATGTGGAGGTGGTCAAACAATGGAACACTGAATAAAGAGGCAGCAGCAATCCCCAAAACTGCCATTGTACAAGTTCTGTTCACCAGTGGCCACTCAGCCCACAAAGCAGCTCTTTGGCAGGTCAGTGGCAATTAGTCTTAACACATCCTTTCATTTTACTAGGTGGGTGGGAACTGAATTTTCATTAATGATTTTTTTCCCTTTTCTGCCTCTACTGATTTTGTATTTGCAGACCTTTTTACTTTCAGATTCATCACCAGGAAAAAGGAAAACACTCCTCCCCTCTGTGGTAATATTTACTGTTAGAAGTGAGCAGGACCAAAACAACTTGATGCAATAACCAGTACCTTACTCTGTACATCGCTTACAAGGGATTTTCTTACTTTCAACTAAAAAGAAGTGTGCCAGATCTCTCAGTGGCATCTCCAGAGCTGCTAAGAAAACTGCCTGTGGAGTCCATCAAAGAGACAGATGTCCCTGCAGAGAAAAGGGCTTTCCACAGCATTGCATTACTGTGATCTCCAACCAACAGTGGAAATAGAGGAATGCTGCGAGAAAGGGAGGGCAAACAGAATCCTACTAGTCCTTTTATTTTGAAATTACAAAAATATTCAAGGAGGGAGTAGGAGAAAGGCAAAAAAGCATTTTATGAAGCAAAAATCCATTAAAAAATAATCTCAAAAGCTACAAGAAAAAAGTTCATCAAGAAAAGTAACAGTTCTGGCAGGCAGCACCATCTCTTTCATGACTCAGCAGCAATGAAACAGCTACAGAATAAACATGGACACTGACCATGGCTTGACAAATACAGAGAAAAGCTAAAAAAATTTCAGAAACCATTGAAGTTTTTCAAATGTAGATTGAAGAGGTATTAATGCTTAGACACAGTTCACTTTTTAGTTAAAAGTGGCACAAAGAAGAATTATTCTGGTGCCATGAAGATGTTGACTGGGGGAGTTGCTGATGCCTGCACAGCAATCGTCCCTCCACATGCACTTCGAGACAACCTGTGTGTGGAGTTATCATCTTTGTAGCATACAAGTTTTCCAAAGAAGAATGTTATCATTTCCTACCAGCTAATACATGAGGCCTTATATTAAAATACACTCCTGGCATAGCTTTTTGGTAACTGTATTTATTTTTAAATAGTTTTTATTAATGTAGTAACTTATTTAATATTACTTTAAAATAAGATCCTGGAATGCAATTATGACAAAATAATATCTTTAAGAATCTACTGAAAAAGGTATTAAATATCAAGTCTCAAACCCAAAGGAAATACTAATTACAACTTAAGCCTCAAGCCTGTGGTCTACCACAGCTCCCAAGCTCAAATATGCTATGTAGCACTCTGTAGATGCTGGGGTTTAGCAATAATTTCTTTCTGTGAAAATAGGCAGCTTTAATTTTTAATAACAAATTTGGGCACTTCTGGCCAAAGTGCTGGTCCATCAGAAGTGTTGATCTCAGAGCTCAATATTATTTGATATCTGGAAAAGTCATCCTCCAAAAGTAGCAGCAGTAGAAAATCTGATGAGCTCTTCTAAAAGACCTGCTCCCTTTTAGAAGACAAACTGGATGACTTTAGACCAAAAAAGTGTGATTTATTTACGACTAGATAATTCCCAAAGCCAACCTTAAACAGCCTGTAACATTTCAGAAACGAGTTTGGAAAAAAAGTAACTTCTCTGTTGAGTATAAAGAAAACAATTATGAATATTAAATATGCAAGATTTCTGATTTTAAAAATAATAATTATATAATGTGCAAAGTCAACATAAGACTCATAAAAATGTTAATGTAAAAATAACATTTTTGTATTAGGTATTTACATTTTTAAAAGAGTAAAAGCTGAGGTCCTGAATTGGCATATTAAAATAATCTTGGTCTCCATAATACAGAGTTACTGCCTTACCCACATTAGTAGGGTTGTAACTCAACCACAAGGAGCAGCAGAGACAAGGCATGTTTTCAAGATGTATACAACAGCCTAAATCAAATTATGTGGGTATCATCTTCAGGATCCACATGCTAAAATTCAGATTCAGACGCTAAAAAGCATGATTTTATCAACTTCTCCTTTATGTAAAAGTAAAGCTTACATGAGTGGGTTATCTATCTCTTCCTAAAACATGGAAGATCTGACTCCCATCCTGAAAGGTTCAACCAGATTAGATAAATACTTCACAACCCATTCAGTCTAAACCACAGCCCTCTAGAAACCCATTAGACCATCCTTGGACACCAGGCAAAGTCACTGGTGAAAGTGACTTTATAAATAAAGTATACCTTGACCCCTTGCTAGAACCCTGCAGGAAGAACGGAACACACAAGATGCACTTTCATCATCACCTAATATGTACTGTATGATTTCCTAAGGAATATCCAGGGCTTGCAATGGGTAGATTTCATATACAGATTTAGTAATAGCCTAGATAAGAACAGGCAGGGTGTTTAGTTACTTTACAGATGTTGGTAAAGTGGGAGAAGCTACAAGCACATCAGAAGTCAGAGAATTCAGATTAATCTTCACGAGTCAAAGAATCATCCTGAGAAGTGAAATACAATTCTGTAAGGTCAATGAGAGTCTCCAAGCTGGAGGAAAGATTGCACAAATACAGCAGAAGAACCAAGTAATAAGAGAGCACAACCTGATCCTTCCTCAAAACAGTCCCAACAAATCTGTCTTGACCTCCTGTTCTTCTGCCTTCATCTCTTTTGCACAGGACACAAAAAGTTTTATTTTTTCACCTTTTCTGTTCAACAAGCTTAATCAACTAGGTTGTAGTTTGAGTACAGTGGGACAGAACATTCTTTGAGATTTTGTTTTAGAGTGCGGACTTAAAACATATGCTTACGAACCTATCAGTTTAATTAATTCCTTGGGTTTAATAACTATTTTTCTCAGATGACCTTAAAACATTGCTAAAGGCATATAAACTGATGCACTGAAAATCTTGGTAACATCAGAGAGGCTGCTTTCTATTTATAGTAGGATATTATAGACATCCATATCTTCCTAATCACGACTAGATCAAAATGCACTCTCTGCTGATTTTCAGTTTTCCAAACTTGGGCATTTTTAGATTACTAACATGAAATACCTTAAAGCACATAAATATTTAAGCAGAGATAGTTTACCTTTTCTGGTGGGTGTATAATAAACAGTTTAACCATCATCTATATACAGGCTGTTTTGTTCTCCATCTAAAGAGACAATCACCTTTTATCCTTTTCCTTTTTTTCCTTCGTTTTAGTGCCATTAGGGAACTATTCACAAGTGTAACCCTGAACAATACTATGCAGTAATTATGACTAAATGACAAAGAGATGCGAACAATTACCGAGTCCATTTTGAAACCCTACACTAATAAAGTCATTAGATGCTGCCCTTGCCATGAGCCTTCTAAAAGCTTCTGAAGTTACAAGAACACACGGCATTGTTGGTTAGGACAATTGCTGCTGGCAGAATGCAAACCTTGAGTTAAACCATGCTGCAAATTGATCTTGACATTCTGTTAAGACCGCCACTAAAATCAAAAGCAAAGGAGAAAAGGAGAAAATGAGCGGGTGGGATGTAATCATGGAACAGAAGGGTTCCCTCCTCACCTTCTTTCCTCTTCCTCCTCAAAACAAACCATACATAAAATGACAAACTCGCCTGGTGTTTGAGAACCTTTATTTTTAAAACATTAATTAGACTTCTGACCTGTTTTTATTGACTGGCACTGTATTGCTATTAAAGTAAATTAAATAAAAAAATTGCAGAATACAATAGAAAAGGTTTTCACACTGTTCTGCGAAGCCTGTTCAGGATTTAGTGCCAAAGGAACACGTCCAACAGTTTTGCAAGCAACATATACAGAATTTGTGGTCACTTCTGAAGAGGCAAGGAGAAATTAACTCGCCTCCTCCCACCCTCACAGACCCCACACCTGCAATATATTTGCTGAAGGATCAAATGGGATTGGGGAGCTGGAGTAATATGGTCAACTGGTCTTCATCCAGGCATGCATCATTCAGTAGGTTAGAATTAAGGGTCAGCAACTGTGAATATGGCTAATCACTTGATGACGGAAATTGCAGGTGAAGACAACCTGCTGCAGAGAAGCACTTTAGTGAATTAACTCTTTCCTAAGCTTAAGCAAAGTGAAAAACTATCATTTGAACATTAAAATTAAAAAGTACCTGTCACTAGAGCAAAATTGGCAACACCTTGAAATACGGTGCCCAAGGGCAATGATATCAAAAGCCAGAAAGCTGTTACAGATTTTTGAGTCACTGTTTTACGGTTTTGGCTTTCTTGGCAAACACTGTGTATGCTGGAAATCTCTGAATATTATGCATTATCTGTGTTTGGAAAAGCTGTGTGTACAAACATAAGGTGTGCGTGTATGTGTGTGTACATATATCACTATACATCTTCCTGGATACAAATATATTAATGCACATTAATGAATTAACAAAACCAGTTAGGCATGTGTTTGCATAAACACATACAACTCTCATGTACGTAACTGTATTAGAACAATGGTATTGACTCAACTCTTCGAAGTCACAAAGTGCCAGAACTAGAGCTGTTCATGTCTGGCTCTCCTGCTTATCTATCCCTGAATCCCTCTGGATACCTGAGGAATTGCTCAGCCCAAATGATGGCCCAAAGCAGGTTTGTGCTTGGGCCAAATGGCAGGGCCAGAATTGCCAGCACCACTACAGTCAAACTGCCAGCACTCTGACACCTCGCCCCAAATTTCTACTGTCTGAAGGGGCATGGTAGCAACCTTCACTGCAAGCATTTGAAGGGAAACAATGATTTTAAGCTTATGATTTACCTCAAACTGAGTGGAATATAACACGAGCTAAAGTTAGAGATATATGTGTAGCTTTGTGGCCTTTCTCCTCCTTTGACAGGAACAGATCACAAGAATATTTCAGAGTTGCTCCCTAAACTCAAGTCTGAACTGTAGGAGATAAAGATTTCATGTATGTTTCTTCACAGTATTATAAAAGCACCACATTATTTTCCTAAATGAAGGCTACTTATTTTATTTTCCCTTTATTATAATTTCTTTATGATTAATGAAAAAATTAATAATCACAGAATTTACTCAAAGTAACTGCTCCCTTTACTGCAAGCCTGATGTTAGAGGCAATTAAAACCACTGGAAGCCAAAACAAAACTTCCCCTCAACTGTATTAACTGGACTTTGCCTTCATTTTGACAAAGTAACACTCCTGAGTGGCTGCAGAAAGAAATTTTTTAACATCTGACTCCCAAAGTTGTAATGCTTATGCTCTTGCACTACTACTGGCAGGTACCCAGTGCTCACACAGCATTTTACTCCTACCTACAGACTCTCTTCAATCTGTTGGAATGGATACTGAAGACTGAGAGCTTCCAGAAGAAATGTGCTATTGTGCAGTAATGTAGGTATTAAAGCACGTTCCTGTATCAGAGTCAACTGAGAAACACATTAAAAGTTGGGGAAACCAACAAGATTTTGGAGCTGGTTTTGCTCTTCAGTGTTCAGGATGGACCCTCATTTCATTAATGAGAAAATTGGAAACAACTAATTTTGGAATAGAATGACGTCCATGGATCAGAACATTCAGAAAATTTTTTTGGCTTATACAAAGAAAGTCTTTATACCTGTTTGAATTTACTCATGCCATTCCACAGTACTGAAACCATGTCTTTTACTACTGACATTGAGGTGTCCCTGTTGACTGCAGCAAATCAAGTGGGCCTGATTCCCCTGCTGTCCCAGCCTGGTTTTTCCAGCACTTTTAAAATGCAATTGTAAGAGTATAAATGAGTTGCTCTTGAGCTACACCAGCAGGCAAAACCCAGTTCCTCCTGTTGCTGCTGTTGTCCTCTCACCATTCAAATAAACAGCGACATTTAACTGTGTTCATAAGGATCCAGAACAGAATGGGCTCCAAGACCACTGCCACTGTGTCACATGAAGGGTAGTGACTGAACAGAGGGACTGAGTATTTATTTATGGGAATGCCCACAGTGCACTGGCACTTTTCAAAGGGAGAAGGAAGCATCGTGCCCCCTCTGAAGAAATCACAGTTTAAGGAGCAGGTTGTGACACTAAACACAACTGAGAAATAATTCTAATTCGAGCCAGCATGCCTTGTTTACCCCTTACTATTTTTTGACCTCACTGTTAATATGACAGCTTCTTTGTTGTTGTTAACAGAAAGCAAAAAAATGAAGGCTTAAAAACCCTATCGTCCGGCACAATCGGGGACTAAGTTCATTGAGAGCAGCTATAAAGCCTTAAACAAGCCCTTTATTTTGTGTTTTAAGAAGTGTCATAAGGAGTTAATAGGACACAGCTGTACAGGCTCTTTCTAACAAGCAGCTTCTGTCGCTTTGGTCACCACAGGTGTCTGTGTAACCTGCAAACTCTTATTACTAGTGTATCAAAGTTGTGCTACTTAATAGATTTCTTTAGTAAAACACAACAAAGCAATTACATGGCTGTTGATCGTTAGTCATAAAAAACCCCTCAAACACAGTTTTTCAAAAGAAACTACACTGCAATTTTTTGTCATTGTAAAATAAAAGAAACTAGAGAATTAAATAGAAAAGCAGACAATAGAACAGCAGGTAGTCAACTGAACTTAGCCACTACAGATGGTTTAGAAATAGTGTTTCCTTCGACACCAACTTGTGGGATAAAAGAAAAGGAGGAGGCTCCTTACTGCCCATGAATGCCAATACCAAAAGACTTAAGCAACTCTCCAGTCTATGTATTTGGTCCCATGAAAGAACCTATATGTTTCTTCTTCCTCTCTTACTTTTTCTCTTTTTCATCAACTTTTATTCTGTTTTTGCAACTCCTTCTTTCTAAAACCTTTTACACTTCTCTAGAATAACTTAAACTAGAAACATTGCTGCTGATCCCTCCAATGACAAAATGCAGGTCAAGTGAGGAATTCCTGAGAAACACAAGTGTCATTTAAAAAGCACATTAGAAAAGAAACTGTTCCATTCTCCACGGTCACCTCAGTAAAGAAATATTAACTATAATTTACATGGTGAATACTAGACATGCATAAATGCTCTATTCTAATAATCCACAAGAGAAAGAAACATAAATGTTTAATTTTTCCTGGTTCAATAATCACTGGAATTGTGTAAAGAAGTGGCAACCTTATTCCAGGCCAAATGACTGTTTCATCTTTCAGTCAAAAACTAGAGTAACTCTAATTATTTTAATATACATAGGATGTTATCCTGGCAAGACATGATCAGTCATCTTCTGTGGAAATAAAGGTTATGAAATAAGGTCCACATTAGAGAACCAAACAAGTCTGATTTCTAAATGTTATAGTAGTAGTCGTAGTAGTAGTAATAATAATAATAACAACAATGATAATATCATTATTTCCAGTAGATCATGATCAACTGATAAATAACTAAAGAAGAGAAAGGCCTTAGTATAATACTAAGAAAATTTGTTGATAATCTACAGAAGTTGTAGAAGGAGGTGGAATCCACAGTTTTGATTTCTTTACTCATCAGCATAATTATGTTCTCTCTGAGACATAAGATAGCTTTTATTATACTAACACCTTTATTATATTAAAGCCAAAATATAAAACTGTAGTTAAAAGAAGTTCATATGAATTGGAAGCGTTTAACATTTTGCATAATCTGTTCTTAATACTAATTTATCACATGAATGTTATTTTTTAAATAAGATTTTCATTAACAGCAATAGTTATTACCCCAGACAGCTCTCATGCGATGACACCAACATACACACAATTAATGCCATGTAATATTATGGCATTGCAATGTATAACTATGAAGGCACATGTTTGAATATAGAATCATGTTTGAAAATAACCAGAGAAAAAGGATACAATTTCTTCAATTACTTTTCCCTGCACAGGAATAAGAAGTCACCTTGTGATGAACACAAGGCCAGTCCAATTCTCAATGAATGTCAGCCAGCACTGTTTCACTGATCAGCTGAGAGCGAGCATGAAGTTTCAGCTCTAAGAGATACTAAGCACCAAAAGATTTGATATCCAGAGATAAGGGCCTTCCCTGAGAAAAGCTGCTCCACTCAGAGTCCAAAGAGTCTTACCTTGCTCTGTTTGCTTCTTTTGTCATGTCCCATGCCCAGGTTATGAAGTTCTGACTCAGGTAGGAGACAATAGATTCAGCACAAAGCATTTGTGAGCAGAAGACGTTGGTTAGTACACTTTCATCATGGTGGAGGTAGATAGCAAGAAGCTTTCTCTGAAAAAAAATGTGACAAGAGATGAGTAAAAAGTTCCTCAGGCAGTTTAGCAATTTAAAGTTGCTGCTGCAGATTTGTGTGTTAGTACCCCTGATGGGGTTTATCAAGGGTGACAAGTATCTCAACGTGCACACACAAGAAATAACCGGCAGATTTCAAATCAAATGGTCCATCCCTGCAAATTTTTAAATATTCTCAATGCTTCCTAATATTCTGAGTACTAAAGTACAATATATTTTATGCTTAGAACATGAAAAGAACAACAAATGAAAAAACAAAAGCCTTATTATCAGATCTAAGAAATGAGTGAAATTTTCAAACTTGCTGCCCAACAGAAATAACATTCCCCTGAACAAGGAACACACATTTCAATTGGACAGCACTACCAAAATAGGTATAACAAAAAACAGTTATAAACAACCTGAAAAAAATGATAGTGCATTGCTATCACCACCTCTATTGCCAAATAAAGGGGCACTACATGCTGAGATGGTGTCTATGGTCTCTTGAAACAAAATATTCTGTGCTGTTCTTCTGGAACCTTATCAAGTAAAACTTGAACTTCACTGCCAGCAGCTGCGTCCCCATGAACATCTCAGACCACCTTTTGAAAAGCAAGTCTGCGTGCATGCAAGTATAGAAAGAAGGGTGCAAAAATACAGGGAGACTATGAGCTAGCTAAAGACTGTGATTCTGCAACTGGCATCCATTGAATTATAAATATAATTCAGAAAATTACAGCTTTCTATTCCCCCATACCCATATAAATTACTTACTTTATTTTAAAATAGTACTTGAACATATTTGCTGAGATGAAACGGCGCTATTTTCAGACATTTATTTAAATTAATTTCAAATCTCTTCATCAGAAGCAACACTGAACCCTAGATATTGATGTGTAATGATATAGCAAGACATAGGATGCAATTTTCAGACAAGCTGTCTTTGCAAAAAACCCCTGTAGGGCTCTCGCCTCATATGCTGGCTTTGGATAAAATTTAGTGACTGTTTATAAAAGGAACATTTGAACATTCAACTTTGGGAAAAGGATTAGTAATTTGCATTACTGTTTGTCTAATTTAATTTAAATGTTCTTCAGCACCACGTACACATGTGCCAGGAAGGGCCATTAATAAGCCCAACATGCAGAGATCCATATAAGTGCAGCCAACAATGTTGACTGAAACTAAACTTGAAAATCCAGGGCACTGATGCACAATATCATGCAATAAAACAGCATTTCTGTGGTGATATTTAATTTAAAAAGAAGAAAGAGGCAGGGGAAGATCAGGCACTGTCTGTTTTTGAGGATCAGCCATTCTGCATTTCAAAGCGTCGATCCCTGCAATATCCAGGTTACTGTGCTAGAATCTCGACTATTATATAGCAGTTGTAAGAGAGGGAGGGCAAAGATGTGTTTACTCAGTGATTAGGGCCTTAGAATAAGCCTCTAGCTCCTAGAGAGACAGCTCACCACTTATTCATTTGGACCAATTCACAAAGCCTAGAAAGATTAAACATCCATGCTGAGAAGACAAGCGAATGCAGACGGTGAAAAAGAAATAAAAATTCTTTAAAAACTCTGAGATGACTTCATTATTTTTTCCACAAGGAAACTTTAGGAAAGTGTTTAGTTAGAGAAAAACCCACATTGACCTCTCTCTAAACCCTTAATCTTTCCTTTGTGGTGGCACTGCTTTGTGGTAAGCGGATGGCTTTGCTCTCCTCTTTTCACTGGGAGCGGACAGAAAAAAAGGCTCTTGAGAAACACTTTTACTTCCAAAGAAACAACCCCATGAAACTGTTAAATATGAGATTCCGTACAACAGAATGTTTCAAAATATGTACAGTTCTAGGCTTAAAGATTTAGGGACAAATTTTAGTAAACAGAACAGGCACAAACACAATGGAGGTTTACACTGAGTTACTTCCTAAGGGAATGTAATTTCTGTTGCATCAACAAATCTCACCATGCAAAGATTAAACTCCACCACATATAAAAGACTGTACTTGTATCTGATACTTCATCCAAAATGTTAAGGGTGGGCACAGGCATACTGCAATGACAAATGCAAAGAGGTAGCAGGAGGAACTGAAGTGCTAAAACAGGATTTTAAAAAATATTTGTGAAAACCGGGGTCATTTTTCCCTTGGAAAAATGCATGATTGCAAAAGGCTCACAGCTTGAAGTTGTTTGTTGTTGCCGTTGTTGTGTGGGTTTGTTTTCATGTTTGTTTATTTTACTAACCCATGGTAGCACATATTTATAAGCAAATTTTGGTTCTGTTTATTTCAAGCCTTGGAAAAGTCAGAGTAAATTCCAGGATCCTATTATGACTAATACTGGATATTTTTCAGTCAATACTATTAAAACAGCCTTACAGAACTGCTGAACAGTCTCAAATTCCACAAAAGAAGCCCACTAGTGGAGCACTAGACTGTTCTGTGTTGGATTTTTCAAAAATGTGACTTGGACGTTATATACTTAGCATGAAATATTAACCAAGGAAAAAAATACAACAGGGAAAAACTTTTACTATTCCCTACAAATGTATGGGATACCAGAAAGGTTTTAAGCACTGCATATCTGATGGACTTCCAAAGGCCTTAGGACTTGAGGAACTTAAGCCACCAAGGGATGCATTCTTCAGAGTATGTCCATGCTGAAGACCAGGCATTTTAAAGCTACAGAGAAGTTAACACACTTGGCACAGAACTAGAAGAAAAGTTGTCACAGATGCAAAGTTGAAGGAAAAGTCATCACTGAGGCAAAAAAGCCATAGATCTTGAGGTGACTAAATCAGCATCAGTGGGTAATGGGGTTTCTAAGCTTCTCAGCCAGTTCCTAATACTGTGAATAACTCAGATAACTCAAAGGAATATGAACTTGAATGGGAACAGCAATACAATCGTAAAGTTCAGCAAAACCACAGACCTGAATGGTTATTTTTGAACCTCAAGTTTACAAGTTCAAGTAATAACTGAGACAGAAAAGTTCATGATGTAACAGCTGCTAGAGGCATGAATGTTCTGTCAAACTGGTAGGCTAACAAATTAAAATCAGAATTTTTTCCTCCAGTTTTTACGCAGTGACAACTAATTCAAATAAACAAAGAGACACATTTGCTCTTCTTTTAATCTTTGAAGTGCACAATCTGATCCACCTGTCCAAGGTGAACTTGGAGCTCACGGGATCAGCCTTGGACACAGCTACTTTATGCAGCCTTGTAGAACAGATCTGAAAAAGACTGTACCCTACAGATTCCTAAAGTAGCAGTGAGGTGTAAAATTCTGATCCCATATTTTGTATTAAACATGGCATAAGACATCCCCAAACTAGCTCCTAGTTTAATCTTCCTGTAATTTTACCTTTCAGTAAAACATCTTGTCTCAAAAACCATCAGTGATGAAGAGCCCACAGGAAGCATGGCAAGGTGTTCAAACAGCTACCCACTCACCCAGGTAAAGGTGTGTTAAAGCCTGATTTAGTCTACTTTCATCTTCCAACAATTTGATCCTATTATACTGTTGTATCTCCATTTCAATCAATTGCACCTGTAGTGATACCTTACATAATGCAAATAATATCCAGTAATTAACACCAAACTTGGGTAAGATCTATAATCACAAGCTTTGAAAGAAGAGAAAATGTAGAGTGAGGCGGACAAGTTCAAAACCTATCCATTATTTAGTATCAAATACAGAGGATGCTGAGGAGAGACCTATACCCAGGAGCAACCCTCCAGATATGAAAGATGAAGCTACTCTTTAAATATGAAAAATGAACTGTGTGTAGGCAAACAGTGAAGCTACTAAACTGGTAAGTTATAGCAGAATTTTCTAAACAATTTATCCACAAATTCAGAAATAATTTACAAATTAAAGGACAGAACTGGTAACACACATCAGGCAAGACTGGAAAGAAGATGGTGACTAACATGGGACTTAACTGGAGCTTATGTACTGGTATTTACTACAGTGCAGCTGCTTCACTCTTCCTGAAAACCTAGAATTATACTTCTGTACCTGTCCTCCAGTTTCAACCAGACCATGTACATTAGTGGTCAGGTTATTTGTGTTTAACCAGAATCTGTAAAGTGGTAATTCCTCCAGCTGCAATCTGTAGCAAGTTCAGTATAAACTTAATTAGCTGAAATAATAAGGGACATTTTTCTGAGTTTTACAGATAAAAATGATGCTACAGAAAGCCCTGTAGAAAGGAATATTCTGCTACCACTGAGAGAAAGGGAAAAAAAAGCTTTTATTTGAACACACCAAATCATGGAAGGAGCATACTTTGCTCTAAGTATTCAGGAAATAAAGAACCCATATATGGGAGGGAGAGATGGTGCTGCCTCTAAATTGAACCTAAAAGACGGAATTCAAGGAGAAGAAAAACACGGCTCATTTTCAGAATGCAGGAATATATATTGAGGTGACAATACCAATCTGTGCTAAGAGAGATGTTTCACATATTTATTGAAAGTCAGTGGACAGAAAGGTTGAGAGAGGAGCAGGAGGTGAGCTGACAGAGGTATATAAAGATAAGAGCTCCTGAAAAGGCAAAGGCAATGTCTTTATTCTTTCTCTTAATAAAAGAGTAGCAACCACCTATAAAAATGAAAAGACAAACAAGCCTAATAAAAGACTTCTGTATTACTCACATATATAACTCAGTAAACTCTAATAAAGCAATTAAAATCCAGTATTAATAACAATGCCACCATAAATTAGGATAAAACCCCTGATGTCTCAGAACACAAGACACCCACAAATTGCTTTCAGACACAAAGACACCTCCCCCAAAAACTTGTTAAAAAATGTCTATTATAGGCTTTCTACCATGGCATCTGTCTAGCAATTACTATGGCAGTGCAGCTCTGTAGCAAGAGTAAACTCATTCTTCAAAAACTTAGTGACAGGAAAACTCTTCTTTCCAATAGACAGAGGAAGACTTTCACAAAAACCAGCTTAATTGTTAATTTAATAAACCTCTGTCTCTCTTTCTCTTCCTGACTCCATTAAAAGTAAAACTGGAAATATTTTCTTGTCGTATATACAATAAGCCCTGGAAATGAATACACAACACCCTTAACTGCCAGGCTGCTGGAGAAAGCTGGGAATTTCATGGCCAAGGACACTGGTTGTTAAAAGCAAGGCTCTATATCTTGGGTATTGTATTTTTGTGATAAAGAGTTATACAGGTTTTAAAGCAGAGCTACATTTGACCTCATTCCACCTCTCCTATCAAAAACTGGCATTGTTGTGGCAGCAGTTGCTCCAAAGGTTAAAAGATACTCATCATGTATGTTAATCTTCACTGGCTAATGACTCAAACACAGCTGAAAAACACCTCAATGTTTTTTACAAGGTATTTCTCTTTCAAGCATCATTTTGTTAAATAACTATGAATTACCATCCTTTCCAACAGATGAAAAGACAATGAGATTTAACAGGAAACGTATTTTCGTAAGAAGTTGAACTCATATCCTGCATTCAAAGCACATGTTCTGACACAAGTTAATTTTCTTAAAATAACCCAATTTAAAATATTTCTGGAAAAAAGCTTCACGTTTATATACACTGGGATTTTTTTTTTTTTTAAGGTAAAACGTATCCACAATACAGATTTAAAGCACAGCTGATGGCTGTCTCACTAGACACGAACTGTAGAGTGCACCTTCTGCTCTGGACAGCGCTGAGAATTTGTCAAGAAAAGGCCAAGATCTCTGAGCACTCAAGCTGCCAAGTGCTCTCAAATTAAATCAGTTTGAAGCGGTTTTCATTAAGATGGATTGAGTGTGGCATCGTGAGAAACACTCTATCAAATGTAGTGTTTTACTTAGTGATTAAGTATATACCAGTTGATGAAGCTGCCCAAATCCTTCGTAATCCCACCACTCCAATAAACATTTAATGAGTATATAAGTTCAAAAAGCCTAGTAGAGGATTTAAACCTTCAATCTTGTTTTTATTTACTCTTGGAACTCAATTTCTCACTTCAAGTGAAGAATGCTGGTGCTCATCTGTTGCCCTGGTAAAATTAAGTGCCCTCCATAGTATAAATTAGAAGACAAGACACAGAGGTTGCAATTTCTCCAAAGCTTTTTTTTCTACTGATATTTATATATATATATATATTTAATTATTTGATGGAATTAAATTATAAAATTATGAAATAATGTGTCCCTTTCCTCAATTCTGATTTCCAGGACCCAGTAATGAAACAATTACTTTGTAGCCAGGAAAAGCAGTGAAAATAAATGATATTTCCATATTCTCATATCTTTGCTTAAAATCAGAATGTTACAATAAAAATAATGCCATTCCAATGGTGGGAAGGAGAGCTTTCAAAGTAAGGCAATATTCAGAAAAAAAAAACAAAAATCAAAAAAAAACCCCACAAACAAAAATTAATACTCTCCTAAAAATATACATATATATTTACATATGGTTTTATTGTGATGGTGACCTGGTCTGAATAAATCCCAAAATATTAAAAATGTGAGGTGACACGAACTTCAGAAGTGCTACGTAAATAGCACAAGAAGTACTCCGAGGAACAAAAAAAAAAACAAACAAAACCAAACAAACAAAAAAACAAGCAAAAAAAGTAACTGCATTGCATTAATATCAGATTTATAGGTAGAAAACTATTTATGAAAATTCTTAATGAGATTTGTCCACTATTACACTGATACACTGTCAGCCATTTCTGATGACATGACAAAAAATTAACTTCCCAACACACACCCTCTCCTTGTTCAATTCATGGGATTTTTTTTTCTCTGTGCAAATGAGAATATGAAAATAGTCACTAAACTTAGAGTGTTAAGGATGTGTCAACTTCAGCTATATAGTGTGGATTTATAACTCTCACACTTATCAGAACAGCCCCACACATAATACAGACGCTCTTTCCAATATGAATAACTACATTCTTCATTTTAAAATTAAACATCTATCAAGAAAACAAAAAGTAAATTTAAACAGCATGATTTTCTTGTTTGTGTTTCAGCTTTATCTGTGCTTAATTATGCAGGGTTTTGGGTTTCTCCTTAGTGAATCAAGTCACCAAAACTTAAATAAACTGTCCCCACTCTAATTTTATTAAAATACTGATTTTAAAACTGTGCATGGAATAACAGAAACTTGAGATGCCCGGTTGGATGTACAGAAAAACTAAACAACCAAATCTCAGTACTGGAGCGTACTTGGCAGATAAAGGCTGTACAAAGAGGGGAAAAAAAGCACACTGTATTTCAGAGACCTTTCAATTTAAATTTACAATTTCATTAGCCATTCTTCAAAGGAGTTACCAACATGCAACAGTGAACTTGTCAACCATAAGACTCACAGGCAGGGTTATCTGGTGCTAGGACACCATTATTTCAGGAAGAAAAGGGAGGAGGGGAAAAGAAGAAGAGTAGCTTTGACAAATAAGAACTCTAGTAAAAATACAGCTTGAATGATTAGGAAGCATCAGTTATTCACTGCAAGTTCAGCAACCACCAAGGTAAGTAATTATTTTAGCCACGCAACTGAATGAGCACAACTCTTCTTGAACAATAGAAGCGAAACAACTCCAAAATGTAGCTCAGTTTTTCAAAAATAAAGATTAAACCCTTAAAGCGATTTCCATTCCCCCACTGTATTAAACGAAGCAGTTTTACTACACACTTACATCTCTAGCTTTCCCATAGAAGGCTTCTTGAAAAGCAGCCTCTAATGATCCAATAAAATAAACAGGATGACAGTCACCATATCTATTTGAGATAAAATTTCCAATTAATAAAAAATGACAAAATCAAGTAATTTCAATATTCTATCTTTTCATATATTCTGTAAATATAATGCATTGGCTAAACGTTTAGAAAAATGAAGCACTACACTTCTGAAAGACAGAAAGGAAATATTTAGGACTCATTTGTTTTCTGACATTGAAAAACTCAAAGTAATGAACTGCTACCTTACAAACTTTATCACAAAAACATTCTGTTTAACATGTAGATACCTTAAGTTCTACACTATCTTCTATAAAATTTTTCAATCATAACTTATTTCCTTTATTATATTCTTAAAGGTTAATTGAAGGCTATTCTTGCATTACACATTAACGCATCTCATACACATAAAGGAATATTTCATCACAGGAGTGAAAACAGAAGGCACATAAACTTTGCATTACTTTGCAACTTCTACCTATTTAATGAAACAAGCAACTGTTTAACAGTGCTTGATTTGGTAGTATAAAGTTTTTTTAAAATCTAGAATTTCTATATTTTTTTTTAAAGTCAATATTCACCAAACCACTTCGCTATTGTGAAAACTCTTACAGCAACTATGTATATATTTTTCAATATTAATCAGTTTCAGCTTTTCTGTTCCTGCATATCACAATAAAATTATCATATATAACATGTCTTTCTCATCCTTGTGGACCTTCACATAACTAAGTAATGGTGCTACATAGTGGCAAAATAAATAAGTGAAGAATCAACCACTCCAGCTTATGCTGAGAAATAATTTTATTTCAGAAGCAGTTCTAGTAGCAGAGTTAGAATTAAAATAAATCAGATTAGGATGTCTAAATGTGCTATAATCACAAGAAAACATGTACACTTGGTTTATTTTTATTTTCATTATTTACTAACTTCAACTTAGTTTATAATAAGAATGGCACAGTTAACAGGCTAAGCTTACCTTGAAGAAAACTCTGCTGTAAATTGTAATAAGGCATCTCCTTCATTTTCAGCATTTTCTGGCACTTAAAAAAATGAAGAAAAAGAAATGCAACTTTATGAAAACAGGTTGCAATATGCAAACACATTCACATCACAGGTATTGCATGTTCCCAGCTTGCTGAAGTGTTTCCAAGAGACCATATAAAACTTCATGGAAGACTATCGACTATGAACCTTTCCAAAGACAAGAAATTTCCAGAGGGTCTCATGAATATATTCAGGTTTTCCAAACAGTAAAATCCTCAGGTCCAGTGTAATGTGATGTATCACTTGTTCAGAGTTAGCACTCTGGATTTACTTTAAGGATTGAAAGGCTCGACCCTTCCTATCCATAATGTTTAAAAGTTTTCCACATTATTACATTTATTTGCTGTCAAAAAACTTCTAATGAAGGAACACTAATGCAAGCCATAAAGAGATGCAAGAATTGCACGTAGGAGGTAACTGACTGCTCCTGCTCAATCCTTCTCATAATTCAAGGGCAAATAATCACTAAGAAACTTGATTAACATAATGACTAAAACATTAATCAAAAATAGAATCTGTAGAATTTTCAAAACAGGGAAGTGGAAATCTAGTTATCTACAGGTGCATTTGGATAAAGATCACAATTTCTCTGACTTTATTTGTTACTCATCAATTTTAAGTTAAATTATTATTCTTCAGTTGAAAGGTTCAAAATCTCCCTCCATGGAAAGGTGCTTTTACAGTTGCCAGTTATGTGTGCAGTATTTTCCTTTGATACGTCCATCAGACATGACATTCAAACATGAATTCTGCCATTCCTATCAAAAGATACTTTCCAGTTTCTAATTCTGCAGACTCCTCACACCTCTCTGCTTTCACCTCTGCTGTACAACCTCCAGTTAATCTTAACTCTTACTCATTGGCGATTTCCTCAAGGCAGATGATGCTACTCCAAACATTTCTCCATCATCAACTCCAAACTCAGTAGCATCTTCAAAGTCATCTCCATCACTATCACTAACCATGTGAACATCAGTGCATTGCTGTATAAAAACAAAACCCAAAATCCACTGTAAGCTTCTATTTCAGACATTTTCAGTGAAATACAAAACACATCCACAGTGACAAATACTTACATATTTCTATAGACACATAATATACTGCAGTTTAATTTACCATTTCATACAGTATTATCCAAGGTAATTTTTAACAGAAGTCTGGTTGACAGAAATATTATGTGACAAAATGTGTTATTAAAGAATTTCTGCATACACATAGTTGAGCAAATTTTATCCAAAGTTAAGGCTGTTTTCCGTTTAATGGTACCAGGTCTCACTGCATAAGAAAGAGTGAGAAAAGCCACACAATGATGGCTTTTATATTGGTATTTGGCATACCAATATAAAGGAGAAAAATCAACATTTTAGTGCAGGGAGCTAAGGACTCATCTCCCACAGTCAGACGCTCTGCTGGGATTTGTTTGCTTTGTTTTTCCTCTTTTTCTTCCATGACTCATCTGCCCAGTTCCTCACTTTGTCACAATTACGTGCTGCAGGAACTGTAAATGGATTGTTGTAAGATGCAATTCTATTGACACACTTGACAGCAGGAGGGATGGTGACCACTGCACACCGAGATGTCCCTGCCTCTTCCTAGAGCAGACTGCTAAAACAAAGATGATGTCCTTACCTCCTCTGACTGCTCCCTTGTTTGTACAGGTGAGGATCTTCTTCCAACTGTGAGTCGATGGCAAGGAAAAGTCAGTCCAGACACAGCTAAAGTCATCTGCAAAGCAAGCAATGGTTCTTCATTAAAGCCACAGTTCTCAATTAAAGGCGTGGGGGAGGGTTTAAGGTTGTTCAGAGATTCAAATTAAAGATTGTGTTATTTAAAGACAGATTAAGAAGCCTAAAAAACTAAAATTATTCCATACATTAAAATATTCAAGTAAACATCAACTGAGTTTTATTGAGGTATATGCGCAGAGTATCAAAACAAACTCCACGGAACTGCAAACTCCAAAGTGCCTTGAGTTATTATTTTTTCCTGAATCAGTACTGAAGTTTGAAATGTTACTGTCCATGCCAACTTTTACAGTGCTATGCTTTGATGATGCTTGCCAATCAAGAAGCAATTGTTAAAGATGCTAAGTATTGATACAAGTAATTAAAAACAGTTAAATCATCTTGATCTTTTGAAAGATCTGTTGATCAGCAGACATTGCAATAGACACAACCACACTGGCAACTTAAAAAATACATTTCTTCTTCTTTCTGGTCATTTCAAATGTCAAAGGTGCAGACCATGTTCCTCATACGAACAAAGACACACAACCCAAACTGGTGACACTGCAGTCAGCACAGTCCACAGGATGGATGTTCAGTAGCCAGTGCCAACAGAAACAGCACTTCTGCCCTTTGCTGTATGCCTAAATCTCAATGTTCAAGAAGTACCAATAGAAAAATTCTACTGTCATTTGAAAGACAAAATTACTATGGTGCCTGTAAACACACGGCAATAATATTTGAAAATCTGGTCCTATATTTCATTTAAAAATGCTCTAATTATAATGCCTAAAAATGAGAACTGTCCACTCTGTGACCAGAACCACCTGTGCCATCCTGCATTAAAAGCTTCTGTCCAGCCTCCTGCCACTTCTGGAGAGCACATCAGTCCAGGAGAAGCAAGCTTGATGACCACAAATAGCAATTTCAGAAGCATCGAAGACCTATCTGGGCCCATTTTACAATGTGAGTAGCTGTTAAATAAAGGTAATTGATTATTTTTGGCAGTGACAAAGTATTTAATGCTATGCAATTTTCAGTGATGTGGAGAAGGGTAGTCCTGGCTGTATGTTTAAAACATAATTTCTAATGGTTCTTTCAGATGAAACACAGAGAGGACAGAAAAACAGCAAGAGACTGTAAAACTTGTTAGTATTTTTGCAGGGCACAGAATGAAAGATTTCCATTTTACATTTCATAAATATAGCACTCTCCTAACTAGACTGTAAAAACATTAAGGTAAAATAAATTTCAATCATTCTCAACAAAAATCCAAGAACAACTCATAAGCCTTAAATTTCATTTACTGCCATGAGCACTGAAAATACCCCATCTATTTTTTTATACATAATTCAGAGCGACTTTCTCACTGGTCTGCTAGAACTCACAAAGATTTAATTTGCTGCAGGTTGAAGCAGGCTGATTAAGCAGGCTGGTTACCAAATGAATGTTAACCTGTCTGAACTAGCCTACTGTCACATTCTCACAGCAAGGTTAAACACAAGTTTAGCCGTGTAAAAAGCCCAGCAATTGTCTTAAAGGAAGTGAGTTATAATACTCTGGAGCAAATGAAATATTAAAGACGACACACAGCTCTAGGCCAATTACCTATGAAACTCCTGAGACAAGAGCATAGGAACTGCATTCTCTGTAATAATCCACCATTTCCATTATTATTTTTATAAGCTTTCAATAATAAACAAAACCCAACTGTTATAAAACCTGAAACTTTGCCCTGTAGTTATCACACTGTATGAAATGCTGGTAAAACACACACACACACACATTAACCACACACAGACTACAGTTCCTTCTCTCACAGCATCAAATACCCTGACAGATGCCTGGAAAGGCTCCCGGGCTCTTTTACGTGCACATTAAAGAGAGAGTGGTAAGATCAAGCCGGCAGTTATTGTGCTGCTTCATCACTTGGCCCAATTGCAGGGTGTTGCAATTCCAATTTGCAACCCTATATTATAGTGTCAAAGCGTCTCTCAAACATGAGCTAACAGCAGAAGGGGTTCCACATCAGAGCCTGTTTCATCCTACTCTCCAGACAGTTGCTGGAATGTTGGGGGTTTGTGCACACTGGTGTGAGAAATCACCCTTTCCTTTGTTTTGGGGTTTGTTGTTTTTTTTCTGAGAAGCTGGTTTCTTTTTTTTTTTTTTTTTTTTTTTTTTGTTTTGTTTTGTTTTTTTGGGGTTTTTTTTCAAAAGAAATAGCAGCTCTGCCTTCATTCCAAAATAAATGAGAGGCATCAACATTCTTCTGGAATGAAGTTATCTTCATCCAAAGACATAGAGTTCTCTTCCAAAGCAAGACTCTTGCACCACAAAAGCTCAAGCTTTATTTTGGGAATCATAAAAACATCAAGACTAGGCAAAAGACTGTTCCCCAGGCAGCTCAGCAAACCTTTCCCTGGTACTGTGAATGCAGGCCAAGGTACTGATGGGAGCACCACTGAAGTGTCCCACTGGCAAGACCTGCAGATCTCACCCTGCTCTTGGAGAGGTTTTTCTTTCTGAATACTCTACCTGCCACCTCCCAAACAGAGATGCAGAACATTATCATTGCAATAAATTTCAGCCACCTTCCCATGGGAATGGACAAAATCTTTATACCAACCCCATAACTGAAAAAGCTGGTTTGCAGCCTGAGTACTTGATTACCCACATTCTCCAGCTTATGAGCCCATCTGGCTGTGAAAAAAACCTCTAAAGTCAGTCACTTCTCTGAATTTTTCTTTTTTTGCATGAAAATCACCACTATGTGGGTACCAGAGCTTGAATGGGGGGATGGTTTCCACATGCACAAGAAAAGACATTGAAAATGCATTTGCAGGACTCGTGCATGAATGACAAGCTAGATATAGGTCATAAAAGAAATAATACACTAAAGCAAAGATAATTTTTTTTTTTAGGCAGGGAACCTATGCATGTGCAAACCAAACTGTCTCAGAACTGAAAGGAACATGAGGTGGAAAGTGAAACAAAACCAGAAATAAGGAAAACTACTTGCAAAAAGTAACTCCAGAGCCAGATCTTTTGTCCAGCACTCTGTAGACACTGCTTGTGCTTATTTAAAATTTAAGTAGTCTCCTATTTGGCTTCCTATAGCTTTTAAGAAGAATGACAATAAAATTGAAGATTTCAACTATTTCAGGGAGAGTGGCAGGAGAGTCTCCTTTTAGGAGACAGCAGAGATGCTAAATGGATTCAATATCTCTGGTATTCAAAAAGGTAATGGTACAACCCGGACTAAAAGTGCACAAAAGGTTACTTGAAATGGACTTTAACTACAAAGAGGAAGATCACTACAAAATCTAACAATTTAGAGAGGAAAGAAATAGTCCGGTGCTCACTTGTGCTTTCCAGCTCTAAGAAACTAATACTATTTGTAAATGCTCAGTGTGAGATGATTTGTTATTCAATTCCCAGCATTAGCAATTGAGGGAGAAAATTAAGCAGCATCTTTTCTGATCCAAACATGCAGGATTCTTTGTCAACCTTCCAGATTAACCCAGAAATATTTGCCAAATCTAGAGTGAGACCAGATGCTTTAAACAATAAATTATTCTTCATGTTAGAAAGTATTAGCTTTATGTAGAAGCTTCTAGAAATGCAATTCAGAACAACCTAAACCCACTATTTTTTCCCAAATATTTCATGACACAAATATGTCTGCAGGAGAGAAAGAAATCACTGAGGGCATGTAATTCCAGAGTGCTGCCATCTCATGCCAAGAAAAATATGAAAAATTACAAGCCCATAATCTCAAAACCTTGTATCTTCTAGAAAGAGTTTGTTGGCACAATTTAATTCCCACTCTTGCAGACTTCTGACATTAAAACTGAAGGAACAAACTCAGTCTCTTGTACCAGTCCAGAGACATTTAATCAAGATGCTGAAGATGTGAGAAAGATAAACAGTAGAAGGAACATGAAGGAACGATTCCAGCAGAGAACTCCAGCTGCAGAATTCACTCCACTGAGAAATGCTGATACAAAAATTATGAGCTTGGTGGACTGCATCAGGAAGGGAGTAATTGGATATGACAAATTGGCCTTCCTCATGTTCAGCCACACACTGATGGAGACAAACAGCATCTCAAGAGAGATTTGAATGGCAAATACACCTAATGAGGAAAGTGAAGGAAGCTGTAAGAGCTTTCTAATGCCTTACAGAATATAGCTGGGACATCTAAAGTGTCCACCTTAAAGCAATAATCTGTAAAGAATGGGACATTCTTCCTCATCCTCTGTTATTGAGGGCTTGTGCTGTTCACAGGATACTTGCCATCAAGGGAAAGTATAAAGGGATAAAGCTTTTCATAAACCAGACCTATTCAGAACAAGCAAGTAGAATGTTTAAGGAAATCAGGAATATTGGTTTATTTTGTGCTCTTTGTTAAACTTGTGATTGTTACATGAGCAATGAGGGTTTTGAGGTTTTGGAGTGTGTGGGCACTCTGATTTGCTTCAATGTATGTTAATGCATCTATCTGAACATACAGACACCTGTTAATCAGGGCAAGTTATTAAATGGAGCCCTTCAGCTGTACTACCCAGTACTTGCCAATTTAAAAAAACCCCGGCTTCTGGCTGCTTAAAAGACCACTGTTTGAGACACTGTAACAAGGTAATTTTATTGTTCAAACTACTCAAATGACAAATTCTTTCCAACTCACTGGGGAGGTATTTTTCCATGACAAAATATTTTCTAATACCATTTTTTTGGCATGAAGTATATAATCTTGATCATTTGTTCTCAGAAATTCAAAGGTCAAACTGTAAATATTACAAAGCATCAGAGAGAAATTCAGAGAACACTTGATCCATGCACAAAGGAGAAGATTCTGTCAATGATGCCAGATTTTACTTGCACACACACACCAAGTGCAGCAACAGGCATTATCTGACAATGGCAAGCCGAAACCTTGCAGAGGACGAACCTTCTGGATTTTTAATATTAAAAGATCCTAAAAAGAAATGTAATTTCTGCATAACTTCACTGCTGTGAATCAGTCCAATTATTCAAGCAGTTGAACTTCTAATAGAGAATTGTGCTTGGCTGCATACCATTCGCTTCAATAGGAAACTAAAGAGAACTCTCATAGCATGATATTCTACTGAAGTAAAGGGAAAAAAATCCATTTACTGCTTATAATACTCAGAGATAAAGTAAGCAAACAAGATTCTGGTGTACAAAATAAAAAGCATGTTTTCCGATACTTGACTCTCCCCCATAAATCTCCTATAAAAAGGGCTCATTCTAAAGGTTGCTTAGCAGGCTGCAATACACACATGGGGGTTTTTAATACACATTTATCACACAAAATTTTTTCAATCAGAATCGAATGCAGTGTTACCCACAGACTGAAACCTAATCCTGGTTCAAATACTCCATGTGACAGCCCTTACATGGTGCCCAAAATGTGAGCTGCTTACCTTTTCCATTTACTAGTTTACTCACTGATACATGGCTTAAGAATAAAGAAATAAACATGACCAAGTACATTTCATAACACTCAGCTATTCAAAATAACTTGAGAGGTGCCTGTAGAAAATACTCAATGACTGGCAGGTGTCTCCTCTTTGAAAATTTTATATATATATAGATATATATAGATATATATATATATATATATATATATATATATATATATATATATATCTATCTCCTTTATATATATATAACTCTCTCTATATATATATTTATAAATTATAATTAATTATCATTATATAATATATAATTAATTATAACTAATAATTATCTATCTATCTATATCTATATCTCCTTTTTCTCATTGGAATAATTACCATGATGTTTTTTTCCCCTCATCAATAAGAGAAGGGATAAGAATAGAGGGCTGAGCAAGGAACATTATCAAGTATTTCAATTTTCATATTAAATTTACTATTCTGTTATGTGACCTTTCATTATAGCATAAGCTAATTTCCTGAGTATGATAAATGCCAATTTATTGGATGGATGGATGGATGGATGGATGGATGGATGGATGGATGGATGGATGGATTTTCTTAAAGATACAGGAAAAAAAGTTGCATTTTGAACACAACTACATGAAGTCTAAGAAGGAACAAAAACTTTGAGAAGGAAGAAAAACTCTAGAAGGATCGTTTCTGTCCTTGTTGTTCTATCAAATGTTCTTTGTATATGGTATTATTAGATGGACTTGGATACAAAGTATTTTAGGGATCAAATGCTTGCGTTGCCTAAGTGCACTAACAGTAGGGAAGGTAACAAGACAAATTATAAACCAATCTAGTTGGAACATCTAGGAAATACATTATTCTTCCTGCTGTTTACCATCGGAGCTAGATTGGTGGCTGCTCCACAGCAGAGGCTTACTCACATTTCCATTTTCCTTTTGTAACCTATCCTTTTCAAGATTCAAAAAGCAAGGAAAAGCAGGGAATATTTGTATGGTGGACAGGATTTAGCAATTAATGTGGCATATAGGAAAAATCCAAGTGTACAAGGCAGGGGGGAGAGGTAGAGCAAATGAGTGAAGTTCTGTTTCTGCACTTGAAATACAAGAGTAGGAAGTTTTTCATTAAACAGTTGAATAAAATTGTTTCTAAGTGCATTGAGCATAGTCCTTGCATGTGAACATTGAAGCAGGAGCAATAAGACTATAGGAACTCTGGTAATCTTTTGCAGTTCTCCAGAGTTTATCAGATGGCTCCACACTCTTTCCTGGCTGGAGGTCCAACCAGAGAAACCAATCCATGCAAGAAGGAGGTGGTGGACTCCCGAACAACTCATGCCATTTCTCAGGCTACTCAAAGTCTCATCATTTCAAGAAAAATGATACTATGACATGAGAGAGTTTTCATATAAGCTTGTTCTTGGCATGGCTGCAGTTCCTGGTGTTCAACCAGGCATTATTAACAGTGTGTGGGCAGCCTGCTATGCTCAGACGAACCCTCACTGAATTCCTTGGGAACAAACAGGTGGTCAAAACTTCCAAACTCATCACTTGTCTCTGTATAATTATTTAATACATAACCTATCTTCTTTTCAATGTATAATCTCACAAAGGCAAAGTGATACATGGTTTTAGAATTCCTGCATGTTCATGTTTAAAAGTTTTGTTAACAGCTTCAAGAGATTAAAGATTTTCTGTGAAATAATGTTTATCGTTTGGCTTGTTTTTTCTCAAAAGTTAGCAAGTATTTTTCCAGTAGTAACAGACTGTAAAATTAATTCTATCCATACTGAAATACATAATATACACAAACCAAGTGTTACCACACCAACAAAGAGCAAGCATCCCAATGTAAAATGAAGGTACGTTGCAATTCAAAAAGCAAATCTATTAAATACATTATTTTAGTCGACTGAACCAAAGGTTTTTTGTACTATGCAATTAATTGATTCAGATTTACCACCCAGAACTGAAGGGCTCTCTTCAGTCTGTACTGCTCAACTAGACATTGTAATCCAAGTTCAGTACATAATATTAAAAAAAAAGAAATCAAACATCCAAAGTTCATCTGCTGCCATGTAAGCCCTTATCCCTCCTTGAATAACAATAAAAAGTGAATGTAATTCCACATTAGTCACTTTGTCTTTTGACATCAAATAGCATTAGCTGGGAAAAACAGTCAAGTATGCTTGAGGTTTGTTTGTTTTATTAAACTATTGCACAAATACGAAAATGAACAGAGGAGTCTAAAAATTTTGACAGCCCTTGAAATTAACTTCCTCTGGAAAATAACTTCATTTTCATTATGTATCTCCAATAAAAAGAAAAAAATCTTGACAGGTATTCAACATTTCGTTTTAAACACTAACTGGATGAAAAACACCATCTCTAGCGTGGAGTGTGTTCAGGTTATAAATCAGTAATGCTTATTTTAACTCCTCACAAAGTGTTGTTGAGATAATTACTGCTGACAGCTTTATTCAAGGTTCATTTCACTTTTTCTACTATTTTTCCCCTGTTAGAAGTTCATCAGGGCCCATGGGAAGATCCACCCCTCACACCTGTTAGGGTTCTTCATGTTACTGAGGCCAGTTTGGACACGTCACTTCAAATTAGCATTGTGCCAGAGCGCTGTGACAATTACTTATCGCAGGTTTAACTTGAAAAAAAGTTTCTAATCCAGCCACAAGAACAGTGTCAGAGTACGTAATTTAAACCTGTCAACACAGGTTGCAGGAAATTCATTCCAAGGATTTCAGTCATGTTCCCATGGTAGATCTCTGAACTATAATGAAGCTTGAAATCACAAAGGAATGTTGTAGACTTGAAACACAGAGACCAAAAGTTAAAAAAGCTCTGAACTGAAGGAGGGAAAAAAGTGTCTGAACTATTATTCATGCTGTAAAATTTGATAAATTCTTCAGATTAGGATTAAGAGACTGCCGTGTTAATTCTCCAAAATTCCAAAAGGCTGCTGCATAGGTATCTTATTTTGCTGCAGCGTGAAGGCACAATCCTGGCAGATCCTTACATGTGCTGAAAGCAGACGTATGGTGAAGCAGCTCTGCAATCATCTTGAGGATGGTGTGGGAGGCTGGAGGAGATCCAAGGCACAGTGAGGAGGCCACTAGTGTCCTTCAGACACCAAGGGAGGGATGCTGGCACTGCAGCAGCAACCACTCTAAAGGCAGCTCCACAAAACACAAGGAGATTCTTGTGAGCTTGAGAAAAAGTGGTGCCTGGTGCTCTGGGAACACCCAGGCCTGGTGTGCTGCTTGAACACACATGCCAATTTTTGCTACGGCCCCTGTTAATCACCAACCGTGTTACTGTGCATCTACCCCTCTCGTTTGCTGGCTGAATGAAAATTATCCCTGGTTTTGATTATTTCTCATTTGACTGAGCCTAGTTAGGCAAATTAGGAATTAAAGCAGAAGGACAGCTACTGTAGTACTTCATGTTGCTTCAAACCACAAATATATTTAAAGGAAACAAAAAGAAAATAATATTTCCTCGTACAACAGATTCTGCTAAAAAAGAGATATACTTGAGAGACTGAAATAAATACCCATGATCACTTACAGAGCTCATTCTTGTTAGACAAAAACTGTAAATATTAAAAAGGATGAAAAATCTGCCAAGCCATTTGCAGCTATTTGAAACACAGGGTAACAGAATTAAATAAACGCTGAAAGACCTGGAACACAGTTAAGTATAGACCATGAGGCTAATTGTGGATCTTGAGTTAATTACTTTCCACTGATACGTTTTCTCAATGGTCTTTTACATGAGTTTTTTCTTTCCTCAGTCTGAACCCCAAGGCAATTCAGCGTGCTAGCCTCCAAACTCTCGGTGATTCATTGTGTACTTCTGCCTTAGGATTTTTAGTTCATGCAGAGAAAGCCAGGCTTTCACATCAAGTTGATGTTAATGTGCACTGACAAAGCAACAGTAAAGGAGCTTCATGTTTGTCACAACGTGCACTCTTTAATTTAGTAATTGCTTTATACTGATATGCAAATAATGACACATTTCCCAAATTTCCAGCTCCTCAGCAATGCTTTGGCTAATTACTCAGTGGTTAAAACTTATGCATGTAAATTGGTTCAGTGAGTTTATTAATAAGTACACCTGTGTGAACTGATCTATAAAACACACATGCCTGGGAACAGGTCATAATTCACTGTACATTCCTGAAGGTCTCTGGAATTGAATAAAACTATTCTTTAACTAAAACAAGAAAAATTACAACTAATAGAGTGTTACTCACAGATAAACTGGGATTCCCAACCTTTCCTAAGCTAAAGAAAGACTGTCTTTGGGTGACAACAAATACCAGGAGTCAAAGCATCTATCAAGAGAGGGATCAAGGTAAAGAAAAGAAAAGGTCAATACAAAAAAAAAAAAAAGGACAAGAAGCCCTCTAGCACCTGAAAACATGGGAAAGGGCCAGCATCCACTCACCCATCAGCTCTCTGTGGACCGCATGCTTTGAAGTTTGGTTATAGTGTTTAGTGGTACTGTGTACCCCTACTTTCGATACGCTAGTATGAAGAATTCAGCTGCATTTAACATGGCTTCAGACTCTTAACAATTGCAAAAATACTCAACAGAGTTAACCTGTCTTCCTGTATTTCCTTTCCTCAAAATTGTCCTGTTTTGTTTGCTGGCTTTTATGTTCCAACACAGTCTGTTAAACTTCTGGTATTTTTCTTTATGTAACTATGTAACTGCCATAGAATAGACAGTATAATAATTGTTTTTACCAAGTCTGACCTCAAACCACTTATTTTTCACTATTCAGAAGAGATACAAAACCATTAACAGGTTTTTAAGCTCAGGAAAATGTAAAATAATAAACAGTAAACTAACGGCAGTTCATCCACATCACATATTGCCCACAGATATTCACAGATACACCTTGGGAACTGTTTTGCATTCACAGAGTATCAGCCAAATACTTGGCACATTCCTGGTCTATGGTGGGATGCCATTTACTTCACAACATTGTACAACGCTTTGGATGGCAGAGAAGTGCCTGGATATGCTTCCAGCACTATATAATTCCTTGGCACAGTTCAAGCAGCTGTGCTAGCAGAACTGCTTCCAAAAAAAAGCTTCAAACACCGATAGGATTTTTATGCTGCCTCTTCTTCATGGATGTGGGAGGAATTGGATTTTTGCAATGTTAGCTCTTTAAAACACAGTGCTACTGACTTCTAAAAATGAGTTTCCAAAAAGGATGATTGTTTCCTATTTTCGTTTCTCTTACCTAGAATGTGTATCTTCTAGTGAAGTTCTGCTCTGCTTATAATAGTGGAGCTTCATTACAAAGAAACAAGCACCACTGTGATAATCCTCCACGAATAATGCAATTACCACTTATCAAACAGGTGTCTGCTGTATTCCAAGGAGATTATCACTTCCTATTCTGCTCTCAGAGAGCACAGAATAAAAGAGAAGCTGCTACTATTAAACGACTAAGGGGAAAAGGAGTCTTTGATAACAGCTCCTGCCAGCATGTCTCAGCAGGGCATGAAGCAAATGTAGTCTTTCTATAACAACTTGGCACTGAAATGAGTATATTGAGTTAAAGCACCTAAATAAGACCACTCTTGTTAACTCAATCTGAAGCATGTTTCTCTGTTTCTCCATGGAATATTCCAAGAATCTCAGCACCTCCGGTCTTATGCCAAACCATGCCCTTTGTGAGTAGTTCTGAAGAGGAACTCTGCCTGCTCCAGCAAAAATGGGCTGCAGAGCTGCTCCATGAAACACATCATCTTTCAGAGACATTTCTGTGACAATCCAGGACTTGATGAAGGTACAAAAGGATTTCCCAGAGAATTAATCTTTTTACCAAATGTATTTGTAGGTAAAACCACAGATGGGTGTAACTGATCAGCAAAGGCAATTTTTTAGCTTATTTTCAAAGCAGCTTCTTGACTAGGAGTTATCTCAGGAGTGGATCTCTAAAACCAAGAGCAAAAGCACTCTCTTATGAAATCTGGGATACAGCTCAATGTACAGAAGGTGCTATTACTACATGGCAAAACATGTAATAGGTTTGGAAACAAGCCCAGCTGAGCATCAAGGGCAGACGAGGAGTGAAGAGAGTAAACAACTACACACATGCAGGACACAAGAAGCTACTTTAGTTACTGGGGATGTCAGAAGTTGTGAGGGGCAGCAACTGTTCATAGGTAGGTGCTCCAAAGAAAGTAGGACACTGTGATCCTGTAAAACCCTGTCCAGTGAAGATTACCACTGTTTTGGTATAAACTCAAGGAAGAAGTGTAGCTCCTGCTGCTGTCTCTGTTGGGACACAAAAAGCTCCAATGCAGTTTGTGTGCGTGTAGATGGATAGGTGGAGTGGTGGTGTGGATACAATATACTCCCCCAGCACCATGATGTACTGCAGGGATCTGGATTGCCCTGATCTACCCTGTAGATGTTTCTCTATGCATATAGTCATTTCTATCACATTTTGATTTGTAGGTTCTGTCAATAGAAGGACAGAAATTGGAAGGAATGCTGAAGCAGCAATATTAAAGTATCAATCTCAGTCAGTCCTTGTTTATTAATTTTAAACTCTACTCTCTTTACAAGTTTTATGAACATGACATTTTTAATAAAAATAACTTTCATGTCTACCAGTTTCAAAGCAAGAACAGCTAAAAATGTCTCAACAGATCAAGCAGATTTGTCAATCTCTTGCAAAAGAAGAAAGCAGTAAAAGATGACAAATAATTATGTCTATAGCATCACTGCTGTTCCTTATGCTTTAAAATTACAGTGACAAAAGAACTTAGTATTGAACAAATTATTTGCTAACAGTAACCTCAAAATTTGCTACCAGCTTTTCCTAAAAAACTAAGCTTGATTAGAATAGCTTGCACTGAAATGGGGTGGAATTTTGGTAGAAACCAATACAATTTTAATTGATGATGCTCATACCAGCACTGAATTTGACTTTTTGAGTCCTTGTTGAAAAAGATCATAATGCACTTTGCAAACTCATTTAAATTGTCATTCTTGAGATTAAATGCAACAGGTGTTTAGCAACACAATTACCC